>NC_059114.1:21043319-21643319 GCF_020740685.1 Jaculus jaculus | reverse complement strand
GAGCCATCAACACCTTCCCCACATTCTGATCGACTAGCTCTAACGCCAGTGCGGAAGGAGGGATGGAGTGACTCCAAGATGGGAATGAGCCCTGGAGTCAAGCTCTGCCTTTTGTTACAGAGAAGCCCCGCTCGGAGGATGTGTCATGCCAGTGATTCAAAGCAGATCCCGCTGAGAAGTGGCTGGGCAAGGGGGGAGGTGGTCTCAGCTGGAGTTTTGGGAGGAGGAAGCCCAGAGGAGCTTCTGCCTTATGAAAGAGAACTTCAGGGAGTCTTCACTCAGGCGTCCTTGCCCAGGTTCCAGGGAAGGGTTAAGCAGGGGGTGGGGGGAGGCTCTGCCTCTAGCTGCTGGTGGTCCTCAGGGACCCAGGGTTGGAGGGGGGGGGTATTGATTTCCTCTGAGTCACTCTGGACTCACTCATTAGTTCAGGCTCACAGACAAGGTGGAAAATATGCAAGCTGCACATTGGTAACGCTCTCTTCTCAAGATCCCCAGTGCCTTCCAAATGAATGCACTAAGGAAGGAGAGGCTCTGAAAGGAGGGTGCAAAGGTGCGGGGCGGCCGGGGTCCAGTGAGCATCTGAAGGGCCCATCTGTGGTGGCTCCTGCCAGCCGCGGTGACTTGAATGTTTACCAGCTCTGAAACCCAGCACTGCTCAGGAAGGAAGAAGCAGGCTGCAGCAGACAAGAAACCAAACCTAGGCTTCAGATGTTGGAACGTGACCTTGAATGTCCATCTCCTAGAAGCAAGCTGTAACACACACGGTCACTAACCTGGGCTTCAGATGCTGCAGCACAACCTTGATCTTGTCCTCTCTTGGCCACAAAGTGAATCTGAGTTTGCTACCACTTACTTGTTCTTTAAAAATAAAATGCACGCGGGGCTGGAGAGATGGCTTAGCAGTTAGGGCGCATGCCTGCAAAGCCGAAGGACCCAGGTTCGATTCTCCAGGTCCCACACAAACCCAATGCACATAGTGACACATGTGTCTGGAGTTCATCTGTAGTGGGTAGAAGCCCTGGTGCACCCATTCTCTCTCTCTCTCTCTCTCCCCCTCTGACTGTAATAAATAAATAAAAATAAAATCTTTAAAAAATTGCATGTGTATGTGTGATGTGTAGGTTCATATGTGTGTGTAGAGGCCAAGAGTCAAAGTTGGGTTTCTTCCCAAGTAATGCTGCATTTCGTCCCTCGAGATGCTCTCTTGCACTGAATGTATGGATTCTGATAGATTAGCTAGCCAGCGAGCCCCAGGAATTCCTGTCTGCATCCCTAGCACTGGGCCAAGAGACACATGCCACCATGCCTGGCATTCTACATGAGTTTTGGGGATCAGAACTCAGGTCCTCATTTTTGCATGGCAAGCATTACACACTGAGACATCCCTCCATACAACCTTGGGTTCACTACAATATGAATTCCAGGACTGGAGAGATGGCTTAGTGGTTAAGCACTTGCCTGTGAAGCCTAGGGACCCTGGTTCAAAGCTCGATTCCCCAGGACCCATGTTAGCCAGATGCACAAGGGGGCACATGCGTCTGGAGTTCGTTTGCAGTGGCTGGAGCCCCTGGCGCGCCCATTCTCTCTCTCTCTCTCTCTCTCTGCCTCTTTCTCTCTCTGTCTGTTGCTCTCAAATAAATAAGTAAAAATAAACAAACAAAATGAATTCCAGGCCAACCTGGGCTAGAGAGAGACCCTGCCTAAAAAAAAAAAAAAGAAAGAGAAAAAGAAAAAAACACTATTATGCATAATTTCATATACTAATAAAAATACATACTGATAAAAAATCATTAAGAAACAAAAAGAAGAAAAAAATTAAATGTTATTATCCATGGGAATATTAACCATAAATCTTGGTTCCCAGAAATGCTCAATATATTTCAACAACTTTATGATGGTTTTGTGTATGTTTAAAGAGCAAAGGAGGGAACAACAGAACTATATTGGTGCCAGCATTTCCCATTGAATTAGATCGAAACTAGTATTAATTAAAAGTAAAATTGTAATAAATTAAGATCACATTGAAAGTTCAAGAACAACTCCAAAAACATCTTGCATAAAATGTAGTAAAAATATTAGCAGAGGAGTTAAAAGCTACATTAAAATATTTACTTGCAGAAGCCGGACGTGGTGGTGCATGCCTTTAATCCCAGCACTTGGGAAGCAGAGATAGGAGGATCACCATGAGTTCAAGGCCATCCTGAGACTCCATAGTGAATTCCAGGTCAGCCTGGGCTAGAGTGAAACCCTACCTTGAAAAACCAAATATATATACATATATATTTGCCATACCAGAAAATGGTAACAAAGAAATCCACTTGCCCTTATCGGCTATTTTGTAGTGGTCATTAGTATCTCAACTGATGGTGGACTGTTGTCCTTTAAATTATCAGTATATTACAGTGCCCACCTGTAATCCCAGCACTCAGGAGCCTGAGACAGGAGTATCAAGAGTTTGAGGCCAGCCTGGACTATGTAACAACCCCTGTCTCAAAAGACTAAAATTTAGCCATAGAGATGGTTCCGCAGTTAAGAGTACTTGCCGCAGGCATAAGGGCCTGATGTGCCCTGAGTGTGATTCGCCAGCACTCAGGAAAACAGGTGGCCTTGATCTTGCACTCCGGTGACCTCCGGGGCTTGTTGGTCAGCCAGTGTGACTGCAAAAAGCAGCTCCAGGCTTGGTGAGAGACTCCATCTGAAGGAAACTTGAGAGCAATGGAGGAGGATGCCCGGTGGTCTCCTCTGCCCTTCATGTGCACGTGCACACACAAACGCGTGTGCCACACACACTACCACCACACCACCTACACACACACACACACACACACACACACACACACACACACGCATACAAATTTGAAACCAGCCTGGCATGGTGGTGCCTTTGATCCCAGCTCTTGGGAGGCAGAGGTGGGAGAATCACTGAGTTTGAGGTCAGCCTGAGACTACATAGTGAATTCCAGGTCAGCCTGGGCTAGTGTGAGACCTTGGGAAAAAAAAAAAAAAGAGAAAGAAAAGAAAAGAAAAGAAAGAAAAAGAAGAAAAGAAAGGAACCTGTATATGCTAGGGGGAATTGTAGGGAGGAGGCATTACTAATGAGGGACACTTAATAAAGGTTTATCCCTACCATTCCACTCTGCACACACCCTCCAGGGAAAACAGAAGAAATCAAACCTTGGGACCCTGTGGAGAATTTAAGGCCTGGGTGCCTTCTCCCTTTGGGGGGGGGCTGGGGCTTCCTGACCCCCCCCACCCCAGAGCTACCTCTGTCTCTAAAATCTGGCCCTGCTTACAGGGAAAGAGCAAAAGCCTCCTTCTCCTGATACCTGTAGTAATCCTTGCTGGAATGTGTCTGAAAAGATGCAGGAGAAATTCTTAAAATATATTTGCCTCCGACCACAATATATTCCATATGTTTACAAAGTGTCGGGGAGGGAGCCTGGCGGGCTGGGTTACCTCTGGTAAATGTTTCTCCCCCACGCCAGGGAAATCCTTATCAGGGGCTCTCCTACCTGACAGCTGGAAGGAATTTAGGAGAAAATGCAAAGTGCTGTTGAGGAAAGGGATGGAAACCGCAAGAGGACCCGAGAGCTCCTCACGCGGGGAAAGGGTTCGACCTGGGGCTGCTCAGCCCGGGGAAAAGGGCAGTTGTGGGAGGGAGGAAGCGAGGACAGGCTTGGGCAATCAGAGAAATCTGGAAACCTCGCTGCGCACCGTGTGGGAAACTGCGGGGGGCGGGGGACACCCCCACCCCACTCCCACCCTCACCCCCAGCCTCTGTTTCCCCAGTTGTCAAGGTGAGGCCTCTCTGCACACTGGGGAAGATCCTTGGGTGGACGGGTACCAGCGGGGGGATGCTGCAGCCCTGGGGATCGGGGGGTGTAGCTCCCAGCAGAAATGAAGGGAAAACAGAAGCCAGGCTCCCGCTAGGAAGGAAACTGTGAACATTAGCGACTTTCTGCCTCCGCCACATGTGCGAATCACTGGGGGACCAGGAGGCCCCGAGCAGGACTCGTGAGCTGGATCCATGCCTTCCCCGCGGTTGTGGACTCCACACTCGGGATCAGTGAGCTCAGTGCAGCCTTTCCCTTCCGTAAGTGACTTCCGGCTGGGTATTTGTTCACAGTGATGAGGAAGTAATTGGTACACTGCCGTCCCAACCTTCAGGTGGCTGAAGCAGGAGGAGTGCAAGGTCAAGGGAAGTTAGACTAACTCAAAAAGGAATAATGTGAGCCTGAGAGATGGCTCAGCGGTTAAAGCGCTTGCCTGCGGAGCCTAAAGACTAAGGTTCGATTCCCCACAATCCACTTAAGCCAGATGCACAATGTGACTGGAGTTTGTTTGCAGAGGCTACAGGCCCTGGCATGCTCATTCTCTCTGTGTGTCTTGCTTTCTCTCTTATATAAATAAATAAAAACAAAATATAAAAAGCAATAATGTGTAATTATTACCATAAAAGGATTTCAAAGTATGTTAAGGGCTGGATAGCTGTGTGTGGCGGTTCACGCCTTTAATCCTAACATTTGGGAGGCGGAGGTAGGAGGATCCCTGTGAGGTCAAGGCCACCCTGAGACTACATACTGAGTTCCAGGTCAACCTGGGCTAGATCAAGACTGTACCTCAAAAAAAAAAAAAAAAAAAAAAATATATATATATATATATATATATATATATATATATATATATATAGGGGCTGGAGAGATGGCTCAGTGATTAAAGGTATTTGCTTGCAAAGCCTGACAGCCGGGGTTCAGTTCCCCAGTACCCACATAAAGCCAGAAGCACAAAGTGGCATATGTGTCCTGAATTCATTTGCAGTGGCTAGAGAGGACATTCTCTCCCTCTTTCTCTCTCTCTCCCTGCAAATAAATAAATATGTTAAAAATTTGAAAGCCAGTTATAAGCCTGAGGGTCTCTGTCGATAACTTAGGTTTAGATTGTCATGCATGTACAGATGCTAGCAGATAAGCACATATGGACACAAAAGGTAGATACGTGATAAATGGGGGGGCAGAGACAGGAAGGGAGGCAGGTGCCTGGGTTGGGAGAGAATAGGTAATAGACAGGTAATACACAGAGAAAAGAACCTGTGCACAAAGGGCAGGACTGACCTCTGAGCTGGGCACGGCGGTGCACTTGGGAGGCTGAGACAGGGGCATCATGAGTTTGAGGTCGTGGGGCTGGGGAGGTGGCTCCGTAGAGCACGAATACCAGCGTTTGGATCCCCAGAGCCTGGGTGCCGTAGCCCTCTAATCCTGTGATCCCAGCACACCTAGGGCAAGATGAGAGATCCTCCTTTTCCCATGTGCGTGAACATGAGATGCCCAGTGTCTTTTCTTTCTTTTCTCCTTTTCTCTTTCTTTCTCCAAACTTCTAAGGCATAGAAGCATAGAAATGAGACGGGATCAGAGCCCAACATCTTCCCCAGCGCTCGGTAAAGCTTCTTTCCCTATGGCCATATTCCTCTGAGAAAGCCAGAAGCCAGCAAATCTCAACAGAGTCCTCCCCTGCAGGCCGTCTCAGAGCCTTGACCGCAGACCTACACTTCATAAAGAGGGAGAGAAGACCACCGTGACCGATCATCTCTGCTTAAAGTGCCATTATTTTGCTCATCCTGGATGTTGGGGTTCATTTGGGTTTTTTAAAAAAATATTACATTATGGGGCTGGAGAGACGGCTCAGTGATTAAGGAATTTGCCTGCAAAGTCTAATGACCCAGATTTGATTCCCCAGTACCCACATAAAGCCAGATGCACAAAGTGGCGCATGTATCTGGAGTTCATTTACAGGGGCTAGAAATCTTGGTGTGCCCATTGTTTCTCTCTTTCTCCTGGGAAATAAATAAATATGTTAAAAATATATTACATTAAAGTATTAGTTATATTAATTACTGAGATCTTTGGCACCCTTTGGATTTTTTAAACTTTTTTTTAAAATTGACAACTTCCACGATTATAGACAATAAACCACGATAATTCAATTCCCTCTCCTACTTTCCCCTATATAAATCCACTTTCCCTCCCCTCCTCAACTAGACTCTATTTTATTTTGATGCCATCATATTTTCTTCCTATTATGAGGCTCTTATCTAGGTAGAAACAGGCATTGAGAGGTCATGGATATCCAGGCCATTTTGTGTCTGGAGGAGCACATTGTAAGGGGTCCTACCCTTCCTTTGGCTCTTAGATTCTTTCCACCACCTCTTCTGCAATGGACCCTGAGCCTTGAAAGGTGTGATAGAGATGTTTCAGTGCTGAGCACTCCTCTGTCACTTCTCAGAACCATGGTTACTTCTGAGTAATCCCAAGGTTACTGCCATCTGAAAAAAGAAGGTTCCCTAACCAAAAGTGATAGTAGCATTAATATATGGGTATGAACATTAAGAGAAGTGCTTATTGGATAGTTTGGTGAGCATAATAGATAAATTTAGCCAGACACTAGCAGGTATTACACCCCTAGGGCTCATGACCACCCCCATCATAAGTTTTCAGTATAAGGCATGTATTCCCTACCATGGAGCGGGCCTCCAGTCCAATTAGTGAACAGTTGGTTTCCCCCATAACAGACATACCACTATTGCACTCATTGGCTCATTTGGCCTGGTTGGCCAAACTTAAGGCTTGCAGTGTCCACTGTTGTTTATCTCCACTGCTGACTTTTCTCTCCCATAGGGGTGCATGCAGCATAGCTCTTTCTAGCTTTCTGTTAGTCTACAGGGAGGAGATTTTCAGCTCCATTCTAGCTTGTTTCTCAGTGACTTTGCAGCCAAAGCATGTGAAGTCTTCGGCAATAGGGTCGTACCATCTATCCCTGGTGGGAAACCAAGAGCCTTGGCAATGGCCTATAATGTTTTGAAGGCATCAGAGACCTCCCTGGCCAACAACTCCTTGGAAGGTATCCCATCCCCGGCACTGAATTTTTTCTAGTAACAATCTATGACTTCTTGGTGCACCATTGTCCAAAAAGGTAGTTTTCCATAGGAGTTATTCACACCCTCTTAGATTTTGATTAACCCTTCCCTCACCCTTCCTTTGCTCAATCTGTTCCCCTGACCTCACTTAGGGCAGGGCATGGTGGCGCATGTCTTCAGTCCCAGCACCTTTAGATTTTCTTCCTCAAGCAAGAAAGTTGGAAGGAGGAGGAGAGACAGGAGGAAAAAGAAGAGAGAAAGTGAGAGAGGGAGAGACACAGAGGGAAAAGGGAGAGATGAAGAGTGGAAAAGAGAGAGAAGAGAGACAGAATAAGGGGAGAGGAGAGGAGGAGGAGAGAAAGGAGAGAGGGAACACAGGCCTCCTGCGGGGTGCTCAGTGCTGACGTTCTGTCACTTGGACCCCATTCTACAGGCCCTCGCGGGTGACAGGGACTACGCAGCGTCAGGGGTGGGAAGGTAGACTCGGCCTGTGTTTACTTTTTAAAAAAATATTTTATTTATTTATTTATTTATTTGACAGAGAGAGAGAGAGAGAGAGAGAGAGAGAGAGAGAGAGAAAATGAGAATGGGTGCCAGGGCTTCCAGCCACTGCAAATGAACTCCAGGCATGTGCGCCCCCTTGTGCATCTGGCTAACGTGGGTCCTGGGGAATTGAACCTGGATCCTTTGGCTTTGCAGGCAAATGCCTTGACCACTAAACCATCCCTCCAGCCCCTGTGTTGGCTTTTGAGACAGGATCCCACTATATAGCCTCAGGTGAGCCTTGAACACATGGTTTCCCTGTCTCAGCCTCCCAGGAAGTGAGATTCCTTTATATTTAGTGAGAAAAATCTGCAAGTCAGTGGCACAGAGTTAGGAAGCTGAGGAGGTGGGAGCATTGGAGTACATCGCAGGTGACAATGTGATTTGTCACATCAATTGTACCATAGAATCCAGACTGGGTGTCTGAGCATCCACTCTTGTACTTACTGTCTCGGTCAAGACAGATGAGCTGGACCGGGCAGCAGCACTTGTCCCACAAGTCTGACCCCCAGAGTTGGAATCCCCAGCACCCGGGAAAGCTGGATCAAGCAGCACGCACGTCTATGATCCCCAACATGTACCGCAACGGGAGACGAATGAGGGGAATCCCAGAGTTTACAGGTCAGTCTGGTGCTTGCAAACAAAACAAGAGACCCTGTGTCTAACAATGTGGGAGGCAAGGACTGACTCACAATGGTTATCCTCTGACCACACACACATCATTGAGCGTGCACGCGCACACACACACACACACACACACACACACACACACACACACACGCAATACAGGAAGACAGATGTGTGTCAGAGACTTAAACCGGAGGCTCTCCCTTTGCCAGGGAGCAGAGTGGAGATGTGGAACTGACACCTTCTAACTCCAGGGCAAGGAAATGGCACCTGAAGTAAAGTGACCCACAGAACAAAACTCAAACCCTCCCAGGGAGGCACAAATGGTGAGCTTTGACCTGGCTCCTCCCGAAGTGCAGGAGACCAATGCTGGAAGGATGATCTGCTGTGAACGAAAGGCAAGTAGCTGCCTTAGCAAAGCCTTTATTTACAGAATTGATCAGAGCCGCTCGGGCGGGTATCTCCATGCCTGGCAGTGTAGACAGGACCCGCAACGAGCATATGAAGATGCTATACGGTCCTCAGAGGCTCCAGAAACATCCAGCAATGGACCTAGAAAGTCCTCTTTCTGTCAAAGTCAAATGAAGGTCAGGGCGGGTGACTAATGAAGACATCTCCAAAGAACTGGCTTGGGAATCCAGGGTAGGACACATCTCTCCAGGGAGCACAGCATCATCTATGACATGACTCACCAAGTAGGAACTGACACCCTGTTTCTCTTTCCTCCCTGCCTGGCCCCCAACTGCTCAAACCCAGAAGCCCAAATTCACCAGTGGGGTATTAAAGTAGGAAAAGAATAGAAAAGCCTGGGCTGGACATGGTGGTGCATGCCTTTAATCCCAGCACTCGGGAGGCAGAAGTAGGAGAATCACCGTGAGTTCGAGGCCACTGGAAAACTACACAGTGAATTCCAGGTCAACCTGGGCTAGAGTGAGACCCTACTTCAGGGAAAAAAAAAAAAAATGCAGCCCATTAACAAATTCTATCTGGAGGGAAAAGAAATGATTTGCTTCTAAATCCAGGTGGAAGTTTGATTGATCCTTAGAAGGGATTGGTCGTCTTAATTGTTGCAATGGGACCATGTGTGGTGACCTGGTGACCATTGGGTCTTTTGCTATTAAAGTCTTGGTGGGAATGGAAGGCATGTGATGATTGATCTTGACTGTCAAGTTGGTTGGATTGGGCAATGACTAGGGAACCTCTGAATCCCACCTCTGGGTGTGTCTGTGAGGGCTCCAGAAGACAGTAAGGTCAGAAGAGCTCTGACCTGATCAGTGATGGTTTAATTCACTGATGGATTCAAAATTTTGCCAGCCTGTTGGTCAGAGGCAGAGCTGGGAAAGGGTTGGGAGAAGTGGGTCCCTGGGGACACATCCCTGAGGGCTGTATCTTGCCTTACGCCGTGTTACAGGTCTACGTTGCTAATCTCTCCTTCCCTCCCTCCCCCCTCTATTCCTATCCACCGGGAGGTGAAGAAACTTCTCTGACACAAACCCACCGCCATGACTTTCTTCTCAAATCCATGGGGCCAAACTGAACCCTCTGAAAGCATGAGCCCAATATATCCTTCCTCTTTCTGGTCGGTTTCTTGGGCACCATGATCACAGCATTGCAAATTGACAATACAATGAGCACACAGGGTTTCCTCTAGGGATCCTGGGAGCACTTGTCCCCAGTAAATAGATGTCATAAGAGAGGCCCAAGGCTGCTTCAAGGGCTGGTCCCACACCACCCTGGGGTCTGCCAGCCCTTGTCCTCAAAGTGAAGCTAGCTCATAAAATAATTTCCTCATGACCCAATTGTTGGCTCTGGAATATTCCTTGAATATCACTCTCTGTGTATACTCTCTGCTTACTTAATGCAGAACTGTGTGTGTGTGAGAGAGAGAAAGACTGGATACAAAAAAATTAAGATAGTACTTAAAGATGAACATGGAGGGCTGAAGAGATGGCTTCATGGTTAAGGAACTTGCCTGTGAAGTCCAAGGACTCATGTTTGACTCTCCAGACCCCATGTAGGCCAGTGATGCAAGTGCACAGGTTGCACATGCGCACAAGGGGGCGCACGTGTCTAGAGTTCGATTGCAGTGGCTGGAGGCTCAGGCACACCAATTCCCTCCCTCTCCCTCCCTCTCTCTCTCTCTCTCTCTCTCTCTCTCTCTCTCTCTCTCTCTCTCTCTCTCTCTCTCTCTCTCGCATGCTCTCTCACATAAAAAGACCAGTCTGTTGGACTTGCCTCAAAAAATTTAATATGAAAAAATGAGCGTGGAGGGGCTGGAGGGAGAGCTCTGTGGTTGAAGGTGCTTGCTCAAAAAGCTTGATGGCCTGGGTTTGATTTCCCAGTGTCCACATAAAGCCAGAGGCACAAAGTGGTGCGTGCATCTGGGGTTCATTTGCACTGGCAAGAGGTCCTGGTGTACCCATTCTCTCTCTCTCCCTCAGTTCTTCTTCTCTCTTTCTACTTGCAAATAAATGACAAATAAAACTTGGGACTGGTGCTCAATAAATAATGATTTCTGTGACCTAGCTTCCTTTGGTGGGCGCAGAGTTATAAAGCTGTTGGTGGTCAAGTACCATGAAACGGCTTCTGATCTTGATCCCAATCCTTCGAGGCCAAAACCTAAGTCTGAGAGTGAGATCTTGTAGGATTATGTGCGGCTTGAGGACCGGCCTTTCCCACATAGAACACTGAGCCAGGCGTCGTTCTCTCCCACCCTCAGGGATTCCCGCAGCTCCTGGAACAGTAGGAGAAACACATGGAGATTCCATGGAGCCCATACCTCCCCTTGGAAAGAAAACTCACTCACGGCTTTGGTTTCCCAGTGCCTCGTTACAACATTAGCCGCAGGGACAGGGTGTCATGAGCCAACATTCACACAGATGTTTGGCTGCCCTGACTGGAGGTTAAACAGTATAATATGTCCAGCCTTTAAAACAAATTTGTATTTATTTATCTATTAGAGAGAGAGAATGGGCACACCAGGGCCTATAGCCACTGCAAATGAATTCCAGACGCATGGGGACACCTTGTACATCTGGCTTACATGGGCCCTGGGGAATGAAACCTGCATCCCTTGGCTCCCCAGGCAAGCACCTTAACTGCTAAGCCCTCACTCCAGCGCCTAAAGTTTTTTTTTTTCATGTGTGTGGGGCATGCATGTGTGTGGAGTATGCATGTATGTGATATGCATGTGTGTGTGTTCATATGTGTGAGCACACGTTTATACAAATGCATGTGCATGTGTGTGAGTGTGTGGTGATCAGAAGTTGTCCTCAGGAGTCACCCTGTGGGATGTCATCCACCTTCACCTGTTTTGAGACGGGGTCTCTCAGTGGCCTGGAGCTCACCGATTAGGCGAGGCTGGTGGTCCAGCAAGCCCCCGGGGATCCTCCTGTCTCCGCCTCCACAGGGCTGAGATTACAGCTGCATGCTGCCATGCCTGGCATTTTACCCCATGATGATTGCACTCAGGTCCTCATGTTTGCAATGCAGGCATTGACACTGTGACAGGATGTCATCATCTACGAAGTTCACCTCAAGAGCTGCACAATCAAGTTACCAACACATTCGCAAACACGCCTTTAATCCCAGCACTTGGGAGACAGGGGTAGGAGGATCGCAGTGAGTTCGAGGCCAGCCTGTGACTACGTAGTCAATTCCAGGTCAGCCTGGGCTAAAGCAAGACTTACCTCGAAACCACCACCCCTCCTAAAAACAACAACAACAACAACAAAACTCATGTTTTAAGTAAGTTTCCAGTGCTGTGTGGGGCTGCATTCAAAGTGATCCATGGCTCGGGTTGGACATGCCTGCATGAGCAAGATGTGAGCATTGCAGCTGGACACATGACTTTCTACAATGCATGTCCCTAAGTGTCCCAACACTCACCATCTCTTCCCATCACTTGCCCACAGTCCCACAGGAAGAATCAAGTTTCTTGTATATGTCATGCTCTGAGTCACCCCACCGTCCTCATGCAGGCTGTTTGTCTACCACAGACACCTGTCCATCCCTTGCTCTGCCCCCATTCCCTTGCAGGTGTCTCATCACAGTGGTCACTGCTTCTCAGAGGGGCCCCCTCATCCTGTGCTCCCACAGCACGCAGAGCATCCTGCAAACCCCGTGCCCTCCTGACATCGTCACACGTCTATTCTGCTCTCGCTTGTTATGTCCATAACAACAGTGACTCTGTCTGCCTGGGCGTTTATGTTGTGCCCGGCACAAATTGTTACTTAATTGGTCTATATTTCCAGTCCCACCTGTGTGAGCTGACCATGGTAAAAATGTAACCCCAAGGGAAGATGCCTCCGAGGGCTCTAAGCAAAAGTTTCTAAAAATGAGCAAAGTTGGGGGGGGGGGCGCGTTTTGAACAAAGAATGTTTTGACAGGTAGCTCTGAAATATGCATTTTTTTCTGAAGCCTCATTCCCTTGCCGGGATCAACTTTTGTTACTTTCCCAATCCCCACTCTAATACCCAAAGCAGGGAGTGATCATAATTCACAGGGGTGATATTCACAGATTAAAATAAAAACAGCCACATTCGCCAAGTAACACTGACATTTGGCCAAATGTCTCAGCCAGAAAAGTTTGTGAATGTCAGATGCTATGCAGGACATGCTAGATTTCTTTTATTCGCCCAGAAATATAGCAGAGAACTACACAGTCTGGCTTGGATGCCTTCCCACTTTCTGGAGTCAGGAGGAAAGAAAAAACAATAAAAACCTGGCTAGTGATGTCATGAACTCCTCCATTTGTGAAGTAGACATCATTTCTAAGTGGACTTTTCTTTCTTTCCTCCTTCCTTCCTTCCTTCTTTTCTGTCTTTCTTTTTCTTCCTTTCTTTTTTAAGCCGAGATGTTTCCAAAATATATATGTATTTTTTAAAGAAGCAGGGTTCTTCAAAGTCAGAAACCAAAACAGAGCTAGTCTGAGATGAAGAGGAGGACATGGTTGCTGGGCCACTTCCAAAACGGAGGGGCGGGCAGCTGGGGAGGAACTGGGAGAAGGCAGGAGCCTGGGTGCTGAAGGAAGCAGAAGCCCATGCACACTTCCTTCTGACAGCCAGAGCTTTCCTTTGGATTCTCAGTCTGCCCTGGTTCACATTTGCTTTGAACCTTATCCACTGAGCTGTTGCTGAGGTCTGAAGTGTGAGCCCCGAGCCACAGTTCCTGACCTGCAGACAGTGCGGGACTGGCTTCAGGTCTAACTCTCTTTTGCTCTCCTTCTGTCTCACGCTGTTCAAGGGAAGATGTTTTTAGCTACAAAGAGGAAAATGTATAAATATTGCCCATGACTTTATGACCTTCATGCCTTCTGTGAACATTGTTTTATTCTGTTCTTTTTTTTTGAGATTTTTAAAAAATATATTTTATTTATTTATTTGAGAGAGAGGGAGAAAGAGAGAGAGAGAGAGAGAGAGAGAGAGAGAGAGAGAATGGACATGCCAGGGCCTTCAGCCACTGCAAACAAACTCCAGTTTCATGCGGCCCCTTGTGTATCTGGCTTACATGGGTCCTGGAGAATCGAACCCGCATCCGTTGGTTTTGCAAGCAAATGCCTTAAATGCAAAGCCATCTCTCCTGCCCTATTTTGTTCTTTTTTATTGTTATTGTTTTCAAGGTAAGGTCTCACTCTAATTCAAGATTACCTGACACTCACTCTGTAGTGCCAGGTTGGCCTCGACCTCACAGCAATCCTCCTACCTCTGACTCCCACGTGCTGAGATTAAAGGTATGCATCACCACACCCAGGACAGAGAGGTGGGGGAGAGGGAGAGAATGGGCACACCAGAGCTTCCAGGCTCTGCAAAGCAACTCCAGATGCATGTACCACTTTGTGCATCTGGCTTTACGTGGAGACTGGGGAATTGAACTCTGGCCCTTATGCTTTGCAGACAAGCACTTAAACTTGCAGGGCCATCTCTCCTGCCATACTTTTCTTTTAAGGCAACATAAAGGCTTGTGTTCTGATTTTGTTTAAATTTCCTATTGTTTGGAGGTATTGCCAACACATACCAGGCTTTAAGTTTATTATCTGTAATGTAGATATGAGTGCCAGCCTCAGGCAAAAGCTTACCCATGGTGTGTTCCGTGGGGGGGTGTGTGTAGGTATTTGATGTATTTCTGTATGTCTTGTATATTTGCATATATGTGTGTTTATATATATATGATTGTGTTTGAGTGTCCATATAATTAAACAGTTCTCTTCCACATCATGTATAAATTCTTACATTGCTGGGAATGGTGATGCCTGGCTGTAATCCCAGGACTCAGGAAGCTGAGACAAGAGACTTAAGTGTTCCAGGCCTGCCTGGTCTATACAGCAAGACCTGTCACTTGCAAAACAAAGTTTTTTAAAGCTTATACACAAAATTCCAGTGGTATAATTATCATTCCTTTCTGTATAACACAAACTACCTTAAAATATTTCAGGGGGGCAGGTTGATGCTGCTGGGAAAGTGTGCTCCATGGGGTCAGATGGCAGAGAAACTGGAGGACAGCCATGATCCATCAATAGGACAAGAAGATAGACAACTGCCCATCCCAAGACATGTCATCTCTCCCACATCTGCCAGGGCCCGGGAGAAATGGCAGAGGAAGTGACAACATGAACACTGCTCTTACTGCTAGCCTGACAACCAGCTCCAGGGTGATGGTGTCGGACACAGTGATCAATCAAAGCCCACCAAAGCAGAAATCCAGCAGCTACAAAGGACACAACTCCAAATCAGACTGCCTACAGGCTTGCCATGGCACAGGAAATGTTGCAGAAGAGGGGGCAGAGAATCTAAGAGCCCCAGAGCGAGTAGGAATACTCTGAGGCTGGGTGCAATAAGAAACCCTGTCTCAAAAAAAAAAAAAAAAACCAAAAAAAAAAAAAAAAAACAAGATGAAGGGGGATGAAGGGGCTGGAGAGATAGCTTAGCTGTTAAGGCATATGCCTACAAAGCCAGAGGACCCAGGTTCAACTCCCCAGGACCCACGTAAGCCAGATGTACTAGGGGGCACATGCATCTGGAGTTCGTCTGCCTTGGCTGGAGGCCACTTTCTCTATCTGCCTCTTTCTTCTTCTCTCTCTGTCTCAAATAAATAAAAAGAGAAACAAGATGAAGAGCTATTGAGGAAGACACTGGATAACGACTTCTGGCCTCTACATATATGCACACACACGTGTGCACCCTACACACACATGCAAAAGAAAAAACGGGTGGCTATTTTAAGAATTGACAAGTATATTCTATAAAGGGCTCCATGGTAACTATTTTTTGGCTTTTCAGGATATAAGGTACCTTTCTCAGCTCTCAACTCTGCTGAGGCCTCAACAAAATCAGCTATAAGTGCGGATTAAACAAACAAATGTGGGCTGGAGAGATGGCTTAGCAGGTAAGGCGCTTGCCTGTGAAGCCTAAGCACCCAGATTCGACTCCCCAGAATCCACGTAAGCCAGATGTATGTAATGGTGCTTGCGTCTGGAGTCCGTTTGTAGTGAGTAGAGGCCCCTGGCATGCCTATTCCCTCCCCCCCCCCCATTTGTCTCTCTCATTAAAAATAAAATATTGAAAAAAAACAAATGTGACTGTGTTTCAATAAAACTTTATAGAAACAGGTTGTTGTCCAATTTGGCCTGTGAACTAGCATTTGCTGATGTCTGTGTGCTGTCAGACACTGTTCTAACTTACTTGAGTCATTCTTGAATTCTCTGAGCAGCCCGGAAGGATCCGTGGACATATCACTCCCAGTTCACAGGTGGAAGAGCCCCCCATGACAAAGCAGGACGTGGCTGGGGCAGAACTCACACCCACTTCTGCCACTCCAGGTCCCTGCCTACTGCTTTTACAGGGCTCCCTGCCTCTCCAACCCTTTCTTCCGGTTAAAACCCTCCATCCCCTCTTCCTCTGGCCTCAGAGAGCGGCTGGCATTCTTGGTGTGCAGGGAGGCGATGGTGACCCTCAACCTTCTGACTCCTACTTTTGGGCTTAGCAGCTCCTCTGTGGCGAGGGAATCTCGAGGCCCACTCTGCTTTCAGCCTCTTTATTCTCCATTCCAGCAATGCATTTCAAGTATGCTGCTTGCCTCAACCACATCAACGTTTTTCTTGCTTTTCTGTGGAGCTCTGGTCTCTGAGATCAAAGTTAGATGCACAGTCCCTGGGGACCCAGCAAAGAACTTCCACTCGTTCATTTCCAGTAGGAACTCGCAGCGACCCCAGCTCACATGTGCGTCTCAGAGAGCTCCTCACCAGCAGAACCAGGCAAAGCTCCCATCCTGCCTTTATTTATTGCCCAAGGAGGCAGGGTTCGAACCTTAGGGAGCATTTCTTGCACGTAGCTGATCTGAGAGCTTCCAAGTTGCAAAGGAGGGTCAAGTGGAAGCTCCAGGATATGACAATTCCTAAAATGCAGCACTTCATCTGTTTCTGCCCTGCAGAAGAGAGACAGCTGCCCCTCTCTACTTGGTTTGGATACCAGGAAGGGACTCTAAAGTGCTGATGTCACAGTGGAATCCTGTATAGGTGGGGTAAATAGCTGGAGGAACAATGGGTCTAACCTTTAGTCTCTGCATACTCATTAGGTGGCCTTTTTCAAGTCAGGCATAAATCACTGGATCATGCCTTCAGGCAAGACTTCCTTCTTTCTCTACTGTCTTAAGTGTGTATGCTGCTGGACGTCTTTAACTTTTTCTTGTATTGTTACGGAAGCACCTATGTGAATGTATAGAGCACAAGTCTATTCGTAGGATTTCAACAGTGTAAGTTTTTAAATTTTTTTGTTATTTTTATTTATTTATTTGAGAGTGACATACAGAGAGAGAAAGAGGGAGAGAGAATGGGCTCGCCAGGGCCTCCAGCCACTGCAGATGGACTCCAGATGCATGTGCCCCCTTGTGCATCTGGCTAACGTGGGTCCTGGGGAACTGAGCCTCGAACCGGGGTCCTTAGGCTTCACAAGCAAGCGCTTAACTGCTAAGCCATCTCTCCAGCTCTCAGCAGTGTAATTTTAATGCTTTACAAAAAGAAAATTGTAAAGAAAAGAAAGAAAGAATAGAACTAGAATGGCACAGAAAAGGAAGGAAAAGAAAGGAAGATTAATATGGTTGTTTATTCTGTAATCTTAGCACTCAGGAAGCTGAGGCAGGAGAATCGTGAATTCCAGGCCAACCTGAGCTACTTAGCTAGACTATCTCTAGAAAGAAGGGGAGAGGGGAAGAGGGAGAGGGGAAGAGAGCAGAGGTGAAGGAAAGAGGAGAGAGAAGAGAGGCAGGGAGGAGGAAGTGAAGAGAGGAGAGGAGAATGAGAAGAGAGAAATAGAGAAGAGAGAAAGAAAGGACTTGCTGTTCAAATAAAGCATGATTTTCTCAGCATTTCTGATTCTGAGGGAGACAACGTTGTATCAGGTGAATTCTTCATATGCATCAGGCAGGTTTCCTCAGGCTCAGGTCATATATGTCATTCAAGGCTCCCCATGATGCTCTGAGAGATGATCTGTTTCCCAGGGGTCCAGCTGACTCAGAGGAAATTCACCCACTCCAGCCACCCATGGGGAAGCCAGGATGGAGTGTGCTTCTGCCTCCAAGTTTACCTTTCCCTTTATCACCAGGTGGCTTGTCAGAAAATTCTGAACTATTGAAAGGTACCTTGACGTCTTAAGAAAAAAAAGAAAGAGGGCTGAAGATATGGCTTGGCAGTTAAGTGCTTGTTTGCAAAGCCTGACAACCTGGGTTCAGCTCCCTAGTACCCACATAGAGCCAGATGCACAAGGTGGCACATGCATCTGTAGTTTATTTGCAGTGGCTAGAGGCCCTGGTGCACCTATTCTCTCTCTCTCTCTCTCCTTGCGAATAAATAAATAGAAAAAATAACTTTTACAATATGTTTAGCATATTTATCCATTTCTGTATGCTGTGGTTTGAATCTGCAATATCTGTCCCAGGGTCACATTTTGGGTATGGGGGGGGCTGTGGAGACTTTAGGACTGACAGATGTAGGTCACGAAAAGTGGGGCATTTGAAGGTCATATTCATCTTTGCCTCCTGGTCTGCCAAGAATTGAGAAGTCTCTGCCATATGGTCTTGTTACCACAGGGCTACTCTGCCTTGCCTTTCCTACAATGATGGACTGAAATCCCTCTACACTGATGTGAGGCAAAATAAACCTATCTTCCCTTAAGTTCCTTCTGTCAGGGATTTTATCATACAGATGAGAAAAGTAACTGTGGAGCAAATACTACCATGACTTAAACACAAAGGTGTATAAACCCAGAGTTTGGGTGGGCCAGAAATCTGGGTATTGTGGGCTCAGGATTTCTCTTAAAGACATCAAGAGCTGGTGTGCTATCTTCTTAAATAGGAAAGGAGGGCTGGAAAAACAATGACTTAGTGCATAAGGCACTTGCCTGTAAAGCCTAAGGACCCAGGTTCAATTGCCCAGTAGCCATGTAAGCCAGATGCACAAGGTGGTGCATGCATCTGGAGTTCATTTGCAGTGGCTGGAGGCCCTGGTGTGCCCATTCTCTCTATCTATCTATGCCTCTTTCTATCTCTCTCAAATAAGTACAAGCAAAAATATTACAAATAAATCGATCAATATAGGGAAGGATCCACTCCCAAGCTCACTCTTGTGGCTGTCCAGACGCTTGCACCCTCTCCAGCTGTTAGCAGGAGACCTCACTTCTTTTCCGCGCGGGCCTTGCCATCGGGCAGCCACAACATGGTGGCCAGCTTCTCTCTGTGAGTAAGGAGGAGTGTGAAGGAGAACATCACCAAGACAGAGGCAGCCGTCCTGTCAGCGCTGCCATATTCTGTTCAGTAGAAGAATGCCACTCAATCAACCCCATGTTCAAGGTCAAGAGAGTATCAGGCGGTGGAGATGCCAGGCGGCCATCTTGGAGGCGTGGCTTCCACCTGAAGGAAGCAGACTTGAAGCTGAAATGAACCCATGGGGCTCGATTTAAAAGCATGCTGAATAAGTTAGGATAGCCAGTCATAATGAGTAATTTGTTTGGCTTCTTGAATTCTGAATTTAACAGTTAAATTTAAATCACATTTAGCAAATAAAATGTAGAATGTATAATTGCGTTTGAATTCAATACATGAAATGAGTTTTGAATACATATGCCTCATGCAATACTTGGGAAATACTTATACCAAAAAAAATTCTGGTTTACTTGGAATTCCAGTTAGATTTTGTGTCCTGTATCTTATTAGCTGGTAATCCTGTGGTGGACGTGCAGCTTAATGTTCTGGAAAAAAAATAATAAGAAGAAATGCAACAGGGATTTTGATTCTTTCATAGGTTTTTTTTTTTTTTTTTTTAAATCATAAAGGTGTGTGTTAGCTGGTCCATGACCATAGCTTGTTGTCCCTGGGGAAAGTGGGCTCCTCTTGTGATCCGACGTCTTAAACCACATCTCCTGGCATCTCACAGGCAAACGAAACACAGTGGGCAGGCTGGGTGGGGCACTCTGCACCAGGCACAGGGATGGGCTGAGGTTGGAATCAAGACAGAGCACGGGTGTGTTTAGGTGGCTTTGGCCTCCTCTGGGTCTAGCTGGAATTTTGATACTTGTTAGCACCCCTCATTGCGTCAAGGGGCTCCCTGCTCTTCATCCCCCTACATACAGTCAGGAAGAAGGGGAGACTGGACCAGAAATGAATGGCTCCTTCCAGCACACCCATGCATGCCCAGACCTGCATGCATGTATCATTTTCTTTCTTTTACTTATTTATATATTTATTTGAGAGAGGGTGATGAGAATGGGCGCACCAGGGCCTCTAGCCACTGCAAACGAACTCCAGACACACACACCACCTTGTACATCTGGCTTTTGTGGGTCCTGGGGAATCAAACCTGGGTCCTTTGGTTTTTGCAGATAAACGCCTTAACCGCTAAGCCACCCCTCCAGCTCACACACACCATTTTTCTTTCCATATTTTGCTTCCGCCCTGCACCCCCATCAACCTTGAGAATGCTAACTC
Source organism: Jaculus jaculus (assembly GCF_020740685.1). Taxonomy (NCBI): domain Eukaryota; kingdom Metazoa; phylum Chordata; class Mammalia; order Rodentia; family Dipodidae; genus Jaculus; species Jaculus jaculus. Next base: position 21,623,266 of record NC_059114.1, on the reverse strand, counting down.
AACAAACTGCAACCTCTCCCAGGTCACCTCCGTCCAAGCTCGTGAACAATCCTTGCTAACGATTTGTTGTCCAGGTCAGGCCAGGCCCTCAGCTGGAGGCTTTCTGAAGATGATCTGGGAACTTCAGAGTAGCAGGTGACTAAAGCCAGGACTCTGAAATCCCAAGTGATGTTCAGCTTAGACCATGTAAGTGTTACATTGTTGCTGACACAAGGTCTCGTGTAACCCATGCTGGTCTCAAAGCCCATGTCGCCAGCCTTGAATTCCTGATCCTCCTGCCTCCACCTCCTGAGTGGACCACCACGTCCCATTTACCAAATGCCGAGCCTTGGCCCCAGGGCTTCACGCACACTAGACCAGCGCTCCACCAACTGTTCGGAAGTCTTTTGTTCTTTGGGAAGTCTTGGGATTTGGCTTTGTGGCTCAGGCTGGCCTGGAACTCTCAATCCTGTTGCCTCACCTGAGAGCTGCGGTTAGGAATGTGCAACTGTGCCTGCTTTAACTGGGCATTTGATGTTTGCTTTTTGTGTTTTTGAGGTAGGGTCTCGCTGTAGCCCAGGCTGACCTGGAATTCACTATATCGTCTCAGGGTGCTCCTCCTGCCTCTGTCCACTGAGTGCCGGGATTAAAGGCCTGTGCCACCAATGCCTGGCACAACTAGGCATTTGAAAGAGGCAGACACCCAGACATGGCAACAGAAAGCAATGATAGCAACAGTTAGATGTATTGAGACCAGGGGAGATGTCAGACGCTGTGCTGAGCAATTTACAAATGTCCATCCTCTGCTCATGCCATCGTTTTACCCTATATGATGGTACTCCCCTTGAGCCTAAAAGCCAAAACAAACCCCACATTTTTTTCCCAAAAGCCGCTCTTGGTTGGGTGACTTCTGCCAGCAATATGAACTTGACTGCAAAAGTAAAGTGGTACCGAAGACTGGGGTGGCTGCTAGACACCTGACTGTGTGGCTTTGGCCTTTTGGAGCTGATTTTCAAGAAGAGTGTGGAAGGATTTGAGACCTTGGCCTAAGAGATGCCTTGCAGTGCTGTAAGTACAGCTTGATGGACTATTCTGGTCAGAGTTGAAAGGCCTTAATGCAGTAAGAACTGTGGACTGTGAGGTTTGCCTTATGAGGGTGAGAAAGAGCTTTGCTTGGACTGGGCTAGAGGCAGTTTGTGTGAAAAGCTTGCTGTTATACCCATTTCCTGAGAAGTTGTGCAGGGTGGCTCTGCATAGAACTGAACTGGTGTGAGCAGAGGGATATGGCACAGAAAGAAAAATCTTTGGGTGAACTCCTGCCTGTTTGAGATTGGACCAGCTGACCTGCACTGGAGTAACAGGAAGAATGTCGATTCTTTTGAAGGGACCTGAGTGCTCAAGGAGTGTCCTGTTCTTCAAAGTCTGCTTTACTCCCCCCTGGATTAGCAAACTGGCATCCTCCCTAGTATTGTGGAGTATAAGAAATACCGGCAAGAGAGGGTCATTGAGTTTGCAACACAGTCTCATGTTTGGGAAATGTCCGTGGGCAGTGTGAGGCAGGATTGCCTGCATGGAGACCCCATGGAGCTGTGAGGATGGTCCGTGGGTGGCAGTGGAGACCCGGTGGAGATGCCGGGACCACAAGATGGCTGCTATGGAAAGCTGCGGGCCCCAGATGAAGTTTTCCAGGACTGTGAGTAGCCTAGCGGGAGGGGCGGAATTGGAATGCCAGAGACTGTTGCTGGTTAGAATTATCGGACTTGGAGATTTGTCACTGACTAGAGTTCTTGGATTTTAAGCTAGAGTTTGAAGTTTGCCCTGGTTGTTTTAAATCTTGTATTGGTTGAATGTTTCTTTGCTATGCCCAATGTTTGGTATTATGTCTCAGTTTAAATATGTTGGACTATGGGGATGTTTGAACATCATTAGGATTGATTAAAAAAAATATGGGGACTTGGAAAGTTGGACTGAATGCATTGCATATTATAACATGGATGGTTATCAGTGTATGGGGGCCAGGGGCTGAATGTGGTGGTTTGATTCAGGTGTCCCCCATAAATTTAGGTGTTCTGAATGCTAGGTTCCCAGCTGATGGAGACTTGGGAAAGAACGCCTCTTGGAGGCAGTGTGTTGTTGGGGGTGGGCTTATGGGTGTTACAGCCAGTTTCCCCTTGCCAGTGTTTGGCACACTCCCCTATTGCTATTGTCCACCTTATGTTGGCCAGGGGGTGATGCCCACCTTCTGCTCATGCCATCATTTTCCTCTGCCATCTTGGAGCTTTCCCTAGAGCCTATAAGATAAAATAAACCCTTTTTTCTCCAACAGCTGCTCTTGGTCAGGTGATTTCTGCCAGCAATGCCAACCTGACTGCAACAGCTACGTAGCCTGGAACTCTGAATCCTTTTGCCTCACCTGAGAGCTGGGATTAGGAATGTGCAACTGTGCCTGCTTTTACTGGGCATTTGATATTTGCTTTTTCGAGGGAGTATCTCGCTGTAGCCCAGGCTGACGTGGAATTCACTATGTCATATCAGGATGGCCTGGAACTCAGGGCAATTCTCCTACCTCTGCCTCCTGAGTGCTGGGATTAAAGGCGTGTGCCACCAATGCGTGGCACAACTAGGCATATGAAAGAGGCAGACACCCAGACGTGGCAACAGAAAGCAAACATAGCAACGATAGCAACAGTTAGATGTATTGAGATCAGGGGAGATGTCAAACACTGTGCTGAGCACTTTACAGATCTATTCGATTTCATCACCCATGGCTGTGTCATTGTTCCCATTTGACAGATAAGAAAAGTAAGGCCCCAGCTATTGAGGGCCGGGGCCATCATTTCATAGGCTGGGGTAGAAGGAAGCATTGAGTTTCTGGGTTTAGGCTTAGGGATATGATGAGAACAGAGGTAGAGGCTATGATGGCAAAATGTCACCCGTGTCACAGCATCCCTTTGAGTAAGTCCTGCTGGATCCTATCTCCTCTAACGCGACAGGAGCCTAGGTCCTCTGTGGTCACCCAGTCTGAGGCTGGGGAGGAGGGGTGGGAGAGCATGCCAGACGCCCAGCCTGAGGAGAGACGGGAGCAGTGAGGTGGCATCTCAGCATGGCTGTCATGAGGCTCCAGGCAGGGACAAGCTCCTGGCCAGCCCACGACCCATCTACAAAGGGAAGCGGATTAGCCACTCACTTTCCATCAGGCGGACTTACGAGCTTGGCGATTTGTGGGACGTTTACATGAGCCAGAAGACGTGTTAGCTGATGAAAATTGCTTCATTTAATATCCTGGCCTGACAGGCAGAGGACTGTGCCTCTCGGAGCAGATCTTCCAGCGTGAATGAGCGTTTTCAGAGTCCTTGGACACACTGAAGAAAAGCAATATTTATTCAGCAATTCCCCATCAGGGAACAGAGCATAGTTCTGAGATCCAATGGGCCACCTGATATGGGGTTTGGGGAAGGTGGGGGAAGTGGGTGTCTCATGATATCTGCTTACATTGGATTACATCAAGACAGTCACAACAACGTGTACCCTGCGGCATGAGTGAGCTGGGTTTAAGTTGTCAGAGAGAAAGCCTCTGAGGTCCAAGCCCTGCTGGGCTAGAAGCCTGGCCGTGGATGACACAGGATCCGATGCAGAGTTAATATTGCGTGTGTGTGTGTGTGTGTGTGTGTGTGTGTGTGTGTGTGTGTGTGTGTTTGCATGTGTGTGGGCTTCCTTGCGTGTGCAGATGTGCACATGCATTTGTGGAGTCCACAGGACAACCTCTGGGGACATCCTCAGGAACACCATCCGCCTGTTTCAGACAGGGTCTCTCAGTGGCCTGGAGCTCACCGGTGGGGCTGGACTAGCTGCCCAGGGAGCTCCAGGGATCCTCCCGTCTCTGCCTCCCAGAGCTGGGGTCATGGGGACGTGCTCCCACACCTAGCATTTCACGTGGGTACTGGGGTTCCAACTTGGATCCTCATGCTTACACCTTACATTGCTTTCAAAATATAAAAATAGAAGCTATGTCACCAGCTGTTTGCAGGAGCTTCTTAATCCATTAATTCATCACAGGCTACTGTTGATTGAGCATTGCTCCCCACACCTTAGCACCCACAGAATCCGCTGGAGGGCATGCTAAATTGCAAAAGGCTGGCCACACCCCACAGTGCAGATCTCAATAGGTGGGGAGTAGAGCCTGGGAACATAGAATTCTATCATATCTCCAAGCAATGACATGGCTTCTGTGCAGGGGACCCCACTTTGAGAGCCACTGTGTTGGCCATAGTGCCAGGCACTTAGCAAACAACATCACCTGAGAGCTCCTTATCTGGTAAGTGTCACACGTCACTGCCTCAAAGCCCCATCCATCCTTTATCTTCCCCTAACCCAAAGTCCTTCACACATTGTGGGCACATTAGGCACCAATGTCTGCTTAAACGTTTTCCTGCTGTCTGTCTAGATATGGCTCCGTTCCTTAGTTCAGCTAAAAGGGAAAATAAAAATCAAGAAATAGGGGCTGGAGAGATGGCTCAGAGGTTAAGGCTCTTGCTTGTAAGCCCGGCAGCCTGGGCTTGATTCCCCAGTGCCCACATAAAGCCAGGTGCACAAAGTAGCACATGCATCTGGAATTTATTTGCAGTGGCTAGAGGCCCTGGCATGCCCACATTCTCTCTCTGACTCTCTGTCTCTGTCTCCCTCTCTGTATCAAGTAAATAAATAAAACTATTGGAAAAAAAAAACAAGAAATAGTCTAGAATATTCTTAGTTGTGTTGAAGACTTTACTTGACACTGAATGTGGGCTGGAGAGATGGCTTAGTGATGAATGTACTTGTCTGCAAAGCCAAGGGACCCAGGTTCGATTCCCCAGTACTCATGTAGGACCATATGCAGAAATCTGGAATTCATTTGCAGTGGCTAGAGGCCCTGGTGTACCCTCTCTCTCTCTCTCTCTCTCTCTCTCTCTCTCTCTCTCTCTTCTCTCTCTCTCTCTCACTCATAAATAAATATAAATATAAAGACTGACGACTACAGGAGAGAGGAGGTTACATTACACAAATATTTTTAAATGATTTTATTTATTTATTTAGGGTGTGTGTGTGTGTGTGTGTGTGTGTGTGTGTGCCATGGTGTGCACGTGGTGGTCAGAGGACAACTTTTGGGTCTGCCCTAATCTTCCGTCTCACTGGGAAGCAGGATCTCCATCCTCAAGCTTCTAGGAAATTCTTGCCTCCACCTTCCTTCGGGCCATTGATCCCCTGGGCTTATAAAAGCCCATGGCATCTTCCAGCTTTCATGTGGGGCAAGCATTTTATCCACTGATATCCTCATCCCTGAATAAAACATATTTTTAAAGTTCAAACTAGTCACAGACATCACTACACTCAAGAAGCTGAGGTTTGTTCTGCCGAGACTTGACAGTCCCTCCCGTGGCCTTTCCTAGTTCCTCATCTCTTCATTCCCTTTCCTGTCACTTCTGTCACCCCATCTCTCCTCTATGTGCCTCGTCCCAGAACACCATTCCTCCCCTTTCCATTTTACACCTCAGTCCCTTCTCTCACTCCAGGTCCATTGCTTTTTCTTTTTTTAAAAAAAAAAAATTATTTATTTATTAGCCAGCAGAGAGAGACAGACACAGAGAAAAAGAGAGAGAGAATGGGTGTGTCAGGGCTTCTTGCTGCTGCAAATGAACTCCAGATGCATTGGCTTTACATGGCTACTGGGGAATCGAACTCTGGTATTCAAGGTTTTGCAGGCAACTACCTTAACTGTTGAGCCATCTTTCCAGCCCTGTAACAACTGTCTTTAAGAAATATCATTTGGAGCCTGGCGTGGTGGTGCACACCTTTAATCCCAGCACTCAGGAGGCAGAGGTAGGAGGATCGCTGTGAGTTTGAGGCCACCCTGAGACTCTGTAGTGAATTCCAGGTCAGCCTGGGCTAGAGTGAGACCCTACCTCAAAAAACCAAAATAAAATAATAAATAAATAAATAAATAAATAAATAAATAAATATAGCTTGGAGCCTGGTGTGGTGGTGCATGCCTTCAATCCCAGCACTTGGGAGGCAGAGGTAGGCGGATTGCTGTGAGTTGGAGGCCACCCTGAGACTACATAGTGAATTTCAGGTCAGCCTAGGCCAGAGTGAGACCCTACTTCAAAAAAACAAAAGGCAAAAAACAAAAAAAGAAATACTGCTTGGTTCTCCCAGTTCTGGGTCCCCTGCTGTGATAGAACTTTCCATAGGATCATAACCACTCATTAGCCCGGCTTTGAAGTTCAGCACAGCTTTTCTCCATTACACTGGCAAGCAATGACCACATGTGCCACCTTGTGCATCTGGCTTACATGGGCCCTGGGGAATCGAACCTGGGTCCTTTGGCTTTGCAGGCAAGTGCCTTAACTGCTAAGCCATCTCTCCAGCCCAGATACAAGAGTTATTCAAGCTTGTAACTTAGATCTCCAGCCACCAGGCTGGAGGAGGTGTCACTATTGGCTGATCCTAGGGTCCAGCCCCACGGTGTGTTTGGGGGTGCATCTGTTTCCAGACAAAAGACATGCAGAGAGCTTGAGCCCTGCCATCATAGGTTCCTGGAGTGATCTTGCTGGTGATGTTGGTAGGGGTGGCTTTTCTCTCTGTGTGGACCTGTGAAAGGGGGCCAGCTTCTTCTGCCATTATGGTACTTCCCCTGGATCTGTAAGCTTCAATAAAGCCTTTCCTCTGTAACTATGCCTGGTTTGGAAGTTCATCCCAGCAACATGAGGCTGACTGCTACACCAAGGTAGGTGGATAGCTATGAGTTCAAAGCTATCCTGAGGCTACATAGTGAAGTCTAGGTCAGCCTGGGTTAGAGCGAGACCCTATTTGGGGAGTGGGGGGTCTCACTGAGACCCATTGCTGACTCATACTGAATTTGGATCATGGAGAAAGACTAGGTTTGAGATCAGAAAGGGCATCTTCTTATCTACCCAGGTGTCTCTCAGTAACACACAGCGGAATTCTTGCTCCTACGGCATGTTGAGCCTTTCAAGAAGAAAGCAGCCTTTGGCGGGGGGTCTAGGTGATCCAAACTAGAGGTGCTCTGGACTCTCTTTACCCCCAGACTCTGCCTCTGTTGTTTTCATTCATTCCCAAGAAGGCCCTGGACTCCAATGACTCCAAACTAGGAGCATGTCTCTTTCAGCAATCTTAGCACAGAAGACACTGTCTCCTTGGGTTGGTTCTCCATGGCAGGAACTGTTCCAGTCTGGACCACCTACTTATCCCCGAGACCCATCTCCACAGCCAAGGAGGTGTGGCTCTCATTGGCCACGTCCAAGACAGAAATAGCCAGGGGAGCCGAGGTCACCTGAACTACTGAGGGCAGCTGGGAGGGAAGAGTGTGCGGTTCCCGAAGGAGGGACGTCAGGCAGCCAAAACCAACCCCGAGTGTGGACGCTGGGAGGGCTTCAAGTCACAGTGGCATGCCACCCTTGCTTCCATGGAGAGTTACAGTGGGGCCACCAGAGTCTTCACAGGTGGCGTGGGACAGTGGCTAGCAACAGGGACACAGGCTACAGTGTCCTGGGTTCATGGCCATTCCTGGCTAAGTGCCCGGGTCACCTTGGCTCAGTGGCCGGAGCAGCAGTGTCTGCCTCCTGAAGTTTACCAAGGATCAAGTGAGCAAACTCAAGAGCTGGGAAGAGGAGCTGCGCTGTTCTCCTCCTCATTAGTATTAAAATGATATGCATATTTCTGTATTTATGCATGTGCTGTTTTTTTTTTTTCTCCTCTCTTGTTTACCTGACCTATACTCTTGATCAGATTTTTTAAGGGACTTGGGATAGAAAACAGGAAGTTTCTTTCTTTTGGAGATCATGTTCCTCTGATGTGAACCTACTCCAGCTACTCAGATGAGGAAATATTTAGAGGATGAGGCTTCCAAGCATATCTTTTTAAATATTTTATTTATTTATTTGAGAAAGAGAGAGGAGATGGAGCCAGAGAATGGGTGCGCCAGGGCCTCCATACTGGAAACAAACTCCAGATGCATGCGCCACCTTGTGCATCTGGCTTACATGGGCATTGGGGAATTGAACCTGAGTCCTTAGGCTTCGCAGGCAAACGCCTTAACTGCTAAAACCGTCTCTCCAGCCCTCCCAAGCATATCTTAATTCTCTTTCAGGGTGGAGGAGCTGTTAAAATCTCAGGGCTTACTTACAAGACAGCCTTCTAGTGCTAATCCAAGCTAGGAATTGCTTGGGGTATCTCATAAGGCAGATAGCTCGCACCTGGTTTCTTGGGTTCTCTTATAAACAAAGGTGCTAGACCAAGCTCAATTCCAAGGCTTCCCCAGAGGCCCAGCTGCAGACCTTGGAGGGCAGAGCCTTACTGGGCACCAGTCACTTTGTCAGCTTCCTGGGAAAAGGAAGCGGCAGAGACATTGTGGTCACCTGCCATCAGACCGCGCAGGCAGTAGCAAGCTGGTCTTCCGTTTCTGTTAGACACTCTTTGCAGATGGCCTGGGGAGAGGAGGCCAGGGCTTTAGGTGGACATGTGGACGAGGGGGCCGTGCACAGAGTCACAAGGTCTCAGAAGTCCTCTGCCCTCTGCTCTTCCATGCCTGCCTTCATGTCAATTCTGCACTTCCTCTCTCTGCCACCAGACACCCCCCACCCCCACCATCACCACACAGGAGGAGAGGCCCCGAGGTTAGTGGACATTAACAGGGCAGGTGGACAGCTCTCTGTGCTGCCTGCTTCGGAGACGGGGCTCCTCTGGGAATTGCCAGAACCTCTCCCACCCTTGGCCTGTGCAGAGATCCTTGGCCCAAACTCTTTGGGGTTGTTGTATGTTCGTTTTTGCATATGCCTGCATGTGTGTGTGTGTGTGTGTGTGTGTGTGTGTGTGTGCATATGCATGCTCATATGTGGCGGTCAGAAGTCAACATTGGGTGTTTTCATCTAACACTTCTGCACCTTATATTTTTTGTATTTTGAAAAAATATTTTATTTTAATTAATTTATTTATTTGACAGAGAAAGAGAGAGAGAGAATGGGCACACCAGGGCCTCCAGCCACTGCAAGCAAACTTGACACGTTCACCCCCTTGTGCATCTGGCTAACATGGATCCTCAGGAGTCGAACCTAGGTCCTTTGACTTTGCAGGCAAACACCTTAACCACTAAGCCATCCCTCCAGCCCCTGCACCTTATTTTTACGAATCAGGCTCTTTCACTGAACCCAGAAGTCACCGACTCAGCTATCCAAGCAAGCCAGCAAGCCCTCTGGATAACCCTGTGTCCACCTCCCCAGCGCCGGGAACGTGGATGCACGCGGATTTCTCTGGCTTTTATTTGGGGATATGAATTCAGGTCTCAGGCTTGTGCCGTACATACTTTACCAACTGGGCCATGTCCCCCAGCCCCTGGGAGTTGTCTTAATTTGGAGACAGGATCTCACGTACTCCAGGTTGGCCTTGAACCCACTACGTCCCTGAGGATGACATTGAACTTCTGATCCTCTTGCCTCCACTTCCTTAGTGCTGGGATCACAGGGCCTACACCACCACACTGGGTTTATTTAGAGTTGGGGATGGAACCCAGGGCCTCGTGCATGCTGGGCAAGCACTCAACCCATTGAGCCACAGTCCCAGCCCAGTTGATCCCCATTATTTACTCTCTCCCAGAATGAAAATAATGAGCTGGCCCTGGGCCCACCAGGTGGGGTGCGGATGGGGGGGGCGGGGTCAGGAGTTGCTAAAGGATCAAACTGGGCTTGGCTCATAGACGGTGCTTGCTGAACACATGTCCTGGGAGAATGCAGTCTGTTGGTGAGGGACTCGCTCTAGCATCACTGCCTACAGTCACACAGCTGGTATGCAGAAACAAGCCAGGTCTGTCTGACTTCAAAGGCCACCTCAGTCCCCGTATACCACATGGTCTCTTACTGCAGCGCGTATGTTCGTCAGGGTCCTGTTCTCCAAACCAGAAGCCCACAAGAAGTGGGGGGCATGATCCATTGAAAAACAGAAAGAAAGCTGGGCATATGGCGATGCACGCCTTTATCAACCCCAGCACTCGGGAGGCAGAGGTTAGGAGGATCGCCACGAGTTCGAGGCCACCCTGAGATTGCAGAGTGAATTCCAGGTCAGCCTGAGGTAGAGTGAAACCCTACCTCAGAAACAACAACAACAAAGGACAGTAGAAGGAAAATGTACATGTGCTCCTGTGTCTGCATGTCTTCTCTGAGCTTCAGTGAACTCTTCAATGAAACAGCTGCAAAGGACCCTGAGGGACTCCGAGTGTCGTCCGCAGAGCTTAGCCGCTGCCCGCTTCGTGAGAAACGCTCAATGCCAACAGCCATTGTCATGTTTTCATATATTTTTTATTTGCGAGCAGAGAGAGAGAGTGTGTGTGAGAGAGAGAGAGAAAGAAAGAGAGAAAATGGGTGGACAGAGCCTCTATTCACTGCAAATGAACTCCAGATGCATGCACCATTTTATGTATCTGGCTTTATGTGTGTACTGGGGAATCAAACCCAGGTTGTTAGGCTTAACTGCTGAGTCATCTATCTCTCCAGCCCCATCATTTTTTGTTTTGTTTTGTTTTTGATTTTTTTTCTGTTTTCTTTAATATTTTATTTATTTATTAGAGACAGAGAGAAAGAGAAAGAGGGAGACAGAGAATGGGCACACCAGGGCCTCTAGCCAGTGCGAGTGAACTCCAGATGCATGTGCCATTATGTGCATCTGGCTTTTGTGGGTTCTGGGGAATCAAACCTGGGTCTTTAGGCTTCGCAGGCAAGCGCCTTAACCACTAAGTCATCTCTTCAGCCCTGATTTTTTTTTTTTTTTTTTGAGACAGGGTGTCACTTTCACCCAGGCTGGCCTCAAACTCATGGCAATCCTCCCACCTCAACTTCTAAAGCACTAAGGTTGAAGAGATGTGCCAACCATGCCTGGCTAGCTACAGTTCTATGCCAGCTCAATAGTCATTTGTTATTTTGTGCACTCCCATCGCGACCTTGTTTCTTCTGCCACTGGATGAAAGGAAGGAGCGATGTGGGCTCCACTCCCCTGTCAGAGGAGAAGGGATCGAGCAGGATTCAGAGGCCACAGCCCGCTAAGACAGCTGCAGAGCCCGGGTCTCCAGTGCACAGCCTCGGGCTCCTCATAACCATTTCCCCCCTCCCAGAGATGCTGCTGAATTTCCTCTGGGATCTTTGCACAGAGCTTGAAGACAATGGGGAAAAATCCAGGATGGTCGGGAATGTCACCCAGGATTTTCTGACCTGGAGCGTCATTCCAAGCTGAGCCACAGGGATATGGTCGATGGAAACTTGCAGTCCAGTCTCAGCCTCTTGAGCTCCTAAGGGGGGACCCGCACACACACCACGGTCCAGAGCGGGCGCTGAGGACTCGAAGCCGGGGTGTTGTTCAAAACCATCTCGGGTACTCCAGCGCTGCAGAGCTGGGCTGGGAGACCTCCATGCACATGCTGCTCTGGCCAGATCACCCTCTCTGGCATCTCAAGCAAGGCTTCCAAATGGCTTGTGGTATTTTCAGACCCCCCTCCTCTGTTGAAGTTCACGTGGAAGTAACAAACAAACTAAAAGCTGGAGCTGGGGAGATGGCAAAGTGGTTAACACCGCTTGCTCCACAAACCCGCGGACTGGAGTTCAGATCCCCAGTACCCTTGTGAAGTTTGAGGCACTGCTGTGTTCCTGTCTGCGATCCTGACGCCCAATGGCAATGGGAGGCGGGTGACAGGAAATCCCAAAGCACACTGGCCAGTTAGTCTGCCCTTCCCAGTGGTAACACAAGAGAGACCCTGTCTCCAACAAGGTGGAGGGAGAGGACCACTACCCCAAGGCTGTCCTCTGACCTCTACAAGTGTGCTGTGGGCATGTTAGCACCCATACACTCCATATAGCACACAAATGCACACAAATAACAGTAGTAGCAATCATAATAAAAAACAAAAAGCTGGTCCAAGAGGTAGTTATAGACACAGGACTCCATGATTCCAAATTGGTTTATTTATTTATTGGTTTTTCAAGGTAGGGTCTCACTCTGGCCCAGGCTGGCCTTGAACTCACTGCAATCCTCCTACCTCTGCCTCCCAAGTGCTGGGATTAAAGGCATGTGCCACCACACCTGGCTTCGTTTTTTTTTAAATATTTTTATTTATTTATTTGCAAGTGGAGAGAGAGAGAGAGAAGAGAGATAGACAGAGAATGGGTGTGCCAGGGCCTCCAGCCATGGCAAATAAACTCCAGATGCATACATCACTTTGTGCATCTGGCTTTATGTGGGTCCTAGGGAATCAAACCTGGGTCCTTTGGTTTTGCATGCAAGCGCATTAATCACTGAGCCAGCTCTCCAGCCCCCAACCTGGTTTTTTTTTTTAATTTTTCATTTATTTATTTATTTGAGAGTGACAGACACAGAGAGAAAGACAGATAGAGGGAGAGAGAGAGAATGGGCGCGCCAGGGCTTCCAGCCTCTGCAAACGAACTCCAGACGCGTGCGCCCCCTTGTGCATTTGGCTAACGTGGGACCTGGGGAACCGAGCCTCAAACCGGGGTCCTTAGGCTTCACAGGCAAGCGCTTAACTGCTAAGCCATCTCTCCAGCCCCCAACCTGGTTTTTAATGCTGTTTGTTAGTCTCCTTCCCGCTCAGGGGTACCACAAGTTACCTATTCTAGCTTGTGTTGTTGGCTTCGAGAACACCCCCACCACACACACCCCCAAAAGCCCCATGCTAAAGCAGGTCTGGGAGTCTCATCTTACAGATGTGGAAGCCTGGGTTCAGAGTGGGGCCTATGTGACAAATATCCTTAATTGGAATCCAGGTTTCTGACCCCAAACTGGCATATTGGACATTGTATTGAGAATCCCATGTTTCTAGCTACAAATTCAGTGGCATAGACTGCAGGGCCTGAAGAAGGACATCAAAAGACGACACGTGCATTCATTGGTTTTCTTCTTTTTGTTCTATTTCATGGAGGTCCACAGGCTATGGGATGGTGACACCCATATTCCAGGGTAGGTTTTCTACCTTCATGTGATCCTCCCTGGAAGCACCCTCACAGACTCTATCACCAGTCAGAGTTCTCTAGAGGAGCAGAACCGATGGAAGGAATAGGCATTATGAAAGGGATTAGCTTACAGGATGCTGGCTGGGAAGTCCAACAATGGCTGTCTACGGGCTGGAGAGTCAGAGAACTTGACATAGGCTTCAGCCCATGAGGCTGGGTTCCTCAGCAGGCCCCATCTGGCACTGGAGGCCTGAAGTGGCACTGTCCTCTTGTCCATTTGGGAAGGCTGACAAAGCTGGTTCTCATGTCCACAAATGCCAGAGGCAATGGGGAGATGCACGGACCAATGAATAGTGCAAGCTGGCAGGCAAATTCACTGTGTTCTCCTAGCACCTCTTTTTTTTTTATTTTTTACTTTACAGAGAAAGACACACACACAGCCACACACACACACACACACACACACACACACACACACACACACACGGAGAGAGAGAGAAAGAGAGAGAGAGAGAGAGAGAGAGAGAGAGAGAGAGAGAGAGAGGGAGAGAGAAAGGAGAGATAGAGAACTGGCGTGCCAGGGCCTCAGCCACTGCAATCGAACTCCAGACTCTTGTACCACCTAGTGGGCATGTGCAACCTTGCGCTTGCCTCACCTTTGTGCGTCTGGCTTACATGGGATCTGGAGAGTAGAGCATTGGTCCTTAGGCTTGGCAGACAAGCATGTTAACCTCTGAGCCATCTCTCCAGCTTTTCTAGTGCCTCTTGATATATAGCCCATCACCTGAAGGGCTGCCCACTCTGGGAGGTCTTCCTCCTCCGCCAGTCCTTTCTGAAAATGTCTCACAGACCCACCCCAAGAGGTATGTCTCTTACTTGTTTCCTAATCCAATCAAGTTGACAAAATAATGTAACTGTCACACAGAGACACTCAGATGTGTGCTTTACTAAGCTCCTGGGTACTTCTCAATGCAGTCAAATTGACAGTCGAGATGGGTCATCATCACCAGCATCAGCACCTGCTCTGGAGATACCAGTCCCTGCCATCTATCTATCTATCTATCTATCTATCTATCTATCTATCTATCTATCTATCTGTCATCTATCTATCTATCTATAACCTATTAATCTATCATCTACTTTTCTATTATTTAATATTTACTATCTATTTATCTATTATCTATTTTCACCTATCACCACTTACCTATCGATCATCTATCTATCTATCTATCTATCTATCTATCTATCTATCTATCTATCATCTATCTACTTATCTACCATCCATTTATCTATCATTTATCTTATCTATCATCTATCTTATCTATCTATAATCTGTATTATCTATCATCTATCTATCTATCTCTCTCTCCTTTCCCCTCCATCCTTGTTTCCCGCTCTATCAATCTGTCAACAAAACTCTCGGGCTGGAGAGATGGCTTAGCGGTTAAGTGCTTGCCTGTGAAGCCTAAGGAGCCTGGTTCGAGGCTCGGTTCCCCAGGTCCCACGTTAGCCAGATGCACAAGGGGGCGCACGCGTCTGGAGTTCGTTTGCAGAGGCTGGAAGCCCTGGCGCGCCCATTCTCTCTCTCTCTCCCTCTATCTGTCTTTCTCTCGGTGTCTGTCGCTCTCAAATAAATAAATAAAATAAATAAAATTTAAAAAAAAAACTCTCCTCCAGCGTCTGTGGCTAACTGTGACCACAGTTTCCTCCCCTCAGTTTTGGGTCCACCCCATCATTGACTTCTGCGGTTTCCAAGGCTGAGTTGTTGAGATGTTCCAGAAGCCCACCAAGTCTGCAAGCACACCCACACTCTTCACCAGCCTTAGGACAACAGACAGGACTGAGATGGCCCTCCGCCCACTTCCTCACTAGCCAGCAGCCCGAGTTCTTCCCTGTTTCCTCGACTCCCTGAGATCCTTGGGTTCAGCTCTTCCCCCTCCTCAGTGCTCCCGGAAACCTTGCTTGGTGAGATATATTTGGCCAGGGATTGGACCCTATGTCCCCAGATGTTGGGGACAGCCTCAGAAACTTCCATGCTAGGCCTGTTCTGTGGTCAAGGACAATGCTGTGGAAAACTGGAATTTCCTACTCAGCTCTGATGGCCGCCGACATCCCTGACTTTCGGTTCCACCCAGGCCTTTTCTACTTGGCGCTGATGCAAGAACGATGCTCTTCTGGTTGAAACTACGCTTGACTTTCTGGGTATGGGGGAACACAGGAGGCTCCCTTTTGGTAAAGCCAGGCAGGCCCACAATCGTGAGGGGAAGCAGGTGGTACTGCAGTGTGCTGTGTGGCTAGTCTCGAAAGTCCTGTGGGCACCGTGGCTTCAGGCACTTTGTCCTCTGTTATCTTCAGCTCATGAGGGACTGGCTAGGCTGTGGTTCCTTCATACGTTGAGGAGCACCTGTGTGTAGAGATGATGGCTGGAGCCATCAGCCACGCGGAGGACACTCTGGGCCCATCAGCCTCGTTGGGAGCACTGTGGGTGGCCAGGCAGAACTTGGGTGATGAGGCACAAAGCATGCCACCTGGGCCAGAGGGATCTGCAGGGCCAGCAGAACCAGACTGAGAGGGCTTTGTTGACTCTGTCCCAAGACCCCGCTGGTCCTCCCTTGATGCTGCAGATGCATCCTTCAGATCACGCATCCTTCAGATCCCGCCTCCAGGAAGCAGGCGAGGTCCAGGGCAGGAGCGGAGAGCGCGTGTGCTCTGGGGTCGCTCCGAGCATCCCAGAGCTGCCTCGTGCAAGGTCAAGGTCATCCGAGGCGGCTCCGGGTAGAGATGAAGCTGAGAGGGCTGACAGACGCCATCCGCTAGACCTGGCCCAGGACATCTGTGAGGCCACGTCCCCTCTGAACACTGAAGGGTGTCGCGCCGGCCAAGGCTGTCTGGGCTCTGCAATGGAGTTTCTATTATCCTCTTTCAGTCCTTCCCTGGTCTTTACAATTCTGAATTTTTTTTTAATATTTATTTATTTGGAATGGGGGGGGGGCTCTTGTCACTGCAAATGAATTCCAGATACATGAACCACTTTGTGCATCTGGCTTTACATGGGCACTGGGGAATTGAACCCAGGCTCTCAGGCATTGCTAGCAAGTGCCTTTAACCACTAGACCATCTCTCCAGCCCCTGCTGTTTCCATTCTATAGACATTGACCCCCTATGCTTGTACACCCCAAACTCCATCTTAGTCCCCACTTGCAGGAAGGCCAAGCTGAGAAACAGACACGAGCTCATCTGTCTCCACCTCACTGAAGCGCCAGACTTTGCCTCGGGCCATGCAAGGCATCAGCGTTTCCTCTACTCAGCTCACATTTATGTATTTATTTATTAGAGAGAGAGAGAAAGACACAAACAGGGAGACAGAAAAAAAAAAACAGGCATGCCAAGGCCTCTAGCCACTGTAAACAAACTCTAGACACATGTGCCGTCTTGTGCGTCTGGCTTACGTGGGTCCTGAGGAATCAAACCTGGGTCCTTTGGCTTGGCAGGCAAGTGCCTGAACCGCTAAGCCATCCCTCCAGCCCCTCCCACCTTTTAATATAGGGGTTCAGGGCTGGAGGGATGGCTTAGCGGTTCAGGCGCTTGCCTGCGAAGCCAAAGAACCCAG
The DNA here is from genome assembly GCF_020740685.1 of Jaculus jaculus. Classification (NCBI taxonomy): domain Eukaryota; kingdom Metazoa; phylum Chordata; class Mammalia; order Rodentia; family Dipodidae; genus Jaculus; species Jaculus jaculus. Next base: position 21,606,676 of record NC_059114.1, on the reverse strand, counting down.
GTTTGATTCCCCAGGACCCACGTTAGCCAGATGCACAAGGGTGGGCGCACATGTCTGGAGTTTGTTTGCAGTGGCTGGAGGCCCTGATGCATCCATTCTCTCTCTCCCTCTTTCTCTGTCAAATAAATAAATAATAAAGTATCTAAAATATATATAAGCTGGGCGTGGTGGTGCATGCCTTTAATCCCAGCACTCGGGAGGCAGAGGTAGGAGGATTGCTGTGAGTTTGAGACTCCATAGTCAGACTCCAGGTCAGCCTGGGCTAGAGTGAGACCCTACCTTGAAAAACCAATATGTATATGTGTATATACATATATGTATGTATATGTGGATTCAGTTTCCATTGCATGAGTGTTGCAGTCAGGTTAGCATTGCTGGCAGAAATCACCCAGCCAAAAGCAGCTTCTGGGGGAAAAAAAAAAAAGAGGTTTATTTTTGGCTTACAGGCTTGAGGGGAAGCTCCATGATGGCAGGGAAAACAACGACATGAGCAGAGGGTGGACATCACCCCCTGGCCAACATATGGTGGACCATAGCAACAGGAGAGTGTGCCAAACACTGGCACGGGGAAACTGGCTATAACACCCATAAGCCCGCCCCCACCAATACACTCCCTCAAGGAGGCGTTAATTCCCAAATCTCCATCAGCTGGGAACCTAGCATTCAGAACACCTAAGTTTATGGGGGACACCTGACTCAAACTACAGCTCAGTCATCATTCCAGTGGTAGAATGGAAATACTAGCCAGGTGTGGAGGCATACACCTGCAATCCCAACACTTTGGGAGGCTGAGGCAAGAGGATTGCAAGTTCAAGGCCGGCTGGGTTTGCCTGGCAAGACCTTGACTGGAAAACTTTAAAAGAAAATAAAAAGATGGTCTGGGGAATGGAGCTCAGTGGTTAGAGCAATTGCCTGGCATGCATGAAGCCTTCATTTCCATCCCTAGCACCATATACACCAGGCATGGTGGCACAAGCCTGTAACCCCAGCACTCAGGAACATGGGAGGTGGAGACAGGAGGATCAGAAATTCACAGTCATCATCGACTGTATGGTAAGAATGAGGCCACTCTCAAAATGATAGATAATAAAAGAGCAGACAGGGATGGAAAGGTTTTGGGGGAGAGGGGCAAAACAAACACAAAATTAAATCCAAAATGAGCTGATACCAAAGAAACCTTTATCCTTGGAGATAGACTAAAAGATAAAACTCTCAAAAGGAGTAAGGGGGAGCACTTGAAAAGTAGGGCTCTGGTGAGCGTGGGATGAAGCCTAAGCTTAAAATAAAATACATTTAAAAAAAATTTTTTTTGTTCATTTTTTATTTATTTATTTGAGAGCGACAGACACAGAGAGAAAGACACATAGAGGGAGAGAGAGAGAATGGGCGCGCCAGGGCTTCCAGCCTCTGCAAACGAACTCCAGACGCGTGCGCCCCCTTGTGCATCTGGCTAACGTGGGACCTGGGGAACCGAGCCTCGAACCGGGGTCCTTAGGCTTCACAGGCAAGCGCTTAACCGCTAAGCCATCTCTCCAGCCCATAAAATACATTTTTTTTTCTGCCTCTGACCTGTAACTCCCAGTACCAGAGATTGGTTGCTGCCCACATTGAGCTATTGATCAGAGACTACGAGGTCCCCAAATCAAGACAGCTTTTTGTCAAAGCACTTGATTACCTGCCTAAGGTGAAAGCTAAGACGCTACTGCTGAAGACACCACACGCTGATGACAAAGAGCACGGGGAGACCTGGCTGGAATTCAGAAGAAAACCAGTCCCCAGACAGCTAGCATGAGCTACTGGGGGAAATGCCCACAACGGTCTGAGCAACCAGAGGTCTAAGCTACTCAGAAGCAAACACCCTGACGTGATGTACACGCCAGTGCAATAGTGGCACACAGCCTTGGTGGGTAACCAATAACTTTCGGATTGGCTAAGAGATCTATCTGCTCAGTGTAAAGGAACCCATACGTGGAACTCAGAACCAGATCAGAATCCTATGGAGACAAAGATTATGTTCTCTAGTGTCAAGATCTCACTAGTCTTTGGCTAAAAGAGGAGTTACATACATCAATTTCTCCCTAAATTAATAATGCTTATCCCATTTAAACTATGCTGACTTCACTCTCCAATGGAGAATCTGTTCTTTTTCAGAAGGTAGCGAGACCCAAGGAGATAAACGACCCCTCACACTTCAGCCAAGCCACAGCTGAAACCACAGAGGAATGAGGAGACAAGCAAGAGTGCTGCTTCCATGCTGTTCCTGATAACCAGCATCAGGGTGCAGGAGACACACCCCAAGGACACTCAACACCTACCAAAGCAGAGCTCCAGAGGCTCCTAAGAGCTCATCACTGAAGTAGACTTAAAACTCACCCACCACGGCTCAGGGAATTTTGTGGAAGAGGGGGTGGAAAGATTGTAAGAGCCACAGTTTGAAACATCATGCCCGGACGCATCTCCTTCCCGACCCCACCCCCCCAAAACAACTGATTACTGCTCCTACAATGCATAAACTACAGCCCCATGGGAAATACCTGTAACCCCGCTGAGGAGTGTCCCCAATGGAATGGAGGCAGGAAGGAGGGAAAAGAGGGTACCAACACATGATGTATCCATACAGAACATCTTGTTAATAATAGCAATAGTAATAATAAATAAACATTAAAAAGAATGGAAAGGGGCTGGAGAGATGGCTTAGCGGTTAAGCGCTTGCCTGTGAAGCCTAAGGACCCCGGTTCAAGGCTCGGTTCCCCAGGTCCCACGTTAGCCAGATGCACAAGGGGGCGCACGCGTCTGGAGTTCGTTTGCAGAGGCTGGAAGCCCTGGCGCGCCCATTCTCTCTCTCTCCCTCTATCTGTCTTTCTCTCTGTGTCTGTCGCTCTCAAATAAATAAATAAATAAATAATGAACAAAAAAAAATTAAAAAGAATGGAAAGGCTAGCCAGTCTCTGTGATCAGTGGCTTGCCTGCCCAGTTCATCTCTATAGTAACCTGGAGCAAGCACAGAACATTCCCATCTTGCAGTGGATGAAACTGAGGCTCGGGGAGACGAAGTGACTACACTATGAGGGTGCAAGGTCTAGGTCACACCCAAAGCCTATGCCGAGGGAAGCGCCAAGCACACTTCCTCTCACAGACACGCTTCCAGGTACTTCCTCAGGAAGACCTGTCTCCCGAGACTTGCTAGGCCACAGCCTGGGCAGGTGTCGCAGAAGCTGTGGCTTGCAGCTAAGGGCTCAGCGCTGGGGCTGGATAGCCAGCGAGTTTTCGGTCGCCTGTACATCAATCACTCTGAGGCTTTGTGCTGTCTGGTCTGCGGTGTAGCCTCTCTGGGCCTCATTGTTCTCATCTGTGAAATGCGCACAATAGACGCTCCTACCTCAACTTGCTGTTGCAAGGATTAGGTACTTAGGATATTGCAGAAACACAACAGTGTGTGGCTTATAAATACACACACAGCCTTGCATGGATATTGGAGGTGGTAGTTGTGTTATCTGTTACTTATCCATCACTGGGAACACAATACCTGACAGGAAAAAAAAAATCATGAGGAAAGATTAGTTTGGGTTCATGGTTTCAGAGGGGCTGAGACCATCAAGGTGGGGCAGCTCAGTTCACGGTGGTGGGAACATGTAGCAGAGGCTGCTCACATCACGGTGGACCAGGAAACAGAGAGTTCAACGGAAACTAGAGTCTGGGTGAAAGTTCCAATGGCCCATTTCTAGGGCCAACTTCCTAAAGGATCCACAGCCTCCTTAAACATCACCACTAACCCAGGGGAACAAGTGTCCAAAACATCAGGCTGGCAGAGAAGGGGCATTTGATTCTTGGGGACCCAAAGGAAGGTGATATCATCCTGGGTGTACCTGCCCGTGGGAATCCCAATTTCTTATCGTTGCTGGGATGTTCCTGATGGTCCTCAAAACTTCCCATGGGGAAGAGAAATTGGCTCTTCTGGAACACCAGTTGCTAGAGAGACATTTCAAAACAAGACATACCCAGGACAGAAGGAAGATAATGTAAGTGTTTAATAAGTGGGCCTTAGGGTAAGAAGTGTGGGAACCTCTGAGTTTTCCCAGTGTCGTACTCTGCTGTTGGGGAACCTGAGGCCTGCGCATGAGGCTGAATCGCCTGCTATTACTCCAAGTTATCCGGCCAGATCCCGAGCTGGGGGAGGCTTGGGACTCACTGACAGGCATAGCTAATTGATTGATAATAAAACCAGCTACTCAGCGACCCGAGACCTAGTTTACAGCCCTGAGACTAATGGACTCAAGAGGTGCCTCGTGCTGGCCCCCACTTTCCCTCCTCTCCCTGGGCTAATGGCTTTATAGAGGTCATAAACTACTGAGTATTTATTTCAGCGATGAGCAGTGGCCTCCCTTGGCCCAGTGACCCATCCTGCCTTGACTGACACGTATGCCTGCCGGTTCTCAGGAGTGATAAGAAGTAGCCTCGATCTGAACCAGCGACCCCGCCTTCCTGGGAATTTCCCACATTCCTGTAGGAGTTGGGAGCCTTGGCTCTGCCATCCTGACTCAGGGCAGTAGTTCAGCCTGGTACCATCTGCCTTGAAGGCACAATGTAGCCCAAACTCAGTTCTCAGATAGTTACCCATTCTCTACAGAGCACGGCTGGGAAGGCATGGTAAACATTACCCCCATATAGGTCTGAGACTGTCATTATTCAATCACTCATTCATTCACTCATTTGTTCATTCTGTTCACATGAGTATAGCAGCCATATTTTAAGATGTCTCCCATGATTCCACATCTTAGAATTAATGCCTTTGTTATATATATTCATAAATTGGTTTTGGTTTTAGTTTTTTGAGGTAGAGTTTTACTGTAGCCCAGGATGACCTGGAATTCACTATGTAGTTTTAGGCTGGTCTTGAACTTATGAAGATCCTCCTACCTCAGCCTCCCAAGTGCTGGGATTAAAGGTGTGTGCCACCATGCCTGGCTTAGAGATCATTTGTTTTATGTCATTGATGATTGATACTATGAGCCTGTGTGTGCCAGGCTCTGAAGCAAACACAAGCGAAACTAAACAGATAAATAAACGTAGTTTCTACGTCCCAGAGCTTAGGGTCCACAAGCAAATCCCATGAGAGGATGGAGCACAGGATGGAGACTGGATGGGAGCTGTAATGTGGCATCAGTGAAGGTGCTCGGGTAGGAGTGTGGCATGTCCCTACCTACACTCAAACTGACGTTTCATCCTCATTGTAAGTCACTGAGAGGCTGGAAACTTGACCTGTAATGTCATTTGTGGTGGGCCAAGGTCATCAGACTGGGGTCCCAACATTAATTACTGATGGTGTTGTAAGAAGATGGTCAAGGACCAGAGCAAGCACACACACACACATACATATACACACAGACATACCCAGATGCAGACACATACACACACCCACATACATACACATATACATACATGCACACACAGACGCAGACACATATACACACAGACACACAGATACACACACATACACATACACATATACCCCCACACAAACAGATACACATACACACACACACAGAAACACCTGTTCTATCACTTGTCCTAGATGACTTATGCTGCTTGGGCAACCAGCCAGCAAGACAGTGTTCACGAGATATTAATCTCAAACTTCTAGAACTCCGTGTCAAAATAAACCTCTTTTCTTCATAAAGTCATGTAGCCTCAACTATTGCAGTGACATAATAAAACAGACAGAAATGGCAATAGAAATACAGTCTTCTCAAAGAAGGGAAATGAAAAATAAAACTTTGACTTTGCATTCTCTATTGTCTGGTTGTCTTTTTACAAAATGTTTTTATTTGGATTGGAGAGATGGCTTATCAGTCAAGGTACTTGCCTGTGAAGCCCAAGTACCCAGGTTTGATTCCCCAGGGCCCATATAAGCCAGATGTATAAGGTGGCACATGCATCTGGAGTTTGTTTGCAGTGGCTGGAGGCCCTAGCACACCCATTCTATCTCTTCCTTTCTCTCTCTTCCTCTCTGCATACAAATAAAATTTTTAAAAAACTATTTATTTATTTATTTGCAATCAGAGAGAGATAGAAGAGAGACAGAGAGAAAGAGCATGCCCGGGCCTTCTGCCACTGCAAAATGAACTCCAGATGCATGAGCCACTTTGTGCAGCTGGTTTTATGTGGTAACTGGGGAATCAAAGTCAGGTCATTAGTCATTGCTTGCAAGCATCTTAACAGCAGAGCCATCTCTCCAGATGAGTAGCTGGTTTTATTATCAATCAATTAGCTATGCCTGTCAGTGAGTCCCAAGCCTCCCCCAGCTCGGGATCTGGCCGGATAACTTGGAGTAATAGCAGGCGATTCAGCCTCATGCGCAGGCCTCAGGTTCCCCAACAGCAGAGTACGACACTGGGAAAACTCAGAGGTTCCCACACTTCTTACCCTAAGGCTCACTTATTAAACACTTACATTATCTTCCTTCTGTCCTGGGTATGTCTTGTTTTGAAATGTCTCTCTAGCAACTGGTGTTCCAGAAGAGCCAATTTCTCTTCCCCATGGGAAGTTTTGAGGACCATCAGGAACATCCCAGCAACGATAAGAAATTGGGATTCCCACGGGCAGGTACACCCAGGATGATATCACCTTCCTTTGGGTCCCCAAGAATCAAATGCCCCTTCTCTGCCAGCCTGATGTTTTGGACACTTGTTCCCCTGGGTTAGTGGTGATGTTTAAGGAGGCTGTGGATCCTTTAGGAAGTTGGCCCTAGAAATGGGCCATTGGAACTTTCACCCAGACTCTAGTTTCCGTTGAACTCTCTGTTTCCTGGTCCACCGTGATGTGAGCAGCCTCTGCTACATGTTCCCACCACCGTGAACTGAGCTGCCCCACCTTGATGGTCTCAGCCCCTCTGAAACCATGAACCCAAACAAATCTTTCCTCATGATTTTTTTTTTCCTGTCAGGTATTGTGTTCCCAGTGATGGATAAAATCTCTGATTTTATTTTTATAAGCAAATTTATTGCTTTTTAAAATACTCTTTTGACTGTGCGTGGTAGCACATGCCTTTAATCCCAGCACTAGGGAGGCAAAGGTAGGAGGATTGCCATGAGTTCAAGGCCACCCTAAGACTATGTGAAACCTTACCTCAAAAAAAAAACCAAAAACAAACAAACAAAAAAACTTTTTTTGGGCTGGAGAGATGGCTTAGCGGTTAAGCGCTTGCCTGTGAAGCCTAAGGACCCCGGTTCGAGGCTCGCTTCCCCAGGTCCCACGTTAGCCAGATGCACAAGGGGGCGCACGCGTCTGGAGTTCGTGTGCAGAGGCTGGAAGCCCTGGCGCGCCCATTCTCTCTCTCTCCCTCTATCTGTCTTTCTCTCTGTGTCTGTCGCTCTCAAATAAATAAATAAATGATTTAAAAAAAAAACTTTTTTTAAGGAGACATAAAGGGAAGAGAAAGGAAGGGAGGAGGGTACTTAATAGGTTGATATTGTGTATATGTAAGTACAATGATTGTGATGGGGAGACAATATGATGGAGAATGGAATTTCAAAGGAGAAAGTGTGGGGGGGAGGGAGGGAATTAACATGGGCTTTTTTTTATAACCATGGAAAATGCTAATAAAAATTTAAAAATAAAAAAATAAAAACTTTTTTTGAGACAGGATCTCATATAGCTCAGTCTAACCTCAAACTCACTGCATAGCCAAGGATGACACTGAAGTTCTGAGCCTCTAGTCCCAACCTCATGAGTGCTGGGGTCACAGGTATATACCCCCACACCCAACTTATGTGGTGCTGGGATTGGAACCCAGGGCTTCCTACATGCTACAGAAACACTGAGACCCATCCCTGGCTCTAAAACCACTTTGTGCATGCCTTTAATCCCATCACTTAGGAGGCAGAGGTTGGAGGATCACAACGTTCGAGGCCCCCGTGAGACTACATAGTGAATTCCAGGTCAGCCTGAGCTACAGTGAGACCATACCTCAAAAACCCAAAATAAAATAAAGCCATTTTCCATGAGGCATCTTCTTGTGGCTGCCTCATGAGAAGTTCAGTTGTACGCATTTTCAGAAAGTCACTCTAGCAACATCCACAGAAAGAAAACCAGAGGCGAGCATGCTCTTTTGACCAAAACATTCCACTTAATTTGTCACAGAGAAATCTGTAGCGATGTATGAGGAGGGAAACAAGAAGGACAACGTGTACTGTTATCCGTGACTGTGAAATGTTGTTTGGCATCAGCCGTGGTCACGTGGGATCTTTGTTTCACTGTGGGCCATCCATCCACCGGTTCCAACTGAAGTGAATGCAATTGAAGCCATTCAAGATAGCAAGGTAGCCAGCCACAAGTGGATTTTCACAGAGAGACACCATGACATGCTGCTGAGTGAAAAAGACAGGTCATATAACAGCCCATATAGTATAATTCTATTTTAATAAAGGACAAATATATTTATGGATAAAATAATTGGAACGTTAAACCACAACATATTAATGATGTTATGTCTGGGTGGAGGGATTAGAAACACACATATACATTTTTTTATATTTCTTTTGGCTTGCCTGTGGTTTTTCATTTTTGTTGTAAAAACATACAGGACTTTGGGAATATATAAAATGCAACATAAATTTCAGCAAAGGCCCCCTAAGCGCTTGTTAATGGCCCTCACCTCTGTTCTGTGGCTCAGCGTTGCCCTAGCCAGTCAGATCTTCCTCATCCTCCTCTTGTCCTTGAATTTGCCAGTGTGGAGTCCCCACGGGGGTCCATGAATCAGATAGTCTAGAGAGTTCTCCAGGGGGTCCTAGACACCCACACAACACCTAAAGGACAGAGATGCTTCTCCAGAGAACCCAGGGCCTGCTGACCAGCTTGCTCTGGCCTTAGGGCGGGAGGAATGGAGGAGCTGATGTCCGTCACGGGCCACACAGAAAGCAGACTGTGGCACTCCCCACTGGAATGACCTGTGGCTCTGCCAGAGAAGCTCTTTTTAAAGAGCTTAAACCAGGGACTGGAGACATGGCTCAGCAACTAAGGCATGTGCCTGCAAAATCTAACAACCTGAGTTCGATTCCCCAGTACCCACAAAAAGGCAGATGCGTAATAGCATACTCCTTTAATCCCAGCACTTGGGAGGCAGAGGTAAGAGAATCGTCATGATTCAAGGCCACGCTGAGACAACATAGTGAATTCCAGGTCAGCCTGGGCTAAAGTGAGACCCTACCTCGAAAAACCACACACACACACACAAAAATGCAGATGCACAAGGTGGTGCATGCATCTGGAGTTCATTTGCAGAGGCTGGAGGCCCTGGTGTGCATACATTATCCCTCTCGGTCTCTCTTCTCTCTATCTCTCTGCTTGCAAATAATAAATAAATGAATGCTTTTGTTGTTGTTGTTTTTTGAGGTAGGGTCACACTCTAACTTAGACCAACCTGGAATTCACTATGCAGTGCCACGGTGGCCTCAAACTCACAGCGATCCTCTTACCTCTGCCTCCCGAGTCCTGGGATTAAAGGCGTGCGCCACCATGCTCGGCCACTCTTGGCTTATTACATGGATTCTGGGGATCAAGTTTAAGTCCTTATGCTTACAAGACACGCAGTTTACCGAGTGAGTATCTCTCTAGTGTTGGAAAGGCCTTGATGATGGTGACGTGTGGAAGGGACCAGGCCTGTTACTAAACTGAGAGTAACTAAGACATTTGACGTCAGGGAAGAGTAACATTTTGCCAACTCCTGGGTGAAGGAAGCTGGGGCTTACCGACCAGTGGGCTCCTTTGCTACAGCCCCAGTTTCGGGGAAACCTGGGTGGGTCCTATCTAGCCCCACCCAGAACACAGGGAGCTCCTTGGGCCAACACTCCCCTCACTCTCCTCAGCGGTGCGCAGAGCCTCACCTCTGTCTATACGACTTGCCAGAGACCTGGGATGGTGGCATATGAGGCTGATAGAAAGGACAGTCATAGGGCTGGAGATATGGCTTAGTGGTTAAGGCACTTGCCTGCAAAGCCAAAGGACCCAGGTTCGAGTCCCCAGGACCCACGTAAGCCAGATGATGCACATGGTGGTGCATGTGTCTGGAGTTTGTTTGCAAGTGGCTAGAGGCCCTGGCATGCCCATTCTCTTTCTCTCTGCTTCAAATAAATAAATAAAAATATATGTTTAAAAAAAGGAAGGAGCTGGGCGTGGTGGCACACGCCTTTAATCCCAGCACTCGGGAAGCAGAGGTAGTAGGTTTGCTGTGAGTTTGGGGCCACCCTGAGACTCCATAGTGAATTCCAGGTCAGCCTGGGCTAGAGTGAGACCCTACCTCAAAAAAAAAAAAAAAAAAAAAAAAAGGAAAGACAAGACTGGAGAGATATCCCGGCGGTTAAGGCACTTGCCTGCAAAGCCTAAGAACTTTTGTTCAAATCTCCAGGTCCCACATAAACCAGACACAGCGTGATGCAAATGCACATTGTTGCACATTTGCACAAGGGGGCGCACACATCTGGAGTCGGTTTGCAGCAGCTGAAGGCGCTGGCACGCCCATTCTCCCTCTCTGTCTCTACCTCTTTTTCTCTTAAAAAAAAAAAAAAAAGTAAGAGGAAAAAAAGAAAAGAAAGAATGGGCACATTAGGAGACAGCCACTTCTCAGGGCCTCGTAGGCCAGTCATCGACTCCGCATCACTTTGGCTGTGCAGGAAGAGGGGTCCTAGCCACGTGCCACTGGAAACCACTCTCACTGCGGTGCCCGCTCTCCTCGCAGTGGGAAGAGGACAACCTCGTGCTGCTCCGATCCTTCCTGCCTGGAGATGCCCCTTCAGACAGGGCCTGGCGCAGCTGCAGTGTGTGCTAAATTTGTTCAGATCAGACCTGGGCTCTTCACCCCCTTTTCTCTTTCCTGCCTCCATTCCTCTCTCCCTTCCAGCCTGAATATCCTTTGACTAACTCGGGCGGGTGGGGGGGGGGTATAGCCTGCTTACTCATAATAAATTCCAAATACGTTTCCTAAGTTCAATTTCCCTGCGAAAGACCATAGGATATTACATTTCAAAAACCAGGATGAGGGCTGGAGAGATGGCTTAGCGGTTAATCGCTTGCCTGTGAAGCCTAAGGACCCCGGTTCGAGGCTCGATTCCCCAGGACCCACGTTAGCCAGATGCACAAGGGGGTGCATGCGTCTGGAATTCGCCTGCAGTGGCTGGAAGCCCTGGTGCGCCCATTCTCTCTCTCTCTCTGCCTCTTTCTCTGTCGCTCTCAAATAAATAAATAAAAGTAAACCAAAAAATAAAAAATAAAATTAAAATAAGCAGGATGAGCCTCCCTGTTCCTTTGTTTTCTGCTGCCTCAACTTTTCCCTGAAGCTCTGAGCCCAGACAACTGCGTTGCTTGCGGGAGGCATGGCACGGGGAGGAGACGCAGACACGACCCCCGAGCGTGACAAGAAGAAGTTCACTTCGCGTTGTCTTAAGTGTCACCTCACCGCAAACACAGACGGATCATCCACCAAGAGCACAGTCTGGGGATGGGTCAAGGAAGAGAGACCAGGCTCTCGACCTTAGAACAGTGACAGGAAAGAGGTCAGAAGAGGACCAAGTGACATTGGGCTCTCGGGCTGTCTACTCCTGGCAATGACCGGGGAGATCTATGCAGACCAGAAAGTTCAGGAAGGCAGAGAATTTCAGAGTGCAGCCGAGGGAAGTGTGGAGACTTGGCCTGGGCCGCCCGGCTTGCAGCCCAGGCTGGGGTGGACAGGGGCCCTTACCTATCTACACCTTCTCTACTGAGCACATTGCGTGAAGATGGAAGCAGCCACAGCCTTACCCAGGAGGACCACAGAAGGTAATGTTCTAGAACACACCGCCTAGAAAACAGCTCTCCATACGTGTGAGCAAATTCTTAGGTTAAAAAAAAAAGCATGAAAGAGGGGCTGGAGAGATAGCTAAGTGGTTAAGGCACTTGCCTGCAAAGCCTAAAGACCGGGGTTTGATTCCCCAGTACCTACATAGAGCCAGATGTGTAAAGCGGCACATGCATCCGGAGTTTGTTTGCAGTAGGTAGAGGCTCCGGCGTGCCCATTCTCTGTCTCTCTCTGTCTGCTTGTAAATAAGTAAAATTTTTTTTAAGAAATAAAAAGAAAGGAGGGATGTGGATGTGGCCCAGTTGGTAGACTGCTTACCTAGCGTGCGTGAAAACCTGGGTTTGACCCCCAGCATGGCATAAACCAGAAATGGTGGTGCACACCTATAATCCCAGCACTTGAGAGGCAGAAACAGTAAGAACAATAGTTCAGGGTCATCCTTGGCTACCTAGTGAGTTTGAGGCCAGCCTGGGCTACATGAGACCCTGTTTTAAAAAACACAAAAGTAATAACAATCACAGCAAAAAAAGAAAAAAGAAAAAACAGAGAGGGAGAGGAGCAATTGTGCCCTGGAAAGAGGGCACACTTGGAAAGAGTGTGGGGACCTGGGGACAGTGCATTGGGGACACACGCCTCCCTGGTGGGAGGACCCAGTCAAAGGGGTTCCGCCCATCATAAGCAGCTCAATTTCTTTTTCAGGCATGAGCTTTAAGGAAAACTACATTCCTTGATGTTGTCAGACATCCCACCACGATGTACTGAGTGGTTGTCTTGAAGATCCATCCAGGTCTTGCCAGAAAGGAGCCCAGGGCACCCCCTTTCTCCTCTATATCCCTTTTGGTGAGAACCTCTGGGACTTTCAAAGTGACTGGTTTTCACACAAGGAGAAATGGGATCGACTCCCGCAGTGCCCTGCACCCTGCGCTGGGCTCGCACCCTCTCCCTGGCTCCTGGCTCCAGTGGAGGCACTCAGCCTGACCTTGACTGGCCTGGCCACTCATCAGACCATCTCACCGGCCCATAGGGAACCAGTCACCCCCTTCTTGCTTCTTGTCAGAAGCGGAAGTACTTCCCTGTCTGGCCTGCATCTCCCTGACGCTGGAACTGTTGGATGTCTAGTCCTTGGGTAACAAGAGGAGTGAGGGGAAGCGTGCAACTCACAGTTCAGCCTGGCAGAGATGCAGCTGACCCTCTCTGTAACTTTCCAAGGAGGCCTAGGAGTTAGCGCCCCTCTTCCATTTCCATAACCTTGAACTTGAACCTCTAGGGTAGAGAAGACAGTAATTCACATGATGCGGCTGCTTGCTGAGGGCACATTTGATTCTTCTTGCAATGGGGCTGGAGAGATGGTTTAGCAGTTATGGTGCTGGCTGCAAAGCCTAAGAACCCAGGTTTGATTCCCCAGTACCCACAAAAGCTAGACGCACAAGGAGGCACACATGTCTGGAGTTCATTTGTAGTGGCTGGAGGCCCTAGCATGCACATTCTCTCTCTCTCTCCCTCTCTCTCTTTCTCTGTCTCTCAAATAAATAAAATAAAATAATTCTGGCAGCACACTGAGAAGGACGTTGTTACCACTGACTCCATTTTATAGAAGAGAGCCAGAGGAGTAAAGTAACTTGCCCAAGGTCTCACAGCTAGTAAGATGCTCTGTGAGCATTCAGACAGTAAGGTCAGTGAAGTTTACAGAGACTGTCTCCATGGTGGTAAGAGTGAAGAAAGGATTCACCTATGAGCAGAGCTGGGGGAGGTGGAGAGGAAAGAAGAAGAGAGGAAGGAAGGAGGGAGGGAGAGAAGAAGAAAGAGAGAGAGGATGAGAGAGAGAGAGGATTGAGGTCTGGTCTCCATAAAGGAGGAATTGGTTAAAGTCTGTAACTAAAAGCTGGGTTCTGGAGTCTCTTGGAGCTGGACTTGAATTCTGATGTTCCTGGACACAGTTATCGGCACTTGCAGGCCCTCAGCTATCAAATGCAAGGGCACAAGTACACACCCGACAGGGAATGGTATCTAGAACATAACAAGAACTCAAAAATGAATGCTGAAGCAAACCAACAAACAAATAAATCATCCAGTCCATAAGTGGGAAAGTGCATTGAACAGACAGCTCTCAAAAGGAGAAGTAGAATGGACAATAAATACAGGAAAACGTTCAACACTCTCACCATCAAGAAAATGAAAACAGGGGCTCTCTCACTCTGTCTCTTCTTGCAAGTAGATAATTCTTAAATTTGTTTATTTATTTATTTGAAAGAGGTGGATAGAGAGAAAATAGGCATGCCAGGGCTTCCAGCAGCTGGAAATGAACTCCAGATACATGTGCCACCTTATGCATCTGGCTTACGTGGATACTGGGAAATAGAACATGGGTCTTTTGGCTTTGCAGGCAAGTGCCTTAGCTGCTGAGTTATTTCTCCAGCCCTAAATAAATACTTTTTTAAAAAAGAAAGCAAATAAAAACAAATGCTCACGAGGATGTGGGGAAAGAGGAGCCCTTATGCACTGTTGGTGGGAATATAAACTGGTACCGCCACCATGGAAATTAGTGCGGACATTCCTCGACACTGATACTAGATCTACCATATGAGCCAGCTCTGCCAGTCCTGGGGTATCACCAAAAGATGCGAGGCTGACATACCACACAGACACCTGCATGCCCCTGTTCACTGCAGAGCTCTTCACAGTCGCCAAGACATGGAGCCACCTGGATGCCCATTGCGGGGTGCCTGGGTAGAAGGCTCGAGGCACGTATGCCCCATGGAGCTCTATTCAGCCAAAGAACTGTGATGTGTAGGAAAATGGGTGGAACTGGAGATTAGGTAAAATGAGCCAGACTCAGGCCAATCTTGCATGCTTTCTCTCACATGCAGAATCTAGATTGAAATGTGCATATTTAAATATATACTCCCGACATGAAAACAGAAGGGGGGCGATGTGGGAGACCGGTCTACGGGGAGGGAGAGGAGAGGGGGAGATGTAAGGTAATAGATACGTGCACACATTTGCTCTCATATGTAGAATCTAGATTTATTTTTTAATACTTAATTTATTTATTTGAGAGAGAAAAAGAGGTAGAGAGGAGAGAGAGAAAGAGAATGAGTGCTCCAGGGCCTCTAACCACTACAAACTCCAGACTCATGTGCCACCTCGTACATCTGGCTCTATGTGGGTGCTGGGGAATCAAACTCAGGTCCTTGGTCTTTGCAGACAAGCACCTTAACCACTGGGCAATCTATCCAGCCCAGAATCTAGATTTAAATATATAATTAAATACATATTAGCCTGAAGGGGAGAGAAGAGGAGAGGAAAGGAGAAGGGACAGGAGAGACCCAGGTGAGAATAACAATACCATTCTAGGGTGGAGAGACTGGATCACAAGTCACATGAAGGGGATAAAAGGCAACAAAGTGCAAGGAATGCTTCAGGCAGAGCCAACAGGTTCTCCAGGACTCACCGCAGGTGCATCTGAGAAACGACAATAGATGGATAAGAATACAGGTTCACTACTGTTGCAGAAGACCCAACAGGTGGGCATATATTTCTCCCACACATATCAACCCAGCTAACTGGCCCAGGGCCACATATACTACACACACACACACACACACACACACACACACACACACACTTCTCTGGGGACAGGGAAGAATCACACCCCGCTTTATCTAGCTCAGAACCTGGAACACAGGAGACGCTGGCTAAATGACTGTCACACACTGGAAGGGCTGAGACTGGGAACTAAGTAAAAAGTAAAGAACTCGGCAGGGGTGATGGATGAGGCTACTTCTGACGCTGGGCTCCAGGCCCGCTCTGGACCCCATTTGGAACTGGCAGAACCCCACCAACTGCCAAAAGGGTGACCCCAGAGATCTTGCAGAACCCCACCAGCCACCAAAGGGGTGACTGCAGAGATCTTGCAGAACCCCACCAGCCACCAAAGGGGTGACTGCAGAGATCATGCAGAGCCCCACCAACCACCATAGGGGTGACCCCCCCAGAAGCCTTCCAGAACCCCACCAGCTGCCACAGGGGTGACCGAAGCAATCTTGGAGTTTCTTGGGTATCTGTCCTGTCATGTGGACTTTGGAACCAAATAAATCCATGTTGAAGAGTCTGAATCCCAGGCATTCACGCCTTCTGGAACATGCAATGGCCTTGGAACACGGGGAGGCTGGGCTGGAATGTCTGTCGGGTCCCCAGAAAACAGTTTCCACACTTACAGAGCACCCCCTGCCCCCACTGTCAGGCCTGTCTTGACAGCTTTCAGATTTTGGTGATGAGTTGAGCTTGGATCTTTGGCACCCGAAATATGCCACAGCCAGGCTCCTTTGTCTCTTAAGACATTGGAAACAGGTATGCCAGTGCAGAAACAGAGAGCCAACACCCCCGCCAAAGGTGAGTCAAACCACTGAGAGGGAGGGCACAGGGGACTTTGGGTTTGGCCAGCTAAGATCTGATCGTTGACTTCAAATGTTGGGAAATGACTTCTTGCAGATAATCTTAAGAATTCGCACAGCAATACTCACTCCCCACTCCCACCTCAGCAGGATGCTATGTGCAAGGAACACTTAATGGCAAGAGAGCACCCAGGGGCCAAGAGACAGCTCCGTGTTTAAGTGTGCTTCCAGTGCACGCATGAAGACCGGAGAGGGGCTGAGACCACCGGAGTTTGATTCCCCAGGACCCACTTAAGAGACATACGTCTGCGGCAGGCCTGGGAGGATGTTGAGGAAAGATAACTCTGTGTGTGTGGAGGAGAGACTCCCCCAGGGCGGGCGGGCCTTCCAGTGACAGCCTGTATAAAAAGCTTGGAGGGGCGCTGGGCATGGTGGCGCACGCCTTTAATCCCAGTAGAAGGCAGAGGTAGGAGGATCACCGTCATCGTGAGTTTGAAGCCACCCTGAGGCTACATAGTGAATTCCAAGTCAGCCTGAGCTAGAGTGAGACCCTACCTTGAAAACCCAAAAAAGAAAAAAGGTTGGAGGGTTGGAGAGAGATAGCTTAGTGGTTAAGGTACTGGCCTGCAAAGCAAAGGACCCAGGTTCGATTCCCCAGTAACCAGTTACACAAGGAACCACATGCATCTGAAGTTCATTTGCAGCAGCTGCAAGCTCTCTCTCTCTCTCTCTCTCTCTCTCTCTCTCTCTCTCTCTCTCTCTCTCTCATTCTTTGCCCCCCCCCCATAAATAAATAAATAATAAAATGAAGAAAGAGTTTCAAGGATAAAGCGACCCTCCTTTTTGCCAGGCTGCCCTTACTCCTTATTGGTGAGTGCCTATACCCTGGTGGTACCATCTTCCAGGGACGTCAGAACCCTGCTTCACCAGCCTTCCAACATGAGCTGAAGGCCAGAGGCAGGAGCATGGTTTCATGCTGGAAGAAGAGCACAGGCCGGTACTCGTGGAGCAGAAGATGGTGGGCCGGAGTCAAGGAATGGACAGGATGCATTTCTTGGAGAGACTGAAGGAGTGGGAGGGATTCAGTCTTGTTTGGAGGAAGCTGGAAGCCCATGGCGGTCTGCGGTCAAAGGTGGACCACAGCAGGCGCGCTTTGGAACCGATCCCTGATTATGGAGACAGAGAACAAGACATGTGCATTGCTTTCGTATAGTACAAGCCTCGTGTTGGGAGGTAGAGCAAGAATGACTACTTTAAGTTCAAAATGAATTTAAGTAAGAAGTCAAGCCAAGGTTGGAAGGGTCACCCCAGACCCATATCATATATGGGTCATATATTACCAATTGCAGGGAAAAGCCAGGATGTATTTGGGGAAACCTAGGTTGGGGAGGGGGGACAGGAGAAAAGCTTAAGGAAAGAGATGAGGTGGGCAGAGCTTGAGGGACAAGTGGCCAAATTCCAGCCCACGTCACCATGGAAACCTGAAGCCCGGGACCCACGTAAACAGTTGGGCAGGTTTCTTCCGGATGGATTTACTTCCTATCTCTGGGACGCTCACCGACACAAGGACAGCGGCTGTTGGCTTGCCGCTGGATCAGGAATAACTCAGACAGGACTCATGCATGGTGGATGCCCAATGGAGATGTGGGGGATGGGCTGGCGCATTCTTTCAGTGGGCTGCTACCCTACCAGGCGCTGTCTCCTGCATTACTGCCAAGTATTCAGAGGAGGAGAAAACACAAAAGCTTGCAGATGGACAGACGTGGAAATGATTAAGTGCCTACGAGTGTTTGGAGTATGATGGTTGTTGCAGTCGGGTTCGCATTGCTGGTAGAAATCACCCAACCAAAAGCAGCTTCTGGGAAAAAGAGGTTTATTTTGGCTTTCAGCCTCGAGAGGGAAGCTCCACGATGGCAGGGGAAAATGATGGCATGAGCAGAGGGTGGACATCACCCCCTGGCCAACATTGGATGGACAATAGCAACAGGAGAGTGTGCCAAACACTGGCATGGGGAAACTGGCTATAACACCCAAAAGATATCCCCAATAATACACCTCTTCCAGGAGGCTTTAATTCCCAAATATCCGTCAGCTGGGAACGTAGCATTCTGAAAACCTAAGTTTATTGGGGACACCTGAATCAAACCACCACAATAGTAGATGGATCTCTGTGGGTCCGGCCTGTGTTTCTGGAGAGTTCTATGAGAAGGGTGTACAGAGAATGTCAAAGAAGGCATTGGAGCCCATGAGCCGGGGGGGGGGGGGGGGGGAAGATGGAGAGCAGGGCTGTCCCTGATGAGCTACTTTATTCTCTCTCTCTTTCACTCTTTCTTTTTATTTTTCTATTTGGCTTTTTGAGATAGGGTTTTGCTCTAGCCCAGACCGACCTGGAAATCACTATGTAGTCTCAGGCTGGCCCGGAACTCACCGTGATCCTCCGACCTCTGCCTCCCGAGTGCTGGGATTCGAGGCATGCACAAGTTAGTACTTTCTGTGGAGCCCAAGTAAGACTGGACTGTAAAGCTGGAAAAAGGGATACGGCACTTATCCTGGCAGCGAGGGGGCGTGGTCTCTATCCCAAGGGTGGTGGGGAGCCTTGGGCTTTAACTGAGGAGGAGTCTGAGTCTGGCCCCACCGTAGTACTCATACAAAGCCATGGACTTGATGGTTTAAGCAACATGCATTTACACCTCGTGATTCTGGAGGCTACATGTCTGAGGTCAAGGGATCACCAAGGTCAAGCTTTGGTGGAGTTTCCCCTCCTGAGTATCAGCTGCCTTTGTCGTGGCTGTGACAAAATGCCTGACAGAAACACCTTTAGGGAGGAAGGTTTATTTTGGCTCATGATTTTCAGGATGCCATCAAGCGTGGCGGGAAAGGCATGGTGGCTGGGGTGGCTTTGTCCCTAGGGACAGCAGCATGGGGTGGGGACTGCTCCTCACATCTGGGAGGACTAGGAATCAGAGGGCTCAGGCTCCCACTCCAAAGGCTCCCAAGACAGTGCCACCATCTGGGGGGAAAGTGTTGAAACCCGTGAGTCTGCAGGGCACACCTATCTCACACTCAAACCAGCACACCCTGTCCTGGATCACACACAGCCATCGTGTTGCAGTCTCACGTGGCGAGAAGCAGGCATGGCAAGCGCTCGTGTGTCTCTTCCTAGATCACTAATCTCATCCATAAAGGTGACCCTCATGACACTAGGGGTGGGGTAGGATTTCAGAGTTTAAACTGGGGGATGGACACAAAGTTTCAGAGTCATACACAGAAGTCAAAGTTGTCCAGCTGGGGAGCTGAAGACAAAAGGTTGAGTTCAGGTCACTGATGACGAAGGCTGAAAGAGCTGAAAGAAGAAATGGGAGATGGGGCTGGAGAGACGGATCAGTGGTTAAGGCGCTTGCCTGCAAAGCCTAAGGACCCAGGTTTGACTTCCCAGTACCCACATAAAGCCAAATGCACAAGGTGGGTCATGAGCCTGGAGATCATCTATTATCTCTCTCCTCTCTCCTGTCTCTCTCTGTGTCTACCTCTTTATCTCTCTCACACTCTCTCAAATAAATAATAAATTTTAAAACTCTTATAAAAAAGCAAAGAAATAGATAATGGGAGACAATGCAGATTTGTAGAACTAGGGAAAAAGCCCACCACCCCCTGGAACATCGGAGAGGACACGGTGTTAGCCGTAGACTGGAACCAGGAAGTCTCTGCAAGTGTTGGGATCATGAAGAAAGCTGCAACCAAGCCAGGTACTAGGATTAAGCACTCAAGAGGCAGAGGTAGTAGGATTGCCATGAGTTCAAGGTCACCCTGAGACTACATAGTGAATTCCAGGTCAGCCTGAGCTACAGAGTGAGACCGTACTTCGAAAAACAAAAACAAAAAAAAATAGAAAGAAA
The DNA here is from genome assembly GCF_020740685.1 of Jaculus jaculus. Lineage (NCBI taxonomy): Eukaryota > Metazoa > Chordata > Mammalia > Rodentia > Dipodidae > Jaculus > Jaculus jaculus. Next base: position 21,586,559 of record NC_059114.1, on the reverse strand, counting down.
AGAAAAAAAAAAAGAAAGAAAGCTGCAACCAGACAGGAGGGACAAACACTTCTGGAATCCCCATCATGCCCAGAACGGACTTGCTTATCCTCCCTGGAACCTCCCATGGTTAGAATTTACCCAGAAGCAAAGGATTCTGGGAACTAGTGTTGCAATGTTCATTCATCACTGGCCAGAAGACTGAGGAAGGGCAGGAAGGTGTTTTGAGAGGGGAAAACAAGAAAAACAGGTAAAAGAGGGACACAAAGATGAAAGAGGTCCCTCTCTATGATCTGTTACTTCTGTGGTTTGTTCCCCAACGGGTCATGTGTTGGAACCTTGGTGGTCAATATGGTGATGGGGCCTTTAAGAGGTGGAGCCTACTGGGAAGTTGTCATTGGCCTCTTTGTGTTCAGTCTGGCTTCCAGACTTGCCATGCAGTTTCTCCTCTTGCAGATGCACTGTTCAGGTGACATCCGCCATGTGACACTGCCTGAGGGTTCCACAGTTGGGCAGATGTTGGCACCATGTTCATGAACCTCCAAAACCATGAGCTTAATAGACGTCTTGTCTTTATACATGACTCAGCCTCGGGTATTTCATTATAGCAACAGAAAATGGAGTAATGCCGCCACTCAGAAGCTCCTGTCGGCTTCCAAAATGGTGAGGAAGGGTGGAAAACTGGGGCAGGAAGCAAACAAAAGCCCCTGAACTGCCCTGGCACCGTCCTGCCCTCTACCTGGGAAGGACTCTTCCACTGTCTTCATCCTGGCCAACAGACCCCCACCCACCCATCCACACCAGCCATAAAGTGGTCCAGACCTGTTGCTAACTGGCAGGTCCGACTTGGCTCTGTCCCAAATCACCAGAGGCGACAAGCCCAGTCTGAGCTCTGGGCGGTGCCAGGACAGCCGAAAACCAAGCCTTTTTCCTGTCTAGAGTTTGATGAATTCTCTATTAGATGCCGGACTCTGAGAATTCAGAACGAGGGTTTGTGTGCCTGGGGCCATGAGCGTGCCTGCCTGGCGATGGAGCCGTCGCCACCGCCCTCCAAGAAGGCCCTGCCAGGGTTTTGCTAACATGCTCTCGGAAAGTCATTTTTGGACCTGAAACGAGGAAGTGTGGCCAAGGCTCACTTTGTGGAAAGATTTTATTTCCATCTGAGCCCACTTCAAGGAACAGCCAGGGATTAGTTTTGTTAACTTTTTTTTTTCTTTCCAAAAAAAAAAAAAAAAAGCAGACCCTTCCTGAGGCAGATTTATGAAACTGCTCCGTTCTGCGGTGATGTTTCAGACGATGGGGAACAGGGGCCCCGTCGCTGGCCATGTCTCCAAATTAGCTGGCATCTTTGTACAGAGGCCAACTGCAGGCACTCATCCATCAAGTGTGGCATGGGGCCGGGCATCCCAAAGCAGGCGCTACAGAGCCTGGCATGGTGCAGGGGGCGGAGGGGTGCCTTGCAGACTCCGCGTGTGGGTAACATTTAACCACCCAGGAGGACATAACCTGGTTTAAGCAATGAGGAGGAGGCATGTAACAGGCTAGGAGACCTAAGGTGAAGAGCTTCTTCCAGAATGTTCTCCAGACCAGTGGCTCCTAAACTGGAGTGTGAACTCAACCACTGGGAATCCTAATTCCATAGGCTGGGACAGTATCTGGCTTTCTGGATTCACTCTAGCCCAGGCTGACCTGAAATCCTCCTGCCTCAGCCTTCTGAGTGCTCATATTTCAAGTTTGTGCTACTGTGTCTAGATTTGTTTGTTATATAGGATGGGGGATTAAACCTATGGTCTCATGCATGCTAGGCAAGTGTCTAACCACAGCCCCCCCTTTTTTTCCACTCTGGTCAAGGCTGATGTGGAATTAACTATGAAGTCTCAGGGTCGCCTCGAACTCTCGGCGATCCTCCTATCTGCCTCCCGAGTGCTGGGATTAAAGGCGTGTACCACCATTCATTCCTGGCTCACAGCCCCCCTGTTTTTTGCAGTTAGACAAACATTTATTCGACACCTGCAGTGTTCAAACAAAGACAGTCTGGTAGAAACATGCCCATGGGTAGCACATAATGAAGCAGAGTCAGGGGACATCTAAGGAAGTTATGTGCAATCTCCATATGACTTTTTAAGACAAGTATCTAGGGGCTTGAGAGGTGGCTCAGTGGTTAAAGGTGCTTGCTTGCAAAGCCTGCAAGGCCAGGGTTTGAGTCTCCATTATCGATGAAAAGCCAGATGCACAGTGGTGCGTGTACCTGGAGTTCATCTGCAGTAGCAGAAGGTCTTGGCGTGCCCACATTTACACTCCCTCTGCTTGCAATAAACAATAATTCTCACAAATAAGTAAATTAGTGATTATTTATTTATTTGGTTTATCAAGGTAGGGTCTCATTCAACTTCAGGCTGATCTGGAATACACTATGTAGTCTCAGGGTGGCCTCGAACTCATGGCTATCCTCTTACCTCTGCTACCCGAGTGCTGGGATTAAAGGCATGCACCACCATGCCCAGCTTAAGAGGTTTTTTATTTTTTATTAACAACTTCCATAATTATAAAAAATATACCATGTTAATACCCTCCTCCCCCCACTTTCCCCTTTGAAACTCCACTCTCCATCATATCCCCTCCCCATCTCAGTCAGTCTCTTTTATTTTGATGTCATGATCTTTTCCTCCTATTATGTTGGTCTTGTGTAGGTAATATCAAGTACTGTGAGGTCATTAACCACAGCCCTTTTAAAAAATATTTATTTATTTGAGAGAGAAAGAGAGAGATAGGCAGATACAGAGAGAGAATGAACATGCCAGGGCCTGTAGCCACTGCAAAAAAAAACCCCAAAAAAACAAAAAACTTCAGACACATGCAGCACCACCTTGTGCATCTGGCTTTACGTGGGTACTGGGGAATTGGACCTGGGTCCTTTGGCTTTGCCAGCAAGTGCCATAACTGCTAAGTCATCTCTCCAGCACAATAGCCCTTTTTTTTCAAACATAGGTTCTCACTAAGTTGCCCAGGCTGACCTTGAACTCATGATCCTCCTGCCCCAGCCTCCTGAGTGCTGGGATGGCAGGTGTGTGTCCCATGCCCAGGCTGGATTCAGATTTCATAGGTATATCTCGATGAGTCCCCACAGAAACCAAGGAAGAGAGAGAAAGGCCAGGAAGATAACTCAGTCAGCAAAGTGAATGGACCCAACTTTGATTCCCAGTATCCGTGTACGTACAATGCCAGGCATGACGGCGCACACTTGTGATCGCGGTACTTGGGAGGTGGACTCAGGAATTTCCCTGGGGCTTACTGGCCAGCATTACCAGTGAGCTCCAGTCAATAAAATACTCTGACTCAGAAAAAAGCGGACACCCGAAGATGACGACCCACACGTTGTCCTCTGGCCTCCACCCGTGTACACATACATGCATGCTCACCTACAAACACACACATATGAACACACAGCACACATATACACATAGTGAGAAAAAAAACAAAACAAAAACAGAGAAGCTGTTACTGTCCCCAGTGGTTGAAGAGGATAGCAAAGCTTGGGTAGGATAATGGGGTGCTGAGGATAGGGCACCCCATGGCTCCTGAGTACTGCCACCAGACCAGACCTCACCCCCGCCCCAGAGGTCAGAGATGGGAACAACATGCTTTGGCCTCACCTTTTGGACTGTCAGCCTGTTCAGCCTATGAAGGAACCATATAGTTAGTGGGTCCTGTGCACACTAGCCAGCCAGCCTTGAAGATAGAAAGGAAAGACTGTTTCAGCTCAATCCAGCTCAGCTGGAACCCACGTGCCACCTAAGGCAAGCACAAGAGCTCCACTCAGGAGCATGAGTGACGTTGGCACTGGTCCCTTGGTTGCCAAAGCAGGTGTCCTGGCTTCCCTGGGGCCCTGGTGATGTTTTCTTTGGAACCAGTCAGGGTGTAAGGCTGGAGGAAGTTGGCAGAGGCAGGGTACCCAAAGCTGGTGGGGTTGTTTTTAAGTTGTAAGTCAAAAAGCACTGAGCAAAAATGTCTCCATCTGCTACAGAACCCTAGTGTGGCAAGAGGATTTCAGATATGGAATAGTGTGTGTGTGTGTGTGTGTGTGTGCACGTGCGTGCAAGGGTATGTGAGTATGAGGGATGTGTATGAAGATTTAAATATGACGAAGTGGGGCTGGAGAGATGGCTTAGCGGTTAAGCGCTTGCCTGAGAAGCCTAAGGACCCCGGTTCGAGGCTCGGTTCCCCAGGTCCCACGTTAGCCAGATGCACAAGGGGGCGCATGCGTCTGGAGTTCGTCTGCAGAGGCTGGAAGCCCTGGCGCGCCCATTCTCTCTCTCTTCCTCTATCTGTCTTTCTCTCTGTGTCTGTCACTCTCAAATAAATAAATAAATAAATACATAATTTAAAAATATTTAAAAAAATATGATGAAGTGCATGCACATATCTGATCGTGACGGTCTGAGAGAAACGTGTGTGCAACATAGCTGTGAAGTGTGTAGGAGTGAAAGGATGAGAAGGTGAGCCTGTTTGAGTGCATGTGTGAGTGTGTATGGGGGAGCATGTTAGCAAACTGTGTGAATGTGGACAGAGGAACTTTTGTGTGAGTATATGAGTGAGAGTGTGTGAATTTGTTTGAATGTAGACTTGTTCCGTATCTGCAAGTGTGTTCCTAGGAGAGTTTGAGAATGAGGGGGTGAGTATGTACTTGTGAGTATGTGTTTTTGAAGTGGGTGTGTTGAAGGTTAGAACTTCCAGTTTGGGGTAAGAGGGTAGACAGCCACATCTGCCATTAGTCACCATTTGATACCATCTTCTGGAATGTTCTAACATTCAGAGCAGACTGTAACTACTATGGACATGGTGCTATTTATATTCAGACTAGTGATCAAAAAGTCTTGTGTTTCCTCACACCAGCGTGGGCACTAAAGCCTGGGTACTCTCCCTGCCCTGATGCTCCCTTGGCTGTGTGGCCATGGGTCCATCATCTGTCCTGGAGAACTTCCTTTCCTCAGCTGAGGAATGGCAGGTACCACCTCACTGGGTTGTGCTGGGAGTTAAACAAGATGGCATACCTTGTGTGCTCTGTATGGCACCTGGCACATAGTTAACACTCATCCATGGCAACTCTTTTGCGTGCGTGCGTGCGTGTGTGTGTGTGTGTCCATGTGCATGCGCAAATGGAGCAAGAAGTCAACGTCAGAGTCTTCCTCAGTCACCTTCCACCTTATTATTTGAGACAGGGTCCTTATCTGAACATATAGCTCACCAATTCAGTGAGGCTAGCTAGGCAGGGATTTCCTGCCTCTACCTCCCTAGTGCTGGGATTACAGGCATGTACCACCATGCCTGGCATTTTACATGGGTACTGGGGATCCAAACTCAGGTCCTTGTGCTTAGACAGCAAGCACTTTCCGCACTGAGCTGTCTCCCCAGCTCTGTGGTGGCTGTTAAAATATTGACAGTGAGACCGGACATGGTGGGGCAAGCCTTTAGTCCCAGCACTTAGGAGGCAGAGGTACGAGTATCACTGTGAGTTCCAGGCCAACCTCAAACTACACAGTGAATTCCAGGACAGCCTGGACCAGGGGAGACCCTACCTTGAAAAACAAACAAACAAAAACATAAAATATTAACAGTGAACTTGGACAGCCTGGACCAGGAAATCTCCTCATGTAGGTCCAAGGGGCTGGGGGCTGTTGAGAAGAGAAACTGGGATGGAGAATCGAAGGAGAAGCCCCAGCCAGGATGGTTAGGACACCATATCAGACAGAGACTCGTGACATTTGCTGGTGGGAAACTGTGGTCCAGTCACATGGGCAGAGCTTAGTGAAGATACTGTGTATGATGGCATGGTCCAAACTAAGGAGCACAGCAAGGGACGAACAGGGGCACATTGAGTGACTGGTGATATTGGGGAGTCACTCCTGAGAAAGTAAAGAAGGGCTGTGGCATGAGCTCCAGAGGCAGGGGCTTCTGGTGGAAGCTGAGTCTGAGGGTCAAACCATCACCATCCTTGGACAATCTGTCAGCAATGGAGCCATAGGACTGAAGATGCCAGGTTTATTGTCCTCTAATCTTCTCATCCCCTTGCCTATACCTCCCATTGTCTGAATAGATGCCCCCCCAATTGATTCAGGAGTTTTATCAAGACAGTAACTTGATATCACAGTAGGTGTATCCTATGGTCCAGCCTAAGGTGTGTGTCCAGGGGTGGATTTGGAATTCCAGACTAAAGATATGCAGAGTACCTGAACTTTGCCTGGAGTTTGCCTGGAGTCTGCAGTGTGCTTGTGTGTGGGGCTGGTGGTGGCACTCCCTCTTTCTGTCTCCCTGGGCCTCTGAAAGTGGGCCAACTTCTTCTGCCACCATGGAACTTCCCCTCTATCTGTAAGCTTCAAGTAAATTCCCTTCCCCCATAATTGTGTCTTGTCTGGAGGTTCCTTCCAGCAACATGAGGCTGACTCCTACAGAACTGGTATCAGGAGTGGGGTGTGTTTGCTGCATGATGACTCTGATCATGTAGATTTGGGTTATTTATTTATTTATTGAGGTAAGAGTCTCACTGTAGCCCAGGATACTATGGAATTCACTATGTAGTCTCAGAGTGGCCTTGAACTCATAGTGATACTCCTACCTCTGCCTCTTGAGTGCTGGGATTAAAGGCATGTGCCACCACACCCAGTGATTTTGGTCTTTTGGAACTTTTGCCCACTTGCAACTGAAGATGCCCTCCAGAGTGGTAAGCCAAGTATTATGGACTATTATGATGAGAGTTTGAAAATGCTAAGTGCAGAGGGAATTGTATTTGGAGGTTTGGCTTATGAATGTTCTAAGGAGAAGGGAAAACAGCAGAAAACCTTGTTGGAATTGGGCTACTGGCATAAGGGCTGGCTGTGTTCTGCTGCCCAGGGCCAGAAGTTTGATCAAGGTTAAATTTGTAATGGACTGATATGCTTGCCTAAAGATATGGGACTGGAAGATACAAGATTTAAAATTGAAAAAACTCAAGCAAGTTTAAAACTACTGGCACAAGGCTGAAGAGATTTCTTAGTGGTTAAGGCACTTGCCTACAAAGCCAAAGGACCCAGGTTCAATTCCCCAAGACCCACATAAGCCAGATGCTCAAGATGCCACATGCGTCTGGAGTCCATTTGTAGCAGCTGCAGGCCATGGCATGTCCATTTTCTCTCTCTCTCTCTCAAATAAATAGATAATTTTAAAAAATAATAAATAAAATTACTGTCACAGAAACTGGTTGTTGAAGCTGCTATTGTCAAACACCTTATCCATTTTAAGGAAGAAGGCCCATCTGCTTTACCTTTGAACAATGGAGAGAATACCTGAGGTGATCCACCCCAGAAAGACTGAATGATGGGAATGCAAACTCTTTTGAAAAGAGATATCTGTAAGAAAGAAATTTGCTCTTCAAAGTCACTGATTTATTTCATCCCTTAATTAAGAAAATGATTGTGGGCAGGAGAGATGGCTTAGCGGTTAAGCGCTTGCCTGTGAAGCCTAAGGACCCTGGTTCGAGGCTCGGTTCCCTAGGTCCCACGTTAGCCAGATGCACAAGGGGGCGCATGCATCTGGAGTTCGTTTGCAGAGGCTGAAAGCCCTGGTGTGCCCATTCACTCTCTCTCCCTCTATCTGTCTTTCTATCTGTGTCTGTTGCTCTCAAATAAATAAATTTTAAAAATTAAAAAAAAAAAAAAGAAAATGATTGTGTCTTACACACTTGGCCTTGGTTCCAGAAGCATGAAGACTGCATGGGGGGATGAAGTGCGCACCGCTCCAGGAGCTGCTGCTGAGACACGGCATGAGGCAGGGCGTGATGGCCCTGATATGCTGGCAGAGCCATTGGAGGATGGACCACTGTTTGCATGGAGACCCAAGGATGCTTTGGATATACCAGGACTGCACAAGGGATACCATGGAGTGTATTGTTGTCCTGGGATTGAAATTTTCCCTGGCTATTCAACCCAGCTGGGGGGGTGGAACTGTAAAGTCCAGAGACTCCTCAGTGGTCAGTGGCTATAATATTGGACTTGAACTGCAGGGTTTTGATGTTTGCTTGCTGGTTGTTGAGTTTACATTATTCCACTCTCTTCTTGCTATGCCTTATAGAAATTGAAAACGTCCATTCTGTGCCCTTATATACTGAAAATATATAACTTGTTTTGATTTTACAGGACTCGCAGCTAAGAGATCATCTTAAATCTCAGAGGAGACTTGGAACTTTAGAACTATCTTAAGTTGGTAAGGACTGTGGGGTCCTTTGAAATCAGACTGAACACAATATACAATGTGAGATGGTTATGAATATACCAGCGACCAGGGGCAAAATGTGGTAGTTTGAGTGGGTGTCCTGCAATTGATTCAGGAGTTTTATCAAGCTTGTAACTTGCTGTCACAGTGGCCAGATCCTATGGTCCAGCCTAAGGTATGTGTGTGTGTGTGGGGGGGCGGTGGATTTGGAATTCCTGTCTAATGAGATGCAAAGTACCTGAGCTTTGCCTGGAGCCCCTGAAGTAGGCTTGTGTGTGGTGCTGGTGGTGGCACGCTCTCTCTCTTTCTCTCTGTCTCTGCCTGAGCCTGTGAAAGGGGGCCAATTTCTTCTGCCATTATGGAACCTCCCCTCTATCTGTAAGCCTCAAATAAATTCCCTTCCTCCATAACTGTCTCGTCTGAAGGTTCATCCCAGAAACATGAGGCTGACTACTACAGGGCTGGACTCTAGGATCTGCTCCCAGTGACACCTCCTCTAGCCAGGCAGCCAGAGACCCAAGTTACAAGCTTAATTTCTATTTATTTTATTTTGAGAGGTGGGGGGGGTAGATACAGAGAGAACGGATATGCCAGGGCCTCCAGCCACTGCAAATGAACTCCAGACACATGCACCACCTTGTACATCTGGCTTGCATGGGTCCTGGAGAATTGAATCTACTTCCTTAGGCTTTGTAGGCAAGTGCCTTAACTGCTAAGCCATCTCTCCAGCCCCCAAACTTACTTTTAATAAAATACCTGACTCTATGGGAACAAACATTTACCTATCACATTCAAACTACCACACTGGGAATCCCTGGGACAGGAGGCTAGCTAGACTGCCTAAATCAGTGAGTCCTGGGTTCAACTGAGGGACCCTACCTCTATAAATTAAAAAAAAAAGCAATTAAGGAAGACACCTGGAACCAACCTCTGGCCTCCATGTACATGTGCACAGACATGTGCCCACACGTACCTGGGTACACACACACACATGACACATAACCATGCCAAAAATAAGTGAGGTACCTAGAATGACCATAGAGATTTATCTTGTCTAATATAAGAAAGGTCTCCAGGGCCACCATGTTGCATAACTGCAACAGCCACCAGTCACAGCATAAACAAAAGGGTTCACACTCAGTTTCACCCTCCTTGGTGTCAGAACTGATGTCAAAGGAAGTGAAGTCTTTCTGTATGAAAAATAGCCTCTTGGGCTGGGGAGCTGGCTCCGTGGATAGAACACTCTCTGTGCAAACCTGATGACCCAAGTTCAGATGCTCTGAACCCACATGATTCCTGGGTGATGGTGAGTGTGGTAGCCACTTGTTATCCCAGCACAGGGAGGTGGGGCAGGGGATCCCCAGAGCAAGCTGGCCAGCTAGACTAGCCAAATCGATGAGCTCTGGGCTCAAGTGAAGAGACCCTGCCTCAGTAAGACAAAGAGGAAAGTGAGGGAGGAAGACATCTGGTGTCAACCACTGGCTCCTACATGCACTCACATGTTCTTGTGCCCCCCCCAGCACAGACACACACACACACACACACACACACACACACACAAATAAACAAATGAATAAATAAAATTTAAAGAAAAGACAAAGAAAGACCATCCCCAGACACCCCCCTCAAAAAAAAAAATCCAAAAGACCTAGTTGCACATTTTAGTTGTGGCTGACTGATGTCCATCAGTCCACCTTGAGCCATGTCCCCTCTACTGAGAGCACACTATCAAGTATCTTCCTCGCTTATTTGGGGTTTGGAAACAGCCTTCAAGATCAAAAGATTGCTTTCTTCTCTCCTGGTTAGAAAAAACAACAACACTTTCTTTTCTTTTTCTTTCTCTTTTTAATTTGAGGTAGGGTCTCACTGTTAGCCCAGGCTGACCTGGAATTCACTATGTAGTCTCAGGCTGGTCTTGAACTCATGGTGAGCCTCCTATCTCTGCCTCCCAAGTGCTGGGATTAAAGTTGTGCTCCACCATGCCGGGCCAAGAAGAACACTTTCAAAATCCCACAGTTTGGTTCTGTAGAGCCCATTAGAGACCTGCAGGCTGACAAGGTTTTATTAACTGAGTGACCCTATTTCTCAGTTTCCTCATCCAGAAAGAGGTCATAGCCTATGCACTAATAATGATTACCAATGTGAGTGTCATGGCCACGAGTTGCCATGGTGACTATGCTCCAGTGTGAGGGGTCTTCACTGTCAACCTGACGAGATTGGAACCACCTGGGTGATAGGTAGGCACATCTGTGAGTGTGTCTGTGAGGCACTTTCTGAGAGGATTAGCTGAGGGGAGACCCCTCCTGAATGTGAGTGGTACCATGCTATGAGCTGGGGTCTCAGGTGGAATACAGAAGGGGGGAAGACAAAGGTAGCCAAATGCTGGTCCTGCCCCTTTCTGACTCCAGTCCACCAAGAAGGGATGAACAACCTTTGCCACCTGTGTCCATCACCCTGATGGGTCCACCGTCACGATGGGTCCACAGCCTTGCTGGGTGTACCACATGGGGCCAAATGACCAAGGATAAAACTCTTTGAAATTGTGAGCCCAAATAAACCTTTTCTCCTTTAAGCTCTTCTCTCAGGAATGGGTCCCAGTGATGATAAGACTGAGGGCTGTACACCTGAACTCTGGGAGTGACGGTTCTTTGTGTTGTCCCATTTCTCAGATGAGCACACTGAGGTTCAGGCAACTTACATAACAGGGATTCCAGACTATCCTGGTAAGAGGTAGGGCCAGGATTTGAACCTGAGTCAATGAAATCCAAGAACCCAAAGCCTTAAAAAATATTTTATATTTATTTATTTGACAGAGAAAGAGGGAGGGGGGAGAGAGAGAGAGAGAATGAATGGGAGTACCAGGGTCTCCAGCCACTGCAAATTAACTCCAGATGTATGCGCCCCCCTTGTGCATCTGGTTAATGTGGGTCCTGGGGAATCGAACCTGGGTCCTCTGGCTTTGCAGGCAAAGGCCTTAACCATTAAGCCATCCCTCCAGCCCAGAGCCCAAAGCTTTAACTCCCCTTAACAAGCCAACAGTCATGAACTAGGATACCACGGTTATCCATGGCAACCAAGAATCCAGTAAGAAGGGTTGGGAAGATGACTCGATGGGGAAAGTGCTTGCTGGGCACGCATGAGCAGCTGAGCTCAGATCTCCCAGAACCTACACAAAAGTGGATGCTCTGGCTGGCATTTCAGCACACCTACGATGGAAAGGGACAAGAGACCTTTCCCCAACGAAGTGGAAGGTGAGGGCCACCACCTAAAAGCTGTCCTGTAACCTCCACACACACTCTACAGAACGTGTACTCCTGCAATCACACACGCGTGCCCGCATGCACGTGGCCAGCAAAAGGCTTCCCGCCCTTCCACCGCGGCTGGTCTGGGACGACAATCTTGGGACTCTGCTGGGTCTCCAGGCTTCATGTGCCCTGCTAGCCGGTTCCTTCTCCTAAAAGGAAGAGCTGGCAAATGGGCCACCCACACCCAGAAGGCTTCACCCACAGGCACCGCCGTCCCGGCCCCCTAAGCTCAACCCAGCTGTCACCTCCTCCGAGAAGCCGCCCCTGGTGCAGCCAGGACTCTACCCAGGAACACCGCAGCCTATCTCCCTACTTATGTCCTTCTCGTTATGAGAATCGCCCCTTTCGTTTGCATATTTGGTGGCTCCTGGCCAGCGTCCCTTTCGCAGGATGCAGGCCACAGAGGGAAGGATTCTCGCTTGCCTTCTTCACCTGTGTTTCCAGAATCCAGAATGGTGCTAGACTAGGAACGAGATCTACAGAATGAATGCAGTCAACATGTGACTCATTGGGAGCTGAACGCAGAGACATTCCACCGAGCTCAGGAAAGAGGGGAGGGGATGGTGGAGGCAAACAGTGGCCAGGCCACGTCTTCAAAGCTCCCTGTCCCCATTCTCTCCCCTCCCCCACACTCATTCTCAGCCCTTTGCTCAGCCTCTATGGAGTGACAGACGAGCTCTGGAAAGTGTTGCTTTATGTGCTTTTAATTGTTTAGTTATGTACTTAGTTATTTAAGAGAGACAGAATGGGTGCCCCCAGAGCCTCCAGCCACTGCAACCTCACTACAGATGCATGCCATGTGCCACCTTGTGCATCTGGCTTACTTGGGTTGTAGGGACTCAAGCCTGGGTTCTTAGGCTTCACAGGCAAGTTCCTTAACCGCTAAGCTATCTCTCTGGCCCTGTTCATTTTTTTTTGTTTGTTTGTTTTTACTTTTTAAAGAAGCTTTGTTTATTTATTTGAGAGAGAGAGAAGCAGATAAGAGAGAGAAAGAGAGAGAATGGGCATGCCAGGGCCTTCAGCCAATGCAAACGAACTCCAGACACATATGCTACCTTGTGTATTTGGCTTACATGGGCCTTGGAGAATCGAACCTGGGTCCTTTGGCTTTGTAGGTAAGTGCCTTAACCTCCAAGCCATCTCTCCAGCCCTGTTCATTTACTTTTACTTTAAGATGTGTGCGCGTGTAGTGTGTGTGATGTATACACTTGCATGTGCAAGAGTGCGTGCCCCGTGTGCACACTGTGGAGACAAGAGAAGAATGGCAGTATTCTCCTCTATTGATTTTCCACCTTATTTCCCCGAGACAGCCACTCCCTGAGCCTGGAGCTGTTGATTTTTGGTTAGGTTGGCTGGCCAACCAGCCCCATCAATTCCCCCGTCTCTGTCTCTCAGCACTGAGGTGACAGAATGCCCCATCTGGGGGTTCTGGACATCATAATCATGTCCTCAGGCTTCCACAGCAAGTGCGCTCTAACCCACTGAGTCATCTCCCCTGCATCTTATGCCTCCCCCCCCCCCTTTTTAAAAACAAATCCCAAAGTCAATCACAGAGCCAGGCATAGGCAGGCCAGGGACATCAGACGTTCTGGTTCCGAATGCCACTCACACTCATGTGTGATTGTGACACGTGACAGGGCTTTCTACAGCCTGTCAGTCAACGAGGATGCTGTCAGACCTTCCTCCACAGAATCTCGATGCAGATTAAATGGGACAGCTGTGTACAGTTTAGGCCCAGTTCCATCATTATAATCATGCTTATGGTCCCCCAATAAATGTCTAATGCCTTCAATGCATTATTACTAAGTGGTTTAATATGTGCAAATGTGATTATTAATGCTTAAAGTGTGTCAGCAAGATGGCTTAATGTTTAAATGTGCTGTTATTAATATGTATTATTATTAAGTATTTTCATGCCTTAAATATATTATGAACTCTTACTAGTAAGTGACTTAATGGTGTAAATGTATTTTTAATGCTTTCTAAATAAACAAAATTTTTACATACAGAATCAGAAAAAAGGAATTTCCATCAGGGAAATGCAAATTAAAATTACATTGAGATTCCATCTCACCCCAGTCAGAATGGCTACCATCAGGAGAGCAGAAACGGGGCTGGAGAGATGCTCAGTGGCGAAGGCTCTTGCCTACAAAACACAACCCAGGCTCAATTCCCCAGTGCCCATGTAAAGTCAGATACATGAAGTAGTACGTGGGTCCGGAGTTCATTTGTAGCAGCTGGAGGCCCTGGTGTGCCTGCTCTCTCTCTCTGTCTCTCTCTCTCTCTCTCTCTTTCTCTCTTCTACAAATAAATAAGTAATTCTTTTAAAGACACCAAATGTTGTGTTTTCCAAGTACCATTTAAATTGAGGTCTGGACATAAGACTGAAAGTGTTCTTTTGTTTCAGGCACCTGAATTGAAGCTCTGGAATAAGAAAGTAAACAGTCATAACAATCATAAATAAAGACGTTTTGTAAACTTGAAAAAAAAATAAAAAATAAAAAAATAAAGACACCAAAAATTAACACATGCTGGTGAGAATCTGGCGCCAAAGGAATCCTTACTCACTATCAGTGGGAATGTAATCTAACAATTACAGAAATCAGTATGGAGGTTGCTCAAGAAACTAAACGTCCATCTACACTATGACCCAGCTATAGCACTCCTGGGTATATACCGGAAGGAACTGAGTCAGCATAGCACAGCGATACCTGCACACCCGCGTTTATTGTGACATCATTCATAAGAGCCAAAATGTGGAACCTGCCTTGATGCCCATTAACGGGCAAATGGACACAGGCTGTGATTCACGTATTCACTGGAGCACTGCTCACCCTTAAAGAGGGGTGAAATCCTGCTGCAGTAAGAACATGTGTATGCTGGTCACAGTGCATCCACAGGAAGCACACGATGAACAGGAAGTGGGGCTGGTCTCTCATACCTCCAAGCCTATCCCCAGTGACCTGCTTCCTGCAGTGAGGCTCCGCCTCCTGGAGCTTCCCCAAGTTTCCCAAGCAGCACCTGACCTGTGGCCAAGTGTTCAAACACATGAGCCTGTGAGGGACGTTTCACTCTTGAACCACCTAAAAACTACCACACTGGGCCCGGGACTAAAACCAGGGGATGGCTCAGAGAACCTGAGGCCTGGAGTCCCTGCAGTCACACAGACTCTGAGTAGCAAGTTACTGAAGGTTTCTTCTCTGAGCACTTGACTCCATACTCCCTGGGAGCCCAGGTGTTCAAGTCTTATGGGGCAAGATGGGCTGTTTGCCTCCTCTGACTTTCTTTCTTCCCACCACCCATCTCTCCTTCTAGTGTGCTTCACCCGTGCTCCAGGTTGGTATAAAGTTTCACTATGGAAGACTTGTGCACTGGGGACTCGGTCTCCAGCTGGTGGTGCGTTTTTTTTTTCTCAATTTTTATTAAAATTTTCCATGATTATAAAACATATCCCATGGTAATACCCTCCCTCCCCCCCCAACTTTCCCCTTTGAAATTCCATTCTCCATCATATCCCCTCCCCATCTCAATCAGTCTCTCTTTTATTTTGATGTCATCATCTTTTCCTCCTCTTATGATGGTCTTGTGTAGGTAGTGTCAGGCACTGTGAGGTCATGGATATCCAGGCCATTTAATGTCTGGAGGGAGCATGTTGTAAGGAGTCCTACCCTTCCTTTGGCTCTTAAATTCTTTCCACCACCTCTTCCGCATTAGACCCTGAGCCTTGGAAGGTATGATCGAGATGTCACTCAGTACTTCAGTCACTTCTTTCCAGCACTATGATGCCTTTTGAGTCATCCCAAGGTCACTGCCATCTGAAAAGAGAAGATTCTCTATCCAAAGTGAGAGTTGCGTTAGTATAAGGGTATAAATAATAAGAGAAGTGCTCACTGGGAAGTTTGATAAGCATAGTATATACATTTATGCAGACATCAGCAGGTGTTACACCCCTAGGGTTCATGCCTACCCCTGTTTTAATTTTTCAGTATCAGGGATGTGATTCCCCCCATGGAGCGGGCCTCCAGTCAGGTGGTGCATTTTTTAAAAATTATTTTTTAAATTTATTTATTTATTTGACAAAGAAAGAGGGGGAAGAGAGTGAGAGGATGAGCGCGCCAGGGCTTCCAGCCACTGCAAACGAACTTCAG
Source organism: Jaculus jaculus (assembly GCF_020740685.1). Lineage (NCBI taxonomy): Eukaryota > Metazoa > Chordata > Mammalia > Rodentia > Dipodidae > Jaculus > Jaculus jaculus. Next base: position 21,570,883 of record NC_059114.1, on the reverse strand, counting down.
ACGCATGCACCCCTTTGTGCATCTGGCTAACATGGGTCCTGGGGAATCGAACCTGGGTCCTTTGGCTTTGCAGGCAAATGCCTTAACCACTAAGCAATCCCTCCGGCCCTGGTGGTACATTTTTGTAGGCTCTGGAACCTTTAGAAAGTGGGGCCTAGGTAGAAATCAGGTACTTGGGACAGGTCATTCAGGGAATCATGTCCCTGCTCCTCTCTCGTCATGCACTCCCAAGCGCATGGGGCCAAACCACCATGGACACAATCCTCTGAAACTGTGAGCCAGGAGAAATCCTTCCTCCCTCATGCTGTTTCTGCCTGGTGATTTTGACCACAGGACAAGAAGTGACTATTACGATGGAACTCGCTGTGACAGACATGTGAGACATGTGGCAAGTATGAAGGCACATCAACCCAGATGCGTCTGTGTTGTCATGGATACTGAGCCACATGGTCTGCATGCCCCCCCCCCCCGTGGCCCCTGGGACTGAAAGACTCACTCCCTACCTGCTGGGAGTGCTGCTGGGGGAGCGCTGCTTGCTGACAGTCACTCAGGAATTACCTGTGGCTGGAGGGAGCCCCTTCCCTCAAGGTCACATGCCCCACACCGCCTCAGCATCTTATACCCAGCGGCAGCTCCATGGTGATTCCGTCTACCAACTCAGGGCGACTCGGAAAAACTCTTGCAGTTCCTGCAGTGGGTGTGGGGGGCTGGGGGGAGCAGAGGCCCTGCTGTGACCACATCTCGGCTCCATTTCTCACGCTCCCTGTTCTTGGTTCTTTCCCTCGTGTTTCCTCAGCTGTTCGTCCCCAAGGTCCTTCCTAATAGGCCATCTTGAGCACTGACCTCCCCGTCAAAAGCAGTCTCCCAGCGACCCCACCCTGCAGCCCAGTGGGACGCCTCAAACTGCTATCCTAGCATACAATTGGAGGTCCATCAATATTCGCAGAAACATGGTCTGTTATTTGGGATTCTCCATGATGATAAGCAACAGAACCCCAACACAAGCCCATCCAAGCAGTAGGGGAGGAGTAACTCAAGGAAGGAGCACGTCAGCGTCCTGAAGGCCCATCCAGGTGCCCGTGGCGATCCCTCCTCCTCGTTAGCTTCATTCTTAGTCTGACCCTAGGAGTCTGAGACTCTTAAGTCCGCATCCATCAGTCCCACTTTTATCCTTTTATTCATTTATTTTTAGATATTGTTATTTAATTATTTGCAAACACGGAGGGAGAGAGTGAATTGGGTGCACCAGGGCATCTTGCCACTGCTGATGAACTCCAGATGCATGCACCACTTTGTGCATGTGGCTTTTTATGGGTACTGCTTTCAAAGCCTGCCTACCAAAAGTCTAGTCTCCAGCACCCACGTAAAGTCAGAAGCACAAAGTTACACATGCATCTGGAGTTCATTTGCAGTGGCAAGAAGCTCTGGTGCCCTTATATGCTGCCCTCCCCTCCCCCCTCTCTCTGTCTTTTTCCTTCTCTTTCCCTCAAGTATATAAGTAAAAATGTTTATTTTTATTGTTTTAAGTAGGGTCTCACTCTATAGCCCAGGCTGATCTGGAACTCACTCTGGAGTCCAGGCTGGCCTCCACCTCACAGCACTTCTCCTACCCCTTCCTCCCGAGTGCTGGGACTAAAAGCAAGCACCTTCACACCAGGCAAATAAAAATTTAAAATTTTTTCTTGATGTATCTCTTTAGGGCACACAACAGGATGCTTTGAAGTGTGTGGAATAACTCAATTGAGCTGATAATGCAACAGCAAACAGAACATTCAGTGGTCCCCAGACAGTGGAGTGATCTCTCTGCTCAGCTTTCAGATCTGACATTACGGGACTTTCTTTGCCAGCAGCATCCATAAAAGTTCCAAAGTTGAATTTCATTGGCCTGACTGAAAATCACAGGATCATCCCTAAACTAATCACTGCTTCAGAGGGATGGAATTTTCTAGGCCTGAGGTGCTATGCATTCTGGGAACTCAAAGAAACAGTGACTGCCCCTAAACCACAATGAAGTTGAGACTCAGGATTTTTTAAAAAAAAAAATAGTCTTGGGCTGGAGAGATGGCTTAGCGGTTAAGCACTTGCCTGTGAAGCCTAAGGACCCCGGTTCGAGGCTCGGTTCCCCAGGTCCCACGTTAGCCAGATGCACAAGGGGGCGCACGCGTCTGGAGTTCGTTTGCAGAGGCTGGAAGCCCTGGCGCGCCCATTCTCTCTCTCTCCCTCTATCTGTCTTTCTCTCTGTGTCTGTCGCTCTCAAATAAATAAATAAAAAATTAAAAAAAAATAGTCTTCCAGAAAAGCACATTCCATCACCTACATTTTCAAATGTGCAAGTAAGTGTTTCTGGAGCATCTTAAGTCTTCCCTGAAGGTGACAGTGGCCCTATCAGCCAGGAAACTAGGTAAGTACTGCCAGGAGTGGTGACTAATCCCAGCACTCAGGAGGCAGAAGTAGGAGGACCACTGTGAGTTCAAGGGCAGCCTGAGACTACATAGTGAATTCCAGGTCAGCCTGGCAAAGAGAGAGCCCCTACTTGGTAAAACCAAAGTCAAAAAAATAAAAATAAAAATAAAACAGTGCTTGTCAAATTCCTGGTTTCCTTGTGAGCTCAGTACTACTGTCACAGCCTTCTGGATTCATTCCCGAGATCATTCTAGAAGATGCCTTTCTGATCATTCCTTTTCAGGGTTATCTTTGTCTGCCATTCTAATGACTCTATGAGGCATCTTTATCACACCCTCTTGTCACTCATTTTTTAAAGTCTCTTCTGAGCACCCCAAGTATGAGATACTCTGGCTCAGGGCAGCTAGGTATGGATGGATTCAGGCTCCATCCTACAACTGACCACCAAGAGTTTGACCAAGATGTGGAACCTGCTCCAAGAGTCCTTGAAAAGGTTTATAGAGATTCCAGAACTTCACTCCCTAACACGGGTGTAACAGTAGCTTAGGATTGGAAACTTTCTTGTACCCTTCCTTGGGATCTCTGTCCATATGTCTCACTGATTTAGTTCATGTGCAGCCCTTCAGGTAAATACCAATTTATTTGTTATGAACAAAACAGGTATGTGTAAGAGGAGCTTCTTTAAAATACACTCTGGAGCTGTAGAGATGGCTTAATGGTTAAGGCTATTGCCTGTGAAGTCTGAGGGCACAGGTTTGATACCCCAGCACACACATAAGCCAGATTGTCTGGAGTTTGCTTGCAGTGGCTAGAGGCCCTGGTGCACCTATTCTCTCCCTCCCTCCCTCCTCTCTCAAATAAATAAAGAAAATATTTTTTTTAGAAAGACACTGTGGTTTGCTCAACGCTGGACAATTAGTGGGGAATGGAGCCAGGACTCAACCCAATGTCTCTTTGGCACAAATTCCCTTGTTGTTTTATTTTTATTAGCATGTATTCATTGTAAAAAATACTAGACTAGTTCTGAATTTTGAGTGTTGTGAGTAGTCCTGTGATAGACGTGGTTACTCGAGTATCTCTGTGGTATGCTGACTTGGAATCCTTTAGGTATACACCCAGGAGTAGCATAGCTGGATTATATGGTGAGCCACTTTTAGTTTTCTGAGGAACCTCTATACTGATTTCCATGGTGTGAAAATATGTGACAAACAACAAACACTAACTAGGACAGTAAAGTAGTGACTTTCCCATTGCTATGAAAGAAATTAAGGGAGGACGGGTTTATTTCATTCTCCGTTTGAGTCCCTCCATCACGGCAGGGAAGGCAGCAGTGGGTGGCAGCTGGTCACACTGCTCTCACCCAGTGACCAAGGGTCCTTTCCCTTCCTACACTGTGAGGACTCATCTTCATTGGCAACTTGACAATTTTGAATCATCATTCATGGAAGCATGCTTCTGGCTGAGTCTATGAAAGTGTTTCCAGAGCATGTAACCAAGGAGGGGAAGACTCAGGCTGAATGTGGGTTGCACCATCCCATGGACTGAGGTCTCCGTCTAAATAAAAATGAGAAAGTGGGCTGGAGAGATGGCTTAGAGGTTAAGGCATTTGCCTGCAAAGCCAAAGGATCCCGGTTCAATTCTCCAGGACCCATGTAAGCCAGATACACAAGGGTGAGGGGGTGGAAAGCATCTGGAGTTCGTTTGCAGTGGCTGGAGGCCTTGGTGTGCACAAGGTTGCAGACAGACCTGCCGTGGAGATGGGCACAAGGTTGCAGACAGACCTACAGTGGAAATGGGTACAGAAGGAGTTTGCAATATAGACAGTTACAAAGAAGCTGATGCAAAGTCACAAATATAACTGAAGATCACATAGATCATGTAAGTTTCTGCATGGCAATGTTCTTATTAACTCATAAAAAGAGCTGGGCATGGTAGTTCCCACCTGTAATTTTAGCACTTGGGAGGCTGAGGAAGGAGGATTGCTAGGAGTCTGAGGCCAGTCTGAACTGCACAGGACGTTTTGGAAACACAAAAGTAAAACAGTAACACGAAGCACGCAGGAAGAGTGAGCAAGGTGTGGAGAGCCAAAAGCCAGAGAGCTTCCTCTCCCGGCGATGTCTGTTTTCTGACACGTGTGTGAATTAAGCACTTGGCGCAAAGTAGCAGCTGGACAGACCTGTGCTGAAGGCAGCGAGATGGACTAAGGCGAGCTCAAAGGCCTCCTGACAGATGTGATGCTGCATGCGGGACCATTCTTCCACATGATGAATGTGAGGCAGCCAGGGTCCCCTAGAAACAGGATCCACAGAGAAGCACCCCCATCCCACTGCCCCTCCCCACTGGGCCCCAGAGGCAGCACTCAACCTCCCTCCTTTCAGGATGGAACCTTCTCAAGTGTTTCCTGACCCATTCTAAGTCTCTCACATCTCCCGCCTCCCCCCACAGCCGGCGCACCCTAGCCACAATATCGCCATGTCATAAATCACCGCAGCCATGTTAACTGCTTCTCAATCAATCTCTTCCAGGTGTTGCCTCAGATGGTCTCTCAAGGAGGGTGTCTCTCCCCCAAGGCTTTGGCGCTGAGAGCCTGCTTGTCTGGGAGCAGTTTAAATTCAGATAGTGCCTCTTCCTTCTGTGAGTCCCCTTGGTTAAAACCCAAGACTCAACAGATCGTCGGGGAGTTTTGGAAAACACCAGAAAGGACCAGATTGATTCTGGTGAGGCCCAAGGTGTAGGCTATCCACACCCTGAGGCTGGCTAGACATGACCAATATTTGACCCCCACCCCCACGTGCTCCACATGGACAGTCTCACCCCAAAACAGGGGCACGGAGTGGAAGATGTTAGGTCTATCCCAACTGGAAACTTGTTAAATTCAGAGTTTAGCATTTGACATGGACTGTCCTCTTTATGAACACTGAAGGCAAGAAGAGAGCTTTGCCCCCATAAAATTCCATTTTACGTTTCTTCTTTCCCTTCCTAGGTCGAAGACTTGAAAGTAGATCTTTGCTGAGGGGAGGCAGGCAGGGGCATGTCCATCCTTTCCATGACACCCCCTCTTACAGGACCACATCATCCATGATGTCTCTTGGCTGTCCTTCAGGATGAAAGGAGACTGAATCACTGAATTATCCCTTGGTACAGACCTGTCAAAAACGGTTTCCCAACCCTGTTGGACAATGATGGATCTAAGAAGGCTAAACCGGTGAGCTCCAGACCCATTGCTGCTGCACAACTGCCTTTAGCAAAGGTCAGGTTAACAGTCTACCACCCACTTATAGGGCCCTTACACAGGCACTTTTCACCTGTAAACCCACAGCAGTGTAAGCCCCAGAGCCAGCTCTCAATACCCTTCTTTCCAGCACAGAACCTTCTCAAGTGATTCCTGACCCAGCATAAGTCTCTCACATCTCCCGCCTGCCCCCACAGCAAGAAACTCTGCCTCAAAAGAGTAAGGTGGAGGGCTGGAGAGATGGCTTAGTGGTTAAGGCGCTTGCCTGCAACGCCAAAGGACCCAGGTTCAACTCCCCAGGACCCAAGTAAGCCAGATGCATGAGAGGACGGCATGCATCTGGAGTTCATTTGCAGTGGCTGGAGACCCTGATGCACCCATTCTCTCTCTCTCTTTCTCTGTCTCTCTCTCAAATAAATAAATGTACTTTTAAAAAAAGAGTAGAGAGTAACTAAGAGCAAAAAAATCTGGCCTCCATAAACACACACACACACACACACACGTGCACATGCACTCACAAGCACATAATGCACATATGAACATGTATACACACACACACACACACATACATTTTTGAAAAGCCTCAACTGTGGAAATATAAGTGACTTACTGCAAGTCAGGCCATCTGTTCATCCCATGATCAGACTTGAAATCCCAGCTGAGAATCAGATCGCGGATGGAGCTTCTGGGCACTAGACTCAGGTAGATGGAGGTGGGAAGGCACAAACGTGGCCGGGTCCCTCACTCCTGTGGATGTGGCAAGGCCTTGCTTTCAAGACTTACATCCCCAGGGGCCCGCACTCGGTAGCCGCAGGTGTTGGCTGCATACCTGCGTGGTGGCCGTGTGCCTGGGATTTTCCTGGACTTCCCCTTTGGAACTGAAGGACAGAGTCTCCCTCTAGGATCATGGTGTCAGAAATCACTTCATCAGCAGAAAGACATCTCTGCCAAGGTCATGCAGTCTTTTCTTGGCGTGGCTCAGATCCAAGGACGGCTTGATGGGGAGATACGAAGAACTGATTCTCTTGTCCCCAAATTCCAACTTGAAATCATTCTAGAGGGTCACTCCAGCTTCAAAGCTTGTGGTAGACAGACGCTAAGGGACGTCCAGTTATCCCTGTCTTTATTCTCATGTCTTTGGAGAGTACCCTCCAACGAATGCAGACGGGATCTATGACTCGTGTGTAGAATGTTGTAGAATGATACTGTCGCTTCTGTGATTATGTCTCAAATCACTGTAATGTCCACCCTGCCCCAGATAGCTCTGTTGGCCTTGATGAAGAAGGTGGCCATGTTGGAGGCCTCAAAAGTTGGAGAGATGACTCAGCAGTTAAGGTGCTTGCCTGAAATCCTAACCACCCGAGTTCGATTCCCTGGTACCCACACATATGTCTAGAGATTGTTTGCAGTGCCTAGAGGCCCTTGCATGACAATTCTCTCTCTCTCTCTCTCTTCTGTCTTTCTCTGCTTTGTCTAAACAAGGCCTGTTCTATGAGTGTAGGGCTTGGGGGGGGGGTAGGGGAACCTTAATCACATGTACTGATACACAGGAGGTCAAAGCCATAAGAATCAAGGTTCCTGGAAATAAAATCAGTGAAAAGGCATATTTTCTTAAAATATGTATCTTTAAAATGTGTGTTTTCCACCAAAGGATAACAGCAATTCCTAACCTGTTTCTTAGTTATCGCACCATAGGAAGATACTATCATGTTGAAGTCTAGTGTGTGTCTCATCACTGGTCTTTATAGTATAGAACAGATCAAAAGGAGAATCTCTGGTATCATCATGTACAAATGCCTCCATTCTCTTTGTGTTTTTGGTGCATATCTGCTAAGAAATAAATTTTTTAAAATTCAATAACAAATGTTACCAATATTCACAAGGTAATCATCATTTGGGTGCTGCTAAACTTTTACCTAGTATGTCAGGCTCATCAACTGGTGTAAGAGAATGCATTCAGTCAAGTATCTATTAAAACCTAGAGATATAAGTAAAACAATGTAGTAGTTTAATGAAGATTGTTTACATAACTGCTATACCAGAAAGCCATGGTGGAAACCCATCTGCATCCACAGGAACATACTTTGTTCTTCTGGCTGTAAATAAGTTGGATCAAACTGTCTTATTCACAATTCCAGCCAGGGGAAGGAACTAGTATTGAAAGACATAATGGCCAATTCTGTCTATAACTGATGTTTAGGAAAAAGCACTTTTCACTGTTTTAAACCGTCAAACAGTGATTTGTGAGAGATAATATTAACCTAAGCAGTCACTTTACAAGTCATGTTGAGACTTGGGTTGAGGTGTTATATTCTGAGCACATGTTATATTCATGAAAAACAAAAATATGGGAGAACCTTCTAAAAGAACCAGTATTTTAACTGTATAGTGTTGGGGACTTCAAAGTAGCAACAAAGGATGCTGAAAATGTGTTACTTTTACTTTGGTCAAAATTTTTATGATCCAATTTCTTAAAATTTTGTATTTTCAGTCTTAGAATTAGGAATATCTGTATGGATACATACATAATTAAAAGTGTAATTCTGAAATATTCAATAACTAAATTTGTTTTCCGGAAAACATCTAGTTTATTGTATCCAAGTTACATATTACATTAATCTGGCAAATGTCCTAAAAACAGTGTTTAAGCTATTTTAGCTTCTTTCCCTCTCCCTCAGGACATAAAAAAAGTGATCTTATATTAAACCGTATGTAGCCTCCTGTGAAAACAAATAATAATAAAATAAAATAAAATGAAATGAAAAAAAAAATAAACCAAAAAAGAAATAGACAACTCACCCAGGGCTCTCTATGGGGTCGGCTTCATGAGGACCTCACTGTAGCCCACCTCCCCCTCTCTCCACTCCTGCTTCCTCTCTTTCTCACCTCCTCATGGCACCAAACCATCACAGAGTCTACACTTCCCAGAGAACCCACTCTGGGACATATCCAATACCCACACTTCCCCTTTCCATTTTAAGGCTCAATCCCTGACTTTGTTTCCTTGATTGGGCTCAAAATGATGTTAGCCTTTAGGGGAGGCTGGCCCCAGCCTGTATGTAGATCAGTGGGTGGGTGGGTGGATCGATGGCTAGGTGGATGAGTGGGTAGGTAGGTAGAAGGATGGGTGGGTAGATAACTGGGTGGACAGGCATACTGGTGAATGGATGTGTAGTAGCTCTTCCTTCCTTGTTTCTGGGTGTCCCTTCCCTCCCTGGCTCCGCCACAGGTAGGATAGTTTCAACCCTGACCTACAAAGCCTCAACTAACATGCACGATCACATCAGGGCTCCCCAGTCCCTGTAGGTGAGCAGCGACATGAATGACCAGAGCTCTCTGGCTTTCCATAAGGTGTCTGACGTCCTCGTTGATGGGGAAGCGAGGGAGAGCTTGCGGTCCCCGCATGTGATGTGCCTGCCACCCGCTCCCAGCCGCCCCCGGAGGCACAGACAGAAGTGTCAAGCTGAGATGTCACAGAATCTCTTTTCAATTTTCCCGTGGCTTGCTCTGCTCCCTTAGGTCAGCTCACTCCCCTTCTGAACCTCCGGTTCGTCCTCTGTCCAATACGGCACTGGGCGGGGGTCCCTCGGGGTCCCTCCCCCCCAAATTGTCACTCTCCCCCCCCAATTGCCATGCTGTCATTCAGAATGTGCTTGTCTGTAAGTGACAAGTGAAACGTAACAATGTTAAAACACATTGTAGACAAGGAAGTAAACCTAACAGTATTAAAACATCGTACGCAAAAATGTCACTTGAAGAAAATGTCTGAAGATGAACATTCGCAGAGCAGTTGCCAGTGCTGGACAGTTCTATCAACTATGTAGGCATTTCCACTGCATTCTCTCTCCCGTACTTATTGCATTGGCTTCGTCTCACCCCTTTTTTCTCATAGTTCTATGATAGCTGCCAGAGTGCCCAATGTCACATGTCACCCCCGTGCCCACATCAGGAAGAACCAAGAGAAACATGTTTCCTTCCAACAAGGAGGAGTGCTTTCCTCAGAATACGGAGATGACTTCTTTATGCCAGGAAAACACACACACACACACACACACACACACACACACACACACACACACAGAGAGAGAGAGAGAGAGAGAGAGAGAGAGAGAGAGAGAGAAACAGAATTAAAGGACCTTCCCCATCACACACTTCTTGTCCTTCTCTAGCCTCTGAAAGTACCTCAGGTCTGAGAGCTCTGATAAGAATCCACACTTAGGGGGCTGGAGAGATGGCTTAGCCGTTAAAGTGTTTGTCTGCAAACCCAAAGGACCTCGGTTCGATTCCCCAGGACCCATGTAAGCCAGATGCACAAGGTGGCACATGCATCTGGAGTTCATTTGCAGTGGCTAGAAGTGCGCCCATTCTCCCCCTGCCCCATCTTTCTGTCTCTCAAATAAGCAAATAGAAATAAAAATAAAAAATATTTTTAAAAAGAATCTACACTTAGGAACTCAAGGTAGATAATTACATCTTTCATTTCTTTTTTAAGATTTATTTTTATTTATTTATCTGTTTGTTTGTTTGTTGAGACAGAGAGAGAGAGAGAGAGAATGGGTGTGCCAGGGCCTCCAGCCACTGCAAATGAACTCCAGACACATGTGCCCCTTGTGCATCTGGCTTACCTGGGACCTGGAGAGTTGAACCTGGGTTTTTAGGCTTCACAGGCACACACCTTACATCACTAAGCCACATCTCTCCAGCCCACATCTTTGAGTTCTTGATCAGTGCTTGGAGCAGGACCCAGCACACACTAGGCACACAGTAAAGCGAGGTATAACTGAGGACACGAAGGTGGAAATCACCTCCCCCACCCTGAGCTCCAGGGATTCCAGCATCATCCTCTGCTTTGAGCCCTTTCCCTTCCTTCTAGAGTCCAGATGGAGATCCTCAGCTGCTGGCCAGGGATGGGACAGCCTCCCTGGATCCCCATGTTCCCTCCCAGCCAGACACAGAGCAGCGCTGACTGATGGCAGAGGCAGTCTATGAAGCAAGGAAGAGAGAGAAATGAAGCAATTAAGCTCCTGGGTGTGACATTTATTAATGAGATGAGAGGCTGTCAGCTTGCTCTCCCATCAGCTGGCCTTGCTTGGGGCAGACATGGTGGCTAAGAAAACTGGGCTGTGTGTGGGGTGAGGGGAGGAGAAGAAGTCACTGCCCTCAGATTTGAGACACGCTGACTAGCCTGGGCCTGGGCCATGTGACTGAGAAAGGCAGGGCCTTGAATCCTTCCATCTCCCTGGACTTAAAAAATATATATATTTATTTATTTTATTTTATTTTTTGGAGAGGGAGAAAGAGGCAGAGAGAGGAAGAGAATGGGCATGCCAGAGCCTCTAGCCACTACAAACTCTAGATGCATGCACCCCCTTGTGTATCTGGCTTACGTGGGTCCTGGGGATTCGAACCTAGGTCCTTTGGCTTTGCAGGCAAACGCCTTAACCGCTAAGCCATCTCTCCAGCCCCTCCCTGGACTTTTAAAACCATTTTTATGTATGTATGTATCTATGTATGTAAGTGTGCACCAGGGTCTTTTGCAACTACAAATGAATACCAGATACATGTGCCACTTTTTGTATCTGGCTTTACATGGGTGCTGGAGAATCACACCCAGGCCAGCAGGCTTTGCAAGCAAGCACCTTTAACCACTGAGCCATCTTTTCAGCCCATGGACTCTTGGCAGCCTTACGTGACAAGGGAAAATCCCAATTTTCTCCTGTTTTGCCACTAAGTGTTAAAAACACAATTGACAACATGACTATATTCTCCTGGCTTGGAGGAAAACTGAGGGCCTGGGGATGAAGCTCAGTGGAAGGGCACTTGCCTAGTCTTGCAGTTACTTTCTCGTGCTGCACAAAGCACCCATTTAAAAGCAGCTGATGGGCTGGAGACATGGCTCAGCAGTTAAGACGCTTGTCTACAAAGCCTAAAGACCAGAGTTCAATTCCCTGGTGTCCACGTAAGGACAGATGCAAAAGGTAGCGCATGTAGCTGGAGTTTATTTGCAGTGGCTGGAGGTCCTGGTGCATCCATTCTCTCTGTTGGTCTCTCTCTTCTCTCTGTCTCTCCCCTTGCAAATAAATAAATAAATAAAATATTTTAAAAAATATTAAAAGCAGCTGATGGGAGGGAAGGATTTATTTTGGCTTACAGTCTCACTGGGTCACTTTATCACAGCGGGGAAAAATTGGCAGAGCAGAGGCCGGGTATCACCTCTTGTCACAGCAACTAACAGAAATCAGCAAGAGAATAAGTTGCGCTCTGGCATGGAGAAGCTGGCTAGAACACCCCTAAGCCCAACCCCAGCAATACACTTTCTCTAGCAAGGTTCTACCTCCAGCTGGGGAGCAAGCGTTCAAAACACACGATCTATGGGGAACATCTGATCCAAACCACCACACCTAACATTCAGAAGGCACTGGGTTTCATCGGCAGCACTGCTCACATACAAAGAATAAAAGAGAGAGAGGAAGGAAGGAGGAAGAACAAGCGGTAGGAACCCACTTCATCTTATGCCCTTGACGTCTCCCCAGAAGCCACCTGACAGGTTGCCAACACTGAGATGTACCCCCGGAATAGGTATAGTCTAAGCCTGTCCCATCAGGAGACATTCTGTCTCTTTGTTCCTATGGGTCTGGATTTTGAATTGGGACTAGAGCCCCAAGGTCTCTCTCCCTGTCCACATTGATTTCCACTGTCCTCAAATCCAGGAAGAGCTTCCTGCTTTGAAAGGCGATTCTAGAATCTAGAGTGGTAACAGCCCCCCAGGCTGGAGTGGATGGGCTGTGAACTAAAACAAGGATCTGATCTCTCTCTCTCTCTCTTTCCTTCTCTCTCTTCCCCTTTCTCTTCTCTGTCCTCCTTTTCTTTGTTCTCTTTTCCTTTCTTTCCTCTTTTTCCTCCCCCCCCCCCCACAGATAACCCGAGCTCAGGGAAGAGAGGAGTCCTCCTCTTCCTTCACATTTCTAGAGTTGGCCCTCAGCCTCTTTGAGAGCAGGGCAGTGTCCTGGCTCTGTCAGACTTTGTAAGCTTTGAACCATGCTGGAGAGAGAGGGAGGGAGGGAGGGAGGCCAGGTAAGAGCTGCGCCCGACAGGAAGGATAAGGGCGCCCGCCTGCCTAGTCTGGAGGAAGGCGAGATTCCCAGGCTCGGAAGGAAGGGGCCGGGAGGGTGGGGAGAGAAACCCCAGTGTCCAGCCAGCCTTGTCTCTTCAGCAAGATAAGCCAGTCCCATCCATCTCTCCTGACACTATCGCTGTTGTCTGCAGGACTGGCTGCTCCTCCTGGGAGAGGAGGAGGAGGAGGAAGCCTTGGGGGCGATGCTGGGGGAGGGAGGAGGGTGGGACGTGGGATAGATGTTGGGGACAGGGTACCCTACCTAGCCAGCTTCCCCCAAAGAATTGGAGTTGCAGATTGAAGAGATCACACCCTCCTTTCAGCCTTCCCCCAGCTGGCCTGAGTGCTGGGTACAGGGTGCTGGGTACCAGGTACAGGGGATGTGGTCCTGTCCTGGCACCGTACCTGGGCCACTCTCAGAGGACTAGAATCACTTGAAACTGCGACTTGTCTTCCTCAGGGTGTGAAGGTGGGAGCCGCAAAGAGAGAGGGAAGGAGGGAGAGGAGACAAAAGCCTGGTGCAGAGGCCCTGGTGGCCTCAGCTCTCGCAGCTCCAACTTCAGCCTTGGTTCTCATTGTGAAGTGGGTGGACTGCTCTCTCTGTCCCAGAGAGAATGAACCAGAGACCCAGGGAAGTTAAGTAACTTGCCTGGGGTTACACAGCTGATCAGAGGTCTTCCTGGCCCAGAATGGACTTCTGACCACATCACCCAGTTGTTTCGAGAAATATCACTGTTAGGAGACATCACACGGAGAAAGGGCTGCCTGAGCTGATCTAGACAAGACCACTGATCAAACTTGAAATCAGCCTCCTGAACCTTCTAGATCAACCCATGTGTTTCTAGTCAAATCCAGTTGGAGTAGCAATCCTGTTAAATTAGTGGAGACAGAATGCTACTCTCCCCCCCACATCTCCCCCCAACACACACACACACACGTCTCACCACCCTCCGGATCTGGTCACTGTGCCTTGTCCTTTCCCTGTCCTCTAGGGCATGTCTGACTACCCTTCAGCAGGATCCTGGTGGGTGAGAGTAACCAGTGTCCCCACTCAAGTCCCCGAGGTCTCCTCTCCATCTTGCCCATGGACCCTGTGGCCCCTCGGCTGAAATTTCCATACATCACTACCACCATCACCTCATGCTATATATAGAGCTGGGCCCAATCTCTCTCCCTCATTGTAGAACCCATCATGTGGTCCCTATTGCATATCACAATAGCACCCCCTCAGCCTTGAATGAAGCCCATATGACCATGTTTTAAAAGTATCATAACACACCTGGGTATGTGGTGCATGCCTTTCTTTAATCCCAGCACTCAGGAGGCTGAGGTAAGAGGATCACTGTGAGTTCGAGGCCAGTCTGGGACTACAGAGTGAATTTCAGGTCTGCCCGGGCTAGAGGGAGACCCTGTCTCCAAAGGGGAAAAATGTTTCATGAAGACTAGGGAGATGGCTTAGTCGGTAGAATGCTTTCTGTGCAAACATGAGGGTCTGAGGTCGGATCTCCAGTGCCCCTGCAAAAGCAGGGCAGTGGTGATCCGTGTCTGTAACCCAGTGCTTGGAAAGTGGAGATGGAACCCTTGTGCCTGCTGACTAGTTAGTCAGCTGAATCAGTGAGCTCTGGGCTCAAACAAAAGAGGCTTGGGGCTGGAGGGATGGCTTAGAGGATAAGGTGCTTGCCTGCAAAGCAAAGGACTCAGGTTCGATTCCCCAGGACCCACATAAGCCAGATGCACAAGGTGGTACATGCTTCTGGAGTTCATTTGCAGTGGCTGAAGGCCCATTCTCTCTCTCAAATAAATTAAATAAAAATGAAAAAAATTTAAAAAGATGTTTGATTAAAAAAATAAGGTGGAGTGCTCACTTCGGCAGCACATATACTAAAATTGAAACGATACAGAGAAGATTAGCATGGCCCCTGCACAAGGATGACATGCAAATTTGTAAAACATTAAAAGAGATACTAATGGAGAGAGGAAGGCGATATGATGGAGAGCAGAGTTGTGAAGGGGAAAGTGGGGGAGGGGAGGGAAACATCATGGTTTATTGTCTGTAAGCATAGAAGTTGTCAATTAAAATATATGTATATATGTGCGTGCATATATATATATGTGCATATATATATGGAGAGCTATTGAAGAAGACGCCTGATATTGACCTCTGGTCTCTATATACATTCATGTGTGTGGACCTATACACATGTGCCACACACATGCACTCATTCATGAAAGTATCATGAATGCTTGATTTCACACTGAACAGCCATGTGTCCTTTCTTCATGCCACAAACATTTCTGGAGCATGCTCTTCTCCAGCTGGGCTCTGAGCACTAGGGGCCAAAGACCTCACACAACTGCTTTCCCATTTCTGGCAAATGTCTCCCTAGATTTAAGCCAGACATACCGAGGTCTTGGTGACCCAATGTCATCATGCTGGCCTCTGGAACATTTGAGTCTGCTAAATCCTGATTGGGGTTTGGAGGTACATCAAAGGACTCAGGAGACACAGTCCTATAATCTTTGTTGTTAGGGTGATTATGCTGGTGTCATCAAATATATCCGCAAGCTGTGTGTGCTGGCACATACTTATCATCCCTGTACCACTGGGCAGCCTGAGGCAGGAGGATGGCAAGGTCAAGGCCCGCCTGGTCTACATAGCAAGGCCATCAATAAAACAAACACAACAGGGCTGGAGAGATGGCTTAGCGGTTAAGCGCTTGCCTGTGAAGCCTAAGGACCCCGGTTCGAGGCTCAGTTCCCCAGGACCCACGTTAGCCAGATGCACAAGGGGGTGCACGCGTCTGGAGTTTGCTTGCAGAGGCTGGAAGCCCTGGCGCGCCCATTCTCTCTCTCTCCCTCTATCTGTCTTTCTCTCTGTGTCTATCGCTCTCAAATAAATAAATAAAAAAATTTTTAAAAAGCAAAAAAAAAAAAAAAAAAAAAAAACACAACATACCACATCATGTTCAGAGAGCCCACGGGGTCCCCCATCCTCCTCCTGGCTCTTCACAACTTCTCCATCTGTCTCTGATAAACTTGCCAGCTCTCGGAGAGGACTATAACTGTCCCTTGGTTTGGCAGCTAGGAAGTTTAGGGACAAATCTACTTCTCCTACCTACACAGGGTGAAGGGTGAGGAGCACACATTTCTAAAATGCAGTGGGAGGGCTGGAGAGATGGCTTAGCGGTTAAGCACTTGCCTGTGAAGCCTAAGGACCCCAGTTCGAGGCTCGGTTCCCCAGGTCCCACGTTAGCCAGATGCACAAGGGGGCGCACGCGTCTGGAGTTCGTTTGCAGAGGCTGGAAGCCCTGGCGCGCCCATTCTCTCTCTCTCCCTCTATCTGTCTTTCTCTCTGTGTCTGTCGCTCTCAAATAAATAAATAAAAATTAAAAAAATAAAATAAAATAAAATGCAGTGGGATAAAGCCACTGTTTACGAAGCTCCTGGATTCTGGGGTTGGGGTGGGGACAGGATGGAGCTGGGTAGTTTGTCACAGTGCCATGACAGCCATTGAAAGAAGGGCTGGAGCAACCTGAAGCTTTCTGGCCCCATGGCTAGTGGAGAAGGCTGGCTTTAGACTGGGGAATGAGGGGGGGCTTCAAGGCCTCTTCTCTGGGCTCCTCTCCGTCAGCCTCCCTCAGGCCAGGCCCTACTTCCTCCCAGCATGACGGCTGGTGTCAAGACGGAGCGTTAGGCAGAAGTGGCACCATTTTTATTGTTGTTGACACGAGCTGGCTTCAGACTCACTATTTGGCCAAGGCTGGCCTTCAACGCCTGATCCTCCTGCCTCCACCTCCATAGTGCTGGCATCACAGGTGTGTACCGCCACGCCTGGCTATCCACCTCTGACGACTCAGCCTCCGCAGATTTGCAGAGAAGAGTGGAGTGTGCCTCTGCGATCCAAGACCCTCCCTGGCTTCCATCCTCAGCACTGAAAAACAGAAGGGGCTGGAGAGACGGCTCAGCAGTTAAGGTGTTTGCCTGCTGGAAAAGCCTAATGACCAGGATTTGATTCCCCAGTACCCATGTAAAGCCAGATACACAAGGAGGTACGTGCATCTGGAGTTCATTTGCAGCAGCTAGAGGCCCTGGTGTGCCCATTTTTTTTTTTTCTGTCTCCCTTCTATTTCTCTCTGATGGCAAATAAATAAATAAATAGATATTTTGAGATAAAGAAAGGTGTGGGTGTAAACTGAGAATGTAACTGTCTGGCCATGACCCCCACCTGGCCTCTTTCAGCTCAGCGACGCCACACTTTGTCAGCAGGAAGCCAGCGGTTGTCCCTGTGAAAGCAAGCCTGAAACTCCACCTCTTTTTTTTTTTTTTCAATTTTTTATTTATTTATTTGAGAGCGATAGACACAGAGAGAAAGACGGAGAGAGGGAGAGAGAGAGAATGGGCGAGCCAGGGCTTCCAGCCACTGCAAACGAACTCCAGACGCGTGCGCCCCCTTGTGCATCTGGCTAACATGGGACCTGGGGAACCGAGCCTCGAACCGGGGTCCTTAGGCTTCACAGGCAAGCGCTTAACCGCTAAGCCATCTCTCCAGCCCGAAACTCCACCTCTTACTAGAAGCACCCACACTCTGGAAGAGTGTGGGTACAGCAAAAGAGGGCCCCTTTGGGGATGAAGAGATGGTTTCGTAGTTAAGGCATTTGCCTATAAAGCCAAGGGACACAGATTCATTTCCCAGGACCCACATAAAGCCAGATGCACAAGGTGGCACACATGTCTGGAATTCGTTTTCAGTGGCTGGAGGCCTTGGTGTTGCCATTCTCTCTCTCCCTCTCTCTCTCTCTCTCTCTCTCTCTCTCTCTCTCTCTCTCTCTCTCTCTCTCCAATGAGTGAATAAATAAAATAGTTAAAAAGAGGGCCCTTGGGGAAAATTCGTTGTCACCTGAGCAGAATGGTTTGGCATGAGCTAATTACTACTGCCCTTCTGACTGAGCTCATTGCTATCTTTGGGTTTTCACTGTGGCTCATGGCAGGTGTATGTGTGGGTGTGGGTGTGTGTGTGCTGGTGTGAGCGTCTGTAGCATGTGTGTTCGTGTGTATGCATGCAGGCGTGCACATGGAGGTCAGAAGACAACATCTAGGTGGTGGGTCTTTCTTCCCATCTCACTTGAGGCAGTGTTGCAGTCAGGTTCACATTGCTGATGGAAATCACCCAACCAAAAGCAGCTTCTGGGGAAAAGAGGTTTGTTTTGGTTTAAAGGCTCAAGGGGAAGCTCCACGATGGCAGGGGAAAATGATGGCATGAGCAGAGGGCGGACATCACCCCCTGGCAAACATAAGGTGGACAATAGCAACAGGAGAGTGTGCCAAACACTGGCATGGGGAAACTGGCTATAACACCCATAAGCCTGTCCCCAACAATACACTTCCTCCAGGAGGTGTTAATTCCCAAATATCCATCAGCTGGGAGCCTAGCATTCAGAACACTTAAGTTTATGGGGGACGCCTGACTCAAACCAGCACAGGCAGCATCTCTTATTCTCACTGTTGCCACACTGGCTGGGCTGTGAGCTTCAGGGAACTTCTCCTGTCTCGGTTTCCTCTCTTGCCATAGGCATGCTGGGAAGGTAGAAGGCAGCCACGGCTTTCAGCTTTTGTATGGGCTCTGCGAATCTAAACTCAACTTCATACACCTGTGGGGCAAGTGCTTCGTCCATCTCCCTAGCTCTGGTATTTATTTTATTTGATACAATGTCTCCCTATGTAACCAAGAGTGAACTTGAACTCAAAATCCTCCTGTCTCAGCCTCCTTACTGCTGGGATTATAGGATTATGCCACTGTGTCCAACATGGCTTCGCTTACTTTTTTTTTTTTAGTACTTTTTAATATTTTATTTATTTATTTATTTAAGAGGCAGAGAGAGAGAGAGAGAGAGAGAGAATGGGCATGCCAGGTCCTCCAGCCACTGCAGACAAACTCCAGACACATGCACCCCCTGTGCATCTGGCTTACGTGGGTCCTGAGGAATCAAGCCAGGATACTTTGGCTTTGCAGGCAAACACCTTAACTGCTAAGCCATCTCTCCAGCTCTTTTTTTAAGAGTATTTTTAATATTTATTGGAGAGATACAGACACAAACAGAGTGGGTGCCTCGGTGCCTCCTGCCACTGCAAATGAACTCCAGATGATGTGCCACCCTGTGCATCAGGCTTTACATTATGTGGGTACTGGGGAATTGAACCCAGGATGTTAGGATTTGCAATCAACCGCCTTTAACTACTGAGCCATCTCTCCAGTCCCTCATTTATTATGTTTTCTTGTAAGCAGCCTCAAGTTCTTTGTGAAATCAGGAGGAGGTGAACATCCAAACATGCAACACCTGTTGTCACATCAGACTGAGCTGTCTTTGAGCACAGGACCTAGGGCTTTAGCTCCGTGGTTCATCCCACTGGGACGCTCAGCATCAAGACTGAAAACGCTGGGCTAGGCTATAGCTCAGTGGGTAGAGTCCCTGCCTGGCATGCTCAAAGCCCTGCGTTCCATCCTAACGCCACATGCCCTGGGTGTGGTGGCACACACCCGTGATTCCCACCCTGGGGAGGTGGAGGCAAGATGACCCGGAGCTCCAGGTTCGCCTGGGCTGCACAGTGAACCCCTGCATCCAAATGAAAAATAAAAAGAGGGCTGTGCATGCAGCTCAGTGACAGAGCAGTTGCCTAGCATGCACAAGGTCCCGAGTTCAATCCCCAGCCCTGACACAGAGACAGAAAGCTTTTTTTTTTTTTTTTCCTTTGCAAACCTTTGATCTGCCAAGCCAAGATCTTTTGGCCAAATGTGGCATCAAGGGATCCAACCAAACTAACTTGATACAGTCTGCGGTGCTCAGAGGCTGCAACCTGAGGGGTGTGTACTGGTCGAAGGGTGATGGGTGAGTCAAAGTATGGCAGCCTGTTTGAAGAGCATGAGAAATCCGCTCTCGGGGCCATGGTGTGGCTTCCTCTCCCTCGACCCAGTTAGCAGGGACTTCTATTTCTATTTTTGATGTAGGATGTGGCCAGTGAGCCAGAAAGGAAAAAAAAAAAAGCCTTATTATTTGCTCCTTGTTCTTAGAAATATCCAGAATACTTGGCCCACCAGTCAAACCCCAGTTCTGAGCCTAAACGCTAAATCCAGATATGTTATATATTTATTCAAGGCAGCAATTGGCCAGGAAACGACTATAAAACACACATTTTGAATAAAAAGGGGGAGATTTATGGTGCTTTTGCAAATCTGAGTCATATCTCTCTGCCTCCCCCAGGCCAGGATCCCTTAATCACTAACATACCCCCAGCTTGTACACTCAGTGGGCACACAATTGCTTCCTTCTGGGCCCAGCCCAGTGAAGGACGCGATGGGGAGTGAGTTGCCTTATCTGACAGTTGGCAAATGAATTGCCGGTTCATTCGGAGCATGAGTGGGGGGCTGGGGTTTTTCTCGGGAGGAAAAAAAAAAGATGGGGGTCCTTTCATACGGATCTTTGATCAGTCTGGATTTGACAAATTATTTTTCTAGGAATTTCTCTCTCCTTAATGCCATGGGTGGGGGAGATGGATTTACGGGTGAAGAATAGCTTTTATGTTTCAGAAATTAGAGCAATGTAAAAGCTTTCCAAGAGTAACCCCTTCTCTTTCTCTCTCTGTCCTTCTCCCTCATCTTTCTTCAACTGTACCCTCTTTAGGGAAAAGAAGCAGGTAGCAGAAGATAGAGTTGGCAAAAGACATTAGTCACAGCCGGGCTTCTGGCTGGTGACTTCACATTCACAAAAGAAATAGAAAAACTAAAAATACAGCTCAATCGCCATATACGATTGATATTGAGAAAGCAGTCAAGGCTTTTGCCCCATTTTCTTAGGCACCTCCTTGCCCTCCCTCCCTCTATGCTCCCCTCTCCTTTGAAATCTTGTTCTCGAGGCAATATTTAACCTGAGGAATATCTGCAATGTGTTTCGGTAAGATTCAAGATCCAACCCCATCACCGCTACCTCATGCCCACAGCTTCAGTGTTTAGCTAAACCTAAAGGCGGGCACCTTGAAGTCATTCCCATATGGAGGTCTTCATCAGCTGCGGTCCAACCTGAAATAAGAGAACGCATCTTCGTGCAGAGTGGCCCAGGGTCGCTGGGAATGGTTGGCCAGGAGGCACCATTCCAGAAGATCCTACGGTACGAACAATGCTCTGTTGATGGCCCGCTGCGCTCACTATAACTGCGGGTGACAGCTGGAGGGGAAGCCAGGGAGGTGTGAGAAAAGATGGCAAACTGTAGTCAGTACAGGGGACAGTCTCAAGGACCTAGGCAGAAGGAGCTGAGAGAGCTTTGTCAGGGACGAGGCCTGAGCCTGGAGACTCTTGGGTTGACAGCTTTACTCCCTCGATGCCAGTTTTCTCCAAAACAGAGCCTGAGACAAGCATTGGGGTACAGCGCTTTACCTAGTGAGGGACCTGGAAGCATGAGCCAGAAGGGAAAGAAGGGTGCACGGACATGTTTATGAACAGGCCACCTCCAAGCCTCTGCAGGGCTTTGGGGACTCAATGTCAAATTGCCAAATATTCAAAACTGCCTTCATTACTGTCTTGTTCATTACTTTTTCATTACTGTGACCCAGCATCTGACGCAGGAAGAAGAGTTTATCTAGGCTAGTTTCAGGTAACAGTCTGTCATGGTGAAACAGGCAAGGTGGCAGGAACTTGAAGCAGCTGGTCGCATGATGTCTGTGGCCAGGAAGCAGGGAAGGAGGAATGCTGATGCTCAGCCCACTCCTTTCAAAGTATATTTTATTTATGTATTTACAAGGAGAGAAAAAGAGAAAAGAGAGAGAGAATGGGTGCACCAGGGCCTCTGGCCACTGCAAACAAACTCCAGGCTTTGTGATCTAGCTCTACGTGGATACTGGGGAATCGAACCTGGGCCCTTAGGCTTTGCAGGCAAGTGCTTTAATGGCTAATCCACTTGTCCAGCCCCTCTCTCCTTTTTATTCAGCCCATGGGGGTGGTAGCACCCACAATCAAGGCAGGTCTTACCACCTCAATTTCGCCCCACCGCAACTAACCTAATCCAGATAATCCCTCATAATCATGCTCACAAGATCCTTGGTGATACTAGGTTCTGTCACATGGACCTAAGGTTGGAGTGTCTCAATACCAACTTATGTCCCTTGAGGCTTAAGGAGCACTGAGGGGGAGGGGATTCAATTCCTTGGTGCACATGGCCTGATACACACATACGCTGGGCACACATCTGTGGCCCAAGAAAGATTTCACACATAGTCATAGGCACTGGAGGCCAAAAGTCATTGGCACATATGTGAACTGCCCACCAAAGCCCCAGGAGATGACCTGGAGGATGGACCCAGGACGTGGCACTGGGCACCCACAGAATCTGGTGTGCTCCCCAAGGTTACATGCAATGAGAAAAAAATCAGGGTGCTGATCTGGCTGGAATAGGAGGTGTCTCTTCAAACAGCACCTGTGTTGCAAGCTTGGTCCTCGGCTGGTAAATCCAGTCTCGGACAGGTAGTTGGATCATGAGCGTTCAGACCTAGTCAGTGGGAAAAAAAACCACCGATGGGGTTTTGACTCAATTACCTTGCTGGAAGGTGGAAGAAAGTGTCACAGGTGAGACCTGGTTGGAGGAAGAAGGCCACTGTGGGTGTGTCATTGAGGACTGATTTTTATTCTGAGCCCCTCCCTCTTGCTTCCTGCCCACCATCATGGTGACTGCTTTTTGTCTCCGGCAGGCTCCCTGCTGAGATGGTTGGACACACCACGGCCCAGTAATGACAGTCAAGTGACGAGGGACTAAAGCCTCTGAGACTGTGAGCCAAAATGAATCTTTCCTTCTTTTTTAAAAAATATTTTTTAATGATTTATTTATAAGCAGAGGGAGAGAAAGAAAGAGAGAGGGAGGGATGGCATGCCAGGGCCTCTTGCCACTACAAACGAACTCCAGATGCATGCTCCATCAAGCGCATCTGGCTTACGTGGGTGAAAGAGAATTAGATTCAGGCTGCCAGGCTTTGTGAGCAAGTGCCTTTAACTGCTGAGCCATCCCCCCAGCCTCTTCCCTCCTTCAAACTGTTTCTTTGCAGATCTCACAGTGGAAAGAGACCTAACACACACAAAAGGAGCAGAAAGGAGGCAGATGAGAACCACCACCCCCAGAGGCTGGAGCAGTGTAGCTCTGCCCTAGCACAGACACTAAACAGCCCTATGGCCTTGGGCAACACGCTGACTTCCCTAGAGATGTGCCGGCCTCAGTTCCCCTTTCTCAAAAGACGGTGGAGAGGTTGGGGAGATGGCACAGTTGACGCACTTGCTGTACAAGCATGAGGGTCTAAGTTTGGATTCCCAGCACCTACCTATGTAAAAGTCAGGCTTGGGCTTCAGAAATGGCTTAGCAGTTAAGGTGTTTGCCTGCGAAGCCAAAGGACCCAGGTTCAATTCCCCAGGACCCCCATAAACCACATGCACAAGGTGGCACATGTGTCTGGAGTTTGTTTACAGCGGCCTGAAAGCCTTGGGCCCATTTTCTCTCCCTCTCTCTCTCTCAAAATAAAATTAGAAAAAGAAAATTAAAGAATTTTTTTTTTTAAGTCAAGCTTGGTAGTGTGTGTCTGTAAACCCAACACTGGGGCGGAAGGGACAGGAGGATCCGCATGACTTGCTGGCTAGCTGATCGAGCCAGATTAGTGAACTCCAGATTTAGCAAGAGACCCTCTCAAAAACTGAGGCAGCTCCTTCCTGCCAGCTAGCTTTCATTGTATCAGGAGGTGCCATGCAAGCTGCTGGGGGCGGGGAGAGAGCCACCAGCAATTCTGCACAGCTGTGGACACTGTGTACACCGCAGCCAATCTGCCAGGCAAGAGAGTCCCACTGGCGCAATAGTGGCATGAAGGTTATAGGAGCAACCAACCACTTTCTGGTTGGATTTGAGGCCTACTCCACAGGCCTGTACTAGAAATCCAGTCAAAAGCCTATGACCCGTGACATAAACCTTAGACTTTCGCAGGGCACCTACTACTGTGATTGTGCTAAACAAAGAGCATGTCAAATGGCCTTCTAAAGATCTACATTTGTTCCCATGGGTTGGTACTGTTTAAAGGTTTGGTGACGAGAATTTCTTACTACACTGGGCAGAGGTTACTGCCCAGATACACAGCTAGCAGAAATTTCTGAGGATAAGTGACTACAGTGTGCTCAGCCTCAAACAGGACATCTAAACCAGACCTCCAAGGCTCGGGAAACCTTGCAGAAGAGGGGGCAGAAAGAGTGGAAGAGCAGGAGGATGGGGAGCAGGACTAGGAAACACTGTCTTCTGGATATGGCACGACCATAACCCTCCTGATCTCACAGAGTGTTGTTTCCCAAATGGGAGTGAGCCTGCCAACGCTTCACCATTCGCACAGGAGGACCCACAGGCCCTATGCCTCTCAGAGTACCTAATGGCTGTTGGGAGGGGAAATCCGGTTCTTTAGCAGTGTAGCTACGGGTAAGTTGTCCATTCCACAGTAAATAACCTTTCGCTCATGATCAGGCAAAAAAAAAAAAAAAAAAAAACAACCAAAACCCTACTTTAGCTCAATGGGTTAAAATAAAAAAGGCTGGAGGGATGGCTTAGCAGTTAAGGCATTTGCCTGCAAAGCCAAAGGACCCAGGTTCGATTCCCCAGGACCCACGTTAGCCAGATGCACAAGGGGGTGCACGCGTCTGGAGTTCATTTGCAGTGGCTGGAGGCCCTGATGTGCCCATTCTCTCTCCCTCTTTCACTCTCCCTCCCTCTTTCTCTGTCAAATAAATAAAAATAAACTTTAAAAAAAATACGTGAAAATAAGATGAGGAATAATGGGGCAGAAGAACAGTATTACTGGGAAGGAGGATAAGAGAGTGATTGGAGGGAATAAGATCAAAGCACACTATATACATGTATAAAATGGAACAGGGATGGAAAGATTGCTTAGTGGTTAAGGTGCTTGCCTGCAAAGCCTAAGGACCCAGGTTTGATTCCCCAGTAACTATGTAAGCTAGATGCACAAGGTGTGCATACATCTGGAGTTTGTTTGCAGTGGCTAGAGATCCTGGCATGCTTTCATACTCATTCTCTCTCTCTCTTTCTCTCTCTCTCTCCCCATCTCCCTCTCCAATAAATAAGTAAATAAAATCTTAAGGAAAATGAAAATAAATAAGTAAAAATTTTAAAAAAACAGGACAAAAATCACACTGGAACTGATCTTGACGCTTGTCCCTACTGGCTAGCTGTCATAGAGCTGCAAAGTGCTAGACAGGCTGCGGGGAGGGGGGGGGGAGGGTCACCAACAGTCTTAACCGAAGAACACTGTGATCAAAATATATTATGTACATCAGAAGAGAAAACTTGGGAGGGACGAAGAGAGGGAGAGAGAAAGACCATCTTTTTTGTTTTTTGAGGCAAGCCCAACAGACTGGCCTTTTTGTTTCATGCCAGACAGAAGGGGGGATTGGCACACCAGGGCCTCCAACTACTGCAATTGAACCCGACACATGCGCCCCCTTGAGTGCATTGCGACCTTGTGAGCTTGCATCCCTTTGTACATCTGGCTTACATGGGACCTGGAGGGTTGGACATGAGTCCTTAGGCTTTGTAGGCAAGTGCCTTAACCTCTAAACAATCTCTCCAGCCAGAGAAAGGCCATCTTTAAGCAGCCATCTTTAATCCAGGAAACAGCCCTCACTAGAACCAGCCTTGATAGCATCATGATCTTGGACTCCCAGCTTCCAAAACTGTAAGAAATGAACTTTTATTGTTAAACCAACCCAGGCTGTGGTGTTTTGTGACAGTAACCTGAGCTGACTAAGTCACTCCCTTTCCAAGAGCTTGCTCTGTGGATTCAGACACACTACCTTTCCCAAAATTGCATCCACTGGCTCCTGCAATAAGTCTCTTGATAGTTATCTCTTATCTAACATCTATCTATCCATCCTTTCTATTTTATTTTTATGTTTTATTTACAGAGAGAGAGAGAGAGAGAGAGAGAGACAGAGATACAGAGAGAGAGGAGAGATGGAGAATTGGTGTGCCAGGGCCTCAGCCACTATAATTACAAGTCAGACGCTTGTACTACCTAGTGGGTATGTTCGACCTTGAGCTTGCCTCACTGTGCATCTGCCTAATGTGGGATCTGGAGAGTAGAACCTGGGTCCTTATGCTTTGCAGGCAAGCACCTTAACTGCTAAGCCATCTTTCCAGCCCTATCCATCATTCTTCTATCTAATCTATCCACCACCTATTATATATCCATCTATATATATCACCCATCCATGTTTATCATCTGTCTATCTACCTATCATCTATCAATCTATATTTATATCATATATCTATCTATATCCATCTGCCAATTATCTATCCACCTCTCTATCTGTCATCTGTTAACCTATCTCTATCCATCACCTCTCTCACACACGCACTCCTTATTTCTTTCATCCTCTTGGATTCCTTTTTTGAAGGACGCTGGTTGATGGACTGATGGACTACTGGAGCAGAGGTCTCCATGTGACTTATGCACAGCCCACCCACACGTGGCTTTGAATGCAGGTATTATGGAGAGCCGCTGGAAGATGAGCATCTGTGTGAGCAGTATTAAGTTCTCGCACCCCTGGGCTTCCGTAACTGCCACTCCCCAGCTGACCAGTGAGCTTAGCCTTGCCAAGACCAGCTGAGCTGAGCCAGATCAATAGACCCACCCATCTGACTCAAAGGCTCATGGGCAAGTTGTGACAGGTGGCTCTGAGGTGCCGTGGCTGATTGGTGGGCAGCTTTCATGGCTACACATCATGGTGTGTCTTCCTGAGTTCTCTCCTGGGACGCCCTATATGGAAGAGATTCCTGCCGCCACGGAGTCATTCCTTCTGGACATAACACAGCCATAACCTTCATGAAGCTCACTGGAGTGGTGACTGCAGAAGACCTTGGTCTGCTGTCATGGAAACAAAATAAGCTCAAATAATACAGCAGTAGCTAAGTATATGGTAATAGCAATGAGGCTGTTAACATTCCCTCCTAGGAGAGGTAGAGTGTCTCCACACTTCACCTGCCACTCCCGCCTGCCTCCTAGGTGCATGGGGTCTTAGGAGGTCTAGAAGATACCAGAATTAGAAGGTGGGAACTTTTTTTTTTCAAGATAGGGTCTTACTCTAGCCTAGGATGGCCTGGAATTCACTATGTAGTTCGGGCTGGCCTTGATCTCATGGCAATCCTCCTACCTCTGCCTACTGACTTCTGGGATTAAAGGTGTGTGCCACCCCATCCAGCTGAAGGTGGGTACGGTTTTCATAAGTCATCACCCATGCTGGGGTAGGACGTTTTGGTGATGTAGATGTTTTGCGGTCACCTATGTTTTTGTAAGTAATCCCAGTAAACTCACTGGTTCACCAAGTGGGGCATGGGTAAAATCATTGCTTTGGTCTGTCAGTGCCTTATCTGGGTGAATAGATGTTACTCGATGTCTCCCCAAGAAAAGTAATGCATCCCCTACCACTTTACACTTGTCATAACAGCTAAAAGATAACAACAATAGGTGATAATCAATGCCAGTGAGAATGAGGAGAAAAGGGATCTTCCTTCTGCTACAGTTGAAGATGAGATGCTGTGTGACCACTCCAAAAAAATGGCTTGACAATTTCTCAATTAACAAAACTTGAGTTCGCATACAATTCAGTCAGTGCGATCCCTGGCATTCATCCCATAGAAACAAAGACAAGCCTCTTCATAGCCTGGTTTGGAACATAACTGCAAGTTGGGCAGGGAGCCCCAAAGATACAGAGTTTATGAGACATCACCAATGGGGCGACAGTTTGGTAAGGCAACGGGCTCTGTGTCATCTATGCTGCTATAGGTCACCTGAATCGACTCACTGGCTCATTATGTTAGAGTTGGTCTGAATTGTTTCTTTGGTCTGCCTTGGGTTCACTATCTGGATTTGTCTACATCACCCTAGAGAACATGACATAATGTAGGCATGCTCTGTGACAGAGGCCTCACCTACTGGCGGACTCTGCCCTCCAGGAAGTCACTTATTAGTCCCCTTGTTCAGGCCACACGGAGTGCTGTGAGCATGCAGAAAGAACTAGAATATTCTGGTCCTCCCAGAGCCCTCCTGGCCCAGATACCTGCAGTTCTAGAAACGAGAAGAGAAGAGCCTGTCGCAAAGAATGCTAAGGAAAGAAGGTTCTCCAAACTGCAGGGCCTCCCAGGGGGAGCTGATGTCTGTTTGTAAGCCTGGATTTATCAAATACACAGAGAGGCCCAGGCGCACTTCCTGTCACCTCCCTTCGGGGATCTCACATCGTGAGGCAGAACCAAGGGCTCCCATTTCACAGAGATGGAAACGGGCTGGGGAAAGTAAGATGCTCACTTACTACAGAGTGCGCTGGGCTGCTAAGACTACAGAAGGTCTTGCCCGGTGGCTGCAGCCCCAGAATCACAAAGCTTCCTTCACTGTCCTGAGGGTGAAAGGTTGCAAGGATACACCACCCGTGGGATGCACAAGACACCCCAGACTCCATCTCTTCTACTGAGCCTATGAGAAAAGACAGAGCTAGTATGAACTCGTCCACCTAAGATGTCTGGAATGGCAGGCAAGCCACTCGGAATGGGCTCATTCAAACATGTCACCTGAGGTGAGAGCTTAAATGCTCCCTCCTCTGCACCACAGGGTGTCTGATGAGACCATACAGGTGAGCTGCTCGGCATGGGGACAGAGCGCATGCGCAGTAGTGAACAAGAGCCTCTATTACCACTGCTGCTACTTGGCTCAATAACAGCCAGTGACTCAAATGATCAGCCTCTGGGGATGTGAGAATGACTGTCCCCTCTTCATTGCCACAGAAGATCAGGGTCCATAGTCACCCACTGAACAAGCCAGCTATTTAAATGACTTTTTAAGTATTTTTATTTATTTGTTTGTTTATTTGAGACAGAGTGAGAGAGTTTGGGGTGCACCAGGGCTTCCAGCCACTGCAAAAGAGCTCCAGATGCATGTGCCACTTTGTGCTTCTGGCTTACGTGGGTCCTGGGGAATCAAACCTGGGTCCTTTGGTTTTGAAAGCAAGTGCCTTAACTGATGAGCCATCTCTCCAGCCCTTAAATGACTTTTAAGAAGACACTTGAGTGGGGAAATTATTTGTATTATTGTTGAAGGTGAGGACATTGGTGGTGGTGATGACGGTAATGGAGATCGTGATAGTGACTATTGTTTTTCCCAAGCCCCGCTGAGCACCTTTCTAGTACAAAACTAATAGAAGGGCTGGAGTTGATGCCTCAAAGGATAAAGGCCCTTGCTTGAAAAATCTGCCAGGCTGGGGTTCAATTCCACAGTATCCAAGTAAATCTACAAATATTTGCACATGCGTATTGCAGCTGCAAGAATCCCTGGTGTGCACATACACACACACATACAAACACATAAATAACTTTAAAAAAATCTTTTATTTATTTGAGAGAGAGGGAGATAAAGAGAAAGAGGCAGATAGAGAGAGACAATAGGCACACCAGGGCCTCCAGCCACTGGAAATGAACTCCAGACACATGTGTCACCTTAACCACTAACCCATCACTCCAGCCCACTTTAAAAAAAAACTCATAGAAGATCAAAGGTAAATGTCCCAATAAAAGGTGAGGAGGGGCGGGAGAGATGGCTTAGCGGTTGAAGCGTTTTCCTACAAAGCCAAAGAATCCCAGTTTGATTCTCCAGGACCCATGTAAGCTAGCTGCACAAGGGGGCGCATGCATCTGGAGTTCCTTTGCAGTGGCTGGAGGCCCTGGCATACCCATTCTCTCTCTCTTTCTCAAATATATATATATATATAGTATTTTTTTAAAAAAAGGTGAGGAGGAGAAGAGCGAAGGACAGTTACAATCACTGATAACAAGCCCTGACTTGTCTTTTTTTTTAAAAAAAAAATGTTTTTATTTACTTATTTACATGTAGAGTGAGACAGAGGAGAGACAGAAAGAGGATGATCACATGAGGGCCTCCAGCCACTGCAAACGAACCCAGATGCATGTGCCACATTGTGCATCCAGCTTTTTGTGGGTACCAGGGAATTGAACCTGGGTTATTAGGCTTTGCTGGCCAGCGCCTTCACCACTGAGCAATCTCTCCAGGCCCTAACTGGTCTTTTTATTATCTGGCAGTTCCTGGCATTGTCTTTGATCCAGGCGCCTGTGCTGAGCTCTTCATACCTCCTGAGCTCATCTCCTGGCTGGAAGCAGAGCTCTCTGGGATATGACCTCAGAGTACCCTCCTCAATGCGGGGGGGGAGCAAATGGGAGGTCATCGAGGTGAAGTGACTTCCTCAGGCTCACAGAGGCAGTAGGGGTAGAGTGAACTAACAACCCAGGTCACAAGGCAAAGGTGAGATAAGCAAATATCTGGTTCAGTCTTTGTGTCTGTGTGCGCTGTATTGAGTATATTTTATTTATGTGAGCCTATGTATGTATGAGTGCACACACACATGGCCCCCTGCGCGTGTGGATGTCAGAGGAGATGCTTGAGGTGCCCATGCTCCTCTTCCACCTTCTGCTTTTGGGGGGGTGGGGGTTTCGAGGTAGGGTGTCACTCTAGCCCGAGTACTGGGATTAAAGGCATGCGCCTCCGCGTCCGGGAGAGAGGGTCTCTTGCTGCTGAAAACGAGCAGCCATCTAGCCGGCCCGGACACTCCCGAGTCACCTGTTTCCACCTTCCATCGCGCTAGGCACAACTGAGCCACAGGTGTAAGCAGCCACCTTTAACCACTGAGCCTTCTCCCTAGCCCCCTGGGGATGTGTTATTTATTTGTTAATAAAGAAAATATTGTGAGCAAGAGAAATGGCTTAACAGTTAAAGTGTTTGCCTGTGAAGCCAAAGGACCCAGGTTCAATTCCCCAGGACCCATATAAACCAAATGCACAAGGGGCACATGCATCTGAGCTCATTTGCAGTAGCTAGAGGCCCTAGTGTACCCTCTCTCTCTCTCTCTCTCTCTTCTTTCTATCTCTCCTTGCAAATAAATAAAATTTAAAAAAAGAAGAAAATATTGTAGCCAGACGTGGTGGCACATACCTTTAATCCCAGGGCACTTGGGAAGCAGAGGTAGGAGGATCACTGTGAGTAGGAGGCCACTCTGAGACTACATGGTGCATTCCAGGTGAGCCTGGGCTAGAGCGAAACCCTATCTTGAAAAAAGAAAATTATTTCTCAGATGTATGTGTAAAGTATATTTAAAAATTAATGAGTTTCATGGTCATACTTAGGTCTTATCCCTAAGATATCACAGTGTGTAAATGCAGCCATTCCCAAATCAATTCCAAAATCCAAAACACTTCTGGTCCCCAGCATTTTGGAGCGAGATCCTTGGCCCGGGTTGGGATAATCCTCTTCTGAAAGCACAAGCCTGCTCAACTGTCTTGTGAAATTGATCAAAATTAGTTTGGAGCTGGCCATGGTGGTGCACACCTTTAATCCCAGCACTCAGGAAGGAGAGGTAGGAGGATCGCCATGAATTCGAGGCTACCCTGGTTCTCCACAGAGAATTCCAGGTTAGCCTGGGCTACAGCGAGATCCTACCTTGAGAAAATGAAAACCAACCAAACAAACAAACAGTTTGAGAGCTGGAGAGATGGCTTAGTGGTTAAGGGCTTTCCTGCAAAGCCAAAGGATCCCAGTTCAACTCTCTAGGACCCACGTAAGCCAGCTGCACAAGAGGGCACATGAATCTGGAGTTCGTTTGCAGTGGCTGGAGCCCTGGTGTGCCCATTCTCTCTCTTTCTCTGCCTCTTTCTCTCTTTCAAATAAATAAACAGATAAAATATATTTAAAAAAAATTAGTTTGCAAGGACATTACTGTTTAAATTTATTTAAATTGTGTGTGTGTGTGTGTGTGTGTGTGTGTGTGTGTGTGGCATGGTGCATGTACATGTGTGTGTAGCTGCACATGGCCTATATGCATGGGTACAGAGATCAGAGCAGAAGGTCTGGTGCTTTCCTCTGTCTCTCTTCACGTCTCCTTGAGGCAGAGTGTCTCACTGAAACTAGCGTTACTGTTTATCCATTAGACCAGCTGGCCAGAGAGCTCCAGCCGTCCTCCTGTCCTCACCCCATCAGGACTGGGGTTATACAGGAGTGTGTGGTCACACCCAGCTTTTAGGTGGATTCTGGGGATCAAGCTCAGGTCCTCATGCTTCAGCTGAAACCGGGCCCCTAAAAGGTCATTTCATCAAAAGCAAACTTTTCCTCAAACGAGACCCACAAGAATAAATATCTATGGATAGTATAGTCAGAGTGTATTCAGTGAAACCTTGCTAATTCAGTTCCTTAGGGACAGAAAAGCCATTGACCTATTTCTCCAATGTCCTGGAAAAAGGTGGAATTGTCATTTCTCAATGACTAATTCACACATCTTAGGAGCTCTTTGCCTAGGAAAGGTCCTGGGTGGGCCTGATTGAATGAATAATTTCTTTTTTATAGGATCTTTAGAAAATATTTTAGTTATTATCATTTATTTGCAAACAGAGAGAGAGAACATGGGCACGCCAGGGCCTTCAGCCACCGCAAACAAACTCCAGATGCATGCCCTGCTTTGTGCATCTGGCTTTACATGGGGTCTGGGGAACTGAACCCAGGTCTTTAGGCTTTGCAGGCAAGCATTTTTTTAAATATTTTATTTTATTTATTTATTTGAAAGAGAGAGAAGGGGCACACCACCTTGTACATCTGGCTTACATGGGTTCTGGGGAATCAAACCTGGGTCCTTTGGTTTTGCAGGCAAGCACCTTAACCATTAAACCATCTCCCCAGCCCTGCAGTCAAGCATTTTAACTGCTGAGACATCTCTCCAGCCCAAATGCATATCTTCTAATCAATGAGCCAATTATTTCTATTTCAAGGGGGATGTGACATGCTTGGTAAGTTTTGATAATTTGAGTGGTGTGTATATCAAATTAGGCAAACAGTGAACTGAGGGTGCAGCTCAGTGACAGAACATTTGGCCTTGGTTGTTCCATCCCTAGAACTACATGTGTATGTGTATGTATATATATATATATATATATATATATATATATATATATATATATATATATATATACACATTTATATAATATATATATTAGCATGTGTGTGCACATGCATTATGCCCTAAAGGTACATAAAATACTACATAATAATAATCCAGGTGTGGTGGTATACTCTTCTCATCCCAGCACTCGGGAGGCAGAGGAAGGAGGATCGCTGTGAGTTCGAGGCCACCCTGAGACTACATAGTGAATTCCAGGTCAGCCTGATCTAGAGCAAGACCCTACCTTGAAAAATTAAAAAAAAAAAACCTACATATTATCTTGCAGCAGTGCATATATATATACACATATGTATGTATGTGTGTGTATGTGTATCTACTTGCCCTAAGATGTACTAAAAATACATTATATTATCTCCTAGCTGTGCATGTATGTATACATGTATAAATGTATTTATATGTGTACACATATATTATGTAGCATTAATCTATTTGCCAATTAGATGCTTTGACCTGCCCCATGAAGTTACAGAAGACAAACTCAGTAAACCATGTAGTGGGGAAGGCTTATTGTATGACACAAGTCACTTTCAAGTCAGCTTATGTGATGCTTTGAGTCGGAAATGTCCCCCATGGGCTTATACTTTGAATGCGGTCCCCAGCTGGTGGCAGCACAATTTTGAGGTTGTGAAGACTTAGAGGTGGGGCCCATTTGGAGGAAATGGGTCACTGGAGGTGGGCCTT
This sequence comes from Jaculus jaculus, assembly GCF_020740685.1. Lineage (NCBI taxonomy): Eukaryota > Metazoa > Chordata > Mammalia > Rodentia > Dipodidae > Jaculus > Jaculus jaculus. The sequence goes on along the minus strand of NC_059114.1, from coordinate 21,537,370 downwards.
GGAAGGGGATACCCAGTCCTTAGTCCCCTCCTCTCTTTCTACTTCCAGTCTACCAAGAAGTGAAGAACAGTTTCCGCCCTTGCTCCCACTACCATGATGTCCTTGCCCAAGCACACGGGGCCAAGTGACCATGGACAAAACCCTCTGAAACTGTGAGCCAAAATAAGTCCTCTCCCCATGTAGTTGTACTTGGTCACAGCGAAGAGAAACATAACTGATAAAGTTGATGTTCATCAGTTGGCTCTTTCCCAGTGCCAGAATTAATTCACTTATTATAGGTAACTGAATTCCAGGCTTATAAACCCAGGGTTTACGTTCGCCTTCCTCACACAACAGTGTAGTGGATCTGAAATATTTCTGCAATCAGCAAGAGAAAGCAGATGGTATGCAAAATTCCCAGGCAAGCCTTTTCATTTTCTCTATTTAGCATCCCTAACTCTCTATTCAGTCAATAGAAGGAGAAAGGGGGAAAAAAAATGGGTGTTCAAATCCCTTGTACTTTTTTAAGCACATGGTGTTTATTAGGCATTAACTGTCACACAAATATAAGGAACGAGTATTTAATTCTCACCCACCCCCCCCCTTAGCAACATGAAAAGACAAAATTGCAAAAGACATTCACGTGCAAACACACTCATCCTCTCACAGACCTGGACATCTCAGTCACACAGATTACCCTGTTCTGTTTATTAGGGTCATTTAAAAAAAAAAAAAACAAACAAACTTTTTTTTTAATCAAAAAAGTAAAGCACATTCAAAACAGAGGGGAGAAAAATAAAACAACAATGCAAACTTGATTTTGAGTATTAATAAAATTAAAAGCTCTTGGTCAGCTCCCATGCTGGGTTTCATGTTATTACTTAATTAGAATTCCTATTTATAAATAAATAGTACCAGTAAAAATATTACATCTGAGGAAGCCTATGACAATGTATTACTTACATACATTTTTAGCACTGTTTTCAGCTGCTGATACACACGGTGGAGTTTCACAAGCCTTGGGGCGCGGGCCTGATTTCTCCTAGGAGACATCAGTGTATCTCACCCCTCCTTTAGCAAATGGTAGATTTGGCTAAACATCCATTTGGGGGTCGCCGGCGAGAAGGTTTGCAAGCTTGGGGCTGACTTTTGTTTTTATTTTTTTAATCACAAAGAATATTTATTTTGGCTTAATTTTCCGCCACAACTTGTCAGCGCAGAGCCCATACCCTGCTCTCATCACAGTTCCGCCCACATGTAAACCAGGGCCTTTTTTTTTTTCCTTTTTTTATTTTTTATTTTTTTTTTCTTTTCAGTTTTTCAAAGCAAGGTTTCCGGATGGGAAGCTATAGGCCACGCTCTAGCCACAAGACGGCCGGCTGGAGAGACCTGGAGCTGGGAAGACGTGGGGTTAAAGACAGGATGTGAGACGTGATCTAACTCCATCCGTGAAGAAGGCAACGCTGAACGCCATGGTGTTGGAGAAAGCAGAGCAAGAAGCAGGGGGAAGAGGAAATCAGCTAGGACCTCGGGGACCTTTGCAGAGGCATCACATGACGGAGGTAGGTACTTCGGTTATAGGATGGTGGCGCGTGTACTGTCTCAGGGCTGGCAGATGCAAGGGAGCCCCACAAGCAACGGCTTTGAAACGCACTTGCCTCCGAGCTCCCTCCAAATACGGGACTGGGTCCCATTAAGAAAATTAGAAGAAAAAAAAATATATTATTATTTATTATATAACAAGAGTCAAAGTCAACAACAACACCAAGACAGAGACAGGCTCTCACCATGCTTCGGGATTGAAAACTCAATGAGGCAAGATGTCTGGAACCCAAAAGAAACAATGAGGGAAGATGTCCTAGGTGGTGTGAATGTGACTGACTGATGGGGAGTTGAGGTTGTGAAGGGTGGGACTCATCTTAATTTGTTGTTTCTTGGTTTTGTTTTTTTGCTTGTCTTTTAGGTTTTGAGACAAAACAGCAGTCACTTTTTTTTTTTTTTTTTTTTTTGGAATGGTGGTGGCAGGCTACTGATTAGATCAGTGGCCCGCAGAGCCTCACGTGCAGACGTGACTGGGTGAAGTGAGCAGTCTTGTCCGTGGGGTCCTCTTTGTCACTGTCCCTCTTCTTTTCTCTCTCTCTCTCTCCTCTCTCTCTAGCGAAGGTCTGCACTTAGCTGTTCTCACTCCACTCTGGCACCATGCCAACGCCATGGACCGAGTGGTACTGATGTGGAGATAGGGTCCTGGGCACGCCATGTGAATAGAGGAACTCGGGGGGCTGGAGGCTGCCGGGAGACTGGAGGCCAGTCTGAGGCCCACACTGCCTGACCACAGGCTGGTGAGCCACGGATGTCTGGTGCTGAAACATTGTGTCCCCGAGCTGAGGGGAGCTGTGGTTGGTCATGCCAGCCAACCGAGGGACCAGGGGCCCCGAGGTGAAGTGAGCAGAGAAGGGCTGGTAGGAGAGGCGGTCCATGGGCTGCACCGCGGTGACTGTGCAGCTGCTGTAGGAGGGCATGCTGGGCCACGTGTTGCAGCTGATGTCTTCGAGGTTGGGAACCGGCTCGCTGGGTGGTGCAGAGCTGGCGTACATGCAGGCCTGCCGCTGAGCCGACTCAGTCCTATAGGAGGTGTTCAGCCCCTGCTGCTGGGGGTAGCCCGAGCGATAGAAGGTGTCCTCTTCACTGGGGGATGTCTCCATGTATGGTTTCTTATAGGGGTGCTCCGCGCTGGAACATTCCTCATCTGCAAAGTCAGGAAAGAGACCAGTGAGGCTGGTACCAGCCACCTGATGGCCACCTGGCCCAGAGGAATGGGGATTGAGCTTCAACCCCCCATTCTGATGAAACAGGGTGGACTGGGGCTGGGGAAGTGGCTCAGAAGGGGGCTTGTTTACAAAGCCCAATGGCCTGGGTTTGATTCCCCTGTACCCATGTAAAGCCAGATGCACAAAGTGACACAAGTGTCTGCAGTACGTCTGTAGGAGCAGAATGCCCTGGCACGCTCACCCCCTCCCACACACCACCACTTCTCTCCTTGCAAATAAATAAATAAAAATATAAATATAAAAATATAAATATAAAAAAGAAATGAAGTGTCATAGCACCCTTGGGCTACAGAGTTCTAAGTAAACAGCAGGAGCTTAAACTCAAGTTTCCCCATCTGTAAAATGAAACAGGTCCTCACAACACTTCCTAAAAGGGGAGCATTGAGACTGAGATGGAAAAGCATACATAAAGCACCCTGTCCTGAGCCCAGCATGAGGAAACATGCAATAAAACATCTGATGGTGGGCTGGAGAGATGGCGTAGTGGTTAAGTGCTTGCCTGTGAAGCCTAAGGACCCCGGTTCGAGGCTTGGTTCCCCAGGTCCCACGTTAGCCAGATGCACAAGGGGGCGCACGCGTCTGGAGTTCGTTTGCAGAGGCTGGAAGCCCTGGCGCGCCCATTCTCTCTCTCTCTCCCTCTATCTGTCTTTCTCTCTGTTCTGTCGCTCTCAAATTAAAAAAAAAAAAATTAAAAAAAATAAAACATCTGATGGTGATTTCCCCGCCCAGCATGTAAATTCCAAGATGGCAGGATATGGTCTGTCTTACCCGTGGGCATATCACCAAAACCTGATACCAGTAATACTGACAGTGGCACTGCACAAACAGTGATCACCGTGCCTGGCACTGTTCCAACCATTTAATCCCCACGACAACCCTGCAACATGCTTAGTCCCATATCATCGGTGAGAGGGAAACAAAAACACAGAAGAAACTTGCCCAAGGTCTCCCATGCCCAGGAAATGGTGGAGCCAAGGCTAGATCTAACTAGTCTGATTACAAAGTTCCTCAGTGCTCTTCAATATCATGCTACACGGAGAAGATGCCCAGTAAATACATGTGCAGCAGATGGATGGGCGTGCAGATGGATGGAAGGATGAAGTATAATTGGATGGTGGCTTTATACTTGAACAAAAACATGGGTGGATGCATAGATGGATGGCTGGAGAGATGGATGATGAATGGATGATGGATAGATAGCTAGCTGGCTGGCCAGATGAATAGATATATCTGTGGATGACGGGAGACATATATATGTACATATGTATAGATACATGCATACATATATATACATATATATATATATATATATATATGTAAAATGGGGTGGATATATGCATACTTGGAAGGACAAATGGACAGATGGTCAAATGGGTAGGATCTTGAATGAGTTCCCTTTCCCAGTGCCTTGTACAGCGGGCTCCTGGTTATAGTTACTGGGTCAGTACAAAGTAATGTTTCTGCTTTCTCCACAGATAGTCTCATCGCTGAGGGAGTCCTCTCCTTAGCCACTCTGGGACCATCAACCGTGAGGGACTGTGCTAGGCTGGGCTTTCTTCATGAAGAATATGGCATTTTGCAAACTGAATGTACACGCCAAGCTTTCCACACAACTTTCAGCGGGCACAGGGTTTCCCCAGGCTGGGAGGCCCAGTGTGTCTGGACTTGCATCTGGGTCTCGTGCTCATGCCTGCATCCCCCCTTCTCACTCACTGTCTTCGTCTGATGAGAGTGACAGTGTCTCCTGGGTGGGTGGTAAGAATGAGATTAAGAGTGAAGGCTGGAGAGATGGCTTAGCAGTCAAGGTGCCTGCCTGCAAAGCCAAAAGACCCAGGTTCGATCCCCCAGGATCCACGTCAGCCAGATACACAAAGGTGACGCATGCATCTGGAGTTTGTTGGAAGCAGCTGGAGGCTCTGGCACACCCATTCTCTCTATATACATATCTGCTTCTCTCTCTCTCTCAAATAAAGAAAATAAAATTTTAAATTAAGATTGAGCATGTGGCTCCTCTGACATCTTCATCAAGAGTAGCTAACATGGCCCAGAGTCTCACAACAGACTGAATCCGGGGTAATAGCCCTCAGCTGCTTCCTTCAGGGGGTGCCACGCTTGGGAATACCCACCAAGGTGTCATCTGCAACACACATGCATTCCTCATCAGTTTGACCCTCTGAACTAGTGATGATCCTTCCTCATCTTCTGGTCTCTCTTATCAATGCATGCTTTAAAAATTATGTATGGAGCTAGGTGTGGTGGTGCACGCCTTTAATCCCAGCACTTGGGAGACAGAGGTAGGAAGGTCACTGTGAGTTTGAGGCTACCCTGAGACTACATAGTGAATTCCAGATCCGCGGGGACTAGAGTGAGACCCTACCTCCAAAAACCAAAAATAATAAAAAAGTACAGAAATAAAGAAAGAAAGAAAGAAGAGAGGAGAAAGGAAAAGAAGGAAGAAGGCTGGGAATTGGCTCAGTTGGTAAAGTCCTTGCCACCCCTGCAAGAAGAACAGAGATTCCCAGCATCTGCATTTGAAAGAGAAAAAGAAACTGCCAGGAAACTCAGTGCTGAGGAAGTGAATCTCTAGGGTTTGCTAGTCCAGCTTAATTGTTGAGTTCCAGGTTTAGTGAGAGACCCTACCCAACTTTCACACGAACCTTTGCATGTGCCCCTGCACACACATACATATCCACACATGTATGAGCGTATATACACATGTTCACACACATAGACATGCCAGAAGGAAGGGAAGGAGAGAGGGAAATAAATTATGACTGCTTGGAGGTATGCAAAGAGAAATGAAACACTGGGAGCTAAGCATGACGGTATGTGACAGTGATTCCAGCACTTTGGAGATAGAGGCAGAAAGATCAGAAGTTCAAGGTCAGGTGTGGCTATGTAGTGAGTTGGAACTGTAGTACTCTGAGATCCTATCTTGAGAAATCAACCAGTAGGGCTGGAGAGATGGCTTAGCGGTTAAGGCACTTGCTTGCAAAGCCTAACGACCCAGGTTCAATTCCCCAGTGCCCACATAAAGCCAGATGCACAGAATGGCACATGCATCTGGAGTTTGTTAACAGTGGCTGGAGGCTCTGGCTTGCCCATTCTCTCTGTATGTCTCACATCTCTCTACCTCTGCCTGCTTGCAAATAAATAATTATTTTAAAAAAGAACTCAATCAGGGCTGGCGAGATGGCTTAGCAGTTAAGGCATTTGCCTACAAAGCCAAAGGACCAATATTTGATTCTTCAGGACCCATGTAAACCAGATGCGCAAGGGGGGCGTATGTGTCTGGAGTTCATTGGCAGTGGCCGGAGGCCCTGGCATGCCCATTCTCTCCCCCCCCCACCCCTCTCTCTCTCTCAAATAAATAAAAATAAAGTTTAAAAAATAAGATAAGGGCTGGAGAGATGGCTTAGAGATTAAGCGTTTGCCTGTGAAGCCTAAGTACCCTGGTTCAAGGCTCGATTTCCCAGGACCCACGTTAGCCAGATGCACAAGGGGGCACATGTGTCTAGAGTTCATTTGCAGTGGCTGGAGGCCCTGGTGCGCCCATTCTCTCTCTACCTGCCTCTTTCTCTCTCTGTCACTCTCAAATAAATAAATAAAAATAAACAAAATTTAAAAATAAAATAAAACAAAACTTTTCAAAAACAGAGATCAATCAATATTAATTTTTTTTTAAAGAACAATGAGCCATTGGGCCATCCCTGCCAGCCACTGTGATGGCATGAGGTCTTCAAGGAAGGGTACTGGACTAGACAATGGGAGGAAACAAGAGCTATTACTTATTGAGCACCTACGAGGTGGTCCCACGCTTGTTATCAGTCAGTTCCTTAAGGTATTGATTTGATTGCTGCTTCTCAGATACATAACCTGAGTCTCAGACAAGTGACTTGCCCAAGGCCATGGCTGTGAAGAGGCAGAGGGCATACTCAGAACCGGACCTGACTTTGTGGGCCTGCCTCCCCTTGCCTCCTGCCAGCTAGCTTTCCACTACGAGAGGCTCTTCACCTGGCCGGCGGACCCATATTCACGGGGCTCTCCTGAGTCCCAGGCAATGTCCCAGCTTCGGATGGAGCGGTGAGCAAGGAAGCTGTGATCTCGTCCTCATCCCTGCCCAGACACGGGGGCTGTGAGGAAGCCATCCACACACCCGTGATGCCCTTGGTCCTGGGCTGGTTTATACACCAGTCTTGGGCTTGGTGATGAAGCTCGGACTTGGGTTTTACCATGCAATGCCATGGGTGACGCTGTCTGCTGACGCCCACAGGGCACTCCTGAGCAGCCTCCTCCCTATGCAGTGCAAATTGCACCAGTGAAAGTTGTCGGGATTAACAGCAAGAGTGCTGTTACTTTTTAGCTAGACTTACATCTGGAATCCACAGAATGCCCCAAAATTTGGACAAACAAAACAAAATAAAATAAAAATAAAAATCAATGCAGTCTTTTCCAGGTATGCTACGCACACTATGCCAAGCATGCAGACGACTGAAGTCATCCAGATGTCCTCCTGTGGTCACGGTTTTATGTTCACCTTTCAACTGGGTGGGGACTTTTGGACTCTAAAAGACATTGCCACACTCAGTTTCTTGTTTCTGATCCTTTCCACCTCCGCCCTTGATTCCTTCCCTTCCATTTTGCCTTCCACCCGCCATTGGCGTCCATCTGAATGTCTCATTGTTACTGGACTCATAACCTTTGGGGTTTTCTTTTTTTTATTAATAGGGGCGTTTCCCTTTTCAATAATAGAACGTACAGCTGCAGGGTACCCTTGGCAAGAGAAAAAAAAAAAAGGAAAAAAATTAGAGGCAAATGATCCATTCTCAAATTTCTGATCTCCTTCCAGATTTGTTACAAGTGAAAAAAAAGGAGGAAAATAATAAGAAAAAGGCCAGAATACATTGGAAAATCGTAAAAATAATACATTCCAGTCTTTAATACCCCAAAAGATCTGATGCAGAGCCCTGAGAAAAACTCCAAGCTGGCTTGCTGATGAAAGCAAGTCCTGACAATTCTCAAATTCCTCCCAGGCTTCATCACACTGTAAAGAAATTCCAGAACAAGTGGTCCAAGCTTCAGGTCTATCATAATCAGTGCTCATCTGGGCTTGCCCACGTGAGGACCAGAATTCTTTCTTTTGATTGGCCAGCTTAGGTTTTGCTTCCTTGATTGCCGAAGGGACCGAGATGCAGTGTCAAGTTTTCTATGAAGATGGGTCTGGGACTTGGCTACAGACTGTATACTTGCAATTCCGTGGTAGTTCTCACAGTCTGACCACCCAATCACAGCACAGCGCAGTTCTGTGGAGAACTCTGGTGCCCTGGCTATCCAGATGTTCTTTTGACTTTGGATAAGGTGGCTTGAAGGCCCAGTGCCATGGCTCTGATGTTCCCTCATTCTGTGGCCATGGGTGAATCACTGGGGCTCTCAAGTCTCAGTCAAGATAGGCTAATCCCCAAACTTCCTCTGAGATTTGATTAAGGTAATACCAAGTGCAGTCTAATGTCTGCCTATCTTCCTCGCACAGTGAGTCAGCTCAGCACTTTGGAATCTCTGGGTTCAACTTTTATCTGTCTAAATAGCTCAGGTCTTCTCCCATTTTCTGATTTTCTTTCTGGGCAGCCAGGTCTTTGAAGGTCAATCCAACACTGGGCAGACTGGACAGATGGCTCTTTAGAGGTCACCCAGCACTGAGCAGACCAGACAGATGGCTCTCTGAAGGTCACCCAGCACTTGGAGGTATTGGGGGGGGGAGGGGTTTCTAGAGCTGGACGCCTCCCAGAGCCCCTTTCAAATCACTGATCTCATTGAGTGAACATAGTCACAGTCCCCAAGTGGGTCATCCCCCTGCCAACCCAGCTCATTCTGATAAGAGGCCTCTGTGGAACTCTTCACGACAGACAGACACCCTGCAGCCCCAGAGCCGTGGGCCGCCATTCCCAGAGAGGGACCTTTGGTGAGTTTCGAGGTTTCCATGGTTCAAGCCTCTGACTCACACAATAGTGCTGGAATAGACGTCCCCTGGTGCTCCATTCCTTCATGTAGTTAAATATGCTCATCCAACACGGAAAAGTGGTCATTGTTGACCAGGATGGATGGATTGGTGGATAGGCAGCCGACTGGATAAACAGAGAATGAATGGATGGTGGATGAATGCACAGATGAATGATGGATTCTATAATTGGATGGGTGGATAGATGGATAAGTGGGTGATGGATGATGGTTGTATAAATGGATGGACTGATAGTAGATGGATAAATGTAAGACAGATAGATAGATGGATATAGATTGACTGATTTTGTACATGTCTATTACACTTAAGTTAACATGGGAAAAACCAGAATAGTATTCAAGGACAATCTTCCACCAGAAATACAAAATACCAGGGTCAGACCACACGTGGCCACTCTCTGAAACCACTGAATTTCTAACTTCCTACTGGTTCCCCTCCTCCCCCCCCCCAGAAGAATTCAAATTCCATGACAGCAGGGTCTTTTTCTACCCTGTTCTCTGCTTCCATGGCTCAGGACATGCTAAGTTCTTAGTAAATATTTATTTAATGACTCCGCCCCACATCTGCCCCTCATCAGTCACATGACCTTAGAATCTGACCTCAGCTCTTAGTGTGCTATTTGCCCCCCTTGAAAAAAAAAAAAAAAAGAGGTTGGGACATTTCACTTCATCTCAGACTACCCTGAATCACTGGGTCAAAGAGAACACAAGACTGTTTAAAACACACTTGGCATTGAGCACACACACCCTCTCCCCATGCCCTCTCCGCCTCTGACTTCCCTTCTATACCAGTGGCTTTGCTCTTTGGGGTTGGTCGCCCATAGACATGCAGTAAGATTTGGGATGCGAGAAGAAAAGACAGAGAAACAACTGCTCTCCCAGGACCTGGGGTCCTGGATTTGATTGCGAGGCACTGATAAAAGCCTTTTTTCCCCCAGCTTTGCTGACTCAATCCATTGGGAAAGATAGTCTAGCGACAGCCAGGGTTCGAGGGAGGCCCCTAGACTGCAGACCCTTTGACGTAGCATCCAGGCCTGTCTCCCGGGCTGACTGGAAGGCAGGCAGACAATCAAGGGAAGTTAGATAGCAGACAGGCAGGGGCCTGGGGGGGGGGAGGTAAGGGGGGTGGGGAGCCACCCACGGAGTTATCACTTCCCGGGAATCCCAAACTGGAAGGAAGCCTCGGTGATTCCTTATCACCCTACAGTGTGGAGGCCGATGATGAATTGGTATTTTTGTTGTTTCTCCAGGCAGGGCAGACACAGCCTGACTTCACCATTCACCCCGAGCTCCCTTTGTGGGGTGGAGAGAGGTTGGGGAGGGCAGAGGTTTTCTGCAGGGTGCCTACTCCCTAGATTCCAAGTCCATGGGCCTCAGTGGGAAATCTCTTGAGTCAGGGCCCTCGCTAACAAAGTGACTTCAGAAAAATCCCTCATTCTCTCTGAGCTTCGGTTGTCAATGTGAGTGAAAGGAGCAGTTCTTTTTCACTTTCTTATCTCTCCCCAGCCCCCAAGTCCCGGTTCCAACCACCTCTCCAGCTCTGAGCCACCATCGCTGCCCTCACAGGCCACAGTCACCTCTCAACAGGTGTCTGGCGTCACTCCTGTCTTTTCCTATCACAGCAAAGTGTCCGCTTCTAAATGTGGGCAGACACTAGCCACAACACTTGCAAGACGGCCGATCCCTCCAATGGCCACTTGCTGATGTTCAGCTAGCACTTGAGGTCCTTAATGGAAACTGATGAGATACCAGCTAGCCCTGCCTTTTCATCCAGGACTCATTCTCCACCCTTTCCCCAGGGACTGGGATCTAAGCCTGGTCCACAGAGGTGGGGGATCCACACCCAGCACCTTCACGCATTCCTCTCTCTTTCCTCTTTGTGTCTTCCCTGACCCCGCAACCTGGCCAGGCACTCCAATTTGATATTCATTAGCCATTTATATATTTCCTTCAGGGCACCCATGATCTTGATTAATGCCATAACCTACTTGCATGACAGCTGCCCTTGGAACGCTGCGAGCTCCAGGAAGGGCAAAGTGATGGTTAACCTTGTTTGGTGGGATTTAGAATCACCATGGAAACAAATCTCTGGCCATGACTGTGAGGGATTTTCTAGATTAGGTAACTGAGGTGGGAAGACCCGCTTCACCGCAGGCGGCGCCATTCCCAGGGCTGGGGTCCTGGGCTACATATAAATGACCGAGCTGGCTGAGCACCGATGGTCACCGCTCTGCTTTGTGACTGCACATGCGATGTGACCTCCTGCTTCTACTGCCACATCTTCCTTGCCCTGAGGGACCAAAGCCTCAAGCTGTGAGACAACACTTACCTGTCTTCCTTAAATTGCTTCTTGTCAGCTATTTTTGTCATAGCAGTGAGGAAAATGACTTAAACTGGCAAGGGAGCGACTATCAATGGCTCCTGGCTACTCTGATGTGCCAGGAAGTGGATGGAGGCCCAGAAAGGGTGAAGCAAGTTGCCTAGGGCCAGCCAGCTGCAAACTGTCAGTGACTGACTACTTCTTCAGCAAGCACATCCCCTGTCCAGCCATGCCAACACCACCCCCCCCCCCCCACCGACCAAGTGGCCACCTTAAGTGGATGCTAAGTTCATCTGAGGATCTGGCAGGTGAGCATCGAAAGTCAAGCAGTCACATAATCAAAAAGGTTGGTTAGCTCTGCTTTCGAAGCCTGCCCAGGGCAGCCTTGCAGAAGGCGTGTCTGCGGGGGGGGGGGGGGGCGGGGGGGGCGGCTGCCGTAAATACTGAACGTAAAACGCACTGTGGTTCTTTTCCACTTCTTTCTCCGCACACATCCCCCACCCCCAGGTTTGGGTCTGGCACTGATTTAATCGACAGAGCTTCCTACTGCAAATTTGTGAGCTGATAATCAGCTGGTTCGACCCTATATCCAAAGCAGGTCTCTGGTGGAAGATGACGTTTTGAGAGGATAGTTGATGGTAACAGGGACAACAGAGTGGTGTTTAGCGTCCAGTGATGGTGATAAGAGTTTGCCGACCAAGCCCGGTTCAGATTCCACCTTCAAGAAGTACTGGCAGACAGGCTGGGGAGATGGCTTAGAGGATCAAGTTCTTGCTGTACAAAAATGAGGACCAGACTTTGGCTCCTCAGTTACTGCTGAATGGGTATGGTGGCCACCTGTAATCCCAGCACCCAAGGGGTGGAGACAGGGCAGGGCACGCTGGCTAGCTAAACTGATTGAATTGGTGAGCCCTGGGTTTAGTAAATAAAGTGGACAGCAATCAAGGGAGACCCCCAATGTTAACCTCTGCCTCTACGTGCACTCATGTGTACACACACACACACACACACACACACACACACACACACACACGTATGCACATGAAAAAATAAAAACAACAAAAGAACCACTGGCAAGCCAGATGTGTTGGTGCATGCCTAAAATCCCAGCACTTGGGAAGTGAGACAGGGAGACTATGAGTTCAAGGCCAGCTCCTTTCTGAGCCTCAGTTTCCCACCTATTAGGTGAGCTAATTGCAGCTGCTGAGTAACGCTGCTGCAAGCCTTGGTCAGAGACCAAATGAAGTAAAGACTTCCTTTGCCGTCATGCCCACGCTGAATGTCCAGGCCGACCCTGGGCTCCGTGGACACTCCTTCTCTCTCGCAGAGCTGAAGGAGGCAGACACACTCGCCACCATCTGGTCTCCAGCCCACCAGGCAGCAGCAGACGTGCTGGGAGTTAGTTGGGTCGGGGGCTATTAGGGGGACATTGTTCAGGCCTTGGAGATGCAAGGAGTTTGAATGGGTTCAGGTCCATCTGGCAGTCAGGCCTCATCCTAAGGGGAGGAACGTCGGCGCTGCCCCACCCATCCAGAGGTAAGTGGTCAAGCCATGCTGCTTTCCTGCCAAGTATTCATATTAATATCAGGGCCTGCAGGTGAGTGGCCAGTGCTAAATGATCAGACAATGGCCACGAGGCTTCCAAAGATTGTGAGGGCAACAGGTCAGACGAAAGACTACTGTTTAGGTGTTTTAAAGCCGCATAGTTGTGATGGGCTAAGCCCACCCTGGACACACACGGACACACACACACACACACACACACACACACACACACACACACACGGCCTGAGTCCTGTATCTTCACTCTGAGCTGATGAGACAAGTTCTACCATGAGCTCAAATGACAGTCTAAATTTAAAGAGAGAGAGAGATGAGGGCTAGAGAGATGACTTAGTGGTTGAGACACTTGCCTGTGAAGCCTAAGGATCCAGGTTCCATTTCCTAATGCCCACATAAACGTGGATGTACAAGGTGGCACATGCACCTGGAGTTTGTTTGCAGTGGCTAGAGGACCTGGTATGCCCATTCTCTCTCTCTCAATAAATAAGTAAATTTAAAAAGAGATAGAGGAGCTGGAGAGATGGCTTACTGGTTAAGGCGCTTGCCTGCGAAGCCAAAAGACCCAGGTTCGATTCCGCAGTGTCCACGTAAGCCAGATGCACAAGGTGGCACCTGGGTCTGAGTTCATTTGCAGTGGCTGAAGGTGCTGGCATGCCCATATTCATTCTCTCTCTCTCTCTCTCTCTCTCTCCCTCCCTCCCTCTGTCTCTCTTTCTCTCAAATAAAATAAATAAAAAGAGAGAGAGGAGAGAGAGATTAAGTAAGCAGTCCACGTGCACAAAATTTTCCAGTAGTGGGAGGCACCCTGAGTGTCTGATTCTGAACACCACAGGCTGGAAGCTCTCGGCCACCCTGTTGTCCCTCTGCATCACTGTCCCCCAGGACCACAGCTGTGTCTTCCCTCCCTCCTGGAACTCAGTGTCTGAAGTGACCACCTGTCTCCTGTTTGATCATAGCTGCCACCCACTGGGTGCACAGCATGCACTGGGTGCCTGGGGGAAACCTGGCACCATTTACAAAACGGGAAACTCGGGTTCTGCGAGGGTAAGATGCCGCCTGAAGTGGCACAACAGGCCAGTGCAGAGTGGCGATCCAGTGCCACCTGTGTCTTTGTGGCCTCGCTGCCAGTGCCCTTCTCATGCACCTGTCTACAACGCAGGGCATGTCTGGTGGTGCCCACCTGTCATCCCCGCACACTGAAGGCTGTGAGTTCTCTGGGCTAGCCTGGGTGACATAACAAGAAGCAAAGAAGAGGAAAAAGATACTCACGTGAACCAAACTGCCCATGTCATGTGGTCCTGGCTCCCAAAAGGAGCTGTCTTTATGTTTCCTTTTGGACCACTTCAACCAAGTCCTTCATTTCTCATTTGACAAAGAGACCCTGGGGTGCCTGAGACATGATGATGCTTAGCAGATTTATGGAGGGGTTACCGAGAAGAGTGTGTGTGTCTGTGTGTGTGTGTGTGGTGATCCGGAAAGGAAGAACTGCTCAGAATAGACACCAACATATGTACCTAAGAGGCACGCAGAAGCTTCAGAAGGTTCCTGTTCTATCACTCACAGTCAGTCAGTGCCTCCTGGGAGCTCCAGAAGTGACCTCCCCGCACTTGTGAGGGTGACGACACGAACTCTCATCGATTTGGGGCAGGCAATAGTGTCTCATCAGCAGGTAACTAGGGTCATCAAAACATATCTAAGGGCTGCAGAGATGGCTTAGCAGTTAAGGCTCTTGCCTGCAAAGCCTAAGGACTCATGTTCGACTCTCCAGGTCCCACGTAAGCCAGATACAGTGATGCCAGCATGCGACGGTGCACGTGTGCACAAGAGGGCACAAGCATCTGGAGTTCAATTGCAGTGGCTGGAGGTCGTCGTGGTGTGCCAGTTCTCTCTCTCCCTCATCCCATAGCCCTCTCTCATAAATAAACAGGCCAGTATGGGGCTGAGGGAATGGCTTAGCAGTTTAAGGCATTTGCCTGTGAAGCCTAAGGACCCTGGTTCGATTCCCCAGGACGCAAGCAAGCCAGATGCACAAGGGGGCACATGCATCTGGAGTTCCTTTGCAGTGGCTAGAGACCCTGGTGTGCTCATTCTCTCTCTCTCTCTCTCTCTCTCTCTCTCTCTCTCAAAAATAGATAAATAAGGCCAGTCTGTTGGGTTTGCCTGAGAAAAAAAAAGAAAAAATATATCTAAGGGCTAGAGAGATGACTTAGTGGTTAATGCCCTTGCCTGTGAAGCCTAAGGACTCACGTTCAACTCTCCAGGTCCCATGTAAGCCAGCCGCACAAAGTAACGCAAGTGCACAAGGTTACACATGTACATCAGGGGGTTCACATGGCTGGAGTTCGACTGCAGTGGCTGGAGACCCTGGTGCACCAATTCTCTCTCTTGCATTACATGTGTGTGCGTGTGTGTGTGTGTGTGTACAAGCTGAGAGCTGCAGTGTACTCAGTGGTACATACCCAGGCAGCATGCATGCATGAGACTCTGGGCTCCATCCTCAGTACAAATAATGAAAGCACACACCTGCAACCTTAAGTTAACCAAATCAAAAAGCAACGGGAATACATATATAGGATGATGTCATTTGTCTTAAAAGTCTAAGAATGACGTCTCTGTGCATATGTGTGGGATGTACATGCATGCTTTAGAACAAATAAAACAGAGAGCTGGAGAAATGACTTAGTGGTTAAGGTACTTGATGGCAAAGCCAAAGGACCCAGGTTTGATTCCCCAGGACCCACGGAAGCCAGTTGCACAAGGTGGTGCATGTGTCTGAAGTTCGTTTGCAGTGGCTAGAGGCCCTGGTGCACCCATTCTCTCCCTCCCCCCCCCCCTCTTTCTCTCTCCCTCTCCTCTCTCAAACAAATAAAATAAAAAGAATGAATAAAACAGGGCTAATCAATTCACTAAGTCTTCTCCAAGGAACTGCAAAGTCTATTAGGGAACCTTTCATTCTCCCTGCATGGTTTCGACGTCCCATCGCCTCCAGATTTCTGTATAACTTCCATTACAAACAGACAAATAAAAGCCCCTGTGCATAACCTGCCAGCACCCCGGGGAGAGAAGTGGGGGGGGGGGGCAGGGAGGGGCAGTGGCAGGGCTGCCAGTCTTACCTTTCCTCTTGCTGCAGTGGTAGATTTGGCTGTGCTCCTGGGCCAGGGGGTACGGGTTAGGTGGGGGCAGAAGGTCCTGAGAGGGGCCAGAGACGCCATTCTCACACTGATACTGGGATCCTAAATTGGATGAGGTGGAGACAGCTCTGGGCTCACTGCTGAAAGGACTGTGGTTGGAGGCCACTTTTTGCCTCACTGTGCTCCTGGGAACCACGGGATATTCTTTACTGAAAGAAAAAAAAAAAGACGAGAAATCATGTTTGTCAGCACTCTGATACAGATGTCCCCACTGGCTGGGCTACTGTCAAAGAATTCATCAGAAATGTCACCATGTAAGAAACAAGGGGGGCCGCCGGTAAGGAAAATGACCCAGTTATACTCACAGGCATCATATGCCAGGAGTATCTATATTTGGACACTAAATTTTCATGCCATATACATTAAACAAGTGAACCTATGAACAGTCCTGTACATATGCACAAAAGTAAATAACCCATCCCAGTTAAGAACCCTTCTCAGGCTGGGGGGGGAAGGTTCAGCAGTTAAGGAGCTTGCCTGCAAAGCCTAATCCCCCAGGTTCAATCCCCCAGTACCCACATAAAGCCAGATGCACAAGGTGGTGCCTGCATCTGGAGTTCCTAGAGGCCCTGGTATGCCCATTCTCTCTGTCTGTCTCTCTTCTCTCTATTTCTTCTCTGCTTGGAAAGAAAGAAAGAAAGAAAGAAAGAAAGAAAGAAAGAAAGAAAGAAAGAAAGAAAGAAAGGAAGGAAGGAAGGAAGGAAGGAAGGAAGGAAGGAAGGAAGAAAGAAAGAAGAGAGGGAAGGAAGGAAGGAAGGGAGGAAGGAAGGGAGGGAGGGAGGGAAGAAAGAATGCTTCTCTACCATCAGTGGAATTTGGAAATATTGTAACCTGATTACATGTCTTTGAATTCCCTAATTTGAAAGCGTGGTAAGCCCAGTCATTGAGACTTAACCTCGGGATGTTTATAAAGCAGACCTAAGTCTTTGCTCAGATAGAACTGACCACCTAGGAGGGTCACGTGTGGTTTCAGGCTCCTTCTGAGGTGAGCAGGTTTCCTGCTCACGTCTTGGGATGTTTGCTGAAGTTGCTGTCCTTCCCAACCCCGAGGGACCCACCTGCTCCAAGGCTCTGTTTTCCCGTTTGTAAATTTGAGATAATAAACCTCCCCAGTTCCAAGGGCTGCTGAGAGGAGACTTAGAAAAGTGCATGGTAACTATTGTTTAAGGAAGAGAGAAATGAAAGGAGAGGAAGAGATAGAAAGAGGACAGAGGAGATGAAAAAGAAAACAGCAGGCAGCAAGATGCAAACTCAGGCATATTTGCATCTCAGTTGCATCACTTCTGCATCCTCTCAGGTATCCGCTCTCTTCTTCTCTCTCTCAGTGTGTCCTCCATATTCCTTCTCTTCAGCTCCCAGACCAGCTTTCCCATCGTGTCCCGCCAGGGACTTGGGACCTTCCATTAAATCCCTTCTGGGAAGAAGGAACGACACCAGCAACTACAAGGGCAGCCAGGTAGGTGGGTTCGGGGGAGCTGCCAAGGAGGCACGGGGAGTGAGACCCTACCTCGAAAAAGTAAAAATAGGTAAGACTGGGCCTGGAGCTCAGTGGTAGGGGACTTGTCTAGCATGTGTGAAGACATTCGTCCCATCCCCATCACAGCCAAAAAACTAAACATAGCATTTTCACAGCTGCATGTGGTGGTGCATGCCTTTACTCCCAGAACTTGGAGGCTGAGGTAGATGAATCACAAGTTTAAGGCCAGCCTTGGCTACAGAGAGAGTTCTAGGCTGAGCTATAGGGAAAGATCCTGTCTCAAAACATAGAAAATAATAGTTCAGATAACTATATTTCAGTGTGATTAATTTTTTTTTTTTTCGAGGTAGGGTCCTACTCAAGCCCAGGCTGACTTGGAATTCACTAGGTAGTCTCAGGGTGGCCTCAAACTCATGGCGATCCTCCTACCTCTGCCTCCCGAGTGCTGGGATTAAAGGCATGCACCACCATGGCCGGCTTCAGTGTGATTAATTTTCTTTCTAGACTATGTACTTTATTTTGGGAAATTAATCATTATTTTGGGAAAAATCATGTTTTACTAATGAACCAGACACAGCCTCAGCCCTGTACAGGTTAGAAACCAGTGTTGCCCCAAAAGTCATGTATCAGGAAAAACTCCAAACTTCATGATTTTGCCATGACCTGAATTCATATGTATTATTTTCTTCTTCTTCTTCTTCTTCTTTTTTATTTTTTTGTGGTGGGGGGTTGAGGTAGGATCTCACTCTAGCCCAGGCTGGCCTGGAGCTCACTCTGTAGTCCCAAGCTGGCCTCGATCTTCCTATGTTGGCCTCCCAAGTGTGGAATTCCAAATGCATCACCACACCCAGCTCCAAATATTCTTTATTACAGTTTTGAAGCTACTCTTTGTTCTAAATGTATTTAGCTTCACTATAAGCAATAAAATCTGCAAGATGATGGGTTTATTTCCTCTAATACAATTAAAATAAATGCTGGCCTATTAAAGAGCACTTACCCACCATGCATGAGGTCCTGAGTTCACTTCCCAATGTCACAATAGATGAATGAATGAATAAATAAATAAATGGGCCTGAGGTGTAGCTCAGTGGTAGTGTGCTTATCTAGTAAGCACAAAGTTCTGGGTTATGGTGGGCATGGTAGTGCACGCCTTTAATCCCACCTCTTGGGAGGCAGAGGAAGGAGGATCTCTGTGAGTTCAAGGCCACCCTGAGACTACATAGGGAATTCCAGGTTAGCTTGGACCAGAGTGAGACCCTACCTCGCAAAACATAAAACCAGCAAACAAAACAAACAAACAAAAGTTCTGGGTTATAATCCAGCACCATCAGAAAATAGAAATTAAGTAAATAGTATACTTGCATTAACTCACATACCCATAAAACGTTCTGAAGAAAGCTGCCTGCATGAGTCCATTACACCCTTCCTATGGTGCTATGAAGTTATTACGATTTTTGTTCCCATTTTACAGATTAGGAAATGAAGTCCAGACAGATGAGACAAGCTGACTAGGGTTCCAAAACTAGAAAAAGACACAACAAGCATTCTAGACCAACTGTTTCCAAGATACTTCCTTCCATTTCGAAAGTACAATTTTTTTAGGGGAGTAGTAGTTCAGGGTTCAGGGCTCCCTTCTCCTACAGCTCAGGAGTATGACCATTTCCACTCTATGCCCCTGCCTTTGTCTGTCATGCAGAAGCATGCCAGGGTGACCAGGCAGGGGACACACAGTGTCTGCCAAGTTTCCATGAGACTACCCACCCACTCGTGACACACAGAGGTCCCCTGGCTGAGCTTCCTTGGGACCTGTGTCATCTAAAACCCCAGTGGGGCCATCCAGCACAGCTACCAGGAGGCGGAAAGCAATGGGATTAGCTTTATAGCTCTGGGCTTGTGGTTCAAACCATGTAATGGAAAGAAGAGAAAAGAGAGAAAGAAGAAAAAATACAATAATAATAAAACACTACCAAACTTGTCAAATTTCACTGCTAATCCTCCCTGGGTCCTCTGAGGTCAAGTACTGAGCTGTCTGAGCTCCAAGAGGAAGGGAGAAATCTCTTCGGCTTTGGATTTTTAATGGGTATGGTTTTTTTTTTTTTTAATTAAAGAAAATAACCCTCCAAAAATGTTGGCTGAGGGAATTTACAAGAAAGTGTATCAATACGCTCTATGGCACTCTCTCTTCCAGCCCTGCCAAACTGCAGAATTACTCACCCTGCAAAAGGCCAAACCCTGCTTTGATTATAAACAGTCCGTGAAGCTGGGAGGCACATCACCCTCCTAACCAACCACGCGTCTCTCACAGCCTGTCTCCTGTAAAGCACTGGAGACTCCATCCCCGCCAGGCATCAGGAACATCTCATTTAGTGCATCAGATGCAATAAGGAGGCCACCTGATAGGTGTCAGAGTGTGCCCTCCCCATCCTTGTGAGATGACAAAGAAGTCATCAGGACCCAAAACAGCAGGATGATTCCCCCTGTTCTCATCCATGACCCAGTCCATGGATCCTGTTAGTATATCTCCAGCAGAATCTCAAAGTCTCTGAGAGAAGATAAACTTTGCATCATGCTTAAAGAAGTAAGCACTTGGGAGGCAGAGGTAGGAGGATCACCGTGACTTCGAGGCCAGCCTGAGACTACATAGTGAATTCCAGGTCAGCCTTGGCTAGAGTGAGACCCTACCTTGAAAAACCAAAGAAAAAAAAAAGTAAGGATAAGCTGAAAAGCCCATGTTGGGTGTGTATGTATGCACTGCCACACCATAACCATCATCATCACTATCACCATCATCATGATCATGATCATCACCATCACCATCATCATCTCCACCATCATCATCATCTCCACCATCATCACCACCATCACCATCATCATCATCATCATCTCCACCACCATCACCATCACCATCATCATCATCATCTCCACCATCATCACCACCACTACCATCATCATCATCATCTCCACCATCATCATCATCATCACTATCACCACCATCATCACCACCATCACCATTATCATCACCATCATCATCATCATCATCTCCACCATAATCTCCACCATCATCACCACCATCACCATCATCATCATCATCATCTCCACCATCATCACCACCATCACCATCATCACCATCACCATTGTCATCATCTCCACCATCATCATCATCATCACTATCACCACCATCACCATCATCATCACCATCTCCACCATCATCACCATCATCTCCACCATCATCATCATCATCACTATTACCACCATCATCACCACCATCACCATTATCATCACCATCATCATCATCATCTCCACCATCATCACCACCATCACCATCATCATCATCATCATCTCCACCACCATCATCATCATCACCATCACCATCATCATCACCACCACTACCATCATCATCATCATCTCCACCATCATCATCTCCACCACCATCATCATCATCACTATCACCACCATCATCACCACCATCACCATTATCATCATCATCACCATCACCATCACCACCATCATTATCATCACCACCATTGTCACCACCACCTTCCTCTTTTGCATCATCATATTGTTAAGCGTCCCTCATGTTTCAGCCTCTATAGTGATTGCCTTCAGCTGTTTTCCCTCATTTGCTTCTGCAACACACGCATATGCTTACAGGTACCATGCAGATAAGGAAATTCAAGTTCAGAGAGGTTAAACAATTTACCACAGAGAGTACAGCTAAAAAGAGACAAAACTAGGCTGCATCCAGGGCCCACCCTACTCCAAAGCTCTTACCAACAAACTTAGACTTGATAAGCTCGTTTCCTCCAGACACAGCCATCCTTTATTTAAAGCACTAGTGAAGATGGAGTTTGAAGTCGGCTACAGCCAGTCAATGTCAAGATCACCCACCATCCCTATTGTTTCTAAAACTGCACTGCTCTAGGCTGGATCGATCTGCTCTACTTACAACCTGTTGGGAAAGCTCCGACCCAAGGCCCAGAGCACAAGACAGGGTCTGAGGACCCCAACTCCCCCCTTGGTGTTACAGCCCACAGACCAGACTCTCCCAGGCTCTACCCCACTCACATTCTGCTCCATGTACCTGAGCGTAGTGAATGATGCCATTGTCGCACGGTCTGGATTGTAAAACCTTACAAGGAAGTACTGAAACGCTGGGCCAAGCTGCACCCTGGGCCTGCCTCCGCTAATGAACTTCCCCAGAGAGCTCGCTTTTTCCTGCACGAAGGCAGCCAGCGCACTGAATTGGCTTTTTCATGGGAGCAGGTGGCAGGGTGCTGGCATGTTGGGGAATCTGTTTTGTTTTGATTTCTGCTTGTCATGCTTACCCTGTTTCTAGCAGGAGTTTTTAAAACAAGCGGGGCAGTGCGCAGGGGCCAGGGCCAAGACTGTGCAAGCCCTGTTCTTGTGTGAGAGTCCCTGTTCTTGCTGCTTTCATCTCAGACCAAAATTAACGGGGAGTATACAGCCCCCTCGGGAGCTTTCCTGACATATTCACCTTCACTTTTTTTTATTTAAAAATGTTTTATTTATTTATTTGAGAGAGGAGGGAATGGGCATGCCAGGACCTCTAACCGCTGCAAATGAACTTCAGACGCATGCACCACCATGTGCCACTGGCTGTAAGTGGGTACTGGGGAATTGAGCCTGAGTCCTTAACGCTTTGCAGGCAAGCCCCTTAACTGCTGAGCTGTCTCTCCAGCCCCCATCTTTGCCTTCTAATCTAGAGCTGGGCATGGTGGTGCACGCCTTTAATCCCAGCACTTGGGAGGTAGAGGTAGGAGGATTACCGGGAGTTCGAGGCCACCCTGAGACTACATAGTGAATTACAAGTCAGCCTGAGCTAGAGTGAGACCCTACCTAAAATAAATAAATAAATATTAATAAACAAAAATCTACTCTACCTGGGGTAACATGTATGAGCACAGCAGAGCATGGGTACACCCCATATGGTATACAGCTCAGAGAAAGTCAGGGCGTGTTCCTCTACACAGATTGTTCTCTGGCCACGTTTTTATTCAGTCCACAGCACACCAGCCGGGGTGAGGACAGGTGTACCACCTGGCTGGGAACCGGGAGGCATACACACGCTCTGTCATGTCAATTTCCTACCCACGCTGTATGGGTTGAGGAGTATTTTCCCCTTGTTTGTGACAAACCCTGGCTTTATTCTTTTATTTTTACTTTTTACATTTTTAAAAACCTTTTTATTTGAGACAGAGGGAGAAGGAGAGAGAGAGAGATAATGGGCATGCCAGGGCCTCTAACCACTGCAAAAGAACTCCAGATGCATGAGCCATCTTGTATATCGGGCCTACATAGGTCCTGAGGAATCAAACCTAGGACCTTCGGCTTCATAGGCAAGTGCCTTAACTGCTAAGCCATCTCTCCAGCCCGACAGCCCTGATTTGAAGCTATGGGGGGGGGGGTCATGTTGTCACAGCTAGTGGGGAGTGAGGGGATAGCTTCTTTCTTAGACTCTGATGCCAGGCTGTGTGGAAGCCCCTTACTTACACATCTAGACACAGACTTGGCCACTAGCTAGCCAGAGACTTCTTTTCTCCACACACCTGTTTCCTTCTATAAAATGGGGATAATAAAAACTACCCGTTGGGGTTCGTTAAATGGTAGATGCAGGGGAGAGGCTTAGCATATACGGGAATACATGACTCCATGATGGCCAGGTTGTAAGCCAAACAATATTTGAGGGAGGTGTGTGTGTGCAAATGCTTGTGCCCAGTGTGCACACATGCAGAGGCCAGAAGAGGACGTTGAGTGTTCACCTCTGTCACACTTCGGCCTTGTTTTGTGAAACAGGGTCTATTATTTTATATTACTATATTACTATTTTTGGTTAGACTACTGGTCAGCCAGCAAGTCCTGGCAATCCTCCTGGCTCTGCCACACTCAGTGCTAAGGTTGCAGGGGTGCACAGCCATGGTGGCTTTGGGGTGGTGGTGGTGTTGTTGGGTTTTGTTGTTGCTGTCATGGTTTCTTGAGGTAGGGTCTCTATTTTGTAACCCACTCTGTAGTCCAGACTGGCCTCAAACTCATGGCAATCCTTCCATGATAGCTTTATAAAAAAAAAAAAATTAAAATTAAAAAAAAAAAAAGATTTTAAGGCTGAAGAGATGGCTTAGCGGTTAAGGCGCCTGCCTATAAAGCCAAAGGATCCCAGTCCAACTCTCCAGGACCCATGTAAGCCAAATGGACAAGGGGGAGCATGTGTCTAGAGTTTGTTTGCAGGGGCTGGAAGACCTGGTACACCCATTCTCTCTCTCCACCTATTTCTGTATCTCTCTCTCTCTCAAATAAATAAATAAATAAATAAATAAATAAATAAATAAATAAAAGATTTTTTTATTTATTTAAGAGAGTAAGTAAAAGAGACAGCAATGCACTTTGTATATCTGGCTTTCATGGGTACCGGGGGATCAAACCTGGGTCCTTTGGCTTCGCAAACAGGTGCCTTAACCACCAAGCCATCACTCCCGCCCTATGATAGCTTTTTATGTGAGTACTAGGAATCAAACTCATGTCCTCATGCTTGTGCAGTAAGTATTCTTACCCACTGAGCCATCTCCTCAGCTCCACTTTAAAAAAAAATTATGTTTATTTTTATTTATTTATTTGAGAGCGACAGAGAGAAAGATGCAGAGAGAGATAGAGACAGAATGGGCGCGCCAGGGCATCAGCCACTGCAAACGAACTCCAGATGCGTGCACCCCCTTGTGCATCTGGCTAACATGGGTCCTGGGGAAACGAGCCTCGAACTGGGGTCCTTAGGCTTCACAGGCAAGCGCGCTTAACCGGTAAGCCACCACTCCAGCCCACCACTTTTGTTTTTTGAGAGAGAGACCAGGTTCATCTCAAACTCCCTGTCCTCCTGCCTCAGCTTCTCAAGTGCTAAGATTACAGGTGTGAGCCACCACCCTTGGCACATTACATTTTGGAAAAGTGGTTCTTACCTTAAAGGGCTCCCAGTGGTCTGTCTGAGCTGCTCCCTAAAGAGCAAGTATTTTAGGCTTCTCAATTTCTTTCTTTCTTTGTTTTTATTTCCTTTTCCTGTTGCTGGTTTTCTTCGAGGCAAGGTCTCACTCTAACCAGGCTAACTTAGAACTCAACTTTGTAGTCCCAGACTGGCCTCAAACTCACAGCGATCCTCCTACCTTTGCCCCCCAAGTGCTGGGATTAAAGATGTGCACCACCATGCCAGGCTTGGGGCTTGTCAATTTCTAGGGAAAAGTCTATACACACACTTACTACCCAAAAGGTGTCTGACATCCCCAAAATGTTTTTTTTTTTTTTTTTTTTTAGCAATCACCACAGAGGTGGCTCTGGAATTATGGTAAAAAAAAAAAAAAAAAAATCAGCAACCCACAACACAGGACACTGTCCTTTGTCTCACCTCCACCTACACAGGTTGAAAGCAAGGCCTGCCTCACAGTACAGCTGGGAGCCCTAAGGAAAAAGCTTCATGAAAAACTATTGACAATGGGACAGAGAGAAATCACCAGTGAAGATACCCAACAGTGGACACTGCAAGGCTTATACTTGGCCAGCCAGGCCAAATGAGCCAAGGGGTGCAATAGTGGCATGTCTGTTATGGGGAAAACCAACCACCCTCTAATTTCACTGGAGACCTATTCCATGGGAGGGAATACATCCCTGATACTGAAAACCTACAACAAGGGTAGTCATGAGCCCTAGGGTGTAACATCTGCTGGTGTCTGGCTAAATGTATATACTATGCTCACCAAACTACCCAGTAAGCACTTCTTTTAATGTTCATACCCATATATTAATGCTACTCTCACTTTATTTTTATTTTTTGGAGGTTGGGTCTCATTCTAGCTTAGGCTGACCTGGAATTCCCTGTGTAATCTCAGCATGGTCTCAAACTCATGGTGATCCTCCCACCTCTGCCTCCCAAGTGCTGGGATTAAAGGCATGTGCCACCACACCCAGCAACTCTCACTTTTTGGTTAGAGAACCTTCTCTTTTCAGGTGGCAGTGACCTTGGGATGACTCAGAAGGTATCATGGTGCTGGAAAGAAGTGACTGGAGTGCTCAGTACTGCAATATCTCTATCACACCTTCCAAGGCTCAGGGTCTATTGTGGAAGAGGTGGTGGAAAGAATGTAAGAGCCAAAGGAAGGGTAGGACTCCTTACAAGGTGCTCCTCCAGACACAAAATGGCCTGGATATCCATGTCCTCACAGTGCCTGACACTACCTACACAAGACCATCATAATAGGAGGAAAAGATCATGACATCAAAATAAAAGAGAGACTGATTGAGAAGGGGAGGGGATATGATGGAGAGTGGAGTTTCTAAGGGGAAAGCAGGGGGGGAGGAAATTACCATGGGATATTGTTTACAATCATGGAACTTGTCAATAAAATAAACAAATAAATAAATAAAATAACATTATTGAGGGGGAGAAAGAAAAACTATTGACATAAGCTGGGTATGGTGGTGGACACCTTTAATCCCAGCATTCAGGAGGCAGTAGTAGGTGGCTCATCTTGAGTTGAGGCTAGCCCGAGACTGCAGAGTGAATTCCAAATGAGCCTGGGCTAGAGTGAGACCCTACCTCAGAAAAATGATTTTGTGGGCTGAAGAGATGGCTCAGCAGTTAAGGTGCATGCCCGATAAGCCTATGGACCCTGGTTCCATTCCCCAGTACCCACGTAAGCCAGGTGCCAAGGTGGTACATGTGTCTGGAGTTTGTTTGCAGTGGCTAGAGTCCCTGGCATGCCCATTCTCTCTCATAAACAAATTAGATAAATAAAGAAAGAAATAAAATTTTAAAAAATGATTTTGGGGGCTGGAGAGATGGCTTAGCGGTTAAGCGCTTGCCTGTGAAGCCTAAGGACCCCGGTTCGAGGCTCGGTTCCCCAGGTCCCACGTTAGCCAGATGCACAAGGGGGCGCACGCGTCTGGAGTTCGTTTGCAGAGGCTGGAGCCCTGGTGCGCCCATTCTCTCTCTCTCCCTCTATCTGTCGTTCTCTCTGTCACTCTCAAATAAATAAATAAATAAAAATTAAAAAAAATGATTTTGGGAGAAGAAACAGGACAGTGTTAAGGAGAATCCTTCCAGCAGTAGAAAGCTGGAAGAACCTGGACTAAATTTCTTTCTTCCCAAACTGCCCCTTGAGCTTAAATGGCTTGTCTTAAGGCCTCACAGTTCCTGGGAGAAGTCCTGCAGGTGTCGCTGGGTCATGAGGAGGTAGGTAAGTCAAGAACATGCTGATGACCCGTGGTTCCAGTGATAAGCTCGACCAAGACCCTCAGAGCAGTCACTTTTGAGTGAATGCTAAATGATCTGTGTACTACTAGAAGACTCTTGTTTCTCCACTCCCAAACCTTTCAAACCCTACACTGGAAGATCTGTGGGAAAACACAACTGTGGGTGAAAATATTAACTATTGGGCTGGGGCGGCTGGAGCAGGAAGGGCTTGCTGGCAGGGGTGGGCATGTCTAGAAGAGTATTTCAAACTTGGCTATAAAGGCAGTCACCTGGGGAATTTACAGATGCTAAGGTCATCCTCCTGCAGAGTCTGACTCGCTGTTTGGGGCACAGCATGGGCGCTTGAGAACTTTAAAAGTTCCCAGGAGGAAAAAGTCTTTCACACACAAACACAAAAAAAAAATGTGGTGTGAGGGCTGGAGAGATGGCTTAGCGGTTAAGCACTTGCCTGTGAAGCCTAAGGACCCCGGTTCGAGGCTCGGTTCCCCAGGACCCATGTAAGCCAGATGCACATGCATCTGGAGTTCGTTTGCAGTGGCTGGAGGCTCTGGCATGCCCATTCTCTCTCTTTCTCCCTCTTTCTCTGTCTGTCGCTTTCAAATAAATAAATAAAAATAAACAAAAAAATGAAAATAAAAAGTGGTGTGATTCCATTTATACAAAATTCTTTAACAGACAAAACTAACCTGGGGTTGGGGAAATTGCTTAGGGTCAAAGTGTTTGCCTGCAAAACCAGAGGACCCAGGTTTGATTCCCCAGTACCCACTTGAGCTAGATGCAAAAGGTGGCACATGTATCTAGAGTTCGTTTGCAGTGGCTGGAGGCCCTTCCACACCCATTCTCTCTCAATCTGCCTTTCTCTCTCTCTATCTCTCTATCTCAAACTACTGAATAAATAACCTGGAGTGGAAATATCAGATCATCTCTTCTTGCAGGAGGAGGCAGGAGAGGGTTCTCGATTCCCATAGCGTTCCCTTCACAAGCACGCTTTTGGTTTTTTTAGAAAGCGGAAGGTGAGCTTCTGAGTATGCGTGTGTTTCGCTCTGCAAATCTAAGCTAATGACTCGTAGTAAAACTGCATCATAGTTAATGTCGTACACGTGGGAGGGTTGAGAGTGAAAAGTGCTCATTGCTGTGGCTTATTTCCAAAAGCTTCGGGAAAAATTAAAAAGGGTAGGTGGATGGACGGACAGATGGGTGTTTGATGGATTGGTTGGATAGACAGACGGATGGATGGATGGACTGAATGAATGGATAGATGATGGGTGATGGGCGTATAGTTTGATATTTGATGAATTGGTTGGCTGGATGGATGGATGGATGGACGGATGGATGGGATGAGTGAATAGATGATGGCTAGTGACTGGATAGATGGATATATGACAGAGCAGATACATAACAGAATGTTTGTTCTCAAACCCAGGCAATATGTCTTTGAGTGTTCACTGCATTAACCCTTCCATGTCATCTATACGTCTTAAGTGAGTAAGTCAGTAACACAGTGGGGAGGGCCCTGTAGGGGGTTCTGATGTTCAGTCAGGGTTGAGTCTGAGATAGAGGAGTGTCTTTTCTCCTAAAGAGTCCACAAAGGGACTTGGTTTCTTAAAATGTCATACATCAACCTTCCTGCTCATTACTTGGTCCGAAGGGATTATTCAGGGGTGACCAGAGGACACCTCCGTCAAGTGCCACTTGGGATAACTTTTCACAAGAAGACTTGTGCCCCATCCCAGATTCTCGGAAAGGGGATGTAGAATTGCTACTCAGACGTGGCTGAGCGGAGCCCACACACATAGAAAATAATAATAAGCTGGGCGTGGTGGCACGCGCCTTTAATCCCAGCACTCCGGAGGCAGAGGTAGGAGGATCGCTGTGAGTTCGAGGCCACCCTGAGACTACATAGTGAATTCCAGATCAGCCTGGGCCAGAGTGAGACCCTATCTTGAAAAACAAAAACAAAATAAAAGAATAATAATGGGCAGCAGGGAGTGTAGCTCATTGGCAAAGCACCCACAATTAATTTAAAATAAAGCTGGAAGGCTAGAGAGATGCCTTAATTTTTAAGGCACTTGCCTGTGAAGTCTAAGGACCTAGGTTCAATTCCCCAGAGCCCATGTAATCCAGCTGCACAGGGTGGCACATGCATCGGCAGTTTGTTTGCAGTGGCTAGAGACCCTGGTAGACCCATTCTCTCTCTTTTCCTCTCTCATTAAAAATCAAATAAATTAAATAATAAAATAAAAAGATAAAAATAAAGCTGGGAGAAGGATCTAAATATTTATTTATTGATTTATGAGAAAGAGGCAGAGAGAGAGAATGGGCATGTCAGGGCCTCCAGCCACTGCAAACAATATGTACCACCCCATGCATCTGGCTTTCCATGGGTTCTGGAAAATCAAACCCCAGGTTGTTAGGCTTTGCAGGCAAGTATCTTAACCCCTGAGCCATCTCTCCAGCCCCTGAATAGACTTTTCTTAAAAGACACACAAGTGGCCAACAGATGCCCAACTTCACACGCCCCGGAGGAAATGCCAATCAATCTCACACCTGCCAGGAAGGTGGCTATCGCAATGATGTGAGATAGCAGGTGTTGGTGAGGAGGTGGGGAGAAGGGAAGCCATGTTCACTGTGGGTGGGAGCATGCTTTGGCACAGCCATTGTGGAAAACATAATGGAGTTTCTTCAAGAAACTATAAATAGAACCACCATGTGACCTAGCAGTGCCTGGCTGCCTGTGATTCCAGAGAGAGTGGATCCAATGAGTATACTCCACATTCATCACAGCTCTGGGCATGAGCGCTCAGACATGGACACAACCTTAATCCATAGATGAAGGGATAAAGAAATGTCCAAAGATGCCGGGCATGGTGGCGCATGCCTTTAATCCTAGCACTCAGGAGGTAGAGGTAGGAGGATCACCATGAGTTCGAGGCCACCCTGAGACTACATAGTGAATTAGTGAATTTCAGGTCAGCCTGAGCTAGAATAAGACTCTACCTCAAAAAACCAAAAAAATAAAAATTTAAAACTTTAAAAAAGGTCAAAAGAAGGAAGGAAGGAAGGAAGGAAAAAAAGGAGAAAGGAAGGAAGGAAGGAAGAAAGGAAGGAAGGAAGAAAAGAGGGCAAGCTGGGTGTGGTGGTGGACACCTTTAATCCCAGCACTCGGGAGGTAGAGGTAGGAGGATCGCCACGAGTTTGAGGCCACCCTAAGATTACATAGTGAAAGACAGACACTACCTAAAAAAAAAAAAAAAAAAAAAAAAAAAAAGAGCGAGAGCTGGAGAGATTGCTTAGTACTTAAGGCATACTTGCCTGCAAAGCCTAAGGACACAGGTTTTAATTCCCCAGTACTCATGTAAGCCAGATGCACAAGATGGCACATGCATCTGGAGTTTATTTGCAGTGGCTGGAGGCCCTAGTGCACCCATTCTCTCTCTCTCGTAAACAAATAAATAATTTTTTAATTTATTTGAGAGAGAGGAAGAGAGGGAGAGAAAGAGATAGATAGAATAGGTGTGCCAAGGCCTTCAGCCACTGCAAAAGAACTCCAGATGCATTCACAACCTTGTGCCTCTGGCTTACGTGGGTCCTGGGGAATCAAACCTGGGTCCTTTGACTTTGCAGGCAAATGCCTTAACTGCTAAGCCATCCCTCCAGCCCATAAATAAATTTTTTTATCATTTAAATTTTTAAAAAGATAGAAAGAGAACAAGAAATGTGAAGGTAAGGTACTACTTGGCCTTCAAGAAGAAAGTCTTTCATTTGACAAGACATGAGGGAAACTGGAGGATGCTCATCCACGCATGGAAAGATAAAGGCCCCGCCCTTAGGGGGAGTCTAATGGCCGCCAGGGGCTGGGAGGTGGGGCGGGGAGGTGTTGGTCAAGGGATGCAAAGCTCTGCTTAGGAATCAGCTCCGGGAAGCCACTGTACACAAGGGAACGGAGTTGATGACAGTGTTCTCGACAAAGAGGAGCGACGTAAGTAAGCATCCCTAGTGAAGGAGGCAGGGGAAGAGAAGGCAAGAGGAGAGAGGAAGGGAAAGGAAGGAACAAGGGAAGAAAGGGAAAACAGGAAGGGTAAGGGGACAGGGGGAAAATGAAAAGGAAAGAGAAAAGAGAAGAAATAGTAATTAGGTGGGGTTATTGGTATGTTAATTGCCTTCCTTGTGATTACTATTTTATGATTCTATACATCAAAATGTAAGTACACCTTAAAATATAAACATGTTGTCAAGTATGCCTCAATAAAAATGGAAAAACTGGTTGAATGATCTAGTGTCTCCCTGAACCATCCCCCCACCGAGAAGCAAGGGTGAGAAGGTAGGACACACAGTGTCCCAGGAGAGGAGGGAGGAGGGAGACAGTGTTCCAGGAGAGGAGGGGAGGAGGGAGACAGTGTCCCAGGAGAGGAGGGAGGAGGGAGACAGTGTCCCAGGAGAGGAGGGGAGGAGGGAGACAGTGTCCCAGGAGAGGAGGGGAGGAGGGAGACAATGTCCCAGGAGAGGAGGGAGGAGGGAGAGACAGTGTCCCAGGAGAGGAGGGAGGAGGGAGACAGTGTTCCAGGAGAGGAGGGGAGGAGGGAGACAGTGTCCCAGGAGAGGAGGGAGGAGGGAGACAGTGTCCCAGGAGAGGAGGGGAGGAGGGAGAGACAGTGTCCCAGGAGAGGAGGGGAGGAGGGAGACAGTGTCCCAGGAGAGGAGGGAGGAGGGAGAGACAGTGTCCCAGGAGAGGAGGGGAGGAGGGAGACAGTGTCCCAGGAGAGGAGGGGAGGAGGGAGACAGTGTCCCAGGAGAGGAGGGAGGAGGGAGACAGTGTCCCAGGAGAGGAGGGGAGGAGGGAGAGACAGTGTCCCAGGAGAGGAGGGGAGGAGGGAGACAGTGTCCCAGGAGAGGAGGGAGGAGGGAGACAGTGTCCCAGGAGAGGAGGGAGGAGGGAGAGACAGTGTCCCAGGAGAGGAGGGGAGGAGGGAGACAGTGTCCCAGGAGAGGAGGGGAGGAGGGAGACAGTGTCCCAGGAGAGGAGGGAGGAGGGAGACAGTGTCCCAGGAGAGGAGGGAGGAGGGAGACAGTGTCCCAGGAGAGGAGGGGAGGAGGGAGACAGTGTCCCAGGAGAGGAGGGGAGGAGGGAGACAGTGTCCCAGGAGAGGAGGGAGGAGGGAGACAGTGTCCCAGGAGAGGAGGGGAGGAGGGAGAGACAGTGTCCCAGGAGAGGAGGGGAGGAGGGAGACAGTGTCCCAGGAGAGGAGGGGAGGAGGGAGACAGTGTCCCAGGAGAGGAGGGAGGAGGGAGACAGTGTCCCAAGAGAGGAGGGAGGAGGGAGACAGTGTCCCAGGAGAGGAGGGGAGGAGGGAGACAGTGTCCCAGGAGAGGAGGGAGGAGGGAGACAGTGTCCCAGGAGAGGAGGGGAGGACAGAGGGACAGTGTTCTAAGAGAGGAGGGAAGTACAGAAAGACAGTGTCCCAAACACAGTGGAGGGGGAGGTAGAGGGCCAGGTAGAGGTGAGGAGCATGGTCAGTTCCAAGGCGGCCAGGCAGAATACCCCCAAGTCTGGGGGTGAGTAGTAAGTGGGATCTGGTTAGCCATGGTGTCCTGAGTGCCAAACTTTCCCACTGCCTCTGGCTGGAGATCAGTCAACATCCAGGGACTTCAGTGCATTAGGAGTCCACTCAAAGAAGAGAAGGTGCATGCCGCTTCACTACGCATGACCAACACTGAGGTCATCTGAGCCCCGCCCTGCCCTGTGACATGGCCATACTTTGCTAGCTCCTAACCAAATCCCTTAAGTACAAATTGGGCATCCCAAATCCAAAAGTCCAAATGCTCCAAGATCTGAAACATCTGGAGCACCAACATGATGGTCCAGGTGGAAAATGTCCCACTTGCCCCGTGCCGCAGGCTGCGGTGAAATTGCATTATGTGAGCTGGACTTATGGCTAGGCGGTTAAGGCGCTTGCCTGCAATACCAAAGGACCCAGGTTTGCTTCCCCAGAACCCACATAAGGCAGATGCACGAGGGGGTGCATGCATCTGGAGTTCGTTTGCAATGGTTGCAGATCCTGAAGTGCCCATTCTCTCTCTCTCTCTCTCTCAAATAAATGAAATAAAATAAAAAAGTTTAAGTGCGGTAAGTGCAGGTTGGGGTGCAGCTGAGTGAGGGAACTCATTTGACAGGTGCCCAGTCCGGGGCTCCATACCCAGCAAAGACACCAACACAAACACATACCAAAGAACACGCAAGGGCAGTAAAAATGCACACCAAATCACCTTCGGGGCTGGAGAGATGGCTCAGCAGTTAAGGCACTTGCCTACAAAGCCTAACGACCCAAGTTCGATTGCCCAGTATCCATATAAAACCAGATGCACAAAGTGGCACATGTACCTGGAACTCCTTTGCAACAATTAGAGACCCTAGCTTGCCCATTCTCTCTCTCTCTCTCTCCTTATAAATATAAATAATTTTTAATTTAAAAAGATTAAGTTTAAAGGGGAAAAGTTGGCATGTAAAAGAAAAATCACCTTCAAGCTATGTACATTAGACATCCGTTGAGTTCTATGCGTGAAGCTGGGTCCTGATACCTCACTGCATATGTGTAAATGACTCAAAGTCTACAAAACTACAGAATCTGCTCGGCTTCTGGTGCCAAGGATGCTGGCTAAGAGATGTCCAAGCAGGACTCCTAGCGGTGGAGTGCCCAGTCATGCCAACTATGGCTTGGAGAGGAGCACGAGGTGCCATAGGAGGCTCTTCCAGGTTACTGGTTGGAATCCATGCTTGGCTTGCCCTCACTACGCCCACCTCATGCTCTGCATCTTAACCAGCCACATGACCCTGACAGGTCTGTCTGGCACGTGGTTTCACTGGGACATACTCCGTGTCATCACCCAGTGCTTGCTGGGACTCGCTGTGGGTCAGGCACCTAGCTGTGACTTCGCGTGGGCTGGACAGTCCTCAAACCTCCACACGTTCTTTGACACTCTGTCTAGGCAGAGCAAGGATCTTTGTCTCTCCTTGAATCAGGGCCACTGGAGTGAGTCATGCACAATTCTCAGCAGGAGTGACACTATGTGACTTCCAAGGCAAGGTCAGTGAGGGACATTTGGCTTCTGCCATTGTGGACAAAGTCCCTCTTGGACAGGTCACTGCAGACATTCTAGTGGGCAGCCTGCAGAAAGCCACTATCAAATGCAGGCTGCTCAAGTGGATGTCCTGAACATCCGGCCTTGTGCCTCCAGCCACGTGCCTCAGCCCACAGGCACTGCCCAGAAGAGCCCTTCCCAAATTCCTGGCCCTCAAGTCATGAGCTAACCCAAGCACCCAGTGACACTCAACAATCTATGGCTGGTCTTTCCAGCACAGGTGAGGTGCAGGATGCACTGAAGGGGCTTATCCATCTGCGACCACGGGACACCAGGGGACTTTGAAAGCCTCACATTGGCTGACCTGGATTAAGTGTCACATACAAAGACCATGTGGGCTCAAGTTGGGGACCAGGACAACAGGCAGTCAGGGATTGTTTGTTACACAGCAATGTTGATGCGTGTGTGGATCCATGCTTCCCAAACACCCATGAATTAAAGGTTCTGTCCCCAACCAAGGGTGCTATTGAGAAGTGGCAGGGCATTTGGGACCCTACACCCTTCTCAAATGCCATAAACTAAGCTGCTTCCTGGGCCATAACTTCCTGCCACAGTGCCAATGGCCCCAGGCAACAAATCTCATTGACCATGGACTGACTGAAACCTCTGAAATTATGAGTGGAAAGAAACCTTTCCTCTTTCTAAGTTGATTATCACAGGTGTTTTGTTGTAGTACTAGAAAGCTGACTCACACAGCACAAGAACATCACTTTGTTCCATGGGTGAACTGGCTGTGGAGGAATCTGTAATCACCTCCCATTTTATACATGAGTTGGGGAGTCCCATAGTTACTCATGGCTCCCCCAAACTCCAATCCAATGGTGCATACTTGAACCCTGGCGCCTCTGTGTTGATTCGTTTTCACTTCCCCAGTGCCTGGTACACAGCAAACACTTAATAAATGTGTGACATGAATAAACAGATTGACAGATCCAAACCTGAAAACATAAACAAGTCACTGGGCTTCAGTTTCCCCTTCTGCAGTAGAGGGAGGTTGGACTGCATGCTGTCCCATCTCTGTGAACATTGCATGCTCTGAGAGTGGCTCTCCTCAGCATTCTGCCCCTACCCATGCCCCTCTACAGTTGGCTTTCAAAAACCATTGGACTTGGACCCTTACCCTGGCTCCCTAGGCTTCTCTCATCCTCTGCCTTTGGTTTTCCTGCCCTAGGCCAGAGACCTTTCTTCCCAGCATGTGCAAATCTCAGCCTCCTGGAGCTATGCCTACCCCTTCATCAAGGCTCTCCTGGCCCTACTCCCAGCCCTGGACCCTTTTATTCTTTGCAAGTTCAGAAGTTGTCTGAATACTGCTTAGAGACTGAAGCCAAGTTCAAAGAGAGGAATGTTCAGTGTAAAACAGAAAAACAGGGTTCAGCTTGGATTCAAGGGCTGGAGAGATGGCTCAGCAGTTAATGTACTTTCCTGCAAAGCCTAACCACCCAGGTTCAATTCCCCAGTAACCACATAAAGCCAGATGCATGGCTGGAGGCCCTGGCACACCTATTCTCTATATCTGTCTCTTTTCTCTCTACGTCCCTGCTTGCAAATAAATAAGTACATAAATAAACCTATTTTCAAAAACAAAATGAGTGATTCAAACAACAATGGGCTGCCCACTCTGCTCCTTGTGCTCCTGTGATTTCATGTTACCTTTCACAGTGTTCTGCACTCTAGCCCAAGCTGACCTGGAATTCACTATGAAGTCTCGGGGTGGCCTCGAACTCACAGCGATCCTCCTACCTCTGCCTCCCGAGTGCTGCGATTAAAGGTGTGCGCCACCACGCCCGGCTTGTTCTCCAAATCTTGACACCAAGCCTACTGCGAGGTGATCAGTGGGTCCCCTTTCATCAGCTTTGACAACTTCCCTCTCTCCCTTCCTTCTTTCCTATTTCTGCCTTTTCCTTCTTTCTTTTCCTCCCTTCTCTCCCTCCCTCCTTACCTCCCTTCCTCTCCTCTGTCTTCTTCACTCACTCCCTCACTTCTTTTCTCCATTCCAGAGAACTTAGCCTCCTCTATACAACACCATCTATGAAACCACAGCAGCCCCCGCCCAGGGCTCTGAGCACCATGCGTCTCAGGGCTGAGATGCAGGAACGCTGTCTTTCCCAGGCCGTTTTCCAGTGGTAGGCAGCCATTCTAAATAACCTCGGTGCGTGTTTTCACTGCTGGCTGCACATAGGAGGTTTAAATGGTTTGACTTCTTCAGGCTCTGCCATAAGCTCTCCCATTTTATAATAAGCAATGATTTCTCCTGTAACTGGAAACCGTAAATGAAGGCTTCTGGAAAATAACTAAGACATCATCTGCTTTTTTCCAAACACTGAACCGGGAGAAGAGAGAGAGTGGGGCGCGTGCCCAGGCACTCGCCACTGGAATCCAAGTTCGTTACGTGGAAGAGCTAAGCTGAGCCTTCGGAGCCCAGCCCCTCTTCCCTTCTTCCAATTGCTAGAACCATAGCTGATTTCATCCACGCCTGCTTTTTTCCCAGAGCCAGCTGTCACCGGGTGTGTGGGGGACAGGAAACAGGATTACAAGATTAACAGTGAGCTGCCCGGTCCTGCCTGCCTGTTATCACAGCTGACTACCACAGCCACTGTCCCCACTTGTCACTACCTGAGGGGCTGCAACCGAGGGGTGGATCTATGGCCCAAAATAAATCCTGAACAAGGGCAGAAGTAAGAGACACAGGGCATTTCCCCCCAAACCAGCAACTTGCATCCGAACGTCCTGAAGGCATTTTCTCACATGATTCTTATGAGAACCTTGAAAAGTGGAGGCTACACTTATTCATGCCCATTTCACAGATGGGACACTGAGGCTTCCCCTGAGTTGTGTGTGTGTGTGTGTGTGTGTGTGTGTGTGTGTGTCCACACATGTGGTGATCAGGGAAGACATTGGCTATCCTCCTCTATGGATTTTCTGCCTTCTTTTCCTGGTGCAGACTTTTTCACTGACCCTAGAACTCCTCTTATTTTCCCTTAGGATGGCTGACTAGGGCTCCCCAGTAATCCTCCAGTCTCTGCCCACCTCAAAGCTGGGGACTGGACTTAGGTCTTTGCACTTATGCACACTCTTCCCCACTGGGCCATCTCTCCTCTTCCTTTTACATCTCACACCTGTCCTGTGAGCTTCCAGCGGCCGTGGGGTTCCTGTTTGAGCTTGTGGCAAGGAGGAAAGAGGAGAGAGATGCGAAGGTCCTTGTCAGTGGCAGGCTTACTCAGGCAGGGCAGCCTGGATCTCCCAGCTGGGCACGACTTTGGCAGTGACTATGCTGCCTCAGTGATTAGTGAGAGTCCGGAATTTCCCACTCCGAGGGCCACAGGCAACAGGACCCTTCCCAGCTAAGATTTTGCTGTTATGTCACCATCCTTCTGACCCTAGGTCTAAATCAAACATCAATTTCAAAATGTAGATACCTCGACCGAAAAAAATGTTTCAAATAATCTTTTGAGAACTTAGCTATTTTGGCCATAAAAAAGCACCTTATGAATCTAGTCAAGAGGGAAACCAACAGTAACCCCAGGAATGCATAGGGGTGTGTTGCACGCACACATGCCTGAATGCAATGCCATATTTGACTGTTCCTTTTTTTTTTTTTTTTTTTTTACAGCATGCAGAATTAGAACTGGTAACGCCTGCTATCTAAAATTAATTCCCACAGCACACAGTCCTAAGACCATGTTGAAGCCACAAGTTCCATGGGGTCTCTGTCTCCTTCTCTCTCTTTTTTTTTTTTGACTGTGTCTAACTGATCTCCCTTCTCATTTCTTCCAAAAAAGTGAAAGAAAAACATCCTCAATGATTTCATTTTATTTTGAAATCCTAAACCTGCCAAAGGGAAAAGACAAAAGAAAAACAAACAAACAAACACATAACTCTTCTTGGTGAAAGGGATGGAGATGGGGTTTCTAACCCTCTGGCATATGGCAAGATGGTCTGGAAGTGTAGTATCAATAGGTGGAGAGAGCATTTGACAAACTGGGGCATGCTTACTCAATCCTTTCAAATCAAACCCAATTCCCACCGTATCCATTTGCACACACCCTCACCCAACCTCTTCTATTTGTCACATCAGTGACTGGGATCACAGAATATGTAAAAAGATTGAGCCATTTTTAGCATCAACTTCCAAACCCCCAGTGCCCTGGATACCACATGGAGGCAAGTTCATCTGTATTTCAGCACCCACCCCCCTCCGGAAATCAAGTCATTAGCTTTCTCTCATTTACTGAGAGTTGTTGCCAAGAAGAAAAGCCTTCATCAGCTGTGACTTATTGTTGGGGGGGGGGGGACAGAAAGGGCTTTAGGAGGGGGAGACACAGCAAAGACTGAGCAGAAACTTGCAGCCTTGGGTCTCTAGAGGGCGAGAACATGCTAGCCTCACCTGGGCCTGGAAACATCCACCCGATGAAGGGAATGAGAAAGGCGCGTAGGTGGAGGGGGACTCCTTCTGTGTGCAGAGAGGCTGGTGCGGGGAGACAGTGTGCGGGAGGGTGTCGCGGAAAACACTTCCTACCTTTGCATGCGTGACATTCTGTGAAGCTCCATGTCGTCGCTGCCCCGGAAGCCCTTGGCAAAAGGATTGTTCTCGATCTTCAATTGCGTGATCTGAGGGGAGGAGGGAGAGCATGCCAGTTTATACTCGATTGTGACAAGAGGACTTCGGACAACGGGACAAGGAGTGTCATGGGAACAGGAACGGAAGGAGTCCTCGGAGAACCCCAAGAACAGACTTAAGCCAGTCCCATCAACGGGCCCCGCCACTCCATTCCGGTTCAGGCTTTGAAAAAATACCCTAGCTCACACTGCTGCTTTAAAAGTGAGGAGGGGCGAGGGGGAAGGGAGCCAGGCGTGGTGGCAAAGTAGGTGGATAGTCATGAGTTCGAGGCCACCCCGAGAATACATAGTGAATGCCAGGTTAGCCTGGACTATAGTAAGACCCTACCTCGGAAAAACAAACAAACACAAAAAAGCGGGGGGAGGGGGCTAGGGAAGAACTTAGATTTGGTTTGTCCATTAATTCAAATATTCTGCCTTGTTCCAACTGTGTGTGCATGTGTGTGTGCATTTCAGAGAATCTAAGCCTCAACATTTGGTCCCCTCCTCCTTGGAAAGTTATGCGAGTTGTCATGGTGACTGCAGATCCCACATGGTCATCTCCCACTTGCAGAAAACATGTCCCTGTCATTGTCTTCCTGAGTCCTGCCACACTCACTTCCTAGTTCATAGTGTCATCGGTTCACAGAGCGCTGGCTGGCCCAGGTAAATGGCACCCAATAAAATAAATGCAGATTCACGGGATGGTCCCGTAGCAGGCATCCCACTGCCCCAACCTTCTACAGTTTTCTAGGGAAGAAGAGCATTGTCTGTATTTCTGTCTACAAAGCTTGGCGAAGGAACAAGGTCTTTTTGAACATTGTAGTTCCAGGCCCAGGACTTTAATTTAAACCATCAACACATACATAAGCATGAATGAACAGTAGCAGATCCAGGTGACAGCCGGCGTCCACATGGAATTTGCTAGAACAATTTCCTAAAAGCTGTGTGTGAATTGAATTTTCGCACATAGAATCATGTGACAGACACCAGAGCGTCATGACTCCACTGTTAACCATGTAAGGTTCCCTTTCTGAGTCATTGTCACCTCTCAGTGACATCTGCTCTCTGGTTTGCTTAAGATTTTTTTTTTAATTTATTTTTGCAAGCAGAGAGACATGGAGAGACAGACAGAAAGAATGGGCGTGCCAGGGCCTCCAGATGCTGCAAATGAACTACAAATGCATGGGTTACTTTGGGCATCTGGCTTCATGTGGGTACCAGAAAATCAAACTTGGGTCCTTAGGTTTTGCAGGCAAGTGCCTTAACCACTGAGCAAACTCTCCGGCCCAAGATTATTTCTTTGACTTAAATCGAACCACTTTTTATTCAAGTATATTTTACCCAGAAATGTTATGTCATATCTCTGTACAACTAACTAAAATTTGGTTGTACTAGAATCACATGCTATTTAATAAAAAGAAGACAGCTGGAGGAATTTCTGTATACCGGTGTCCACAGAGAACTCAGATCCCCAAGTCTGTGTTCTGGTTGCAAGAAGAGATTAATGCCGTGAGAGAAGAATTTGGAACTAGCAAGTCCTGAACTAAGCTTGTCTATCTCGTACAAAACCAGAGTGTTGACTGAAAAGCAATCAACTTTCCCCCCATAATTCTATCACGTTCAAGTATCGCTGAGAACATCTCACCCACCCAGCAGCATACAGACCTTAAATGACTCTGAATTTGGGGGTTATTCTTGGATGGGGAGTGGGGAGATGGCTTAGTGGTTAAGGCACTTGCTTGAGAAGCCTAAGGACCCAGGTTCAATTCTTCAATACCATGTAGGCCAGATGCATGAGATGGCACATGCATTTGGAGTCTGTTTGCAGTGGCTAGAAGCCCTGGTATGCCCATTCTCTCTCTCTTAAATAAATAAATAAAATATTTTTTAAAAAAAGTAATGGAAGGGCTGGAGAGATGGCTTAGCAGTTAAGGTGTTTGCCTGCAAAGCCAAAGGATCCCAGTTTGATTCTCCAGGTCCTAGGTAAGCCAGCTGCACATAGTGGTGCATGCATCTGGAGTTCCTTTGCAGTGGCCAGAGGCCCTGGTGCACCCATTCTCTCTCTCTAATAAATAAATTAAAAATAAAATCTTTTAAAAGAAATAATGGATTTCTCTTTCTCTGTGGTTTTTTATTTATTTTTACTGAATGTGGTATATGTATATATACATCCACCTTGTGTTGGTGAGCAGAATCTCTCACTAACTTGCAACCCACTAGTTCAGCTATGTGGCCAGCAAGCTCCAGGCATCCTCCGATCCCTAACTCCCCAGCTCAGAGAATACAGGTGCATGCTGCACCGGCCTTTTTACGTGAGTGGTGGGTATCTGAATGCTTGAAGGGCAAGCACTTTTCTCCCCAGCTCTGAGGATACACCTTCTCATTTGTCCATCTGATACATGGCATGTTCTATTTCCGGAAAAGAGGACCTGTGACTTTTTCTTCTAAAGACAATCCTCTTCAATGAACATACGTGACTGCAGGAGGGTGGGGGGTGTGGCTCAGTGTCACTGCATATGCCACATGTGTGAGCCACTCAACTCC
The DNA here is from genome assembly GCF_020740685.1 of Jaculus jaculus. Classification (NCBI taxonomy): domain Eukaryota; kingdom Metazoa; phylum Chordata; class Mammalia; order Rodentia; family Dipodidae; genus Jaculus; species Jaculus jaculus. The sequence goes on along the minus strand of NC_059114.1, from coordinate 21,496,467 downwards.
ATCCATAGTACTGCGAAAAATGAACTTACATACCAATGAAATACTATATGCTCGGAAATGGGTTCTGATTCATCATATTATATACAATAGCATTTTTTTTTTTTTTGATTTTTCGAGGTAGGGTCTCACTCTGGCTCAGGCTGACCTGGAATTCACTATGGAGTCTCAGGGTGGCCTCGAACTCTCAGCGATCCTCCTACCTCTGCCTCCCGAGTGCTGGGATTAAAGGCGTGAGCCCCCATGCCCGGCTACAATAGCATTTTTAATGATACTATATGGGGGCTGGAAAGATGGCTGAGAGGTTAAAGGTGCTTGTTTGCAAAGCCTGAAAGCCTAGGTTCGATTCCATAGTAGCCAAGTAAAGCCAGATGCATAGAGTGGGATGTGCATCTAGAGATCATTTGCAGTGGTAAGAGGCCCTGGCAAGCTCACTGTCATTCTCTTTCTTTCTCTCTCTCTCTCTCTCTCCCTTCCTCTCTCTGCCTTGTTTTGTTTTTTGTTTTGTTTTTCAAGGTAGGGTTTTGCTCTAGCCCAAGCTGACCTGGTATTCACTATGTAGTCTCAGGGTGGATTCGAACTCACAGCGATCCTCCTACCTCTGCCTCCCGAGTGCTGGGATTAAAGGTGTGTGCTACCATACCCGGCTCTTCTTTCCATAGTTTTTTTTTTTTTTTTTTTTTGGTCTCTCTGCTTTTTTCTCTTGGGGTCTAAATAAATAAACAAATAAATAGATACGGTATGATTCCAAGTACATTCCATTCTAGGTCAGTGGTCACTGGGAAGAGAGGAGGCAGGAAGGAATGAACAGAGTTTCTTTTGTTTGTAATATTGGAAATGAAAACCAGCACCGTGTGTGCGCTGGGCAGGTGCTCAACCACTCAGCTCTACTGCTTAGGATGGTGAAAATACCGCACACTCGTTCCTATGTACGCGGACACATGCGTACCTATGCACAGGTGTGCGTATGGAGGCCAGAGCACTGCAATGCTGGGCACTTCTGAGTCTACAGTTGCCCCAGCCCGCAGAAGCACAGCCCTGAGAGCAAATGCTCTGTAAATGATGGCTTTGATGACAACAGGCCTCTGTGGAGTCGCTGACTTAACGAATGTGCCTATCTGCTGGGGGGAGGGGTTCCTGATAGAAGAACTGTGCACTCCCCAGTTAGCTTTTTAACCTGTCGTGGAGGCATATACCCCTAATGTGACTCCAGCACAACGGAGGCTGAGGCAGGAGGATTGTGAGTGTGAGGGCAGCCTGAGCTATACAGAGAGATGCTATCTCAAAGAGAAACAACAACCACAACCAAAAAGTTGATGGGAAATAGTCTTTAGGGGATAGGGAGATGGCTCAGTGGCTAAATTGCTTGCCATGCAAGCATGAGGATCTGAGTTCAAGTCTCCAGCAACCACTTAAAAATGCCAGGCATGGTGGAGCATTCTAGTAATCCCAGCACTGGGGAGGCAGAGACAAACAGGTCCTTGAGACTCTCTGGCTAGCTAGACTAGCTGACTAGAGGAGTTCTGGATTCAATGAGAGTCCTTAAAGAATGAGCTAGAGAGCAACTGATGTCAATCTCTGGACTCCACGGGTACATTCACACATAGGTACTCATGAGCACATGCATGCCCCACATGCATATGAACATGTATGCACTTACACATGCCAAAAAAGGTTTCAAATTGCTAAGTGTTGCTTTCCTCATTTTCTTTAAAAACTGCACCCATGATTCAGCTTGCTTGCTTTCTTTTTCTGTTTTGGTTTTTGTTGTTGTTTGCTTTTGTTTATTTTTTTTCAACTATAATTGCACTCTAGTCCAGGATGACCTGAACTTCACTATGGAGTCTCAGAGTGGCTTTGAACTCAAGGTGATCCTCCTACCTCTGCCTCCCGAGTGCTGGGATTAAAGGCATGCACCACTATGCCTGGCTTGTATTTTTTTCTTTCAAATATTTATTTTTATTTATTTATTTGAGAGCTACGGACAGAGACAGAAAGAGGCAGAGAGAGCCAGGCGTGGTGGCACACGCCTTTAATCCCAGCACTCGGGAGGCAGAGGTGGGAGGATTGTGAGTTCGAGGCCACCCTGAGACTCCATAGTGAATTCCAGGTCAGCCTGGGCTACAGTGAGACCCTACCTCGAAAAACCAAAAAAAAAAAAAAAGAAAAGAAAGAGGCAGAGAGAGAAACAATGGGTGTGACAGGGCCTCCAGCCACTGCAAACTAACTCCAGATGCATGAGCCCCTTTCTGTATCTGGCTAATGTGTGTCCAGGGGAATGGAGCTTCGAACCGGGGTCCTTAGGCTTCATAGGCAAGCACTTAACCACTAAGCCATTTCTCCAGCCCTTGTTTTGTTTTTAATTTTTTGTTCATTTTTATTTATTTATTTGAGAGTGACACAGAGAGAGAAAGAGGCAGATAGAAAGAGACAGAATGGGCACGCCAGGGCTTCCAGCCACTGCAAACGAACTCCAGATGCGTGCACCCCCTTGTGCATCTGGCTAACGTGGGTCCTGGGGAATCGAGCCTTGAACCGGGGTCCTTAGGCTTCACAGGCAAGTGCTTCACTGCTAAGTTGTCTCTCCAGCCCTTGTTTTGTTTTTTTGACTAGGTTGATTTCTAACTTGAGATCTCCTGCCTCTGCTTCCTGAGTGCTGGGATCACAGATGAACTTTGCTGTGACTGGTTTTATTCCTGTACTTTTCTGGTTGTCTTGGACATAAGGAGGGAAGTCTATAAAACCCTTTGACAAAACAGTCCTTTAGCCAAGCATGGTGGCACACGCCTTTAATCCCAGCACTCAGGAGGCAGAGGTAGGAGGACTGCTGTGAGTTCAAGGCCACCCTGAGACTACATAGTTAATTCCAAGTCAGCCTGGGCCACAGTGAAACCCTACCTTGAAAACCAAACCAAAACAACAACAACAAAAAAACCCCCAAAAACAGTCCTTTATATGGGCATATCTATATACAGTCTTTTTATTAAAAATTTTATTATACTGTTTTTCTGTAAAAGACAGTTATATTAATCAGTTATATGTAAGTAATTCAGTATATACACAACACTGATAATTTGCCTGTAAAAATTTACATATTTTAGCCTTTGTTCTATAGGTATTACTGCAAGGGGAAGAAGAGGATTATTCATTAATTATGCATTATTTTTATTTTTAATATTTTATTTACTTATTTGATATATAGAGAGAGGCAGATAGAAAGAATGGGCATGCCAGGGCCTTCAGCTATTGCAAACAAACACCAGATGCGTGTACCACCTTGTGCATCTGGCTTATATGGTAGCTGGGGAATTGAACATAGGCCCTTACTTAGGCTTCACAAGCAAGTGCCTTAACCGCTAAATCATCTCTCCAGCCCCATTATTTTTATTTATTGCTTTCAGATCTGTTTTTTTAAATTTATTTTTGTTTATTTTTATTTATTTATTTGAGAGCGACAATCAGAAAGAGGCAGAGAGAGAGAGAGAGAATGGGCACACCAGGGCTTCCAGCCACTGCAAACGAACTCCAGACGCGAGCGCCCCCTTGTGCATCTGGCTAACGTGGGTCCTGGGGAACCGAGCCTCGAACCGGGGTCCTTAGGCTTCACAGGCAAGAGCTTAACCGCTACGCCATCTCTCCAGCCCCAGATCTGTTTTAAGAGTCTAAGAACCCCTTACCTAAAGAAGTCTCTGGACCACTCAGATTTTCTCATAACAGAATGCAACCCAACAAATCATTCTGTTATGAAAATGAGCTCACAAAAAAATTGTCTGAATATTAGATTATTTTAAGTCTGGCATGGTGGCACACCACACTTTTAATCCCAGCCCTTAGGAGGCTAGGCAGGAGGAGAGAGAGTTGAAGGTCAGCCTGGGTTACACGGTGAGCCCCCATCTTGATGATGACGGTGGTAAAGATACCATCTAAACAGGGGTGGAGGGAGTCCTCAGGCCTGCCCCACCCCAGCCACAGAAGTTGGTGTCTGAAAATACTGAGGTCAATAAGGGCATGAATCCAGGGCTGAATTAGAAGCCAGTCTACAACTCCACTGTTCCGGTAAGAGCTCAGGACCAAAAATTGCCCTGATGAAAAAATAAAAAATGTGGGTTTTATCTTACAAGAACAAGACACAGGAGAACTGGAGAAATGGCTCAGTGGTTAAAAGCTCTTTTGGGGCTGGAGAGATGGCTTAGTGGTTAAGCACTTGCCTGTGAAGCCTAAGGACCCTGGTTCGAAGCTTGGTTCCCCAGGTCCCACGTTAGCCAAATGCACAAGGGGGCACACGTTTCTGGAGTTCGTTTGCAGAGGCTGGAAGCCCTGGCGCGCCCATTCTCTCTCTCTCCCTCTATCTGTCTTTCTCTCTGTGTCTGTCGCTCTCAAATAAATAAATAAATAAATAAATAATGGACAAAAAAATATATAAAAGCTCTTTCATACAAAGCCTTCCTGCTTGAGTTCAATTCCCCAGGACCCACATGAAGCCAGACACCAAGTGACACATGCATCTATGATCCCAAAGCATCTACAAGAGAGAGAGAGAGAGCTACTTGGGACAGCTAGACTGGTGTGTGCTCTCAGTGGCAAGAGGCCCTGTCTCGAAGAAGGTGGAGAAGAGCACAGCCACCTCAAGGCTGTCCTCTGACTCCACACTCATGCAGGGCACACACACGCGCAGTCACACACTCACATGCGTACATGGCATACTTCCCCTGCAAATAAGTAAATACTTATTTCCGTTTTGGGTGTTTAAAGGTAAGGTCTCACTCTCTGGCCCAGACTGACCTGGAATTCACTATGGAGTCTCAGGTTGGCCTCAAAATCACAGCAATCCACCTACCTCTGCCTCCCAAGTGCAGAGATTAAGGGTGTGTGCCACCATACCCTGCTAAATATTTATTTTAAAAAATAAATAAATAGGGCTGGAGAGATGGCTTAGCGGTTAAGCGCTTGCCTGTGAAGCCTAAGGACTCCGGTTCGAGGCTCGGTTCCCCAGGTCCCACGTTAGCCAGATGCACAAGGGGGCGCACGCGTCTGGAGTTCGTTTGCAGAGGCTGGAAGCCCTGGCGCGCCCATTCTCTCTCTCTCCCTCTATCTGTCTTTCTCTCTGTGTCTGTCGCTCTCAAATAAATAAATAAAAATTAAAAAAATTAAAAAATAAAATAAAATAAAATAAATAAATAAAAAGGCCTTTTGCTCAAACTGCTCTACCTTCACTATACACTTACTTATAGGTTCACTGGGTCCCAATTCTTGAACAAATCACCATAGCTGATAAAAATATGACTGCAGGGGCTGAGAAATGGTTCCATGGTTAAAGATGCTTGCAAATCCTGACATCAGGGATGCAATTCCTTAGCATCCATGCAAAAGAAAAAAAGTGGCTCATGCATCTGGTAGTTGTTTGCAGTGGTAAGAGACCCTGGCACACCCATATGCACTATATATATATGTATACATGAATGTTGTCAGGTGTGGGAGTATACATATATGTTCCCATCACTTAGAAAGCTGAAGCAAGCCGGGCATGGTGGCATACACCTTTAATCCCAGCGCTCGGGAGGCAGAGGTAGGAGGATGACTGTGAGTTCAAGGCCACCCTGAGACTACAGAGTGAATTCCAGGTCAGCCTGAGCCAGAATGAGACCCTACCTCGGAAAACCAAAGAAAAAAAAAAAGAAAGAAAGAAAGAAAGCTGAAGCAAAAGCGATCATGAGTTCAAGGTCAGTCTAGGCTAAGTAAGTTTCAGAAAAAGAAAAGATTGTATGTGATAAGAATAATTTGTTTTATATGAATATATACATGCACAAACACACATATATCCATATATATGGGCATGTGTGTGTATCAATCTTAAATATCCTTTTGGCTTGTATTGTGTGTGTTTATGTGGTGTGTGTGGCATGTGCACGTGTATGTGCAGATGCGTGCACCCAGTGTGCACATGGAGACCCAAGGAGACATGGGTGCCCTCCTCTACAGCTTGTCTCTCTTTTTTTTTTTTTTTTTTTATAAAGGTAGGATCTCACTCTAGCTCAGGCTGACCTGAAATTCACTATGTGGTCTCGAACTCACAGTGATCCTCCTATCTCTGCCTCCTGAATGCTGGGATTAAAGGCGTGCGCTGCTTTCTAGTCAGCAAGCCCCAGCAATTCTTTGCTTTCTGCCTTACTGTAGGACTAGAGTACAGGTATGCATGGCCATGCCCAGCTTTCTTTTTAAAAAAATTTCTTTCTTTCTTTCTTTGAGAGAGGGAGGAGAGAGGGAGGGAGGGAGAGAATAATATATATGTGTGTGTGTGTATACATATATACATATATGTATACACACACACACACATATATATATGTATACACACACATATGTATACACACATATATATATGTATAGACACACACACACATATATAGATAGATAGAGAGAGAATTGGCATGTCAGGGCTTCTAGCAAATGAGTTCCACATGCATACACCACTTTGTGCATTATTTGACTTACATGGATCCTGGGAAATTGAATCTGGGTCTTTGGCTTTGCAGCCAAGTGCCTTAACTGCTAAGCCATCTCTTCTCCATTCCTTCTTTTTAAATTTATCTATTTTTATTTTGTATATATTATAACAGGCTATACTCTTTTTATCACCTTGTCCCTGCTCCGGTTTCCCTGGGGCCCTCCTCAGTGGGGTTATGGTGTTCGCTGTGGGCTCAGGAAACCCTCAGTCGGTCCATGCCCAGCTTTTTAGCGGGGTAGTAGGGAACCACCTTGGGCAGTCTCGGACTCTCGGGCCCTCATGCCTAAGTGGCTGGTGCCCTTGCCCACTGAGCCATTTTCCTACCTGCATGGAACACAAGTGCTCCCCCTGGCCATGGCCCTCAGCCCTGACATCCCAGCCCCCCACAGGACTTACTAATCACCCCTGAGAAAAGCTTCCAACAAGCTCATCTACAGGTGAAACATCTTCTTTCGCACAGGTCCACTTAGACCATCACCTTCTCTATAAAATTCCCTGCCTTGTGGGCCACATGCCAGCTCTCAGGTCCCCAAATGGACACACCTGGAAAGCCCCACATCTACCAAAAAAAAAAAAGCTCCACGAAAACTGGTTTCTATTTGCCATACAAATGCAGTCAGTCCTTCCAAACTCAACATCAAACCGGATATCCGGGGGAGGGGGAGGGGAGGGGGGCAAATATAAATACCAGCTCCAACTGGTGAGACAGCGGTTGTAAAAATTAATGAGAATAATTGTTGTGAATTCTTGCTTTTGACAAAAAAAAAAAAAACCCTCACGAGGGCCAAAAATCTTAATTATGTCTGTCTATTAGGGGTTCATTTCCTGGTCCCAACCAGAAAGCTCGTACCTCATAAATATGGGCTCCATATACAATGATTTAAGCAGGAAGAAAATGGCCCCTGATGGGAAAAGTCGGCTAATATCAGGAGGATAGGCATGCTTGCATACACAGCCATTGTTGAGAGAGCCTGGAAAGGAACAGACCATGTGACTGGTGTTTAACACCTAAATAATTCTAGGGATTGCTCTGGGAGCTGCTGACAAGTGCAGTGAAAAGCTTACAAAAACTTGTTTCACGGAGCGCACGTCGCTGGGGAAGATTCAAGTTTTTAAATATCTTGCTCAAGCTGTCAGCCATCTGGGGAAATAACTCCCAAATCCAACTTGGGCTCACAGCTGGGCTGAGGAGATATATATATATATATATATATTTGCATTTGTACCCCTGTGCTCTCAGGGTATGTGACTACAGCCCAAGAAAGATGTCCTTCCACATATCTACCTATCTACCCCTACCTGGCACCTACCTGGCACCTACCTGGCTTTGATGGAGAAATCACATCATGAAGCCATTGAAACCTTAGACCCAACAAATGTTGCCTGTTTTTTTTTCTTTTCCCCAGGTCATCTTGACTGTAAAATTTCATTCAGATATATTTTTTTTTTCTTTCCCCTACTCATTCATCCAAAGGAAAATACTAGACAAATAGTTCTTGAATTGACGACATGATCGGGAAATAAACCACCAAAACCACAAAGACTAACATTTGTAGTTAGTTTTCAACCGCAGTAATAAGAACTTATTTAAAAGTCTCAGTCTTTCTCACATTCAAATACAGCCAGGGAGCAATGCTTGAGTAGACAGTTTCCGAAGGTCTCAGTTCTGAATGGGGCTAACTTGTTAATCAAGCTAATTGGTTAAGTAGTCAACGACTCAGTGCTCACTGTGGGGTGGGGAGGGGGGAAGCAGGCCCTGCATTATGCATTTCTGGACAGCATTCCATTACTCACAGCAGTGCTAGGAAGTGGATGCTCTTGTCATCCCCATTTTACAGATGGGGAAACTGAGTAAGTTCCTCTCTCTCCAAGGTCAAGAGGATTTGAACCCTCAAATGGCCCTCAATCCACATGGTGGTAAGAACTCGGCTGGCTTCTACCCATGACGTCAGAAGTCTCAACGACCGTTCCAGGTGAAACAATAAAGCACTCAGCCTGGGTCCACAAATCACGAGCAAGCTGGCCCCTTATTTAAATCACACATCATATATCCATGCGGGAGAGGGTTGCGAGGGTCTTGAAGCTGACTGGAAATGTGCTTTGCTTTGGACTTGCTCTTTATACAGAAAATTCATGACTTCGGGACTGTATAAGTAAGAAGTGGGGAAGACCTCATAGAAGACAGAGTGACAGAAAGATGTCTGCCATGAAATCCCTCTTCTACATGTCTAGAATTTATCCAGCTGCCTGAAAAGATCCTTGTGTTCAAACTCAACTAGACTCTCAGACTTATCCAAAAGAAAACAACAGAAAAGAAGAGAAGAGAAAGAAGAAAATAAAGCAATTCCTGTGCATGAACATGTGTGGTCATCAAAGATATATCCATATGTGGCTAGTTGGAGACACACACAGTTTGTGAGCATTGAGATCTACAAGCCTCCAGACAGTATTCAACTCCCTCCCTCTCTCTCTCTCCCTCTGTCTCTCTCTCTCTCTCTCTCTCTCTCTCTCTCACACACACACACACACACAGCAGGCACCCTTCATTACATAGATTGCTCAGTAAATACTTTGAAAATAGTAATGTGGGGGGGTGTTGGATATATTTATAGTTTCTCTGGTATGGCCATATGTGAAACGTGACATTATATGTTCCAGCGAGCCAGGAGGGTAACTCGGTGGCAGAATACATGCTTAGCATGTTTGAAGCTATAAGTTCAACCCCGGCACCAAAAAATAATAATAATAAAATAAAAAATAAATGGTATATTTCAAATATGGCATGTGGCACCGCTCAGGAGGCAGAGGTAGGAGCATTGCTGTGAATTTGAGGCCACCCTAAGAATATAGAGTGAATTCCAGGTCAGCCTGGGCTAAGGTGAGACCGTACCTCAAAAAACCAAAATACTAATAATAATAATAACACACACACATATATATACATTTGTGTACATATATATATATATATATATATATATATATATGTATGTATGTATGGCATGTGATACATGATGATTATAGTTGTGAGCAAAGAGAGAAAAGAGAAAGGGACTTGGAGTTTCCAAAAACTACCCACCCCCGTGGTTCTGCCCCAGCACGATGACAACGTACAACTTAGAAATCCCCCTCAGGAGCTGGGCATGGTGGCACACACCTTTATTCCAGCACTCTGGAGGCTGAGGCAAGGGAATTGCTTTGAGTTTAAGGCTATAGCCTGTGGTCTGGAGAGACGGCTCAGGCACTTGCTTGCAAAGCCTAAGGACTTGAGTTTTGTTCCCCAGTACCCACATACAGCCAGATGCACAAGTTAGAGCATGTGTCTGGAGGCCCTGGCATGCCTATACTCACTGTCCCTCAAATACATTAGTAAATAAGGCAGCCTGGAGCTATAGAGTTCTAGGTCAGCCTGGACTAGAATGAGATCCTGCCTTGAAAAAAAAAAAAAGAAAGAAAAAGAAATTTCCCTTAAGGACCTAAGCACTTACATGTTATTTTCCCCCTAAATTCATTTTCATATGTCCATCCCCTTCCTGTTCTTCCTTTATGAAGCTGGGCTTTCCTGAGGGATGGGAAGTGGAAATCTAGAGTGTCCTTGGATCCCGTGTCAGGTCTGGGAGCCTTCGAGTCTCATCTAACTGGGACCTGAGCTGCCCCTACTATCTTCTCCAGGGATTCTGCCACAAAGTTAAATGCAGGTTTGCAGCACTGATAAAAAGAAACAGGGGTGCTGGTGGGATGGCTTAGCAGTTAAGGAGTTTGCATGCAAAGCCAAAGGACCCAGGTTCAATTCCTCAGGACCCACGTGAGCCAGATGCACAAGGGGGCGCACGCATCTGGAGTTTGTTTGCAGTGGTTGGAAGGCCTGGTGTGCCCATTCTCTCTCTCTCTCTCTCTCTCTCTCTCTCATTCTCTCTCTCCCTCTTTCTCTGCCAAATTAAAAAAAAAAAAAATAAAAGAAACAGGTTTCTAGAAGCAAAACTGATATTCACCTGAAATAGTTTTATTTGCAATGTCATCTGACTTCATGGTTTTGTTCGCATTTGGGTGAGCCAATAAGGGACAACTCAGAAAAGGCTTCCTTCCCCTTTAAAAAGTAATTGTGTTTTGGAGGGAGTGGGTTTCTTCTGGGGGAAGAGAAGGAAGGTCTCTGGAGATCTGGAAGGGACCATCCATCACAGCTAGCCTGGTCACCAGACAGTCTGAATTCGAAGACTGTCCACAGTATGTTGTAATAGCATTATCTACCTCCCAGCCTGCACCAAAATAGCCTTCCCAGATTTTAGGGGGCTAAACTGGCTTCTGACTCTCTGGTCTTCCTGCCAGACTCATAGCCTCATGGCCTCCCCCACTCTGGCTTGGCTGGGAGTTGGGGTGCAGGTACCATGGAAGGAGGAGGGGGGCACTACCATCTGCATAGTCCTCGCTGCCCTGTGACCTACCCTCTTGAGCCCACATGGACCCCTCCCACGTTGCCCTCCTACTTTTCCACTTGCTCCGTTGTCACTTGAGGTACAGCCCCTCCCACCCCACAAAAAGAGTAAAGGGAAGAACACTGGCTCCCCAACAGACAACGTCACCCCCATAAAAAGTGACACTAGCCACCCACCCCAGCAAAAGCAACCTTCCTTCCCACTGTGCGTTTCATGAGGTCCGTGGGGCGTGTTTTGTCTATGTTTAAGCATGGATCAAATCTATGGATTCACAGATTTGATTCTAACTGGGGTGCATGCCTGTGAGAGAGAGACACTGGTGCCTTGTCCCTGAATGCCAGGAAGGCAGCCGCAGCCCTTAGACTATAGCTCCCGCCCTGCCCAGCACCCTGGGGTAGAAAGAAGCGCTGAGCTATTAAGACAAGATCTCGGTAGCCCTTCAGCCCAGAGATCCAGCGGGGGCTGTATTGTAGTCATGCCAGCCAGCAGACGGCCCCAGGTGCTGGCTGCCCGAGTCCAGGGCTTACCTTGTGATTCTGGTAGGATGTCACTGCAATAAAGGCTGTCTCAGGAAAGACGTGAGTGCAGAACGCCGTGTTTTTTGAACCGAATCCATTATTCTCGTCTGCTTTCACGATGTGTAATCTGGGCTGGTATTTGTGCATGGAGTTTAGGATAATCTAAAAATAACAGAGAACATGAGATTGTAAAAAAAAAAAAAAAGTAATCAAGACTCCTTTGTTTCCAGATAAATCCCAGCACCCCCCCCCCCGCCATACACCACCAATTAGCTTTGTTATGTGGACTCTCAAAAAAAAAAAAAGTCATTTCTTCTGTTTTGAAAAGGGTCCAGTGATTTCATTTAAAAGAAACATTTCAAAAATGACAATTTCCAACCAAAAAAGTCGAGGTAATATTCCAGGAATCTACCCGAAGCCCATAGGGTAGTAAATCAGGATTCTTAATAAAGTTTGCTTAATAAATTAACTCTGTGTGCAAGGGCACTTCCCGTCCCCAACAGGAGCCCAGCGAGTCTGGAGGGAGGAGGGGGGGGGGGCCTTGAGAAAGCTGGGCAGCGGGGGTGTTGTGCAATGACACATACAAATACCGCCCCCCCAACACACACCAGGAAAGAAAGAAAACCTCAAAGAATGAAAAAGTAAAGAAAAGAAAGAAACTAGATACTTTCCAAACTGCAAAAGGCCATGAGCTTGCTGGATAGACTTGGTGGGTGGGACAGACCTCAGTCCCTGGCCCCTTGTTAGACAGAGTGGAGTGGACCAGGCAGGGACACTGGTGGAGAGAGAGAGGAAGGGAGGGAGGGAGAGGAGCCTGACTGCCTTCACCGCGCCCCCCCATCAAAGTCAGCAGGGACTGGCCACCCAGCCCGCTCCCTTTCTCTAACTTTTATCAATATTTCGAGGGGGCGGGGCATAGCCACATGATCTGCAAATTTGCAACCCTACTGTGTGTCTTTCCCCTGCCTAGTGAGGGCTACACTGAGGGCGCAGATCAGCACACTGCTGGTGCTGCCAGGTTATCAGTACGAGCGCAGCGCGAGCATTAGTGTTACTATTACTATTGAAGACTTTTCTTTTCTGCCACAGTCAGGCCATTTCCGAAGATAAGCACGGTGATGAATAAAACCCAGTATGAAGCCTTCGAGGAGGCCGGCACCTTTAATCCTAGCACTCAGGAGGGTGAGGGGGGAGGATCGCCAAGAGTTCAAGGCCTGCCTGAGCTGCAGAGTGAGTTTCAGGTCAGCCTGGCCTAAAGTGAGACCCTGCCTCAAAAACAAATTAAATAAATAAATAAATGCAATCAAGTAATTAAATAAATTAATTAATAATAAAACCGTGTTTGTTTTGCAAATGACAGATTTGAACGCTTAGGCGGGGCTGTTTAGCACTAATTATTTACGGAATGCACTTTGATCCAAGCTCTTGGAATGGGCGAAATGACCACATTAAACCCTCCCCAAATCTGGCCTGCTCCCCCCCCCACTCCCGCAAACCCCACCCCGGGGGCCCCAAACCCCAGAGGCTGGGGTTGTCCCAGTGTCTTTGATATTTGCATTTTTGACCCTGGGGCAGGATCCGGGGATCCAAGCCCGAGGGGGAAGGGCGCGAGGTGTGGCCTGGGATCCCCACCCGGGCCCTGGAGCTCTAATCTCAGTCCTGGGGTCCCGACCGCCTCTCCGGGCCCGATAGCGACGCCGGGCCAAGGGGCGGCGGTGGCGACAGAGAGACGCAATGGGGCCCCTGCGAGCCGCCACCGGTCCGGCAGGCGCAGCCATCGTCCGGGCTTATCCAAATTGCTTTGACGGCCGGGGACAGTGTGAGGGCATCAGAGTGAGGGCGATCTAATGGCTCTTAATTTCATTAGGGAAGGTCCGAATTCAAAATCCACGATTTGGGCGAAAGCACTGCTCTCCGCCCACTACACACCGTTGCCCTGGGCTTCTGAGAAGTCCCCCAAACTTGGTAGCAGGACAGTGTGCCTTCACTAGCAATCTACCCCCAGAATGACCCAGAAGGCAACGCCAGAAAAGCAGAGGGGATGCTGGGCGCTGAAGTGGAATTGGGGAGCAGTTTTTACTTCCCAATTCTTTTCTCAGAGATAACCCACTACACACACTCAAGAGTACCAGCTCCCACTAGGATGGACCCCAGCAATGGTCCTTTACAAAATGATCCTATTGCCCCCACGTCCTCAAATCTAAAGTGTCAGCACCCCAAAAGCCCCCCCCCCCCGGGTCATTTTTGTGCCAACAGCATAAGAACCAGCAAACCGGTTTCCTCAGGGGACAGGAGTGAGGTCTCCATTCTCATCCTAGATTCTGGTGGCCTCAGTCAGTCCACCCTGGGACACCCCCCCACCCCGCAGGATCATTTCTCATTTGAACAACCTGTCCAAATCCATTCTACCCAGCTCTCTCCTTTCTCTAAACTGGAAACCATGCACCAACTGGGCTAGACAGGGGATGGCTTCAGAAAATAGAGACATCCTCAGATCCCTGTCCCCAGATACAAGCTGTAGGGCCTTGGGCCAGCCACTTCCTACCCCTGGACCAATCCTTTGGCTCAAAGTTGACCATTTTTTCTTCTTTCTCTCCAAAGCATACTAAAGATGCCCAAACGTGAATGAGTGACACCATCCACAGAATGGAAACACCTAGCAAAAGGTTCTAAATGAAGAATTCAGAAATGGTTCAGTTCTGGTGATTATTCCCAGCCAAGACTTTTGGGGCTGTTTCTCCAAAAATCAGTGTTGTGCCCTTTGTGTTCCTCTAGAGAAGAGGTATGAGGTCGGGATCAAGTTTCTACTAAAAGCTATGTGCCATCTTGGGGGTCCACACTTGCATCTACCAGTGGCAAGAAATTCACTGGGGCCCTGTCTTGAGGCCAGTCTAGAGTACAAGTTTGGGACCTGGGCCTAAGTTTGTCTACTCTGACCATAGTAGGGGACGAGAGAGCTGGATATTGAAGGGGGGGGGGAACCAGATCTGCCCAACGGTATCAAGTAAAGGATTCACCCCTTAAGACTTGTCTAGCCACTTGTAAAAGTGGGGGGAGGTGGCCTGGACTCTCTATCTCACCTGAGACAGTCCAATAACAAGGCAAAATTTAGACGGAAACTGGGGAGCTATACGCTTCCCATGGCCTGCACTGGCTACCCGCTGGGCTACAGCACCCATCCTCACAACAGGGGCTAGGGCACAGACCGGCTTCCCACACCCCACCACACCTGAGCCCAGCTGGAAGGTGCAAGTGCTGAAGACCAGCCTCAGGCCAAGGGGACAGAACCCTACCTCTAGCCACCAGGGAAAGACAGACCCAGGGTGGTACCACAAGCAGGAGAGAGGAGGATGCACCCGTGGAGACAGAGGAAGAAGAAGAAGAAAGAGAGAAAAAAAGACCAAGGGAAATGTGAACTGAGGATATGAGAAAGAAGAGATAAGGAAAGAGAGAAGAGATGGGAAGAGTAGGAGAGGAAGAAGTTCAGAGCAAAAAGTTAAAAGAATGACCCCGACATCACATCACGGCTCACACCTACAGTCCCAGCACTCAGGAGACAGAGGCAAGACTGGCCTGTGCTACATAATAAAACATTGTAATAAAAATGGTGAGAGGGGAAAGGAGGGAGAGAAAAAGGAAAGCAAGAGGGATCAACCCAGGAGAGCTGGAATAGAAGCACAGAAAGGGAGAAGCGTGGGATCCAGAAGCTAGAAAAGAAACTTCCAGGCAGAGGGAGAGAGTGAGAAGGGAGTCTGAACCTCAGGATACAGGACCACAGGGCGAGGGACTTACATGCCCAAATGGGTCCAGATGGTTGTTGGTGAGCTTGAGTTTCTGGAAGGAGACAAGCTGTCGCATCCAGTGTGCTCCGGTGGCCGGGGAATCCGGGTGCACGTAGAGACGGCCTGGCATGGCAGGCTCGGCTTTGCCAGTTACGGACCTAGAAGGAGGAGAGGGTGTGCTTCAAGATGGGCACTGGTGCATCCTGGGTGAGAGGTGCTGAGAGAGGAAGGATCCGGAGGGTCTACCTCCTATCTCTTTTAGACTTTTGCAATCTCTACTGCCCCATAACACATCTGGCAAGCACTATGTCCAGGCAAGCCTCCTGGCCTGGCTCTTTCTCTATGCGCCCCATTTTCCGCCCCCCACCCCAGAACTTTCAGTTTATTCTGCCCACAAACCCTCTGTCCGCAGGCTCTGAAAATCTGGCTGTGCAAAAGATCCTGAAAACTCCTTAAGTGCGTTCAAAGGGGCCTTCCTCCTCCAGGCCGTGTGCTGCTGGCAGCTGAAGGAGCAACGGACCCCAGCAACGGGCCTCTCCTCTCCCAACTGTTTAATTCCCGTGCCACAGGCTGGTTTTTCAATTTCATTTAAAAGCCACGCTCAAAGCAGGTTAGCCATAAAAAAAATAACTGTAAATGGTTTTACGTCTCCAGAAATTCGTCCAGCACTTGGTAACAATACGTTTCTTTAAAAAAAAAAAAATTCCACAGTCCATGAGTGCAGCTTTAGATTAGGGCACCTCATTTCCTGTCAGCCTCAGTGTTCTCCTCTATAAAATGGGAGCTAGTAGCCTGCAGTGCCCTGGTCTTGTAATGCTCAGCTGGATGCCGTGGACTAAGTGTGCATAACCCTCCCTCCAGCACACAGTAAGGGCTCAAACAATGTTTACTGGTGCCTTGGCAGGAATGGGGAAGGTATTCCACTCCCCCCCCTCCCATGCATACCATTTATTATCTGCAAATTTATATCTGTGGTCATCGGCAGGAACTATGTCCATGAGGAGGATGTACTTCGTTTTGGGATTAAGGCCAGTCACCTTCACTTTGTAACTGGGAAACATCCGCCTGGGACAGAGGGACACACACAGAGAAGCGAATTAGCGCCAAAACTCACAGGAGCTCGATCCCAAATTATAATGGAAAACCAATTCCTTCAAAAATGTTTTAAAAAAAACACACACACACACCACAACTAGACCCACTCCATTCTCACCAAAATCCACCCCAGATTTCCTCTGAAGTTCTGAGGAGGAGAAAAAGCTAAGAGATACGTGGGGAAGCTAGCATGAGAGTGTGGGCGCTTTGGAGAAGAAAATAGAAACCAGGAGGCTGCTGTTTATGGCGGCGCAGTGGTTTTGAAGAAAGCCTGAGAGAGACCACTTGCAGACCTTCCTAAATGCTCTCCCCCAAACCAGCCACCTACTGCGAGGGAGGAGAGGACGGATCGCTAGGTACGTGCCAGGTGCTGTCCTGTGGGTACAAACCTGGTTCTCTGTTGCCAGGGGCGTCAGTTAGTGAGAGTCCCTAGTGCTTGTCTCTGGGTTAGCTCAGTTGGTGACCAGACATGTGTATCTCTAACAGAAGTTTACTCTTCGAAGCCCCTGGACTTCTCCAAGATGCCTGATATACTTCCCTGGATAGCTTGATCTCCCCAAGCCTTAAAAGAGCAATTCCAAACCTTCCCAGGTTAGGATTTTTTAGCAAAAGCCTGGGACCTGTACTAGACTTGGATCCCTAGAAAGTTAAAACCGACACACTCCAGGTTACCTGTTACCTCACACCAGGGGTGCTCCTCCCTACTGTGCCTCCGCAAGCCAGGGATCTTAGGCTGGCTTGGAGCTGGTGGGCAAGTCCTTGGAACTCGGCTGACCCAGCCTTCCAAGGAAGGAGTGAATGGAGGCCTCCTTCTTGCAGCTCCAGAGCCGAGGCCTGTAGGTGTTTATCTGCCCAAGCACCGCAGCGTGCAGGCTTAGGTGCAGGAGACCCTGCAGGCCTTTTATAGTTAAAACCTGCTCTGCTCAGACATGGAGAAAAAGGCACCCTGGCTGGGTCTCTCCTTCCTGGGCGGAATGGGAAAGGGATCTCAGCTCCCTGGTATAAACACACTGCTGCCTCCTCGGGCCTTAGGCTGAGCAGGGAAGCCGACATTGTTTAATTTCAAATAATAATAAATGTCACTGCTGTCAGTTTACTGCAGGAGGATTCGGCTGGAGAACCAGGGTGTCTGGAGAGTCAGCACCCCGCCCTCCACCTTCACACACCCAGGCATGGGCCTACCAGTCTGCAGAGAGCACACTCAGGGCCTGCTGTCCCTTGAACCACAGGGAGGAGTGAGGCATGGGTAGGCGTGCAGCGAGCAGGTCCCCGCGCCTGCACCAGCACCACCGCACAGAGATCCAGAGCTGCGGGGCTCTGCCCCCCTTCCTCTCCACCCGCCCCCCATGTCTCTGCGAGCTTTGAAGGCCAACTCCGGAGTGAGCGTCTTGGCCGAGCAGCCGTGTTTATCGGTGTCTGTGTATAGAGCCCCACGGAGCCCTCACTTAGTTTCAAAGGCTTCGTCTGCTCTCTTATAAACAATGAGAAGAGGTAGCGAATACATTCAACAATTCGGAGTTTGGCAATCGGGTGGGACCCTGGAACTAGCCCAAGGTCAGGGAGGGTGGGAAGAGAGGTGGGGGCCAGGGACCAAGTCCAGATCTATGAATGCAAAGCCCTTTTCCACTCTGCCTTCTCTGTTCCCCCCACCCCCGTCTTTCCTTCCTTTCCTCTTTCTCTCATTACTAATCTACCCAGATAGCTGAGCTCCAGTGCTCCCTCATTTCTTCCTACATAGAGGTGGGAGAAATGTCCCGTTTCCAGAGGTGAGCATTTGGTGTCCCCCACCCGACTGGGAACTGGGGGGAGAATTCTCCCTGTACCTCTTTAATCAGATGGAAAGTGAACAAAATATTCTCTCTATTCTTTCTTCCTCTTCCACAGAACTTTTTCTTCCTTCCCTCCCACTTACCCCGCTTGCCCTCTATGCCAAGCCCGGCTCACCTCCCAGCCTTGGTGATGATCATTTCTGTACCCACTTCGTGGAATTTCAACCACAGTTCTCTTTCATGGAGGAAAACTTTGATTCCTTCCATACCCTGAAAGAACCAGAGAGAATTCAGCCTGGAGCCTGGTTCTACTGGCCCTGCTTCTCCAAACTTCTCCCAAACTCCAGGACAGTGTCTTCTTCCTCCCCACCACCTCCCACCCACTGCAGCCTATGAGCTCAAAGGTTGTGAAGTGGCTGTAGGGTACGGCTTGATCCAGGCTCTAGGGCATGGCAGTAGCCACGCTGTCCAGGAACTGTCCTCCAGCAACATGCCTCCTGCCTTTTGAGCCACCAACATAAGCCTTGAGAGTCATGACCCACCACTGAGCTCCTCTGGGAAGAACCAGGCTGGCAAATTTTACTCTGCTAAAGCAGAGATACAGTGGTGGGGGGGGGGGGAGAAGAAAGAGGAAACTCAATCTGGAAAATCCCAGTGTGATAGTCTCCTATAGACACCCAGATGTCCACTTGCAAAACATACGGATATGCAAATTCTGTGTGTGTACCGTGTTATTGTCAGTCACGGCACATACATGAAATTTGCAATTTAGCTTATTTATTTTTGAGACATAGCCCAGAATGGCTTAGAACTTATTACACAGCCCAGGCTGACATCAAACTCTTGGTGATACTCTTGCCACAGTCTCCTGTGTTGAAATTATGGGTACTTGAGCCACCATGCCCAGCTGGAAATTTCAATCAAAAGTCTATATTGTGGGCTGGAGAGATGGCTTAGCGGTTAAGCGCTTGCCTGTGAAGCCTAAGGACCCTGGTTCAAGGCTCCATACCCCAGGACCCATGTTAGCCAGATGCACAAGGGGGCACATACGTCTGGAGTTCGTTTGCAGTGGCTGGAGGCCCTGGCATGCCCATTCTCTCTCCCTCTCCCCCCCCCCTCTGCCTCTTTCTCTGTCTGTCACTTTCAAATAAATAAATAAACATTAAAAACTCCGTATTGCCCACAGTCCAGAATAAAAATACGAATACTAATATTAATAACTCTTCCAGCTCCTGCTCCCCACATCTACCATCATTCACCTTCTAGCAATTTTGATTTGATGCCTTGTGACATTTTCGCTTTCAACTAAAAGTTATTTTACAAAACCAATGCCAAAAACACAGCTGTAAATTCTTCATTTTGAAATAACTAGTAATCATTTAAGGGATGGATCTACTTTTCCTTAAAAGAAAAGAATATGGAAGTTTCCCAATATACTCTCACACTGCGCTGCTTCTGTAAAAAATAAAAATAATTTGAAAAGCACACCAACGCACACTTTTCAAGAAAGTCTGGGGGAAAAAAAAAGTCTTGGAGGGCATCAAAATCTAAGGAAGGGTTTTGGCATCTATACACACCTCTGACCAAGTCACCCTGCTTTGTGTCCTATGACAAGTGTTTAAAAATCATGGGGTCTTCGGAGAGACACGGGGAGCGCCCAGTGCGCTGGGGTTTGGAGCACGGAGAATGTACGGTGGGTCTCCTTCCTCCCCGGGGGCTCAGCTTCCAACCAGGAGAGGGGGCGACTCCCTGTACCATCTCCCAGCCTGGCGCAGGGCCTCTCCGCCAGACAAACAGAGAGCGCGGCGCGCCGCGGGTCCAGGCATCCGGCCGGGCCAAGCTGGCGGGCGGAGACGAAGGCTACCAAAGATCTAAGGGGTCAAGCCATCGCTCACGCTGGCCTGAAGCTGCCCGCTGACCCGGCCCTTAATAAGGCGCACCTAGGGCAGCAGGAAAGGAATTATCTGGGCCATTGTGAGGTGACCCCCAAATAGTCAGATCAACAATTCTTCAACAATGTAAATGTGTTTCCAAAAAATCCTCACGCCCGGCGAAGATAATCGCCAGGATACCGTGGATTGGGATATCGTGGTATGAGAGACTGGGGGTGGGGGGGAGCGAGGGAACAGAGAGAACTGGCCGGATTGAGTAGGAATTACAAGGAACAAGAGAAATCATGGGCCGTGCCCCCTGGTCCCCGCAAGGCACGCAGGAGAGAAACAAGGAAGGCTGGCTCTGGCCTTGCGCGCGGGCTGCCTGGCCCTGAGTTTCTTACCTGCTGGGTGAAGGCAGCCTGCGGAGATGAGGGGGACTTGCTGGGGGCTCCCAGCGCGCTCTCGGGTTTGGAATCACAGGACCGGTCTTTGGAGTCGGGCTCTAGAGGCGTGTGTGCCAGGCCAAAGCCATCATCCGCGTCGGCCATGGTGCGCCCAGGGCCCTGTGCCCGCGCCAGGTTCTGTTCTAAGAACAAGAGACAAGAGACTGATTCGGTTCTAAACAGCGAAGCAGCCGCTAGGACCCCCCCCCCCCGAATTCCCAGCCCCCAGCACCCGCTGAAGGAGGCTGCAGAGCGGCCTTTTGCTATTGGCATTACTTTCTGACCACGCACGATCACTCTGGAAAACACAGGGAGGAGGCGGTGAGGCCCGCATCTCCCCTGCGCAGGCTCTGGGCTTGATAAGCGAGCTGCCCGTCAAATTTGTCTGAACTCCTGGAAGAGCCAATAAAGATAAGGTATTTTTGGAAGCCATTGGGTAGGAACCCAAAGCAAAACAAAACAAAACAAAACAAAAAAACACCCCAGTGTCCTTTTCAAGAAATTTTCTAAGTAAATTACAGAAAGTCATTAGAGCTCTTTTTCCTAAACCTCACAAGAGGATATATATATATATATATACATATATATATATTTCCCTCAGTAGGCAAAAGGGTAGAAATGTAACCCGGCTCTTGCAAAAACCCAAAGATACAAGAGGAACAAGGATGGCTAATGGAGACAGCAGGTTCAAAGGAAAAGACACTCACATCTCTCACTTCCCATGGTCACAGGCCTTCATGTAAAGTCATTGAAAATTAAAAGTCCTTTCCTCTCCCCGCGCCCCCCCCCGCCCCCCGCCAACCTTAAGTAGGATTTGTTTTTAAAAAAAAATAAGTAAGTTTAAAGTAGCCACAGAGAAAGGCAAAGGGAGAAAGGCGCCAGGCGGCAGATGGGAGAGGCGCCTGCCGCCGGGGTCTGATTCTCCCTGCTTTCTCTGCTCTCTACCCTGGGCAGGCATTTTGTGGGCTTCCAGGCAGACGGGAGCTTCTCGGAGCTTCAATCGGCCTGGATCTCCGAAACGGCAGTCGTGGCTCGGGATCCCATAGAATAAAATCGGCCCGGGGCCCCGGGATAGCTGGTGAGTTGTGAGCGCTGAGCGGGCCTCCCAGATCCATGGCTGCAGCCCAGGGGCAGCTCAGGGCAGCCGGAGGACGGAGCCCGCACGGTGACCGCCTGCCTCCTCGCTGATCTTCCAATCCCCCTCCACCACCCCTTACTCTCTAAAGGAAGACTTTCGGCCACTACCCCAGCCTGAAGATTGTGCTTGTGGGGGGCGGGGGGTGTGCAAGCGATGCCCGCACAAACCTAGCAACTGCTTAGGCAAAAAAAGCTCCTCCATCCCACCCCGTTTACGGTGGCCAGAGACAGCTTCCAAGGCCCGAGTCCCCAGCGGGTTTCTTTTCCCACCCACTCCTCCAGCCCCTAGGGATTTTTTTTGTGTGTGTGTGTGTCGGGGGGAGGCGGTGATCGGAGCCCCACTGAGTGCTCGTAACAAAACAAAGCCGGGCTGGAGCCCCCCACCGGCTCTCCCAGTCACCGCCGGCCACTGGCAGAAACCCACCCAACGCCCTTGCCCAGGGTCCCGGGGAAGCTCGAACAAGATGTAGTTTGACAGAACCAGGCCGAGCGCCCTGCAAGCTCCAACGCGACTCCCCCAGCCTCGGCAGCCTCCCGGGCTCCGCTTGCCGGCGAGGTCGGTGCAGCAGCGCCAGGCGTCGTCTTGCAAGCCCAAGCTGGGCTGGGTGCGGGGCGGGCGTCCGCCATCCGCGCTCCCCGGAGCCGGCGACTCCCTCCCCGGCCTCCCTTGGCCAGCCGCGGGGACCTGCGGACCGTTACCTCGCTCGTGCAGCCGGGTGCATTCACCACCGCCCCTCTTCCTCCTAGCAGAGGAGCCGGCGGCCAGGCGGGGGTGCTGGCATGGTGGTGACTCCGGGGTTTAGGCTGGAGGTGGTGGCCGTGCCTAGCTTGGCCGCCACTGCCGCCAACTTGCCCCCGCGTAGCACCCGCCGCCGGAGCCTTTGCAGCCTGGTGACTGGCCACCTCCGACACACACCTCCTCTGCGGCTCGCTGCTCGCTTTTCCCTAAATACTTGCAAGTCGTCAGGCTTCACAAGGGTTCCAAAGAACTCGAAACAGCGGCTCAGGAAGCACCCAAAACCACATAGTCTCAGTGCTGGACTCAATCCTTGCACCCACCCACCCCCCCCACCCCCTCCGCCAGGGAAGAGAAGTTGGGAGACAAGCAAGAGAGAGCCCCTTGGGAATGGTCCAACTCCTTTCAGAGATCTGCTCTCTGGGTTAATGTTCCGGAATTCGAGGTAAGACTCTCTCCCTCCCTCTCTCTCTCTCTCTCTCTCTCTCTCTCTCAGAAATACAAGCCCACTCAACTGAGCATAGTGACGTTGAATTGCCTCGATGCTTACAAAGTTCTGAATTTGCCTATCCAGCTAGCTCCCCCCGTAGCACACTGCCCCACTCTCTGTGTCTCTTTTTCTCTCCCTCTCCCACCCACAATCCCTCCCTCCCTCCCTCTCTCCCACTTTTTTCACTAGATTTCCCCAAAAGCTCAAATCACACACTCTCAAATCCAGACCTGGCCGTTCCCCACCCCCACTCCCTTCCCAACCTTCTTGCATCTCTGTTGTGCTGAACCAGTGGTTGCTGAGAAAGAAAGAGGAAAAAAAAAAAACCCAAAACACAAAACATGACCAAAAAAAAAAAAAAAAAATCGGCAACTTCTCCCCTGAAGCCCAGCAATTTCAGTAACCCAGCCCTTCAGAGAACCCGGCTGGCTAAACGTACGCACCCACCCACAGGCCTCCTCCGAGGCCGCCCCACCGCTGTCTTCAGTGCTGACCTCAGATGGAGAGCAGTGTGACCCTTCCTGGCCCCATGGAGCCAGGGCTGGCGGCCCTGACATCTCTCCCTCGACCCCAACTCACCACCCACCCCCATTGTCAATGACTAGGGGTGAAGGTGCCTTGGGATGGGGGCCAAGATCAAAGATGCCAAAGAGATCACCACTGATTCTCCACCCTCCACCCATAGGGGCCATCAGAGGGCTCTGGCTAGAGATATATACAAGGCAGTGCCCCGGGTTTATTAAAATAATCAACCGCTCACAGGGACCTGGATGGGGTTTTTATCTCCCCCTGCCCCTCGCTTTGCCCTTCCTGCTTGAAGCCTGTTGTTCTGGGGTGAACTGAAACAGTCAATAGATACATAAACACAATCTGCAGGTCCTGGTGTGGGCAGCGCCAGGTTGGGGGCTTGCAATAAAGTCCGAGGTCCCATTCTGTTTCCCCTTCGGGCTCACTCTGTCTTGTTGTTTTCTGGTACTCCAACTGGGGACTGGAGACTGCAATGGCCAAGGTCTGGAGAGAGGGGAAAGGACCCCCCGGAGGACTGGATGGGTGACTGGTTAGCCATCTGCGGCTACAAAATCAGTCTGTCCCTGCAAAACTCTCCAATGGACTGCCCACTAAATGTGGGGCAATGCATGGAAGGAAAAAAACTAACCTCACACTTTTCCGGTTTGTTTTCAAGCAGCCCTTGACCCAGGCGGGTTATTTATTTGTGCAAACACCTTTACTCTTCCAGAATGTCAGCGCCACATAGGCCTTTGGGCTAGTTCAGGGTGCAGTCCCAGGTTGAGGAGGGAAAACCAGGAAGAAAGCCTGATTTTCCACATCTCTGGTTGACGGAAGGGGAAATCCAGAAAGACCGCTCCAATCCCTTTACATTTGCAGAGATTTGCGGATAAAATTCATTCCCATAAATACTCTATAGGCCCTTCCCGAGAGAGGAGAAAATCCGGATTCTTCCAAGTAACAACCCAGCCAGATCAACTTCCTTCACAGAGCTTAGGAGGTGCACGGTGCGGGCCGCCAAGCAAAATCTCTCTCCATCTCTCCATCTCTCCATCTCTCTCTGTCTCTCTCTCTCTCCCCTCCTCCTCTTCCTCCTCCTCACCTATTAGATAGGGGGTATCCACTCTTGCAAGTGACAAGGAAAGACAAAATGCAAGATAGCACACTCCTAATTTGCTCTACAATATTTACACTTGGGGGTGGGGGGAGATTCAGCAAGGCTGGTAGAATGAAAGCTGGGGTCCTATGGAAAAGAAAGATATATCTCCCTCTTGTTTCTCCCCAGTGACACTCACCTCCAAAAGTCTCACCTCTTCTTTCCAGCCCAGAAGACAGGACCGTCCACGCACTGAATCAGGGAGCTCAGAAGAATTTTGAACGGGATTTATTCGCTCTCCCCCCCACCACCACCAAAAAAAGATTTCTCCCCCACCTTAAAAAAAATCTGGGACTTCTTTACAGCTTCTGCCCAAAGGAGCAAGTACCTCCCAGCTCGTAGTTGGCTTGTGCTCCCTAACAAATTAAATATTGCTGTTTATTACCAGGCATACCCCAATAAAATAAAGAGGCAACCGGTGATAGCAACTATCTCACCAGCCGCTGCTCCTATAGGACTTGGAAACGTCACCAGTCACGCAACCAAGCCCGCGCCTAGTCACGCTCGGCTGGGGGGGCAGTGGCGGGAGATTAATTTCTCTCCATCTTCTACCAGCCCAAGGTCTGCGAAGCCACAAGTCAAGGCTGGCTATACCCAGGGTGAATAAATAAAGAAACAAACAAACCCAGCACCCTCTGGAGAGGGAGTGGGGCGGGAAACAGAGATGGGGGAACAAACACAAGACAAATAGAGAACCGAGATCGATTTTCTTTAGACAGGGGGAGAGAAAGTGGATCTCTGCGACGTGAGGCCGGAGGCCGCCTCAGCCTCCATCGGAAAGAAAAAGGAATTGCCCCGAGGTGTCTTGCACGAGGCAAAGGATTCTTATCCGTTAATCATTTTTTTTTCTAATGGGGAATGCTTGGCAAATGAATATTGAAATGCCATTTAGAGGGTTCTATTTGGGATGCGGTAAGTCAGCATCCACTGCGTACTTATAGAGAAAAACAGACTAGGGGATATATAAGTAATATATTAGTGGAGAACAAAAAAACAGGGTAAGAGAGAGAGAGAGACCTGCCAACGTTCCTTGCAGAAAAGCTTTTCTGCTTCTTCATCGAGGTCCTGGGATGCAATTCGTCCCCGAGTGGCCAGGCGGGGGCGGGGTGCGAGTGGGTGGTGGGGCTTGGGGGGCGCTGGGTGGAGAGGGGTGCTTTCTACATAGAAAAAAAAAAATTACAGTGCCCGGGCCCTGTAGAGGGGCGAGCCACTCTATTTAGCTTTGTAATATCGACAATTATTTTGAATTTGATCAATGGGCATCGACCTCTAAGTAGCCGGGTGGATATACGCAAGTTTTGTTTTGTTTTGCTTTTGCATGCATGCATGCATGCATTTGGAAATCCACTACGTGGAGTTGCGAAACGCACCGCGTCGACGCCCCTGGCGGCGCCGAGCCCAGCGCAGGGCCTGCGGCGGGCGCGCCGGGGAGCCAGCCCGCGAGCGCCGGGCCTTCCGGAGGGGTAAGTTCCCCGCCCCGGGACTCCCCGGGCTTCGGCGGTTCCATCCTGGGGTTACGCGCTCCCCTAAGCCTTCCCCCCCTCCCACCTCCCGGCTGTTTGTCCCCGAGGCATAGCCCGGCTCGAGGCTCGGTCTACCCCGGGGACGGCAGCAGTCAGCCGGCCCAGCAGCCCGCAGAGCCAAGGTCAGGCCCGCGGGGACAGCGGACAGCCGCCTCCCCGGCGCGCGCGGGCCAGCCGGGCGGCCCGCAGACCTCGTGGGTCCCGGCCCTTCGCCCGGGCTGCACCGTCGCCCTTCCCGGCTTCGCTTTCGTTTCCCAAGCGACCCACTCGGTCCCCAAGTGCCAGATGTCAAGAACGCAATCCGAAACGCTTCTCCCAGACTCCCTGACCGACCCAAGGGAGGGTTCCTAACTGACCACCACGCCGGGAGGTGGGTGGGCGGAAAACCGAGGCCTAGGCCCCGCCGGGCGCAGACAAGGAAGGCGAGCGCCTTTCGGTTTCCCGGTTTTTCTCCCCATTTCCAAGGCAACTACCTGGGCCAGCTGGAAAAAGATTCTGGGTGCCCGGAACCACACACTCACTTCCAAAGTCCTGGAGAACGCTTGGCACACAGAAAAACAAACAAGCAAACAGACAAAACCAACAACAACAACCAAAAAAAAACCAAACATGAAGACCCCAAATGGATTTTATAACCCCCAACTTTTTCTCTAATCATTTGGACGGCCAACTCTGGGCCATACATACCTCTCTCCCTTCTTTCCCCGGACCCGCACTTCCCAAAATCTGCTCCCATCTGGGATTTTCTTTCCCCCCTACCCCTCTGGGGGGGGGGGTTTAATACCTCAATGAAAACGATCTTATTACTTTTAAAATATTTTTAATGCAAAAGAAAAACTAAAACAGCCAAAAGAAAGATTTCTGTTGATTTTTCCCCCCGCATTTTTTCTTCCATTAAAAAAAAAATCATGTCCAAAACTAGCATCTGATTTTCCTGTCTTAGAGGGAACAGGCAAGAGTATGTAAGTTCCATCTCGCTCCCAGTGTGGCCCTGGTCCTGCCTCACCCGGGTCTCCACCGAGGTCAAAAAGTAGAGAGCAGTGCAGAGGAGCCTGGGAAAGTTAATCAGAATTATAACAATGGAGACAAAACTAAACTTTGGCCAACTCACTTTGCAGAAGGAAAAGGGTCCCAGAGAGGGTAGGAACTTCCCTTTTTTCCCCCCTTAGGAGATCAGTTTCCCTCTTGCCTAGTGAAATTTGGCTTTATTATATATTTTTTTTTCCAGGACCATTGGAGCATCCTTCCTGATGTTTTATTCAGCTCTCAGCTTTTCCCCTCTTTGGACCTGTGGGAAGAACATTGGCTGTGATGATATTCAATACGCGATATTCTTCGCCAACATTCCCACCAACAACTGCTATTGCTATCCCAGATTTCTCATGTTTGAATGCCCTGTCTCGCTCACACTAACAGTAAGGAGGTGGGGAATGCCAGTGACTTTCTAGAGAACCGCTGACCAGGACACCAATGTAGGGGGATTGGCACATCCCATGAGCAGTGGAGGTGGCCTCTGAGGGTCACTTGGTGGCAGTCTGGCCTTTGTCCTTGGCCCCTCCAATGTGAGTAGTCAGCAGTGGGGAACGGACCTGCAGTGGCTGTAGGACACTCTGAACCTGGGAATAGAAACCACACTGGCAGACGGGCAGCAAAGAGCCCACTGAAAACCCCGCGGGCACTAAGTTTGCACCAATTCCGAGCCTCTAACACTCAGGATAGTACCTCCACTGCTTGGAGTGTAAGAGAAGAGCTGTCTGGAAGCCCCTTCCCCTTAAGGACAGGGTGCCCGCCCTTCCCCAGGTCTCCCTCCCGGGACACTGGAAAGACACCCTGTCTACAATGAAAACTATTTTTCTTGTTCTCCTACAGGGTGTGGGCTGGGGGACGGGGGGTGGGGTGGGGGGGGGGGAGAAAACAAGAAAGAAAGGGAAATTAAAGTCACAAGTGTTAAGCTCACTCAAAGGGCTGGATTCAAAACCAGAGATGAAACGGCATCTCCAGCGCCTGCTAACTACAGGCCTCCTTCCAGCCAGACTGACCGGGCATGGCCCCGGAGCAAGGCAGCCTCACTGGAGAGAATCCATGCCCGTTTCATACAGGGTTGCATTTAAGGGGAGGGACGTGGATCCTCCTCCGCGTCAACACAGGACTCACCGGTGCAGGAAACAAAGGAATGAGCAATTGTGGGGGTTGGGGGGTGGCGAGGGGTGGCGGTGATTACTACTGAAGCTAGACACCTTCACATCAAAATGGGCCAGGTGAGCGGTTTGAGAAATTCCTAAAGTCTGATCAGAGTTTCCGACCAGGGCGCGCCAGGGTCAAGAGGATCTAAAACGCTATTTTATCCACGCGCTGTAACCAACCCAGTGTGCCAGGCTCTAATCCTTGCAGCCCTCCTGGCCCCTCTTTCCAGGGAGAAATTTGCCCGAGCAGAGACTGTGGGCCCCGCAGCTAGAGGAGGCAGAGGAAGTACACTCTTGCCTGGAGCTGCAAATGAGAACTCTAGTAATGACCTTGAGCAGCTGAAGGGAGGCAGATGAGGTGAGGAGGGCAGCCAAACCCCAAAGTGGAAGGATCCGTCACCAAAGTGATTGCGTGGTCGAGACCTCTAATTTTTCTTCCCCACCAGCCTGGGCTGCCAGCACCCCCTCCCACCCCCAGCTGGTCCCCTCCAGCTTGCCTCAGCTGGGTTTCTGGGAACAGCCCTGACAGAAAGCTCTGGAAGCAGGAGCTGAGATGTATCTACCCTCCACTCCAATCACGACCTAAGAACATTGGGGAGCCATGGACCCAGGAAGTTCTCGGAGTGTTCCTCCCCAGAAGACCCTGGGTTTCCTGGCTACCATGGCAACTTGGGAGTCACTTCCAACAAGCTCAACAATGGGGAGTGTGGGACAGTCCGTGGGGAGGCTTAAAGGCCCTGCGCTGCCGCCCTTTGCTTTCCAGAGTAAAGAAAGCTCCTCTTTAGGGAGAAAAGAGAGTTCAGACCAGCTTGGTTGGGAACCCCTCCGCCTGTGGTGCAGAGCCATGACCTTAACAAGTAGAATATATCAGCAGGCCTTGGGGAACCTCAGTGGAAACCCGAACCCCCCCCCACACACACACCAGTGAGGACATGGGACTTTAGGAGTGGCGCCCTTTTTCACTCCCCACCCTCTGTTTCCCCATTGCATCTGGCTCCCCAGCCACCCAGAGCAGCTTCATGGATGGAAGAAACTAGAAAATTTGACATATTAATGTCTACAATATCTTACTGAGGCACAGAAAGTTACACCCCCTATTCCTCTTAGAGGAAAAAAAATGCTTGATTGTGGACAACATCAAAGTAACATTAAAATAATATTTCTGTTGCATTGCTTTGCTTTTGAAATCTGCAGAGATGAGAGGGGGAAAAATGGCCTTTTTTGGGGGGGAAGGGGTGTCGGTGATAATACAAACCAAATTTTCTGCATGGGGTTCTGAGGTAGCAAACTTCGAGAAAGTGTGAGAAAGAACTGTGGGTGTGAGGAGGTGCTGATCATCTTAGCAGGGGTCAAAGGAGAGGAAGAACAGGAAAGGGCTCCCCAGAGTGGGGTCTAGGTCTAGGTACCCACAAAAATTTGGATTGCAGGCTAAAAATGGATTTGTCCCATTCTGTGGGCGGACTCCATCCATCTCAGAATTAGTCAGGAAACAAACGATTTTTATTTCTTTTCTCCAATTCTGATGGAGCAGCTCATGTCCTCCCCCCTTCCCAAAGTTCCTGGCTGATGTGGTACTACTGATGATCTCATGTCAATCCAGTCTCACAGCCTGGGAGGCGCTTGTAGGTTGCTTTCCTGGCACCCAGGTTTTTCTTACTCTCGGCATTTTTTTTTTTTTTTTTTTTTGACACAGGGTCTCAGATAGTCCAGGCTGACCTGAAATTCCCCGTGTAAGAATGAGGGCAACTTTGAACTTCTGATCCTGCTGCTTCTCCCTCCCTAGTGCTGGGATTACAAGAATGTGCCAGGAAGCTCTGTTTATGGGGTGCTGGGGATCAAACCCAGGACCTTTTTGCATGCTAGGCAAGTATTCTATCCACTGAGCTATACCCTTCCCCGCCTATTGCCAGCATTTTCCCATTGATGTTTCCTCAAGAATCCTGCCTGTGTCTACACAAAGAGAAATGGGACTGGTTTTAGTTTTTAGTTGAAGTTGTAGACTAGTGAACTTTTTCTGCAGGCCAGGCAAGAGCTAGAATCCAAATAGGAGATGATTCAACAGTCCTCAGTTGTGTTTTTTTTTTGGTTCTTTTGAAACATTTCCAGGGCCCTGTCCAGGGTCACAGATGAGTGGGATCTGACCCCAGTCTGTGTGCAAAGCAGACCCCCAGAGGGCCTGCTTACCAGAGGTCTGTTGGGCTGGGTGGGTGTAAGGTATTCTAGGCTGGAGGCAGAGGCTCCTCTGTCCTAGGTGAGAGGTTCAGCCCCCCTCCCCGCCCCCCCAGGACCTGGCTGGTCTAGAAGTCCCTGGCTTCATGGATTCAAGGGCATTTAGCCTACGGGATCGAGGATGGAAGATGCTAAGGTTTCTCTTTCCAAACCTAAGCACTGTGTTCCCAAGCCCTGGCCCATGTTCATCAAAGCCTGTACACACTGTCCCCCCAAAAGAGCGTGGGAGCAGTATTGGGTGGGCTGGCTGAACTGGCCTGGAGGGAGAGAATGTGTATCTGACTTCATTTTATAATAAATAGTTTTATTTATTTCTTTGCAAGCAGAGAGAGAGAGAGAGAGAGAGAGAGAGAGAGGGAGGGAGGGAGGGAGGGAGGGAGAGAGAGAGAGATGGGGGAGGGGGAGAGAGACAGAGAAAGAATGGGGGCATCAGGGCCTCTAGCCCCTGCAAAGGAACTCTAGACCTATGTGAGCCACTTTGTGTATCTGGCTTTACGTAGGTACTGGAGAACTGAGCCCTAGCTGCTAGGTTTCCCAAGCAAGTGCCTTAACCATTGAACCATTCCTCCAGTCAGTGACTTCATTTTTCTTTTAAGCAAATATTTAGGCTTAGAGAGGTTAAGGACTTGGCTCAGGTCACACAGCCCCTGCAAGGGAGCACCCAGCTCCCTTCCTTTCTTGAAAGGGAGCCCCAGCCCAGGGGACAAGGCCTTTAGGTATGCTGTAGTGGCTGTGGACTAGCCAGCTAAGGAAGTCCCTGGGCGGGGCTGCTGGGAGTGCCAACCTCCTGATGGCTTCCTAGGGTCCAGGAAGGGCTTGCTAGGCCCAAGTGGGGTCAGAGGAAAGTCACCCCACAGTCTAGAGCTCACAGGGCCTGGGGCTGAAGATGAAGGGGGGTGGGTGCCTAGCCTGCAGCCCCTCCCCTAGCCGGCCTTGCCCTCAGCTGGCTCCTCATTTCCTCAGGCAGCCTGTTTGTGGCTCAAGTTGTTCCAGGTTCACAGAGGCTCAAGATGTGCCCTGGGGGCCTGGGAAGTCCACATCAGGCAGGGGAGAGAGGAAGGAGGTTGGGGCTTCAATTCTGGGACTAACCCTTTAAAATGCAGCAGCTCCTCCTAGGCTTACCTCCTCTGGAGCCTTCCTCTCCCCCCACCCCCCACACATAATGCCTTCTCATGGAAACTACCACCTCTCCAGATCGAGGGCTCCCCTACCCCATACTAGCAGACTCCTTAGAGGTCTCCCATCAACAGTTCCCACACTGGCCCTTTATACCAGAGTAGATGACCCCAGGATGCCAGAGACCAGCAGATCTAGAATCAAGAGCAGGTCCTATTTCCTTCCGGTGAGTGACCCTTCCCCATCTCCAGTTCCAGAGCTTCTCCCTGGAAAGGTCCTTGTACCGCATTGCGTGGCTAATGGAACAAGGTCCTTGAATCATACCATGTTGGCCTCACCGTGCATTGCTTTCAGGCTGAACTCAAACTCGTGATTCTCCTGCCTCGGTCTCCTAAATGCTGGGATTATAGGTATGTACCACCACACCAAACCCATCCTTGAAAATCTTACGTATGTCACTTATGTATGTCGCTTGAGGAGGGACTTGTGTCCTTTGAGGCATGTAAATATACACATTTAAATACATTTCAATTTAGAATAAAAATACATACATTGAAATGCATGCATTAAGTTTTGTCTGTGTTCTTCCTTATGTGAAAACACCTGTGAGCTGTGGTATATGGGGCCCTGGGTAGTGTGAGCATGTGTGCGGCTGCGTCCTTGTGGAAGGCATGGTGTGTGTGGGGCTGGGGATGTAGAGGGGATTATCTGAAGGCACCTCCACTAAGAGCTAAGCATCAGCTTGGCTCAGACGTATGCTGGGCTCATCAACTATTGCTCAGGGCCTCTCCGTTTTTATCAGCCACTTTTTTTTTCATAAGTAACTTTTATTTATTTATTTGAGAGAGAGAGATAGATAGATAAACAGACAGAGAGCGAGATTAGGCACTGCAAACGAAATCCAGACATGTGTGCCGCCCTGTGCATCTGGCTTACATGGGTCCTGAGGAATCGAACCTAGATCCTTTGGCTTCGTAGGCAAGTGCCTTAAAAGCTAAGCCATCTCTCCAGCCCTATCGGCCACTTTTAAGATGATTATTTTTTACTGCAGCTCCAGGTGGAAGACTGAGGACAAGCCTCTAGCAGGCAGTTCCTGCGGGGCCTCGCTCGCTCTCCCGGAGGCCAGAGGGGCTGTCTATCTATATTTGGAAACAAATTCCACAACCACTTCCTGGGAACTAGACAAAAGGTGCCTGGGAGCAGAGGGTAGAGTTTTCCAAGTGCAAGCCTGCCCCTGTGTCTCAGCCTGCAGGGACGCCCGCGCCCCCATCTCCACCCTGAGCAGGCTGGCAGGACCAGCTGTGTGATCAGAGGTGTGTGAAAAGTGGGGAACATACAGTGGCCTGTATGGGAGGCACAATGGCTTCCTCTGCAGCCAGAGTGAGGATGAGGGAGCAAGCAGTGCCCGCCCCAAGAGTCCTTACAGACTCTTTAATTCTGGTCCTCGTTCCCCCCCCCCCCCTCCGTGTGCAGGCCTAGGGCTCTGGGGGGGTTTGGCCTGGTCCCCCTGTGCTCCAGGACAGTGGGAGGAAGCTGTCCCAGTAGCCGGGCTCTCACTGTTGCCATCACCTGACTCTGTCCCTAAGGGATTGAGCAACAAAATGCCCAGGACCCAGACACTTGGGGTCTCTGAGCGCAAACACAGCCATTCTCACCACCCACCGCAGACACAGTGTAGCAGTCCTGCCTCACAGGCACGTAGCACACCCCACCACGGCGGGACGTCACCCCGAGCTGGGTGTGTCGGTTTGGCACAGGTGTGAGCACATACGCACGCAGGTACATGCCTGTGTTCTTACATGCACGTGATATGCCTATACTCAGATGCACGGCTACACAAACATGGTGTCACGCTCACGGTCACCTCCAGCAGCACCCCAGGATCACACTGATTCTGTCACCCACACACTCCCATGCTCTCAAGCATGCTGCGGACACACACACCAGGTTCGGACACGAGACCAGGATCACTCACGACCCACGGTCACACGTATCCTCAGCAGGACTTTTTCATGCCCACAATCACACACCACAGCTTCACCCTGGTCACTCTCCTGACAAACAGCACAGCTGTGACACCCGCTCACAGTCACTCATGCACAGCTACTTATGCAGGGTTTTTTTTTTGAGGTACAGTTTTCACTCTAACTCAGGCTGACCTGGAATTCACTATGCAGTCTCAGGCTGACTTCAAACTCACGGTGATCCTCTTACCACTGCCTCCTGAACGCTGGGATTAAAGGTGTGTGCCACCATGCCCAACACTTTACACAGGATAGGGCTCACTCTAGCCCAGGCTGACCTGCATAGTCCCAGGATGGCTTTGGAAACTCATGGTGATCCTCCTACCTCTGCCTCCCAAGTGAGTGCTGGAACTAAAGGCATGCGCCATCATGCCGGGCCTGGTCTTGAACTCTTGGTCCTCTTGCCTTTGCCTGCCAAGTACTGGATTACAGGCATGTGCCACCTTGTCCGTCTATCCATAATTCACAGTACACAGCTTTGTGCACAAAGTCAACTGCACTTGATGACCAAGCAGCCATGTCACATGTCACAATGACAGTCCTTCACCTCAAGCCACAACCACAAGCTAGGAACCTCAGCGTTCACTAGCAGAGCTCTTTCATTTTGTATGTGGAGAAAAGGAAGTCCAGAAGAGGAGGGGGAAGGGGACTGCTGACGTTCCCTGAATCCCAGAGCAGAGCCAGCGTCACCTGTCCCCTTACAGACTACACAGCAGTGACCTCTGGTAGAGGACAGAACTCCCACCCCATTGTCCATCACTACTTTCCCACCTAGTCTCCTCTCCAGCACCCCAGGGTGCTGCCTGCTACAGAGTAAACATGAGGTAGCAGACCATGCCCTGTCTCTCCTCAAAACCCTCTCCAGGGCTGGAGAAATGGTTTTGCTGTTAAGGCACTTGCCTGTGAAGCCTAAGGACTGAGTTTTGATTCCCCAGAACCCATGTAAGCCAGATGCACATGGTGGCACATGTATCTGGAGTTTATTTGCAATGGCAGGAGACCCTGGTGTGCCCATTCTCTCTCTCAATCTGCACCCTTCTCATAAATAAATAAAATATATTTTAAAAACCCTCTCCAAAGAATATCTGAAACATGTTGGTGTTTTTTGTTTTTGTAGTACCAGGCTGGCCTCAAACTCACAGTGACTCTCCTACCTCTGCCTCCCAAGTGCTGAGATTAAAGGTGTGCACAACCATGCCCAGCCTGAAACATTCTAGAATAAAAAACTCCCTAGTCTCCATGTCTAAAGGTTGTGCAAGCCAGGTGTGGTAGCACACACCTTTAATCCCACCCTGTGGGAGGCAGAGGTAGGAGTGCTGCTGTGAACTCAAGGCCAGCGTGGAACTACACAGAGAGAGTTCCAGGTCAGCCTGGGCCAGAGCTAGACCCTGCCTTGGGAAAAGAGAAGACAAGCACACAAGAAAACAAAGGCTGTGTAGTTGCTGGTTCCTGCCTGCCCTCTTACCACCTGCCCTGTCTTCTTTCTGCCCCTTAATCCCACTTTCCTGTTTTTCTTTTTGATTGTGTCAACGTTTCATCCCACATGCCATTCCCTCTCCATTCCCATTTACCTTCCGTGCCATCACCCAGTTTTTAAAAAAATATATTTTTATTTATTTATTTATTTATTTATTTATTTGAGAGAGAGAGAGAGAGAGAGAGAGAGAGAGAGAAAGGGAAATAACGGGCATGCCAGGGGCCTCTAGCCACTACAAATGAACTCCAGATGCATGCGCCGCCATATGCATCTGGCTTTACATGGTTACTGGGGAATCGAACCTGAGTCCTTAGATTTCTCAGGCAAGCACCTTAACCCCTAAGCCATCGCTCCAGCTTCCATCACCCAGTTTTATTCTTTTTGTTTCCCATAGCACAGAAGAGTTATTTATCTTAGTCATCTCTTCATCTGTACAGAGGAGCTGGCAATAGCAGACCCCACCCCCCCCACACACACACACAGGATTGCTGTGAGGACTCAGCGAGTTTCTGGCCCTCGAACCCAGAGCACCTGGCATCCCCGTAAGCCTGACGCATTTGTTATTGCTTTGTGCTCCATGCTTGTTTATTGTTACTGTGCTTGTCACATAATCGGCCTCAGAGAAGTATGTGGTCAATCAAATATATGATGCTATATATAGCAGACGTTCTCGGACCCGAGGATGTGGGGACACGTACGAAGCATTTATAAGGAATTAATAAAGTGTACCGGACCGGCAGCGCTCTCCCCGCTCCCTGCAATAAAAAGACTAGAAGTCTTGATGGTGAGAAGTTTAGAGGGCAAAATAAAGCTCCCTGCTGTATGTGTCTGGACCAGGCGACTCCAAGCTGTTTGCTCTCTCTTGGCCTCAAGCTCCCCTTCATCTCTGCCCACCCATCGTTTATCTCCTATCGCGGCCCCTTCAAGCCCTTGTCCCTTCGGTCCCCTCTTCTGTCTCTTCCCAGGAGAAGGAGGCAGCAGATGGGAGAAAGTAGTATTTTTATAGGCTGATAAACCCCTCCTTATCTAGAGAGCTCTGTCCCATCCCTTTAGTGTCCCTATTTGGTCCTTTGCCCACCGGAGCTGCAGACACGCTGGCGAAGGTGACCTCAGCCTCCTCCCAGGGCATCCTCCTGGGCTCTCCCTCAGTGTCTGTTCTTTCCTGATGTCCCTGCCTCCCCCCCTCCCCCCGCCCAAAGGCTCCACCAAACCTTTGCCCCAAGCATCTTGGAGGGAGGTGACAAGAGATGGAGAGAAGGGCAGGGTGAGGGAGGGTCTGCAACGTCCCCAAGCGGGTTAGCTGTACCACTCTTTAATGGTGCCAACTATATTAAATTCTGTACTCCGGCAGTCTCTTAAATCCGTTTACGGCCCATACTGGACCCTGAGCTATAATAATAATAAAAATAAAATAAAGGATTTATGCATCCAGGGTGTTGCCCGTCGCTGGCAGAAAAGAAAGAACCATTTCTAGCGGGTTTTGCTTGGCCTGTCGCCCACGCTCTGACCTCCTGGTCTCCTGGGTGGAGGCTCCCAGGGGCAGGAAGGAGAGCCTGGCTCTTGCTGAGCAAGATTTAAAGGACTCTGAGGAGAAAGAGCATTTGCCAGGTTTTCCATATCATGGTCTCTTCACTCCCCTCTCTTGGGCTCACAGGAAAGGCTTCTCTCATCTGCAAGACCCTAGAAACACCAGAGCACAGACATGGAGGGAGATGACCCGGGTGAGAAATATGTGCAGAAGAAGCCAGGCCATAGGGAAAAGCTCCCGGGCATGGCTATGAGTTCAACTCTTTTTTTTAATGTTTAAAAGTTTTTAATTTTTTGCTTATTTTTATTTATTTCTTTGAGAGCAAGAGAGAGAGAGAGAGAGAGAGAGAGAATGGGCGCGCCAGGGCCTCCAGCCACTGCAAATGAACTCATGTGGCCCCTTGTGCATCTGGCTAACGTGGGTTCAGGGGAATCGAGCCTCGAACTGGGGTCTTTGGGCTTCACAGGTAAGCACTTAACCACTAAGCCGTCTCTCCAGCCCATGAGTTCAATTCTTGACCCCAACTCTTCCTCACTTACGCATGTCGAGCGAGGATCCTCACTTCATCCAGCCTCAGTTTCTCAGTCATGGGCAATGGGATGCTGTGGAGACTGTCCGGTCCTCAGACAAAGCGGTGTGCGCAGCAGGTCTCAGCAGCGCAATGGGTCACTGTTCCCCTGAGGCGTGAGCGTCACTTCCTAGTACCCGCACAGAGAAAGCAGAGCCTCCTCCGACCCCAACTTCTGGTAGATGAGAGGCAGGGAAGGGTAGCAGGAGGAGGTCACATGCTCTGTGGCCACTCTGGGCTGCAGACTCTCTGGCCCCAGGTCCAGAGGAAGGGTGGGGTGGGGGCTGGCCTTCTGAAGCCCTATTATCTGGGGCCCAGCCACGCTGGGCTGCTGCAGCCTTCACTCTATCGCGGCCCAACACTTAGCAGTCTAAACTATCCATGCACTCCCAGGCCTTCTTCCCACGGGGACAGCCCTTTGGGGGCAGGGACTATGTACAGAGTCATCTCCCAGAGCCCAGGCCATCAAAGACTCATCCCTGAGGGCTGTGGGTGTGGCTTAGTGGTAGAGTACTTGCCTAGGATACTGGAGGCCCTGGGTTCATTCCCAGGTACAGGAAAGGGCAGGGAAGGGAAGGAAGAAAAAAGAAAATAATTCTCAGGCTAAAGAGATAGCTTAATGGTTAAGGCATTTGCCTGCAAAGCCAAAGGACCCAGGTTCAGTTCCCCAGAGCCTGGGTAAGCCAGATGCACAAGGTGGCGCATGCATCCTGGCAGGGGGGTGGTCTCTTTCTCTCGCATAAATAAAATAAATAGATATTTAAAAAAAATTTTTTTTTATTTGAGAGCGACAGACACAGAGAGAAATACAGATAGAGGGAGAGAGAGAATGGGCGCGCCAGGGCCTCCAGCCTCTGCAAACGAACTCTAGACGCGTGCGCCCCTTTGTGCATCTGGCTAACGTGGGACCTGGGGAACCGAGCCTCGAACCGGGGTCCTTAGGCTTCACAGGCAAGCACTTAACTGCTAAGCCATCTCTCCAGCCCTAAAAATTTTTTCTTAAAAAGAATTCTCATCCACCAAATGGTTCAAAGGTGCAGTGGAGGCTGGGCATAGTAGCATGCTCCCATAATCCCAGAACTCCTGCAGGTATGTGACCTTGCCTCAAACAAGCAAACGAACAAAAAACAAACAGAAATAGGCTTGGGGAACAGGACCTCTGGCCGCTCACTTCTAGAATTCATTGTTGCTGTGGCCAGTGTCAAAGGCTCACCAGGAGCATCCTCCCACAATTCCCCACCACCACCACCCCTTGCTCTCCATCAGGAAACAGAAAGAGCGCACTGGGGACCCGTTGCAGACTGTGCTGAGTGATCCAATTGTCCCTGACGCCTGTATTCCCTTGCTCGGTAGGTCATCCCTTTCCAGTGGCTCTGGCCTTGGCCCCTGTGACTTGCTTTGCTAATGAGGCACTTCATGCATTTCCAGTCCTGTCATCTCACAGTGAAAGTCCAGCCAAGGTCAGCAAAGCCACTGTCCCGGTCCACTGCCCCTCGCCCACAACTGGCCACAAACACCCAAGTAAACTCCAGTGGACAGACCCATGCAGCTGACCGATGGACTCACCAGCAGAGATAAATGTTGACTGACATCTGTGGTGGGGATCATTGTTATATGGCTTTGTGGTTATTCTATTTATTTATTTGTTTATTTTGACATAGGCTCTCTCTCTCTAGCCCAGGCTGACCTGGAATTCACTATGTAGTCTCAGGGTGGCCTTGAACTCTCAAGGATCCTCCTACCTCTGCCTCCCAAGTGCTGGGATTAAAGGCTGTGCCACCACACCCGGCTTTTAGGTGGCTTCACTGTTTCAACCTGATACAAAGCTTAGACTCGATTCTATCCCTGTCTATTCCCATATCAGGTTGGTGACCAGAAAGGGATTTTCATCCGGGAAGTTTAATTTCAGAGGCTTTAATTTCAGAGGTTATATGAAGCCTAACTAGAAACAGGTTGGTGTAGCCAGGTGAAGTCTTTAATCCCAGTACTCAGGAGGCAGAGGCAGGAAGATCATGAGTTCAAGGGTAGCCTAGTCTACACCATGAGAGCCTGTCTCAACACATTAAAACAAAACAAGCAAAAATTATGTGAGTGTGTCTGGCTTCACACCATGGGAAAGAAACTGATAAGACTTTGGTATGAACAGGTCTACTCTGAGGACTTTTCCTGGATCATCTGCATTGTTGTGTAGATCTGGTTCCCGTGAGGTAAAGGGTCCGAAGCAGCTGTGCGATTTTCCACCACAACCCATCACCTCCTTAAAGTACAGTGCCTGTCTTCCCTTCCTCCTCCTCAGCCCTTACACAGTGGGCAACAACATACTGTATTCCTCAGCTGCAGTCATTGGTTCAGCAACTGGCATGTGACCAAATTCTGTCCAATCAGAGGTGATTGTGAGCCTTTAGACAGAAATACTACGCCTTTAATCCCAGCCCTCTGGAGACAGAGGTAGGAGGATCCTGGTGAGTTCCAAGAGTGAATTCCAGATGAGCCTGGGCTAGAAAGAGACTCTACCTTGAAAAAAGGTAAAAGAGAAAAAGAAAAGGAAAGGAAAAGGGAAGGAAAGAAAAAGGAAAGGAAAGGAAAAGAGAAGAGAAGAGAAAAGGAAAGAAAGGAAAAGAAAAGAAAAATACCAGAAAGGGGCTGGACAGATGGCTCCGCAGTTAAGGCACTTGCTTACAAAGACTGCCAGCCCAGGGTTCAATTCTCCAGTACTCACATAAGCCAGATGCACAAAGTGGCTTATCTGTTTGGAGTTTGTTTGCAGTGACAAGAGGCCTTGGCATGCCCATTCTTTCTCTCAAATCAATCAATAAATAAAATAGTTAAAAGGTCAATGGGGAGATTATGATTAGCATACATTATATACATGTATGAAAATTGTCAATATAATAATTTTTAATTTTTTGTTTTATCAAGGTAGGGTCTTGATCTAGCCCAGACTGACCTGGAATTCACTATGTAGTCTGAGAATGGCCTTGAACTCACAGTGATCCTCCTACCTCTGCCTCTCAAGTGCCACCACGGCCGGCCTTTTCAATTTTTTAACAATATTTTTATTTATTTCCTTGCAAGGAGAGAGGGATAGAAGAGAAACAGACAGAGAGAATAGGTGCACCAGGGCCTACAGCCACAGCAAATGGACTCCAGATGCATGCTCTACTTTGTGCATCTGGCATTATGTGGCTACTGGGGAATCAAACTTGGGACATTAGGCTTTGTAGACAAGTGCCTTAACCGCTGAGCCATCTCTCCAGCCCAATAAAAAGTTTTTAAAAAGAAATACTGGAGCCGGGCGTGGTGGCGCACGCCTTTAATCCCAGCACTTGGAAGGTAGAGGTAGGAGGACCGCTGTGAGTTCGAGGCCACCCTGAGACTACATAGTGAATTCCAGGTCAGCCTGGGCCAGAGTGAGACCCTACCTCGAAAAAAAAAACGAAAAAAAAAAAAGAGAGAGGAAAAAAAAGAAATATTGGGAAGAAAATTGGCCTTGGGTATTTTGTTTGTTTTTGTGCTGCTGACGATCAAACCCAGGGCTCAGAGCATGGGAAGCATGTGCTTTACCGAAGACTTCCCAGCTGCTCTGGCCTTAGAGTTTTGAGGATGGAAACCTTAGCACTGTTGTCACCATATTATCACTGTCAGGGAAGAGTTTATTCAAGCAGGCAAGTGAGCCTGACAGCCCCAAGAGCACAGTGTTTTATCTACAGAAAGATAATCATAATGATATGCCCTCACAGAGTTGATGTGAGGCGTGAGCGAGATAAGAAATGAAAACTCAGGCTGGGGGGATGGCTTAGCAGTTAAGGAGTTTTCCTGCAAAGCCAAAGGACCCAGGTTCGATTCCCTAGGACCCACATTAGCCAGATGCACAAGGGGGCGCATGCGTCTGGAGTTCATTTTGCAGTGGCTGGAGGCCCTGGCGCGCCCACTCTCTCACTCTGTCTCCCTCTTTCTCTATCAAATAAATAAATAAACAAATATAAAATATAAAAACAAAGAAATGAAAACTCTAGGGCTGGAGAGATAGCCTAGTGGTTAAGGCGCTTGCCTGCAAAACCAAAGGACCCAGGTTCAACTCCCCAGGACCTACATAAGCCAGGTGCACAAGGTGGCACATGTGTCTGGAGTTTGTTTGCAGAGGCTGGAGGCCCTGACACGTCCATTCTCTCTCTATCTGTCTCCCTGCCCCGTCCCTCCCTCTCTCTCAAATAAATAATTAAATGAAAATACTTTTAAAAATGAAAACTCCGGCAGGTTGTGGTAGCACACACTAAATTCCAGCACTTGGGAGGCAGAGGTAGAAGGATTGCTGTGAGTTTGAGGCCAGCCTGCGGAAGAATGAGACCCTTCCTCAAAAAAAAAAAAAAAAAAAAGAATGAATGAATGAATGAATGAAATGAAAACTACAAATGATCTGAAAACATTAGCTATTGTGGTTAACTTCAGGTAACTGAGGATCTAAATCACTTTGTGATTGCCTGTTGTGAGCATCCTTTTCCATGCCTGTCTCCCCTCCAGGACCATGGATCTGTTTCTAAGGGCTAGTGCAACAGAGAGGCTTAAATGAGAGACACGTATTACCTCACATGCACAGAGGACATGGCAGATAGCTGTCTGTCCCTCTACCCTGACCTCTAGCATTGTGGCCACCCTTGACATTCCTTAGCTGGAAGATATATGGTCCCATCTCTGTGTCCACCTGGTGCCTGTTTGTGTACATATCCCCTCCCCCCTTTTTTGGCTTTTTGAGGTAGGGTCTACCTCTAGCTGAGGTTGGCCTGGAATTCACTATGTAATCTCAGGGTGGCCTTGAACTCACAGCAATC
This sequence comes from Jaculus jaculus, assembly GCF_020740685.1. Lineage (NCBI taxonomy): Eukaryota > Metazoa > Chordata > Mammalia > Rodentia > Dipodidae > Jaculus > Jaculus jaculus. The sequence goes on along the minus strand of NC_059114.1, from coordinate 21,454,551 downwards.
CTCCTACCTCTGCTTCCCAAGTGCTGGAATTAAAGGTGTGCACCACCACACCTGGCCACATTTCCCCTTTTTAAGAGTTCCAGTCATAATGGGTGAAGGCCTATCAGGATGACTATTTCAGCTACATTACAAGGAGAAAGCCCTGGGTTTCACACAAGGTCACATCTGAGAAACCTGGGCTTAGGACTCTAGCAGATGAATACAGAAGGCAATACCATCCAACCCTTCACAAGAGGACATTCAGGATGCTTTTAGGGTTGGTCTGGATGATTGACATATTGGGGGGGGTGAACCTCACAGTGCTGGAACCCCAGGAATTTTGCTTGTTTTGTTTCATTTTTTTATCTTTTTAAAAATTTAGTTTAATTTATTTATTTGAGAGCAACAGAGAAAGAGGGAGAGAGACGGGGGGAGGGAGAGAGAGCGAGAGAGAGAATGGTTGCACCAGTACCTCTAGCTACTGAAATTGGACTCCAGATGCATGCGCCACCTTGTGCATCTGGCTTACGTAGGTATTGGGGAATTGAGCCTTGAACCGGGATCCTTAGGATTCACAGGCAAGCACTTAACAGTTAAGCCATCTCTCCAGCCCTCATTTGTTTTATCTTTGAGACAGGGTCTCGTGTAGCCCAGGCTGGCTTCAGACTCGCTATATAGCTGAGGGTGTCCTTGAACTTCTGCTCCCCTGGTCTCTACCCACCCACCGCCAAGGGCTAGGACTATGGGTATGCCTCACTGCATCCAGTTTCTGCAGTGCTGGGAATCATACCTATGCTCGCTAGGCAAGCATTCTACCCACTGAGCCCCAACCCTGGCCCTTATGATCAGACATGTTGATTGCTGTTTTGTTTGTTTGTTTGTTTTTAGAGGCAGGGTCTTGCTTTAGCCCAGGCTGACCTGGAATTCACTATGTACTTTCAGGGTGGCCTCGAATGCACAGTGATCCTCCTACCCCTGCTCCTGAGTACTGGGATTAAAGGCGCATGCCACCATGCCTAGCTTGATCAGACTTTTAAAACGGATTGTGGAAGAAAGACTATAGGTATTTGTATGTGCCTGGCTGTCCCTGCCTCTGTGTGACCCTGGGTAAGTTCTGGCAGCTTCAGCTGTCTGTGCTTTAACGCAGTTTTGGGGAACAAGAAGGGTGTTCCAAGATGTACATGTGGAGCTGGGGTTGCAGAGATGGCTCAATGGTTAAGGTACTTGCCTGCAAAGCCTAAGGACTGAGGTTTGACTCCCCAGTACCCATGTAAGCCAGATGCACAAGGTGGAGGTCTGGAGTTTGTATGCAGTGGCTGGAGATGCTGGCATGCCCATTCTCCCTCCCTCCCTCTCTCTCTCTCTTTCTCTGCTTCTTCCTTTCTCTCTCTCTCTGTCAAATAAATAAGTAAATAAAATGTTTAAAAAAATAAATGAGGATGGCTCAGTAGCTACAGGTTTTTACTCGCAAAGCCTATTGGTCTGGGTTCAGTTTTTCAGCAAAGTAGCAAAGCACTCAGGCTTGTGAGTCTGACATTTGTTTGTAGTTTGTTTGCGGTGGCAAGAGACCCCTTCTCAAAGATGGAGCACAACAGTCACCTCAAAGTTGTCCACTGGCCACCACATGTGTCCCTCAAATAAAGAAAAAAATATTTTTTTTTACGATTTTAAATGAAGCCAGGCAGGGAAAATTTGTGTGCATGGTATGAAGTCATGAGTAATATGAAGATGGATTAGAGCCCAGGGACCTGGGTTCAGATCCCAACACTGACAATTGCCCAGTCTGGTCATGGTGGTTAATAAGCGACTTAAGGTCTCTGACGGCTGGAGAGCAGGCTTGGCAGTTACAGGCGCTTACATGCAAAGCCTGATTTGATTCGCTAGTTACCACGTACAGCCAGATACACAAGACGGTGCATGCACCTGCTCTTCTTTTGTAGCATATAGAGGCCCTGGTATGCCCACTGTCCTTCCTTTCTGCTTGCAAATTAATTAATTATTTTTTAAAACACCCACCGAACCTAGCTCTTTTGCCTCCTCTTGGTGTTGGGGTGGGGGGTGGGGGATGCTTGGAAGGCAGGGGCAAGAAAGGATCCCCAAGGTCAAAAAGTACATTTCAAATGGAGCTCAGTAGCTAGATTTCCCTGTCCCGTTCAGGAGTCTCTGTCACGGCTCAGCACATAGACATGCAAATTTGAGTGGTAGTGAGTTCATTAAACCTCCTGGGCCCTCAGTCTCCTCTCCTGCAAAATGGGTGTTTCAGTACCTGCCTTCTAGCCTTGCTGAAGGGAGTAACTGGGACGCTCACATGTGGCGCTCTGCACACCCTGGCAGAAGGCTGCCAGATGTGGAGGGGCCAGCCACTGCCCTTCTTTCATATGCCCCATGTGTAGAAAGAGAAAACCTAACCTACAAAGAAAAACCTGCAGGCCTTTTAAGAGGGAAAATCAGCCTATTCTGCACAATCTGTTTCCAGCCTCTATAACTTTTATCAGAAAACATGAGACTGTGAGCAGCCACCACGTACAGCCAGAGCAAAGAGGAGGAGAGAGAGAGAGAGATTTCTGACAGCCTGGAACAGGGAGCAACCCGCTAACTAGGCATTGTGAAGAACGGCAATTACAGTGGAAAATCAGACCAAACGTGCCAAGCTGAGCTCAATGCCATTCCCTAACAACGCCTCCAGCTTAAACTGGCATTTAGTTAATATCCCACAGCTCTACGCCTGAGAAAGAAATTTAACAGATGTGGGTCTGAGCTATATACCTGGAATTGACTGGATGCCCTAACCCCACCTAATTCCAAAATCAGTCTCCAGGGCTACCAAGCTAGCCTTGATGCTGGAGTCGCAGCACAGACCATCTCTGCCCTCAGGAAGTTGATGCTGTGCTGGCGGGGCTGCAGCTCCCTGGTAGAGAGCATGCTCCGGATGCAAGAGGAGCCAGGTCCAATCCTCAGTACCAGACGGGAAACCAGCAGCTCAGATTCTAATGCCATGCTGACTAGCCACAAAGGGGTTCACACCACCCACAGCAGGTACATTGTCCTAAGCTTTCTCTTGAAAGCTCTGACCTGACCATGAAGCTCTTTGCTTGTACAAAGTCGACAATCTACCTAGACTGAAAAATAGAGATGATACACATACTTACATACACATACATATGCTTACATACACATATACTTACATTCATACACACATGCACACATAGATGGATATACACATACTCACATACATGAATGCATGTGCACATGTTTACACATATGCATGCATACCTAAGCACACATTTATGTCCATGCTTACATGTGTACATTCATGCAAATTCATAGCTCATGATACAGACTTAAGAAGTACCAAATGCCCAGTTTACTTTAACTCAAACATGTGAAGTGGGCACTAAACTTGACTCCTATTATTTATTTATTTATTTACTTGAGATAGAGAGAAAGATACAGGGAGACAGAGAGAGAATGGGTGCACCAGGGCCTCCAGCCACTGCAAATGAACTCCAGGTGCATGCACCTCCCCTTATGCATCTGGCTTACATGGGTCCTGGGGAATCGAACCAAGGTCCTTTGGCTTTGCAGGCAAATGCCTTAACTGCTAAGCCAGCTCTCCAGCCCCTTGTCTCCTATTTATAGGTAGCGACATTTCAGGATCAGCACATAAGACTGACCTGATTTAGTAAAGACTTTCTCGAGGACTCCTCCAACCATTGGTGGGGAGTAAAAGACACTTGTTGGGCTGTATTTCAGGCCATGAAATATTTCTAGATTAAATTGGAATATGGGGTACTGGACACAGGCTGAGTATAAACAGTTTGATGAAGGGAAACAGGAGCCCGAGTGATTTTTGCAGGAAGGCCTCTCTGAATAGGTCTTGCAAGGGTGACCCAAATCTGGAAGCAGATCCCTGGAAATACACCGAGTGGAAATGACCTGAAATGGGCAGAAGGCTGGACAGTGACCCTCACTGAACGACGCTGCAGTTACAGAGGACACTGGAAAGGCCTCCCCTAAGGTCCCCTTTTGCGGTCCACAGTTCTGGAAGCCAAAAGCTCGGAGCTATCAGGCATCTAGGTGAGAGAGCTGTCACATTCTATAGGATGAAATGCACTGCCCACAAAATGCATTTGGAAAAAAAAATGCACGTGGAAGGCCAGGTGTGGTGGCACATGCCTGTAATCCTATATGGTAGTTTGAGTACAAATGAATGTCCTCAGTAACCTCATGTGTTTTTTGATTATGATTAAACTTCCTACTTAGTCTTCAGCAGGTGGAGCCCTGCCGGAGGGGGTAATGTCACTGGTGGGGGGGGGCGCATCTTGAGTCCAACTCTACTAGGTGTGTTGAGAGCCAGCTTGAACTGGTGCTGGATTTTGTCTCTCTGCTACAGGCATATGGAAGTGAGCCAGCCTCTCCTACCATGATGAAGCTTCTCCTGGAATCTGTAAGCCTGAGATAAACCCTTTCCTCCCACAAGTTGCTTCTGGTTGGTTGTTTGTCCCAGCAACGTAAAGGTAACCACAACATCCCTGCACTTGGGAATTGGGGGCAAGATGATTGTAAATTCTTGATCAGCCTGAGCTACACAGGAAGATCGTGTCTCAAACAAATCAGGGGCTGGACCTGGAGGGATGGCTTAGCAGTTCAAGCATTTGCCTACAAAGCCAAAGGATCCCGGTTCGATTCCCCAGGACCCATGTTAGCCAGATGCACAGGGGGATGCACGTATCTGGAGTTCATTTGCAGTTGTGGAGGCCCTGGCATGCCCATTCTCTCTCTCTCTCCCTCTCTTTCTTCCTTCCTTCCTTCCTTCCTTTCTTTCTTTCTTTCTTTCTTTCTTTCTTTCTTTCTTTCTTTCTTTCTTTCTCTCCCCATCTTTCTCTGTCAAATAAATAAATAAATAAAAATAAAATATTTTTTAAAATCAGAGGCTGGAGAGATAGCTGTGTAGTTAAAGGCTCTTACTTACAAAGCCTATTTCCCAGGTTCAATTCCCTAGTACCACATAAAGCCAGGTGCACAAAGTGGTGCATGCATCTGGAGTTTCTTTCAGTAGCAAGAAGTCCTGGTGTGCCTCTTCTCTTTCCATCCCCCCTCTCTGTCTTCTCACAAATAAATAAATTTAAATATATATTTTTTAAAAATCACATGAGGGGGCTGGAGAGATGGCTTAGCGGTTAAGCGCTTGCCTGTGAAGCCTAAGGACCCCGGTTCGAGGCTCGGTTCCCCAGGTCCCACGTTAGCCAGATGCACAAGGGGGCGCACGCGTCTGGAGTTCGTTTGCAGAGGCTGGAAGCCCTGGCGCGCCCATTCTCTCTCTCTCCCTCTATCTGTCTTTCTCTCTGTGTCTGTTGCTCTCAAATAAATAAATTAATTAATTAATTTAAAAAAAATCACATGAGGGCTGGAGAGATGAGTTAGCAGTTAAGCAATTGTCTGTAAAGCCCAAGGACACCAGTTTGAGGCTCAGTTCCCCAGGACCCACGTTAGTCAGATGCACAAGGGAGCGCATGTGTCTGGAGTTCATTTGCAGTAGTTGGAGACCCTGGCACACCCATTCTCTCTCTATTTGCCTCTTTCTCTCTATGTCTTTCACTCTCAAATAAAAATAAATAAACAAAAAAATCATGTGAAAACATCAGGCAAACTGACATTTCTAGACTTTTTCTAGAATGAGTTAGGATTCTTCAGAATTGTCAAGGTCAAGGCTGCCAGATTAAAGATGAAGAGTGACGCATCAATTCAATGTAGTGCAGGGTCTGAAATGTGACGCCTGTGCCCGGGTTCCCAATTACAGTGGTCAGATCCCCACACTAACCATTTCCAGGAAAACTGGCCACCATGAAAGGTGAACTGTGGGTTCTGGAGAGGACAGAAGCGACACTGATTTCTGATTTGGTGATGATGGTCGCATTTGATAAGATCACATCTGTGTGTTCAGTGAACACGCGCTGTTGAATCTGGGGGGCGGGGGGATGTCTCTAATTCAGGCAGTTCAGTAGAAATTCTATGTATGGGGCCTGGGAGGTAGCTCAGTGGCCAGAATGATTGTCTAGCATGCATGAAGCCCTGGGTTCCACCCTTACATAAAGTGGGTGTTGTGATGCATACCTATGATCCTAGCAGTTGCGAGGCAGAGGCAGGAGAATCAAGGTCAAGGTCTCCCTCAGCCAGTTCAAAGCCAGCCTGTGCTGGGATACATATGACACCATCTATCTATCTATCTATCTATCTATCTATCTATCTATCTATCTATCTATCTATCTATCTATCAGCTTGGGCTGGAGAGAGGGCTTAGCACTGAAAGCACTTGCCTACAAAGCCTATCGACCCAGGCTCAATTCCCGAGTACTCACCCAAGCCAGATGCACAAAGTGGTACATGCATCTAGAGTTTGTTTACAGCAGCTGGAGACCCTGGCACACCTATTCTTTCTTTCTCTCTCTCTCTTCACTCTATCTCTCTCTGCTTGCAAATAAATAAAACATATTTTCAAATAGTCTATGTATGTGTATATCTATTATATAAATACATAAACAGAGCCAAAGATGCGGAGGCATTGTTAGGGCCTTTTGATTCAAATATGCCCAAAGCCTGCATACCCTTAAGACTTCTCAGTTTCATGAGCCAATAAAATCCTCTCCTTTAATTTTTTTTTTCTTTTGCTCAGGCAGGTTAAGTTGTCAAGTTCCTGGGGTCACCCGCACATTGCATGGGTCTTGCTGAAAATTGTCACCTCCTATCAAGTGACCATCACCTGCTTCGGAAGATCAATGCACAAAGCCAAGAAAGGCCCCGTTCTCTGACCGATCCCATCAGAGAAAGACGGCTGTGGTTCTTAGCCTCTCCTCCAGGTCTGTTTGCTCCAGCCATCCAAACTCTCTTCTCCCCCGGGGGAGAACAGTTTTGACCTCATTCTAGAGTGGTCACTAAGTACAGTCTCCATGGTGACAGAAACACCCGTCCCCTTACATGAGGAATGGTGAGTGACACTGGTGTCTCCTTCCTGGCCAGTGGCATCCGTAACTTGTGCATAAAGACTGGTGTGAATGTTGCACTAAGGGGTGTGTTTGGGAGTTCGCTGAAGCTCATAAATAATCTAGGTGAATAGCAGAATGGTGTCGATGAGCACGTGATGGGGGCATGGGGATAACGGTATTTTCTAAGACAGAATGGTGGAGAAGGAATTCTGGCATGAACATTCATTTCCCAGACCTACAAAATGAGGAACCCTTTGATCACACTCACTACATCTTGAGCCATGAACCTGGGCCAGAAAAATCTTTAGAAGACTTTAGTCATAGGGAAAATGACTGCATTTGGGCTGGGGGTATAGCTCAATGATAGAACCTGCCCAGGAATGAATGGGGACTGGCGTTCAAGATCTACCACCACAAAATGGGAAATACAGTGTTTAAAGAATGTGTGGAAGATGAGCTGGGAAATGGCTCCACAGTTAAAGGTGCTTTCTTGCAACACCCGACAGCCTGGGTTTGATGACCCAATGCCCATGTAAAGCTAGATGCACAAAGTGAAGCAGGTATCTAGAGTTCATTTACAATGACAGGAGGCCTTGGTGTGCCCCCCCTTTCTCTCTCCCTTCCTTCCCTTTCTCCTTGCAAATAATAAACAAATAAAATATTTTTAAATGACAGCACTTCATTAAGCCCTAGACTCCTTCCTAACCTCAGAGTTACAGTGGGTCAGAACCATTGGTGTGTGTGTGTGGGGGGGTCACATTCCTGAGTGACAGCATGTTGTGAATCTACCCAGAAGATGACAAGATGGGACTGCTTCTTCCCAGGCCTCATTGTCACCTCTGCCACCACCTGAAACTTGGATCGAAGTAGATTGACCACATGTGTGTGGAGCTGACCTCCCTGGGCAGAGGCCGGATCCTTCTATTTGCTTCCTTACAGTCCTGGGAACTTGTGTATTTGCATTGCTAAGGATGGAACCTTGGGTCTTATGCATGCTAGGTGTTGCAGTCAGGTTCGCATTGCTGGTAGAAATCACCCAACCAAGAGCAGCTTGTGGGAAAAAGAGTTTTATTTTGGCTTACAGGCTCGAGGGGAAGCTCCACGATGGTGGGGGAAAACAACGGCATGATCAAAGGGTGGACATCAGCCCCTGGCCAACATAAGGTAGACAATAGCAACAGGAGAGTGTGCCAAACACTGGCAAGGGGAAACTGGCTATAACACCCATAAGCCCACCCCCAACAATACACTGCCTCCAGAAGGAGTTAATTCCCAAATCTCCATCAGCTGGGAGCCTAGCATTCAGAACACCTAAGTTTATGGGGGATATCTGAATCAAACCACCACACTAGGCAAGCAGTCTAACACTGGGCCAAGCTCCCCAGTCCCTCACTGGTGGGATCTAGGCAGGTGCTCTACTGCTGAGCCACACCCCCAGCCCGCAGGCATTCATTATGCACTAGATGTGAGCACTTACAAACCCAATCTCACTTAATTCTCACAAGGCCATCAAGAAAGCACTGCTGCCTGTACTTAACTGAAGCTCACAGGATTAGGTAACTTGAACGTCTTGCATTGTCGCCAACAGTGCAGACAAGGTTCCAGTAAGGTCTTGAGGGTCAGCAAGCCCTGAGCTCTTAGCTGCCACCCTTGGGTGTGCCCATGTGATTCTGTCTATAGCAGATAAAGTTTTCAGAGGAAAAAAGTTAACACTTATATATTTGAAGGTAAACTATATAGTTTAAGAAAGACTGACGTACTAAATGCAGCTTCAGAGACTCGGAAGTAGATGTTTAGCTTTAGAAAAGTAATTTAAAAACAAAGCAGAGAGATGTATGGTGGTGGCCACTTGCAATCTCAGCACTTGGGAGGTGGAGGCTGGAGACTCAAGAGTTCAAAGCCAGGTGTGGTGGCACACACCTTTACTCCCAGCACTCGGGAGGTAACAGGATCGCTGTGAGTTCGAGGCCACCCTGAGACTACATAGTGAATTCCAGGTCAGCCTGGGCTAGAGCAAGACCCTACCTCAAAAACAAACAAACAAACAAACAAAAAGAGTTCAAAGCCAGCTTCGACTATGTAACAAGTTCAAGGCTAGCCTGGGCTACATGAGACCCTGCCTCAAAAAAGAGTTGGTGGTGTTTACTTGTGGGAGAAATCATGAGAGAAGCTCAATGTTAATTGAGATTTGAGGAATAGCAATTTCTCGAACATAAGGGTCCATACAAAGACCAGAAAAAGCTACCAGTCTGCCTTCGGTCACCTTGACATCCACACACATCTCCTTAAACTATAATCTCCAAAGACCACGATGGGCCTGGGCATGAGGAGAGCGCATTTCGGTGGACCCAGCTCTCAGGAGGCTGAGCTAGAAATATCACAAGATTGAGGCCAGCCTGGGCCACACAGCAAGTCCTTGTCAAGAACGTGAAGAAAGAAAAGAACGAATGAAAGAAAGAGTAAGAAGGGCAAGAAGGAAGAAAGGGAGGAAGGATAAAAGAAGGGAAGGAAGGAAGGAAAAGAAAAAAGGGAAGGAGGGAGGGAAGAAGGGGAAGGAAGAAACAAAAGACAGGAGGGAGCAAAAGAAACATTAAAAAACGACAATAAAAATAGGTCCACTCTTTCCCTCTTAGGCTCATGAACTCCCCTTATCTTTGAATAAAGTTCTTTTTTCTGTACATTTTTTTTTCTTCTGAAGACACTGGAGCCTTATTCCCGTCCCTTAGACCACTCTGCCACACTACCTAACTTGTACATTTTTCTGTACAAATGTATAGCACCCATTCCATCATTGACCTTGCCTTCTCCCTCCCTCCCTGTCCTTTCCCTCCCTCTTCCCCTTCTGTCCAGCTCCTCCATTCCTTACCCTGCCAGCCCTCACACCACAAGGACTTGGCTGGAAGCACGTCTGACCACTGGGTGAGCCACTTCTCCTCTCCCTCCCCCAGGACATCTTGTGTTGTTTCTTTGCCACCGAAGGCAGCCAGCATCTTTCATCAGCTCCTCACCACGGATTCTGGGGTTTTATTAGCAAAAGAACATGGCCCAGCTCCAGTTGACATCAATGGGGTCCCAGCGAGGAGCAAGACCCAAGCATTTCCTGTGTAGCCCCAACCTCAGACAAACCAGTTTGAAGAGAAGCCAGTTGGCTTGAGTGGAGCTACCAGCGAGCTATTTTTGACATTAAAAAGAAGCTGAATTTAGCTGATAACTGATTAAAGAAATTTTAACCACAGTTAGTTGGGGGCTCTCTTGGCAGCGGTGGCAGATAGTCAAAGGCAAGATATTGAATCTGATCAAGCAAATTATTTGGAGAACAACTAATTGCATCAGGCATGTATCAACTGTTTGCAAAACAATTGTCTGTTTGCTTTCTTCTCTTCCATCTTTCTATGACCCACACCCGTGCAAGATAGTCAAACAAAACCTTCACATTGCCATGCGCCCGAACTTGGCGCAGCAAGGAGTAAAATCCCATTAACACTAATAGAGCCAGTTCCTTTCTCCTCCTAAAGTAAACTCATTTCAAAGGTTAAGATAAAAATTCTCTGAAATGTTTTGGGTGTGTGTGCTACGGGAAAATAGTTTCAGGATGTCTGGCCAAATCTCACATCCAGAAAATAATACCTTGAAGGGAATTAATACCCTCTAAGGGTGCTTTGGGCCTTTTATTATTTTACTTTATTTAATTGTTTACTCATTCTGTGTTAGGGATGGAACCTAGGGCCTTGTGCGCACTAAGTCTGTGCTTTACCACTGAACTCTCAGCCTCTGGTCTTTTATTTTCAGTATTTAGAAAGAATTCACCCCTTTTCTCTGAGGATCCTCCTCCCACTTCCATGGAAAAAAAATTTTTTTTCATAGCAGACTGGTCTTATGAGGTAAGAAAGTATCTTTATTTTTCCTTGAGACCTCAAGAAGGAGATACCCGGAAATTCCAAGAGATCCACCCTAGGACTGCAGACATCCATTATCCCAAATAATGCCCACTTCTTTTCCGGCACCTATTTCTTTTGGTCTCCTCTCTGCTGTGTGGAGTGGTTAGGTATCAAAATGGAACCAACATTTCTGTTGCTTTATTTGCAAGCCGATAAAAATGGATGACAGCTAAGAATTGCTCAATTAAGTGCTTTAAAAAAAATCTTTTTTTTTTCTTTATTTTTTTTTTGGTTTTTCGAAGTAGGGTCTCACTCTGGTCCAGGCTGACCTGGAATTAACTCTGTCATCTCAGGGTGGCCTTGAACTCATGGCAACCCTCCTACCTCTGTCTCCCGAGTGCTGGGATTAAAGGCGTGCGCCACCACGCCTGGCTAAATCTTTTTTTTTTTTTTTAATCAATGTTGGAATTTTTTGCCCTTGACTAGGGTCTGGCTCACATGGTATGACACAATAGTAATGTTATTACTCCAGAGAACAGCTCCTGGCTGTTGCCTCTGCTCCACCTCCGTCTTTAATATATGTATATGTATACTATATATTCAGTAAGATACTTAATTATATATTAAAATATAACTTAAGTATTTTATTATATATATTTGTGTGTGTATACATGTGTATGGGCCTCTTGTGTTTGCAAATGCACCCCAGACACATGCACCACTTTTGCATCTGGATTTCCGTGGGTACTGGGGAATGAAACCAGGGCTTTGTCAGCAAACGCCTCTAATTGGTGAGCCATCTCCCCGGCCCATCCATCCCAATCATTATGAGCTTGTCTGTTATGCTCTGTTCTCCACAGGAAACTGAGGCTCGGCAACAAAAGGGCTGGCTGCTCCCAAGCCCATGTGAGCAAACGCCGACCCTGGCAGGACAGTGAAGACCCTGTGTGTGGTGCCCACTACCCAGCAATTCTAGTCTTGGCTGCCCATTCAAAAGCAGACCCTTGACCAGAGGATCATCACTGACATACCTATGAAGACATAAATAGAAAGATGCTGTCTGTACCCGTCCCAGAAGTGGCTTAAAATGAGGAGAGACTAAGAATCCACCAGCAAAGAAGGGCCTGGGGGGGAGGGGCAGGCAACTCTGCCTGCCTCACCCTTCTGGTCTCAGGCATGAGGGAAAGAATAACAGCTACGTCACAGGTTCTCAGACTCGTTGAATTGTTCCTATGAGCTGGTCAGACGGGAAGTTCTGTATGTATGAGCTGCAAGGGTTATTATGAAAGTGATTACTACATTGCAATTAAAATGAACTAACTACATTTACATGATAAAAATTATAAAAGCCAGGCTCATGTTTTTATTCTCTGAACTTGGGAGGCTGGCATAGGAGGAGCTCCATGAATTCAAGATCAGCCTGAGCTACAGAGTGAGTTCCAGGTGAGCCTAGGCTAGAGGGAGACCCTGACTCAGAAAAACCAATAATAATAATAATAATGATAAAAATTAAAAAATAGAAATATACAACTAGATGTTATTTCTAGTTATTAAAACAAGTTAAACTCAGAATATAATGTTACACATAACCAAGTAGATTGTAGGATTTTATTTATAGCACAATATTTACACAAATAAAAAAGACAAGGGGGAAAATTTTGTCTTGCTTAGGGAGAAGAGCAAATTTATAAAAAATATAAGAATAATACACAGTAGATAATTTACCAACCTTATCATTAGTGGTTATGTCTCAAAGGAACCGATATGGAATAATTTCAGAAGAGGGGAAAACACTTCAACTTAACAATATTTTGCTTCTGTTATTAAGACACCAATTTGGGAGTCTGGAGAGATGACTCAACAGTTAGAAGGCATTTGCTTGCAAAGCCTTCTGAGTCATGTGCAATTTACCAAGACCCACATAAATCTGAACGGGCATTCATTTGTACCATCCAAAAACCCTGGTGTGCCCAAACATGTACACACACAAATAAAAACACATACAAACACAAATAAATAAATAAAAATTTAAAAAACAGGTTTGAAGTGAATAAAAACCACATGTTCATACGCGTTTTCTCTGGGCATGAAGCATACAGGTATAAGTAAACGCTTTCCCGTAGTTCGACACTATTTCAAGCCTAAAGAAAGTTTCCACAAAGTTTACGTTGACATTGCTGCAGGATGCTTGCACATAACCTATTTGTCATCTTGCCATCCTCTTATTTTCTTGGCTTCCTTCCTGAGACAGAGGAGGGATGGGCTTTACTTGCTAGTGGCTAAGAAAGACAAGCCTGTTTTGCTCTCCAACTGTGCAATGACTTCTACAAAGACTCGTGGATTCATGACCATCTAAAGAAAAGGGCTGAACGACATAATGTCCATAGGTACATGTAGCTCAGTGACACCCTCCCTATTTGGCAGGCCCTGAGGGACCCCACCCCATTACCACCCAGGCCACAGAAGAATGCGGGGCATATTTTACACCGAGTTAGCATTCAATTTAAGTAATATTTAATCACAGTATCAAAAAGGAGTGCAATTGCTAAGCATGGCGGCGCACACCTTTACTCCCAGCACTCAGGAGGATCACCGTGAGTTCGAGGCCACCCTGAGACTACATAGTGAATTCCAGGTCAGCCTGAGCTAGAGCAAGACCCTACCTTGGAAAATCAAAACAAACAAACAAAAAAAGGGAGTGCAATTTATCTCAAATAATTCATTTCAAAAGCCTGTAGAGGGTTGAAGAGATGGCTCAGTGGTTAAGATGATTGCTTGCAAAGGCCTTGGGTTTGATTCAGTACCCAGTAAGGCCAGATGCTCAGTGGCGCACTCATCTAAAGTTCGGTTGCAGTGCTTATAGGTCCTGATGCACCCATTTTCTCTGTGTGTCTGTTTCTCTTCTCTCTGTCTTTGTGTGTGCAAACTAACTAACTAACTAAGTAAGTAAAAAAAATTTAAGCCAATAGATTACAGTTCATGAGTAGCCTTCAATGTGCAAATGACACCAGCTTTTAAATAGGACCACAGGCGTTTTCAAGTTTAAATACAGATTTCCTTCCTTCCTCACTGAGGTCTAACCCAATGGCCAAATGCAGACACTTGCCTCAGCTGCTCTCACAGAATCCACAGAGACACAGTCAAAGAGTGCAAGCAGAAAATTCCCAGACACAGCAAAACCACCTACTGCTCCGCCTAGAAGAAGGCAGGAGGAGAAGGACGCCAGCATCTGACCGGTTCCCAACACAGCAGGCTGTCAGATCCCTGTGGGTGCCGCAAGCGTGGTTCTTCCATTATTTTCCTAGTGGTGGGTCGCATGAGCATCACAACAAGGAGATCAGAGACGAAAGTGTGACTCCTCATTAAAGTAATAGCAGCTAAGATTCACTGAGTGTTTTATTTGTGCCATATAAAACCCTAATTGCTTTATATCTTGCACGAGACATTTAATCCTCATAGGAAACCTTAAAGGAAAAGCTGAGACATTAGCCCCAAGATCACAGAGCTGAACACTCAGGGACCAGACAGGGGGCACACCTGTAAAATGGGGCCAAGTATGTGGGTGCAACCACTTGGTGCTCATACACTAGGCCATATAATGTGACAAAAGTTTACGTTCAAGTTCAAGTAAGGTGACATTGATTATGTATAGATTAGGTCTGGGGCCACCACAGGACCTGAGGAAAGGAGCTATGGTGGAAATGAGTTTAAAGTGTAGAACTTTAAGCCGGGCGTGGTGGCGCACGCCTTTAATCCCAGCACTCGGGAGGCAGAGGTAGGAGGAGTGCCGTGAGTTCGAGGCCACCCTGAGACTCTATAGTGAATTCCAGGTCAGCCTGGGCTAGAGTGAGACCCTACCTCAAACCCCCCCCAAAGTGTAGAACTTAAAAAAATATATTATTTATGGGCTGGAGAGATGGCTCAGCGGTTAAGATACTTGCCTGCACATCTAAACAACCTGAATTCGATTCCCCAGTACACATATAAAGCCTGATGCACAAAATGACGCATGTATCCGGAGTCTTCTTGCAGTGGCTGGGGGCACTGGTGTGCCCATTCTCTCTGTCTCTCTCTTCTATCCCTCTCTGCTTGCAAACAAATAAATTATTTTAAAAATATTTATTTACTTATTTGAGAGAGAGAGGAAGATGGAGAGAGAATAGGCATGCCAGGGTCTCTAGCCACTGTGAATGAACTCCAGACACATGTGCCACCTTGTGCATCTGGTTTACATGGGTCCTGGGGAATTGAACCCTAGTCCTTTGGTCCTAAGGCAAGCACCTTACTGCTGAGCCATCTCTCAACTTTTACAAGTAACATTTAAATTGTGTGTGTGTGTGTGTGTGTGTGTGTGTGTGTGTGTGTGTGTGTGAGAGAGAGAGAAACTAGCACACATTGAGTACCCTGGTTGCAGAGGTCCCTAGGGAGACATCCTAAGTGTGTTCAAGACCATTTGTTAACTTGGCCACGACTCAGCTCCATCTGCCACAAATTGGCTTCCTGATATTTTCCTGGGCACTACTGTGTCAGCAAAGGAATGCATTTGAAGTCTGAAGGCATCACCTGTCCAAGCAAAATCCTCAGATAAGAGGAAATTTGGTGACGATGTTTAAGGCTCCGTTCAAGAATTGGGGCCCCGCATCCAGATCTTTTTTTTTTTTAATTTTTTTTTAAAATTTATTTATTTGAGAGCGACAGACACAGAGAGAAAGACAGATAGAGGGAGAGAGAGAGAATGGGTGCGCCAGGGCTTCCAGCCTCTGCAAACGAACTCCAGACACGTGTGCCCCCTTGTGCATCTGGCTAACGTGGGACCTGGGGAACCGAGCCTCGAACCGGGGTCCATAGGCTTCATAGGTGAGCGCTTAACCGCTAAGCCATCTCTCCAGCCCCCGCATCCAGATCTTAACAGGGAGTTTTTCCAAAGCCAAATTCTCACACCCCATCAGGGCTTAGCACTGGCTCTGGTTTGGAATGAGGACCCACCAGGATTGATGGGAACCTGTGTGACAGAGAGCTGGAGAAAGGACTAGAGACCAAAGTCCTCTTGACCTGCTAACTCAGTCCCCAGAGGGTTTGCTGCAAATGGGCAAGCCTGGCTCACCTCTGTCCCCATCAAGTCCACCTTCCAGGGCTACTGTGCATGCCAGCAATTTATCTTTGGGTTGCCAAGGTTGCTGCTTTCCAGAGCGCCCTCTCTCTGTCTTTCTCTTTTGATGTAGGGTCTTGCTCTAGCCCAGGCTGACCTGGAATTCACTATGTAATCTCAGGGTGGCCTTGAACTCTCAGCAATCCTCCTACGTTTGCCTCCCGAGCACTGGGATTAAAGGTGTGTGCTACCATGCCTGGCTCACAATTCTATTTTTATTTGTTCAATTGTGAGTGGTGGGAGATGGGGAGGAAATTAATGGATGTCAGAGGGGCTGAAAAGTCCAAGGCAAAGAAGTAAAGGAGGGAGATGCGGAAGCAGAGTGGAGACAGGTTGTTGTAACTTGGTTTAGACAGATCATTTGAGTTTAAGGGTGTCTTTACTAGGTATGTGAGCATGGAGAGGAGACGTGCTTTGAAGGGCCTCAGTGTGCGCACCTGTAAAATGGGGCTAAGGAGCTGATGTGTGGGTAGGGACAGTGTCCTCAAAGCATTCGGCATAATTTCTCAGCATGTGGTGAGGGTATGTGAGCCTGCAGCCTGCTGTCCTTCTGAAAGGGAGAGGGGAAAGGAGAGAATGTGACTCCAGAGGGTTGCAAAAACAAGAACATGAGGGCAGCAACTATTTCTTACTGCCTTAAAAATGTGCTGGGCATGGCCACGCACGCCTTTAATCCCAGCACTCGGGAGGCAGAGGTAGGAGGACCACTATGAGTTCGAGGCCAGTCTGAGAGTGCATAGTGAATTCCAGGTCAGCCTGGACTAAACTGAAACCCTATCTCAGAGAAAGAAAAGAAAGGAAGAAAGACAGAAAGAAAGGAGGGAGGGAGGGAGGAAGGAGGGAAAGAAAGGAAAGGAAAAGAAAAAATTTGTTTAAAATTGCTTACAGTTTAGGTAGGGAGTTTACAAGCCAAACAAATAAACAAAACAAAGCAAACCTTGCCCCCTCCAAAAAAGAAAAGTGAAAATTTCTCCCAAACTACTTAGGCACCCATTTCCAGAGATGCCTATGCTGGCTCTGTGAGGGAGAATGCTGCACCATGCTGGAGGTCTCGACATTATGCACACACATGCAGTGTGTGTGCTATACAAACTGGCCTGCCCCCCCCCCCACTTTAATTTTATCATCTTTTACTTGTAGCCCAGGCATCCCCTGGTGTGTGCTCAGACAGAAAGTCCCAGCCCCCTCCACCTGCATAGTCTGCCACTGGCTCTTGTAACATAACTAATTAATATCCCTGGTGTTTCCAGACTCTTGGTGCCACAAAACATCCTCTTACAAACAAGCCATTGGAGCGGCCACACGCAGGATAATCGCCTTGGATTAAAAGCGCAATGCAGATGTCTTATGCCCTTCTCATCTTGATGACTGGAGCCACACACCCGCACCCGCAGACCCCCACAGTGGCTGCAGCCGTGACCCACTTAAAATGCCTGCTTTCAGCACCCTCAGCAGCACGGCGTGTTGTGTCGACCATGGTCCGCATCGCATCATCTCCTCAGCCGGTTCACAGCTTCAAAAGAGCTCCGCAACCAAAGCTGGGACATAGGTGATTCCAGAAAGCTTGATTTAAAAGAACACACGTTCAGGAAAAGGGGCAGTTAGGCTGCTACCAGGGGCCCTAGCCTGAAGTCACCCCTGGATTGCCATGGGAAGGGCAGGCCGTCTGTTACTCTGGGGTCTCTAGAAGCTCCCGTCCCCAGCTAAGTCTCCGGGAAGCCTCGGTCTTCCGTGAGGCTCGGCTGTGACTTGTATACACCCTGGTCAGGTACACCAGCATTTCCCCCTAAGTCTGGTCTAAATTTCAGGTTGTGCTTAAGGCCTGGGAGGAAGTGACCTCTGGATTAATAAAGAAGGCTGGAAAGGTGGGTGGGGGCGGGGAGGCTGCTCCTGGGGGCATGCCAGCCAGATGCTAATATGCTCATCACTTTGGAAAGGGCCAAGAGTATAGAATGTCTACACTCTTCCTGAACCCTTAAAGAAGTGCGACGCTCAGAAGATGAATGTTGGTGGCTCTGACCAGCACATTAAGGATCAGGAGGCTTTTCACTCACATGTATTTATGGGTTTATATTTACCCAATAAATATAACAATAGATGAGCAGCTGTTGAGAAGGGGAGACCTGGGGCTCAAAGGGGGGTTGGAATAGAAATCTGTCATCCAAGGGAGGGAGCTAGGTGGTCTCAGAAGGGTCTGAATTCTCAGTGATTTGTTTGTGTTCTTGAAACCCCTGCTAAGTCTTGGCGAGGACTCCTCCTGGGAAAACCCAACACCATTGAAGATGAGATTCAAGGGCAGCTGGTACCCACGGATACTAGTATGCGCGTGGGTGATAACCAACATGGTGGGCCAATTCTGATAACTGGACATCTCACTGGTTCCAAATGGACAAGCCAGGTCCCAAAAGGACAAGCCCAGTTCCAAATGGACACACCCTGGGACCATGAGAAGCATGGGTTCTTAGTCATCTTTCAGCTGCCTCTGGTCTCCAGTACATCAAGTCCTGGGCAGGGCAATGCTAAGCAAATGCAAGACCTCTTGATGCTGTGATGGCCGCCTGCTGCTCCCCTTCCTTGTCCTCCATCCTCCGGGACACGGAGATCTGTTTCTAGTTGGATTCGCAATAATCAACAAAACTGAACTTCGGCCTCAGTGTGTGTTCTGGGCCAGAAAGTGGAAAGATATAGTAGAATGGAAGACGGGAAGGAAAGAAGTGTATGGCTCAAGGAAAAGGGGTGTGTGAAATAGGTCAGACGGAACTAGAAAAGGACTCTAGAAAAGAAGAGGATTTTGAACTATGCCAAATGTGAGGAGAGGGGGGCAAATGAAAACGCTGCTGGGAATGTAGCTACCAGAGCCCTTGCCTAGCGTGTGTGGGACCCTGGGTTCCAGCCCCAGAAGGGTTAAAAAAAGTTAATTTAAATTATTTAAATAAAATAAAAAGAAGAAGAAAAAAGTAGCTAAAATCTAGCATTAAAGCATGAAAGGAGAGAGCAAGAAGGAAGGGGGGAGAGAGGGGGAGAGAAAGAGAGAGAGAGAGAGAGAGAGAGAGAGAGGGAGGGAGGGAGGGAGGGTGAAAGAGAGAGAGAGAGAGAGAAAGAGAGAGAGAGAGAGAAAGGCTGGAAGGTAGGAGGTGGGAAAAAAATTGGGGGCTGGAGAGTAAGCCAAAGAAGAGAACAGTACTGAGACAGAAAGCAAAGCAACTCCCCCCCCAAAAGGCTCAAGGAGAAATTAAGTCCAAAGAGCTCTACTTGAAGAACCTTACACTACCTACATTCTTTCCAAGGAACTCCAGCATCGCTGGGTTTTGGTGGGCACACACAAAAAAAGTTCCAACCTCTTAAACCAACTTTCGCTCAGGCTCCGCTTATAATAATAGCATTTTCAATTACACCTAATTAGCCAGCAGAGAGAAAGGGCCCGCTTCGGGGGCGGCAGAGGACCCAAGACCGAGGCGCCAAGGTTCACCCTAGACCACGGTGCTGGTCTAGGTTCTTTTTCTGAAAGGTCAGATTTAGGGACCAAGTCATAGGCCGCACGGCCCAACTCCGCAGCTACTCGGGGAAGGAGACACACTCCCGCAAGTCTCAAGTCACACTGGGTGTCTGGAGACCCCCAGCTTAGGCCTTTCTCAAGAGGCCAGCCCTGTCAGGCCTTAAAAAAAATAATGCAAATCTATAATTTACACATTTTTCATTTTTGGTCCTCCGAGGTCCCATGTCATAAAATCCGCAGAGCCTGACAAAGGGAATTCCCCACAACTTCATCCCCTAAGGCCTCAGATCTCCCAGAAATTCCATACGCTGTTACAAATAATCTCGTGGAGGGCTGCCAAGAATAACGAGAAAATAAACACAGTTCCCCCGGCCCTAGGAGTCAGCGCCAGCCGCTGGTCCCTTCTGGCCCCCACCTGGCTCCCAGGACCCTGGAGGCTGCAGCCTGCCAGCGCCCACTGCTGTGAACGCAGCCCGGTCCGGTGCCTTCCAGCCGCTCCCCAACTCTGCTCTAAACAGGGATCCCAGGGCCATGGTCCCTGGTGCCTTTCCTAGCAGAAGAAAAAAAAAAAAAGTTTTGCTTGCGACCTCTGCAAAAATAAATAAATACACGAACAAACAAACAAAACCTAGCCAGGGGTGGTGTTGCACGTTAAGCCCAGCACTCCAGGGGCTGAGGTAGGAGGATTGCATTGAGTTCCAGGCCAGCCTGAGCTAGAGTGAGACCCTGCCCCAAATACAAACAAAATCACACCCCTTAAGCCCCCCAAGCAACAAAAAACAAATGCAAACTGGACAAAGTTTTCTTCCTTAAACTCAGAAACTGTCCCAAGAAGTCACCCACGCTCCTGTCCACATCCTGGGCCTGAGGGCGCCAGGGTGTGCCCGGGACTCAAGGACGCGGATGCGCCTTTACGGAGGGGCTGCGCGCTCAGAAACACGCAGACGTGCGTGCGCGCAAACACCAATCTGTCTGCAGACAATTATGTGTAAATTATCCGTGGCTTGGGGAGTGCGAACGACATATGCAAACGATGATCCGTGCGCAAACAATTCCGTGCCCGCGTGCCGCCCGATTCGGGGCTCGCCAGCTTGCCAAAATTGCTGGGTGTGCAGGCGAGATGTGGTGCGCGCCCTTGCTTCCACCGCCGCGAGCAGAAGCGTGGGTGTGCAGGCGCGTCTAGAAGGCTTCCGAAGCCTTGGCCCTGCGGGCTCAGCCCCCGGGAGGCAGCTCTGAACCAAACGGCCATCCTGCACCCGATATATCTCCCTCCCCGAGACATCGCCGCTCCGCTCCTCCCGCTGGCTGCAGAGCGGCCTTTTGTGGGCTCTTTGCTCCCCGGACAAGCTTCCCGCGGCGTCAAGTTTGGTACCTTCTTGGTATCAGATCGCTTGGCTGCGATATCCTGGAATTCGCATCACCTCTTTGGCTGGACCCTGTAAGGGTCTCCCAGTGCCTCCGGGGCTCAGCAGACCCGCAGCGCCACCCACGAAAGAGAAAGACCCCACCCGGAGTCCCGCAGCGCTGGACAGCCGGTGGCTAGCGAGGCGGTGTGTCCCCTGCAGGCTTCTACCCCGGCGGCGGCGGCTGCGGCGGCGAGACTCTCCAGGCCGCACGCACGTGTGCCCGGAATTATAATACAATATAACACGTCGTAATATGGTGTATTATATGTACGGCGTTTGCTTTCCTTTAGGATTTGTGTATTTTGTTAGTCCGTGCTTATGTGTTTGTTATGACCCGCCTGGGCAGGATTGCATCTCTGCCCTGTACCACGCACCTCACTTACAACAAAACGAACCGTCAAGGCAACATTTGTTTCTCCATCTGTGTGCAACTCGGACACAGAGAGGGGAAGAAACTTGCCCAAAGTCACCCAGCTAGAAAGAGAGTGAGTTTGAATTGGAGCCCATAGCCTGGGGACAGGAAAAAAAAAAAGTATTCGCCCCCCCCCCCACCTTGGTTTAGACAGGAAGACATCCTATAGTACACAAGGCTGTTTCTGCAACAGCTTCACAATATAGATTTATTTTATGACATTCTCGCCATCTGGCAGGGAAGAAGGAGCGAGCCAGCCTAATTTCTGTGGCACTGGGCATGCCCTGGTCTCCAGCTCTATGTAAGGGAGATCTGACTCCTTTGTGGTCTTGGTCTGGCCTTCCTCTCCCTCCCACCACCTTCCTCCTTGCTATAAGGTTCAGAGAGGTTAAAGGGCTCAACCGGCACCGCTCAGCAAGTGAAGGAGGGACTCAGCCCTGACATTCAGGCTCCAGAGCCCGACACCACCTTGAGTGTTCCATTGAACTCAAGTTGGAAAATCTATGGGGACGCTGATTCCAGTTTAAAGAGTCATAGGAGCAGCCCCTCTCCCAAGGAGAAGAGCTTAGGCAAAGGACCTCGGTCTTTAGAACCAGGGTTGGGGTCCAGGTCCCCACCCGGAGCTAGGCTGGAAAGCCACAGGCTTTCTGGAGTGTGACAAGCCCAAGCTGGCTCTTCTTCAAACCTTCGCATGCTCCTCTAAGGGGCAGAGGGTGGTACACTCACATGCAACCTCCACGCACGAGGTTCACTCCCCTCTGCAGTGTCCCCAGAGATGTCCCCAAGACATAGTGAGTGACGACCAACCACAATCCGCAGGAAGGTTCTAGAGGGGCTTGGGACGCTCCTACATACAATTAGAAGTCTATGCCAGCAAACCAAGCCAAAGAACGGAAGAAGGGTGCAGCCTTCCACCCCCCACTGCAGGATTATCTATAATCCCTACGACCCAGGCGACCATCAGGGTTCCTTTGCAACTATCCAGATTGATGGGAAACTTCCCTGTGCAAATTCCCTGGACTTGGCTAGTTCAGGACCTGTCTCTGTACCTTGAATGTGTCATAGGTTAAAATTGTCAGAAAAAAACACCTTCTTTCAGGTAAGAACTCCTGAAAAAAGAAAAGGTGTTTTTATTTGTTTATTTATTTTTCTGTAAATCTCCTCTTGGAGGCAAGATCACACAATCATACCCTAAACTGAGTAAGTGGACACAATTGACCCAAACCCTGGTTCCACTCTGCTGTTGCCACATTTCCTCTGGCTTGGTACCAGAAAGGACTTTAAAACAAATCTAAGCTGTTTTGTTTCTGCGTTTTGGGGAGGGGTGTGTGTGTGTGTGTGTGTGTGTTTTTTTGCTGCTGTCTTTTTATTTGTTGCCCTTCAAGATAAAACCCGTGCGTTTCGACTTTTCATTAGAGAACAGAGATGAAAGGAAGCGAGAAAAAATGATTGGAAGTTTTGGCCTAGTTTCCCCTCTAGTTTTACCAAACTAGTTTAGACATTTGGCAGATCCGGCCTCTCCTTGGCTAGATAGATTGCTTTGATTTCCCCGTTTTTGTGCGTGTACTGAGGAGCCCTACCGGTACCCCAATGTGGGAAGCTTGGCAGGCAACCCCAGAAGCTCACCCCAGGCCAGGAAAATGCCTTGAGGCAAAGGTGACCGCCACCCTTTGCGTCACCCTAGTCATCACATCTACACCTCCATCCCAGGCTCGAGGGCTTCAGGGAACTGTGAAAGCAGAAAATCTGGGAGTAGCTGGAAATTGAGAGACAGAAGAGGGAGTGAGGAGAAAGAAAGAAAGAGTAAGAAAAAGAGAGCCCGAGAGCGAGATTTTGGATCCCTGGCATATCTAGAAAAATTCAATGTAATGTCTAGATAATTAGCCATTTCGCCCAGGGTAATCGAAAGAATGGGTAAGGGTGGACGCTCCAACTCTGCTGTCCAGCTCCGGCCACCCTTAAAGACATTTTAACGCAAGTTTTTCGTTTAATGCAAAATGCGCGTTTAGTTTGGAATCCCCGTCCGGACCACATTGACCAGGGCAGGGAACAGCCCATCGTGGTGGTCACTAGTCTCAGTCAACGCGCCCCCCAACCCCCCAGAGCAAACCTCCCGGGGTCCGCAGTGGAGGCCACCGTGCGGAGGAGGGTCGCGCCGCCGCGCACCCAGAAAAGGTGACGTAAGTGGCACTGACGAACACCGCGCGGGCGAAAGGCGACTCGACCGAGGGGTGCGCCCGCGGCGTGGGCCGGGGGGATTGCCTCACACTCCGGAATGGGGCCCAGACACGTTTGGAAATGTTTTGCTAAACGCCTGCCCCGCGGGGGCGACAGCAGCCTTGGCGATGCTGCGCGACTGGTCACGGGCTGGGACGCTGGGCGGAGGCCACAGAGGCGTCCTCTGCCTCTGGCCCATTGGGTTTGTTTTTGCTTTTCTTCCCAACGCGTTTTGTGTGCCCCCTGGGCACTGGAGTCTGTGTGCCGCGGGCAGCGCCCCAGCCGTAACCAGAAAGGCATTAAGGAATAAGAATTTGGCACCGAATGAGGCGCTGTGGGCGCCAACAGGGGTTCTCTTCCACTGATTCAAGGTCTCCAAGTAGCACGGGACCATCTTGGTCACCTTATCTCTGCAGGACCCCGCGCAGGGTCAGCAATTAATGGAATATTTATGGAAATCAAAGAATGAATCTAGAAATGAGTTGGTTTTGTTTTGTTTTGTTTTTTCTTTTCGTCTTTACCATAACGCTTGTGAATCACTGGGCCATCCACCTGGGGCCCTTGTAGGTCTTTTGCATATGAACGGAACTGATGTTTGGTCCCTGCCAAGTTCCTCGAACTCGGTTACAAAGGTGACAAGCGCAGCGCACCTGACAGCCGCTCCCTACTCAGCCCTGCATTGTATTCTTTAACTCTGGTGACAACCCCTATGGGAAGGACTTGCCTCTCCGCTCCCATTTTACAGATGAGCCTTTTGAAACTGCGAATGTCACGCGACCTGGTGCGTGTCTGGATTTGACGTCTGTGGCCCAAGGAGTGGCTAACAGGGCAGGGTGAATCACTAGTCCACGGGGGGGAGGAGGGGATTGATCAGACTTAATCCCTTACACAGTCTTCCCAACAGCAGAGAGGGTCCACCTTAAACAAGTGTTTGTTTCCTAGCCTTGTATCCCAGGCCAGGCCAGGCCAGCTAGACCAAGCCACACCAGTTGCACCACTTTTGAAAGTGCTGGCATCAGGAACCAATTCAGGGCCTCCCTACCCCCTGGTGCTGGAGGAAAAAGGGCTTTTCTGTGATTTCAGAAAAAAAAAAAACAACCCTACAATCCCTAATGCCCCCAAGAATAAGAATCTAGGTACCCATAGGTCTAAAGGACACAGGGTCCAAAGAAGGGTGACTCTGAAGGCCCAATGTGAGCCACTGTGTCTTCCCAGTGTGCCACCAAGGTCTTACCGCACAGACAGCTGAGTCTGGCAAAGCGGGCTTTGGGCCGCTAGTCTCCAGTCCGCACTGGGCTCTGGTGGCTGCACACAAGTCAAGGTAATGAATGGAGAAAGAAAAGCAGGGGTGTGGAGGGAGGGGAACGTTGTGAGGAGGGGAAAATATGTTGGAAATAGAGAAGGAAACATGGACAACAGTTTTATCAGCACTCCCGCCCCCACTGCCCGCGTGTTTAAAACCCCTAAGTAATTTTAGATTGTGTCTTCAGTTAATATATCTCTCTCCCTTTCCCTTGGGCTGACAGGGAAGCGCCGGGGCTGCAAGATGTCTGCAGAAAATGGCCCTTAAGAGTTTCCACATTGTTTAGCTACACAAACGTGTTTGTGGCTCCCAAGGTCCTGGTTCCCCCCCCCCCACCTCCGCATCTCATTTTACTTCATGAATACAATTGTTTGAGGATGCCTGCGCCACATAAATCCTACTTCAAGATTAATCTCCCTGCTCGCTCACACTGGGTGCAATGATTTTTTTTGGAAGTCCTTTAAAAGAGGGCGCCGGACAAAGATTTATTAACAAAGAAAAATGGTTTATTTTTATAGCTGACCTTGGAAAGGTGGGGGTGGAAGTGGGCCAGGGAAGGGGAACCCATTCAGATGGGTAAACAGTGGGACCCAGAGGACTGGGGGTGTTAAAGACTTCTTTAGCTGGTGACTTGAGTGGGTTCTGGATACTCTTGGTTGGGCTGTGGGCATCTAGGCAAAAAAGAAAGGTTAGGGAGGCCAAGTCAGTACTTGTCAGGTGTGCCTGGTGGACTTGTGTGTGTGTGTGTGCACGCGCACGTGTATGCATGTGCACACGTGTGACCAAGGACCTCCTAGTATACCTGGGGACAAGCCTCTTCAAAGATACCAAGACAAGTTTTCTCCTCAAACTAGTTATGTATGACCTTTGAGCCAGTGTGGAGGGTCTATGACATAGGGCTTTGGAGCCTGGAGGCTCTAAAATCAAAATCGTGTGTGTGTTGATATATATATATATATATATATATATATATATATATATATATATATATGAGAAAGTCCACAGCTTTCATAAACTTCCCTGTGAGTACCTTCTCATCCAAACCATGAAAAATCCACAAACCAAGGCAACAGTTTCCCTGGCTCTTTTACCTGCCCATTCCTCCACAGCCTGGGTCCTCACATCAAGCTCTTGTCTTAAATCAGCTTAGCCCATGCCCTGCATTAGAGAGGGTGGTAAACCAGTGTCAGCCAGATTTTGGACTCATGAGACTTTCAGCCCCAGATCAAAAACTAAGGAGTGTGTGGGCATGACCTTCAGCTTAGACCTACTTGTTTGACTTTGAATCAATAGCAGCACCTCTTTAGGGGACTGATCCAAAATTCCCATTCAACCATTTGTCTTGAGACAAGTTCTTGCTAGGTAAGCTGCCCTAGAACTTGAGATACTCCTGCTTCAGCCTACAGACTGCTAGGATAGCAGGCAATGACATCATGGGCTCTCTCTGAAGATTCTGGAAGGGCTTTTTGTTTTTTTTTGTTTTTGAGATATGGGTGCAGGCGAGTTCTCTGTCAGGGTCATCCACCTTGGGTGTGCTCCCAGAACAGTACACCAATTGTAATGTTCCAACTTTCACCTAGAGTTCATTAAAATTAAGAAAACAACGGACTTTCTTGGAACCCAAATAAAGAAACCTAGGGGGTTTTGCAACGTTCTGCAGAGCCTGAGCAGGTGAAAGCTCTCCATTCAGCACGAACACATGGAGCCTACACACTTCCTGCTCCCCCAACCCTTGGCCCCAGCCATACCTCAGGAAAAAAAGCCTCAACGAGGAGGCCCGGGGCTGGAGAAGCTGAATCAGGGCTGGTCAGAACCAGGCTTGGAGCTTCCCAGAGAGCAGAACAGGGTGAGAGGGCAAGAGAAGTGAGTTCCCTTTGATTACAGACCCCCGACACAGCCAGAGACCATCCGGCACCTAGGCGTCTGTCTGTCTGCACATCTGCTCTCGGGTGCGGGTCCAGTTGCCCAGAGTGAACTCTGTGTTCACAAAGCACAGGGCTGGACCAGGACTACAGCACAGTGGGCTGGCCACTGGCAGCGATAGTTTTTTTTCTTGGTGTGTGTGTGGGGGGGAGACTCAGATCCATCTGAGAGGCTCATTCTTAAAGGGCCTCGGAGGAGCACTTCAAGATATCTGCAAACCACCTCTCCAGGCCTCCCAAATGTCTTCCCTGAGTCCCGAGGACACCTGCTCAGAGTTGAAGTCTCCACAGGTTCTAACCCTAACCCTTCGAAGACACACGCTCCACTCAAGTAGGCTGTCTCTCCCTGGATGGTATCAACATTTTCTAAAACAAACAAACAGTTAACCACCCACAATAAGGCTCTTTCTAGTTTATGACCATCTTTCAGCTTATCATCTTATTAAACAACTAACACTCCACACACGTATTTGCTCTGAAGGTTTCTCTTCCCAAGATGAGCTGGCTAGACCCAGGGGCATTAAGCAATCCACCCAGGAGTGCCCAGTAAAGACATGGAAAGCCTGAACTCAACTTTGGACTACCAATTCCATTTTCATCTGCCCCACAAGCAGCTTTTTACAGCAGAACTCTCCAAGACACATGCCACCAACCAACCAACCAACCAGCTTCCAGGGGTGACCCAGCACTCTTTGCCACTTGGGCTCCTGAGTGCAGGAGGGCAGGTCAGGTGCCCCGAGATCTTTGCCCCACAACTTGGGCTGCACGACTCTTTTAAATATTTTTAATATTTATTTTCATTTGAGAGAGAGAGAGAAAGAGGCAGATCGTAAGTAAGAATAGGTGCGCCAGGGACTTCAGCAGCAAATGAACTCCGGACACATACGCCACCTTGTGCATCCGGCTTACGTGGGTCTTGGGGAATCGAACCTGTGTCCTTTAGTTTCTCAGGCAAATGCCTGAACCACTAAGCCATCTCTTCAGCCCTCGTCCCTGTCCCTTTCCTTTAACCTGAGAGTGCATCTACCCTTCCTGATGCCTGTGGTGGCAGTGACTTAGTGACCCCACTGTCGCCCCCATCTCGCATCTCCCTGCCCACCCCTCCACCCCTGGCAGGAGGACATCTGTAAAATTTCAGTCAAAGCCAGTAGTAGCAAGTGGAAGGCCAGTGTCGCCACATCCACCTGGTGCCTTACCTGGTGGTGGCGGCGGCGAAGGGATGGATGCTGGACCAGGCTCCCGACCTAAGCACTAGGGAGCCCCAACCGGTCCATCAAGCCAGCTCTGGCCTGCAGTCCTGTTTCCGGTTGTCGCACTGAGAGTCCCCCAGAGTGTACCCGATAAGCTATCTGGGCAGCCGGGGACGGGCGGTCAGTGGCCAGCCGGGGCACCTCAGGCCGGCTCCCCGGGCCCCGGGGCTGCTTGCCAGCGGCGCTTAGGACAGCCGAGATGCCTGCGAGGCTCTGGTTACAATCACCTCACACAAGGGCCGCATTCCGCCCCCAGCCCACGGCCATCCTCACCGCTAAGTCTGCAGTCACACCTTCCCGGGGCAGAGGAGCTTCGCTGGCGGGGCGATGAGTGCGGACCGAAGCTGTTAATCTGCAGCACTCGGGCAAATCCCTACAAAGGAATATTTTTGGTGTGTGTGTGTGGGGGGGGAGGGAATCAGCATTGGATAGGTACACAGCCCCTCCCCTAGCCACCCGGAATTGAATTATTGCATTTTCTCCTCACCATCATATTGGAGCGTCCACTTATTGAGCATTTACTATTAATTACTGGGTTTTCGTGGTAGGGTCTCACTCTAGCCCAGGCTGACCTGGAATTCGTCGTCTCAAAGTGGCCTCAAACTCACGGAGATCCCCCTACCTCTGCCTCCCCAGGGCTAGGATTAAAAGCGTGTACCACTTGTGTGTTTTAATCCTTCCAAAAAAAAAAAAAGTCTGCCTAAGAGAAATCTGCTATTTCTCCCATTTTGCAGGTGAATAGCTACAGACTTGCAAAGGCAAAGCAATGTAATTGTGTCAACTGACCAGTAGGGCCATTAGCCCCCAAATGGGCCTTGGATGGTCTCACCCAGGTGGTGGGTAAGTCTGTGGAAATCTGACTTTGCGATCTGGGAAAGCCGTGCCCACTAGCTTGTCTCAGTGAGTAGTCGGCACCCAAGACGTCAGTCTGCACATGGTACCAGGGACCAATTCTACCTGATCTGTACCAGGAACCAATTCTACCTAGCCCGGCCCTGAGCAGGCCAACTGTGGCTTAAGGCAAAGTCGGATGCTCCCCAAGGTTGGGAAGTTATTGTAACTAAAATCATTTACATTTCTAAACCCCAGAAGCAAAAACTTAAGAGTCACCCTCTCTTACTCCCAATCTCTTCCTTGTCCGGTGCCTATGCGGAGCCTTGGGGTCACGCAGGCTGTGTGGAGCCTCCCCCCATCTGGAAAACAGGGCTGCCCAGGATCTTCAGGAGCAATTAACCTCACCACCCTCTCCCTACCAGTTTCCTTAAAATAAATGTGACAAACCGGAGCCTAATGATCTGCAGGGAAGATGTATATGCTAACACATGGCTCTCTCCTCCCCAGGTCGGCCAGGCAGGAGGACTTCAAAGCACAGCTGGGGAGGTACTTGCAGGGTTTCCTGGCCTTCGGGGAAACAAACAAACAATCAACCAGGTTATTTGGGTGACAATAACACTAACTGATGATGATGATGATGATGGTGGTAATAGTATTTACTTACCCCACGTGTCAGGTTCTGCTGGGGGAGGGAGGCTTTGCAAGAGCAAACTCACCTCTTCCTTCCAACACCCCAGGAGGCAGGGGATTGCTGGATAGATTTGCCCAGGGTTGAAGGCTGAAGCCTTGCCCAATACCCTTAGAGCTAGTGTTGGTGGAGGGAGTTTTGAGTCAGATCCCTCAGGCTTTTAAAATCATACTAACAATAGGATTGTAAACTTGTTTTAAATGCACATGAATTACAAACAAGGAGATGAAACCAAACGCGGGGCCTGTAACCCCAGCTGATCACCAGTTTGAGGCCAGCCTGGGCTACATAGAGATACTTTATCTCAAAAAAAAAAACAAGGAAAAAAATAATAAACAGGAAAAAAGTATTCAGTGACCCCTGATCTCTGTTCTCCTCGCTCCCCTTCCCCAACCACTGATGCGAAAGCCTGTGCTATGGGGATCTTTTCAATACCTGCATGCCCGTGTAGAAATACCCGGTCTCTCTCTGGGAATGTCGGCTTTTCATTTGTAAGCAGAGCTTCTCCTAGGAAAGGCTTCCCACCCTGCAATTTTTACTGGGTTCATCCGATGGCTCATTTTTGAAACAGGACCTTTGAATCCACTGTTCAGAGAAAGGGATTTTGACCAAACAAAAAAGAAATGGGCATTGGGTGGGGGGTGGTTTCCTGGGGTCAAGTTTTGCTCAGGGTCAGGGCAGAAGCAGGGGTGGGAGGGAAGGAGAGGGAGAGAGAGGAAGGGAGCGGAGAGGCCGAGAGAAGCGGGCTATCAGGAAACCCAGACATCTCTCGCATTCCAGCCGGAGATAGCTGATGTCCCCGGACAGAGCTGCTTGCTCATCCGCTCTTGGCAGAGGGGTGACACTCTATCTGCCCCACTGCAGAGTTTTAAAACCTTAAATGGTCTCTCTGAGAGAGGGACAGAGCCCAGCTCCGTCTCGGGTTTGTGTGGCAGGGCAGGCAAGCCTTCCGGTGGAAAAGGCTTGAGCCACCACGTCAGACTCCTAGACAGAGGGACCTGGGGACAGGGGACAAGCGAGCCTTGCCTATTTTGGCCCCCATTTTCCTTGTGTCCTCCCCTGCCAGGGTGGAGTAGGGTGTAAAGAAGCTTTCTGTTCACTTCATTTGTTGCCCCTATGTCTCATCACTTTAGAAAGATTCACTTTTATGTGCTTTGCCCAAATTGTCGCCAAGATGTTTCCTCCCCATCCCCTGAGGGTGTTTGTGTTTTTATTCCTTCCCCCACCCTCTCGCTTTCTCTTTCTCCTTGAGGTAGGGTTCTCTAGCCCAGGCTGACCTGAAATTCACTATGTAGTTTCCGGCTGGCTTCGAACTCACAGTGATCCTCCTACCTCTGCCTCCTGACTGCTGGTTCCCAATGTTTTCTTAACAAACCCATGGAAGCTTCCAGGCTGTTCCCCAGGTGACAGGTAGGAAGGGCCCACAAGGCTGTTCTCAGGGCCTGTGGAGAAGTTGGAGTGGCCCCACATCGAGCACAGGGTGACAGTTTCTCAAAAAGGATGGGTCAGCCAGACCTGCCCCTCTTCCTTCAGAGCCAGCAAGAGGGCCTCTCAGTCTCCCGTCCTGCCCTCAGATCTTGAAGGGGGTCAACCTGATTGTTCTCTCGATCTGTTTCCCTACCTGTGGCCACACTTACCTCATCCTGCACGCCTGTATTATTTGTACTCCTTTCTCTCTTTGCTCCTGTCTCTCTCTCCATTTCTCTTCCCTTCCCTCCCTCTCTTCCCTTCCTTCCCCTTCTCCTCTCCCTTCCTTCCTCTTCTTCTTTCCTCTCTCCATTCCTCCTTTCCTTCTTCCACTCTCTATTTTCTTCCTCTCTCGGTTTCTCCCTCCATTTCTGTTTCCCATTTATTCCCTATTTCCTTGAGTGCCATCTCTCACTCTTTCTTGTTCCCTCTTTTTCCTCTCTCTTCAAAACTTTGTGATTTTTGGGGAGGGAAAATTATAATGAGAAATGCATGCCAAGTCTCTGGAGTCTTCCAATTCAAAGGTCTCTTTTACAACACAAGGGGGCAGAGTGTTAATTGAAGCCATCCGACCAGAGGCAGTTTGCCATTTATTTAAAAGTCTACTCATGCTTATTTCACTTCTAGAAAAAGCTTTCTGGAAAAAAAAAAGTAAGACGCAGGCAAATATCATGTATGAGATGTTCATACCAACAAAGCATCTAATAACAAATAAGTTAAGAATGTAGATGCGCAAATACAGGTGGTTGGTGAAATTAGAGATGGAGTACTATGCAGCAGTTAAAAGTTCAGTCCTGCATAAGAATCGCATAGCTCTGTGATTCCATTTTCCCTATACAGGTATAGATGTGCCTATGTGTGTATTGGCACACATTGACAAGACAGTATATGTGACGGTTAAAATTTCTATTGTCAACTTGATCTCATCAGGAATTTAGAGACTGGGATAAGGGCTGGAGAGATGGCTTAGCAGTTAAGGTACTTGCCTGCAAAGCCGAACAACACGAGTTCAATTTTTTTCTCTCTCTCTCCTTGCAAGTAAATAAATAATTTTAAAAAGAGAGAGAGGAAGCTGGGCGTGGTGGCGCACGCCTTTAATCCCAGCACCCGGGAGGCAGAGGTAGGAAGATCGTTATGAGTTCAAGGCCACCCTGAGAATACATATTGAATTCCAGGTCACCCTTGGCTAGAATGAGACCCTACCTCAAAAAAAAAAAAAAAAAAAAAGAGAGAGAGAGAGACTTGGGGGCTGGAGAGATGGCTTAGCAGCTAAGGTGTTTGTCTGCAAAGCCTAACAACCTGAGTTTGATTCCCCAGTACCCACATAAAGCCAGATGCACATTAGTGCATGCATCTGGGTTTGTTTGCAGCCGCTAGGGGCTCTGGCCTGCTCATTCTATCTGTCTCTCTCTCTTCTCTTAACTCTCTTATTTGGAGATAAATAATGTTTTTTTTTTTTTTTTAAAGGAGACTTTTGGGGGTTGGGTATGGTGGTGCATGCCTTTAATCCTAGCATTTGGGAGGCAGGGGTAGGAGGATCACTGTGAATCCAAGGCCAGCCTGAGACAACATAGTGAGTTCCAGGTCAGCCTGGACTATAGTGAGACCCTACCTCAATGGAGCTGGAGAGATGGCTTAGTCATCAAGGCACTTGCCTCCAAAGCCAAAGGACCTCAGTCCAATTCCCCAGGACCCATGTAGGCCAGATGCACAAGATGGCGCATGCCTCTGGAGATGGTTTCCAGTGGCTGGAGACCCTGGCACACCCATTCTCTCTCTCACTAAAATAAATAAATAATTTTTTTTTTTAAAGAAAGAAAGATTTATTTTGACTCACAGTTTTGCAGAGTTTCAGTCCATCATGGTGTGGAAGGCTGGTGGGCAGCTCGATCATGATAGCGGGAAGGTGTGTGGAGAGAGAGAGGGAGACATACCGGGGGTGAGGACGTGACCTTCAAAGCCTTTCTCTCCGCGACCTTCTTCCTCTAGACAGGTCCCGCCATTCAGGGTTTCACAGCCTGTCCAAGTAGCTTGTGAACAGACCAGGTTCAAACTGGAGCAATGTATACAGTTTGGCAGCTTTCTGTAAACATGGCTGGGTGCACAGAGCATGTGGATCAGTTGGTAGAGTGTCTGCCTAGAGCCATTCATCCCTAGTACCACATAAACCTGGCAGAACAGTGTATATGCTCCAAAGACAAAAGGATCAGAAATTTAAGGTCATCACCAACTACAAAGGGAGTTTGAGGTCATCCTAGATGACACAAGACCCTGCCTTAACACACACACACACACACACACACACACACACACACACAAACACACACGCGCACTGGAGAGGTGGCTCAGCAGTTAAAGGCACTTGCTTGCAAAGCCTAATGGCCCAGGTTCAACTCCCCAGTACCCGTGTAAGCCAGTGCACAAAGTAGTACATGCATCTAAATTTAGTTTGTAGTGGCAAGAGGCCCTGGCATGCCCAGTTTCATTCTCTTTCTCTCTTTCTCCTTACAAATAACTAATTAAAAATAAGATTCCACATACTCTAGATTTCCCCAGTTAATAATCATGAACACACACACACACACACACACACACACACACACACCCCAAAACGTTTTTAAAAAGAAAGAAAAGAAACAAACATGTGGGCAAGTGAAAAAGACAAGTTCAAGTTTGTTCCCCTTTGGGCTTCAGTTTCAGAGTTTGTCCAAAGTTTCCTTGGTGGCCAAAATAATAGTTTCTGTCTCCTAAGTCCAAATTCTACTGTGTTGAATTGAGGGGAGCCCTGAGGCCAAAGGTGTGGGGCGGTGTTCCTTGCTCAATCTCTGGCTTCTAAAAGCAATTTGGCTATGAAGACCCCCACAGGACTAGAGAAGGCAAAGCTTTGTGCTGTCTAACAGGTAGGTTGTTACTAAAGGGAGCTAGAAGAAAGGTCTCCTAGGCCTGGGGGGACGTTTGATTGCTATTAAGAGAGAATTAACCCTGCGAAGCTAACACAGTGGGCTGGAGAGAGGCCCGAAGGTCCTGGTGCTAAGTAACTCCAAATGGTCTTGAAGACTTGGAGAGCAATCGCAGGTCTCAGTCCAAAGGGTTACCCTTCCAGACAGACTCTCAGCCCTGGAGAGAACTTTATTACCCAAACCCTCGAGGGAGCCACCAGCAGATGTTCTTCCCCACCAGGACAGACACCTGAATGCTGGCTTTTGAGAAGAGAAATGAGAAGAAAGAGACACCCTGTGGGCTTAGCCACCAGAATAGGGCCCAGAAGCTCCCACGGAAAGGCCTTCTGTGGACTCGACATGAGTCAGCTTCTAGGAGCATCCAGGACCCATGGGCATTAGGAACCAATTGATGTACAACAAAGTAGTTGATTGATTAATCAGTATTTTCGGCTTCCTCAAAACGGCCACAGCTTGGGCTGGAGGGATGGCTTAGTGGTTAAGGCGCTTGCCTGTAAAGCCTAAGGACCCAGGTTCAATTCCCCAGTACCCACAAAAAGCACAAGGTGGCAAATGCATTTGGAGTCAGTTTGCAGTGGCTAGAGGCTCTGGCACACCCATTCTCTCTCTCTTTCTCAAATAAATATATCAATAAAAAATTTTAAAGAATGGCCACAGCTTTACGGCAATATTCCTCTCCAGTACCTGCTCTCAGTCAGCTATCCTATTCCTGACCACACTTACGCCCCAGCCAGCTCTCTGAATCCAGGCCCCCTCATACATAGCACCTACGACTTGATTTTTTTTTTTTTTTTTTTTACAGAACTGGGAATCAAACTGCAGCCTTGCACATGCTTGGCAAGTGCTTTGTCACTAAACTGCATCGCTAAGCCAGTACCCACAATTATCACTATAAACCTAGGTCATTCTTATGCCCTCTGCCTATATATACACATGGTCAGAATACACTAATATCACTGGCACTCACTTTTAGAGGTTGAAAAGATGGCTCAGCAGTTAAAGCCTATAAAACCTTGACACACTGGGTTCATTTCTCCAGTACCCATGTAAAGCCAGCTGCATGAAGCAGCCCATGCATCCAGAGTTTCTTTGCAGCAGCCATTGGCCCTGGTGTGACCATTCTCTCTCTGTGTCTCTTTCTGCTTTCAAGAATGAAAATAGTGCCGGTGAGATGGCTTAGTGGTTAAGGCACTTGCTTGTGAAGTCTAAGGATCCAGGTTCAAATCCCCAGTACCCATGTAAGCTGTATGCATGGAGTTAGTTTGCAGTGGCTGGAGGCCCTAGCATGCCCATTCTTTCTCTCTCTCTCATAACTAACAAACAAACTAACTAAATAAAACATATTTAAAATATTTTTAGAGGATACTGTGACATGGAAGGGACAGTTGCACAAAGCTATTTTATGTAATAAATGATATTTTTTAGCATTTCCTTTATAGCATCCTAGGCAAGTGTTATCCTGCGTCTTGTTTTAGGTTTATTTCATGTCAGATACAGCACTGAAAATCACGTCTATGTTGTCTCATTTAACCTTGAAAACGATTAATGCTGCCCTGCAGAGAGTGGGTCAGCTTTGCAGGAGGGGATGGGCTGGTTCATAGACAGGTCATGTGACCTGCTCAAGGTCTCAGCAAGAACAGCAACAGCAGGGGCGGTAAAGACAGGAGCCATTTCCTGAGGACAGGAGCCATTTCCTGAGAACATCCTGGGGGCTGACACTGTGCTCAACACCACTTTGTTTCTGGTTTTGGTTTTTTCGAGGCAGGGTCTCACTCTAGCTCAGGCTGACCTGGAATTCACTCTGTAGTCTCAGGGTGGCCTTGAACTCAATCCTCCTACCTCTGCCTCCCAAGTGCTGGGATTAAAGGCGTGCGCTACCACACACATGAGCATGAGTTCTTAAACATTTAATCCACTCTGTGTGCATTAGATACATTCTCACTGCTGTGAAAATGAGGAAAAAGGAGGATGCACTTGTTTTGGCTCACAGTTTCATGGGACTCAGTCCACGGTCGCTTGTCCTTAGGTGCTTAAGAAAACATCATGGAGGAGGGAGTGAAGGGTCCCTTGTCCACAGGCACTCAAAACCATAGCACCCTGTAATTTAATTTTCCATCCATCTACATCCTTCCTACAACTTTATAAGGTAAATATGACTTTTTGTTTTTTGAAGATAGGGACTCAGGCAGCCCAAACTGGCCTCAAACTCACTGTATGGTTAAGGATGACCTTGAACTTCTGATCCTCATTCCTCCAACTCCTGAGTGCTGGGGGCTACAGGCCCGGCTTAAGCAGTGCCAGGAACCAAACCAGGGCTTTGTGCATGCTTGCCAAGCACTCTACCAACTTCCAGCCCCTAAATTTAACTATTAGCCCCATTTTACAGATGAGGAACAAAAGCCTGACTAGAGTCATCCCTCACAGCTACTGACATGAGAAGTAGGGAGTCTTACTTCAGACAATCTCTAGTTCCAGGCAGAACTCTGCATTACCCCAGAGTGTTTTTACACCTTAGATCCTTTTTGAGTGTGGTAGGTTGTGGAAATGGGCCCCAAGCCTTCTGGGAAGCAAGGAGGACATAGAACCCAAGCCAGGCATTCTGGGTGTCAGACTTGAGCTTTTAATTTGTTAACTTTAAAAATGTCATTATTGGAGCGGTTAAGGTGCTTGCCTGCAAAGCCAAAGGACCCAGGTTCGATTCCCCAGGACTCACGTAAGCCAGATGCACAAGGTGGAGCATGCACCTTGGGTTAGTTTGCAGTGGCTGGAGGCCCCGACATGCCCATTCGTATTCATTCTCCCCCTTCCTCCTCTTTCTCTTTCTCAAATAAATAGATGATAATAAAAATATCATTATTAGGGTTGGAGAGATAGCTTAGTGGTTAAGGTACTTGCCTGCAAAGCCTAAGGACCCGTGTTTGTCTCTCACACATAAACCAGATGCACAAAGGTGAGGCAAGCACAAGGTCACACATGACCACTAGGTGGCGCAAGCGTCTGGAGGCCCTGGTGCGCCAATTCTGTCTATCTCTCTCTCTCTCTAAAAAAAAAAAAAAATCATTAATATTATTTTGTATGTGTGTATGGGCCTGTGAACCATGGCTGGCGTGCACATGTGGAGGTCAGAAGACCACAGGGTGTTTGTCCCCTCCTTCCATGTTGTTTGAGGCAGGGTCTCATGCTGCTGAGGTGTGCTCCCGGCTAGCTGGCCTGTGAACTCCTGGTTTCTCCCGGCTTGGCCCCAGATACATGTGCCACTTTGTGCATCTGGTTTCACAGGGGAATCAAACCTGGGCTGTCAGGCTTGCAGGCAAGTGCCTTAACTAGTAAGCAAATCTCTGTAGATTTTTTTTTATTAATCATAATCCCCTCCCACTACCTTTGTTTGTCCCTCTCCCACTTCTTCCTAGCCCCTTCCACTGAAACCCTCTTTCCAACCAATCCCTCTTCATTTTCTTTAACTCCTCCGTCATCCATGATGAAAATTATTTTTCCATTTTTAAAGGGAAATGTTTTAAAAATATTTTATTTATTTATCAGAGACAGAGAGAGAGAGAGAATGAGAATGGGAGCGCCAGGGACTCCAGCCACTGCAGACAAACTCCACATGCATGCACCACCTTGTGCATCTGGCTTATGTGGGTCCTGGGGAATTGAACCTGGTTCCCTAGGTTTCACAGGCAAGTGCCTTAACTGCTAAGGCATCTCTCCAGTCCCCCATGATGAAATATTGACGTGGCCAATATTGTGCAGATCTTGTGCAGGTAACTACAGCTCTGGGAGGACATGAAGGCAAAACTACTTCATGTCTGGGAGAATCATCCACAGCACACCTCCCAGCCTCTGGTTCTTGCATTCTTTTTGTTTTCTCTATTTTTAATTCTTCTTTTTTTATATTTGATTTTTATCTATTTATGAGAGAGAGAGAGAGAGAGAGAGAGGGTTGAGAATGGGCACACCAGTGCCTGTAGCCACTGAAAACTCCAGATGCATGCACCACCTTGTGCATCTGGCTTATATGGGTACTGGGGAATCAATCCTGGGTTCTTAGGCTTCACAGGCAGGTGCCTTAACCACTAAGCCATCTCTCCAGCCCTAATTCCTCTTATTTTAGAGAAAGAAAGAGTGAGAGGGAGAGCGTCAGAGAGAGAGAGAGAGAGAGAGAGAGAAAGAGAATTGGTGTGCCAGGGCCTCAGCCACTGAAATGAAACTCCAGATGCTTGCGCCACCTAGAGGGCATGTGCGACCTTGCACTTGCCTCACCTTTGTGCATCTGTCTTACATAGGATCTGAAGAGTTGAACATGGGTCTTTAATCACTGGAGCCATCTCTCCAGTCCCCATTTCCTCCTTCTCTATGTTCATTGAGCCTTGGAGGGGAGGTAAGCTCCTGTGTGACCCTAACTTGCTCAGTTTACCCAGTTGTTCAGTGGGGAGCTGGCCAATAAGAGTCCATAAGGAGGCCACTCAGGATTCAGGAAGGAAAAAGCCAAGTCTATGCAACTGGGTCTCTCTGAGGCCTCAGTTTCCACAACTATGGCCCTCTGTGCCTAAGCCTTATCTTTCATGACTGTCAGCTCAGACTCTCTGAGCCCTTTCTGTTGCCCTAGGAGCTTGGTTCTTATACCAAGAGCCCCCACCCACCCAAATAATGGCTGAGCGTGGAGTCACAAGCCTTTAATCCCAGCACTCGGGGAGGCAGAGGTAGGAGAGCTGTGAGTTTGAGGCCACCCTGAGACTACATAGTGAATTCCAGGTCAGCCTGAGCTACAGCGAGACCCTACCTTGAAAAACCAAAACTGAAAGAAAAAAAAATTCAGGGCCAAGGAGATGGATGGCTTGGTGGATAATATACTTGCTGGCCATGGGGGCAGCTGAGTTCGGGTCCCCAGCACACATGTGAAGCAGGCTTGGGGTGATCCCAGTGTGCCTACGGTGAGATGCAAAGCACACAGGGGAATCCAAGCGCGCACACACACATACACACATACACACACACACACACACACACACACACACACACACACACGCACACATGTATGGGAACAGCACTTATGGGTTTGGTGAAGGGTTTGCAGCGTTTGCCTTGGAGACATGTGGATCTGAGTTCAATATTCAGAACCTGTGGAGGGGAAAAAAATATTCAGGATTTTGGGGAGACATGCGTCCAAGTGCAGGTTGAGTGGGAAAGTTTGTGTAGGACCTTAAGAAGGGAAAAATGGGTCCCCTACAAAAACAAATTCTGCTGTCACCGTAAGTGCGGGTTATCAGCGGAATTCTGATGACTTCGGGGCTGACAATTTTAACAACCACTTAAGTCTCACCCTGCGCCTTTTATCTGAGTGCTACACAAACATTGTTAAACACACGAGCTGAGGCTGGAGAATGGTATCGGCTGAGAGAGCAGAAGACTCAGGGAAGTGAGCTGTCCATCCTCCAGTCCGCCTCCTCCCAGCCTCTCCTCCACCCCAGAGGTAATCAATAGTCAGACCGGGATTACAGCTAATAAGTCTGGACTCTTGAACTTTTGACCCAGCTGTTAGATAGCAAATCCTTTAGCTATGTCGTGAGTTATTAGGCACAGAGAGTCAATTTGGTAAATAGATGACATTTTACTTATCTAAATTTCTGGAAGAGTGGTGTTTCTTTTAAAGGAGAAGGATGCAATTTATAAATAATTGATTTGCTCAAGATGACTCACCACATTGAATTCCTACTGGGGGCAAAGGATGCCTAATAATGTCTCCTGCTTTATTGATGGTAAGCAGTTTCAAAAGAAGAAAAAAATTCAAATAAACACCGTTTTGCCTGGATTTTTCTCACCCTGTCTAGGTTCTTCAAGGCTTAAGTAAGTGCTGTTTTGCTTTACTGTTGTGCTATTTCGCATCTGATCTAGTGGTTGAAAATGCTTTTCACATTGCCACGGAGCAGTGATATTCTGCAAGGATTTAGTTATTAATTTATTCTTTAAATTTTTCGAGGAAGGGTCTTGCTCTAGCTCAGGCTGACCTGGAATTCACTATGTAGTCTCAGGGTGGCCTTGAACTTACAGCGATCCTCTTGAGTGCTGGGATTAAAGGTGTGTGCTACCATACCCAGCTTCTGCAAGGATTTGTGTTTCCAAGAGGGTGAGGAGTGTCTAACCAGACCCCGATTTATAGTGTGTTACATAAATACGTTACATGATATGTTTCTATTGTCTTGTGTCTTATGGAAGTTGTCATAAAAAACAAGTTAAAGATGACATTTTTTGTTCATTTTTTATTTATTTAATTGAGAGCGACAGACACAGGGAGAAAGGCAGAGAGAGAGAGAATGGGCGTGCCAGAGCCTCCAGCCACTGCAAATGAACTCCAGATGCATGCACCCCCTTGTGCATCTGGCTAACGTGGGTCCTGGTGAATCTAGCCTCGAACCGGGGTCCTTAGGCTTCACAGACAAGTGCTTAACCACTAAGCCATCTCTCCAGCCCAAAGATGACACTTTTGACACCCTTGATCTCTCTCTCTTTCTCTAAGACACAATCATTACATAAAATATAAAGTTATAAAAAGTTAAAAAACCTTGAATATATATATGTGTGTGTGTGTGTGTGTGTGTGTGTGTGTGTGTGTGTGTATGTATGTATGTATATATGAGCTTTTTTTGTGTGTGTGTTTTTGAGGTAGGGTCTCACTCTAACCCAGGCTGACCTGGAATTCAGTATGTATTCTCAGGCTGGCCTTGAACTCACAGTGATCCTCCTACCTCTGCCTCCCAAGTGCTGTGATTAAAGGTGTGCGCCACCACGCCTGGCTTGATTATAGTTTTTCAAAATACCTAGCTAGTCTATCAAAGCAGCAAATGCTTATTGGCCCAGCAACTCCATTTCCAGATGCATAAGGCATGAGTGTGCACAGCGAAGTGTCCACAGGAGCAGTTGCTACTGTGCCCCGTGACCTAGAGTAAGACTGGACACCTCTGCACACACAGCAGTAAGCACCTGACTTAGGCAGCACAGGTTCATCCCAACAGTGGAATACTATGCAGCCATCAACAGAAGGAAACGACAAAGCGGCCCTGAGACACACTGCCAAGGAAAATGCCAAGGCCCATACCCATCAGTCTAGCATGTGCAGACAGACGGCGTCCTGCCAGGCATGACGGCGCACACCTTTAATCACAGCATTCCAGAGGTAAAGGTAGGAGGATCAGCATGAGTTCGAGACCAGCCTAAATTCCAGGTCAGTCTGACTAGAACAAGACAACTACCTTGAAAAATAAGAAATGAGGAACAAAAGAAGGAAAGAAAGAAGAAAGCAAGAGGAAGGAAGGAAGAAAGGAAGGAAGGAAGGAAGGAAGGAAGGAAGGAAGGAAGGAAGGAAGGAAGGAAGGAAGGAAGGACAGGAAGAAAGAAAGTGTCCTAGGGAAGAGATGCTAGCTGTTGCTCTGGGCTGGGGAGCTGAGCTGCTGGGATGGAAGGTGGAAGACAGTTTTCCCCCTGTTATGTTCTTGTAGCTTTTGAAATGTGACCCTTTTGAGTGCTTTCCATGACAGACCAGTGAAATTATCAATGGAATGGACAGTAATGCATGCAGCTTTCAGGCAAGAAGAATGTTTGAGGGCTAGAAAGGTTTAGGTGCTTAGAGGTTGAGGCACTTGCCTGTGAAGCCTAAGGGCCCAGATTTGATTCCTTAGTACCCATGTAAGCCAGATGCACAAGGTGCCACATGCATCTAGAGTTCGTTTGCAGTGGCTGGAGGCCCTGATATGCCCATCCTCATAGTCTCTCTCTCTCTCTTTCTACCTCTTTCTCTCTCTCAAATAAATACATAAATAAAATTGAGTCTGGAATAACTTTTAAAAAAAGGTTATGGGAAGACAGATAGACTTGGCCATCCATGGGTGGAGGCCAGAGTATCTTTCTACACTTCCTCTTTTGCTTAGCTTTATGTTCTGATATTTCTTCTTTAAAAAAATTTTGTTTTTGGTTTTTCGAGATAAGGTCTCATTCTAGTCCAGGCTGACCTGGAATTTACTGTGTAGTCTCAGAGTGGCCTTGAACTCAGGGGGATCCTCCTACCTCTGCCTTCAGGTTCTGGGATTAAAGGTGTGCACCACCACGCCCGGTTTGTTAACTTATATTTTAAGTTAAACACTTGTACCACAACTTTATCTTCTTTCAAGGGAATAGCCTATAACCTACCCTTGGCTCTCATTGAAAAGCCTACTTTTGGCACCGGAGAGATGGCTCAGCCGTTAAGGACTTGCCTACAAAGCCTAACAACCTGGATTTAATTCCTCAGTACCCACGTAAAGCCAGATGCATAAAGCGGTTCATGCATCTGGACTTCATTTGCAACAGCTAGTGGTCCTGGAACACCCATTCTCTCCCTCTTCCCTTCCTCTCTTTCTTTCTCCTGAAAATAAGTTAAAAAATTAAATAAAAACTTTCTCTTGGAGTGCTCAGCACTGCAATATCTCTATCACACCTTCCAAGGCTCAGGGTCCATTGCAGAAGAGGTGGTGGAAAGAATGTAAGAGCCAGTCAGGCGTGGTGACGCATGCCTTTAATCCCAGCACTCGGGAGGCAGAGGTAGGAGGACCGCTGTGAGTTCGAGGCCACTCTGAGACTCCATAGTGAATTCCAGGTCACCCTGGGCTAGAGTGAGACCCTACCTCGAAAAACCAAAACAACAACAACAACAACAACAAAAAAAAACCTGAAAGAATGTAAGAGCCAAAGGAAGCATAAGACTCCTTACAACATGCTACTCCAGACACAAAATGGCCTGGATATCCATGACCTCATAGTTCCTGAAACTACCTACACAAGACCATCATAATAGGAGGAAAAGATGATGACATCAAAATAAGAGAGAGACTGATTGAGAGAGGGAGGGAATATGATGGAGAGTGGAGTTTCAAAGAGAAAAGTGAGGGGGAGGGAGGGTATTACCATGGGATATTGTTTATAATCATGGAAGTTGTTAATAAAAAATTAATTAATTAAAAAATATGTAAACACACACACACTCCCCTTTCTCTTTTGCTTTTTCTGGCATAATAACTTCTATCCATGGGGAATTAGGGTCTCAAGCCTCAGCTATATACCTCATCTCAATGAAGCTTTCCCAGATCGGGCATGACAGACACGCACCCTTTTACAGATAAGGAAACAGAATCAGAGAAGCGCCACCATTTTCCCAAGAGCACACAGCTGGAAAGGCACCGAGCTTAGATCCAGGGCCCCCATCACATACTGCCCCTCTGTCTATTAAATTATTCTGCATTTCTTCTATTTCAAAAATATTGTTATTTATTTATAATAAGCAGAGAGAGAAAGAGAAATAACGAATGAGAATGGGCACACCAGGACCTCCAGTGGTTGCAAACAAACTCCAGATGCATGCACCACCCTGTGCATCTGGCTTTACATGGGTACTGGGGTATCAACTATGGGGTCATTAGGCTCTATAGGCTTAAGGACCCCTGTTCGATTTCCCAGGACCCATGTAAGCCAGATGTACAAGGGGGTGCATGTGTCTGGAATTCATTTTCAGTGGCTAGAGGCCCTTGTATGCCCATTTTCTCTTTCTCTCTATCTGTCTCTTCCAATCTC
This sequence comes from Jaculus jaculus, assembly GCF_020740685.1. Taxonomy (NCBI): domain Eukaryota; kingdom Metazoa; phylum Chordata; class Mammalia; order Rodentia; family Dipodidae; genus Jaculus; species Jaculus jaculus. Next base: position 21,411,007 of record NC_059114.1, on the reverse strand, counting down.
TCTCTCTCAAATAAATAAAATATATTTTTTTAAAAAAGAAACCTCTAGGCTGGTTTTATTCCATCTTGGCATATTTTTTTCATTAGGGTTTAGTAACTATTTAGAATCAGGCTAGGGTTCAGCTCTTGGACTGGTTGGTCTTGGGGGGACATAAGGAGACATTTTTAGACATTGGGGACAAAGCAAATGTGAGCATATACTCTGGGGAGTTAAAGGCAGTGTGAGGAAAGCAGGACAGATCATTACTGGTGACATCTCTTGCTCACCTCTGGTGGCAATCTGTCCACACTGATGGTCAGTCCTGCTTTGCCCACTTTCCTTGCCAGTGATTGGTTCTGGAAAAGGACCTGTGATGGAACCTGAACAATGATCTTCTTATAAGGAGATATTTCTTTTTTTTTTTTTGTTTGTTTGTTTGTTGTTGTTTTTGGAGGTAGGCTCTCACTCTAGCTTAGGCTGACTGGAATTCACTATGTAATCTCAGGGTGGCCTCAAACTCATGGCGATCCTCCTACCTCTGCCTCCCGAGTGCTGGGATTAAAGGCATGTGCCACCATGCCCGGCTTTATTTTTTTTATTTTTAATATTTTATTTTTATTTATTTATTTGAGAGAGAGAGAGAGAGAATGGACATGCCAGGGCCTCTAGCCACTGCAAATGAACTCCAGACACTTGCGCCCCCCTTGTGCATCTAGCTAACATGGGTCCTTGGGAATCGAACCTGGGTCCTTTGGCTTTGTAGGCAAACGCCTTAACCGCTAAGCCATCCCTCCAACCCCTTTCTTTGTTTTTTAAAGGGAATTTTTATTTTATCTATTTATGAGAGAGAGAGAGAAAAATGGATGCACCAGAGCCTCTAGCCACTGAAGACAAACTCCAGACACATGCCCCACCATGTGCATCCAGCTTACGTGGGTTCTGGGGAACTGAAGGTAGGTTCTTAGGCTTCTCAGGCAAGGGCCTTAACTGCTAAGCCATCTCTCCAGCCCAGTGAACTAGTTCTTGAGTGGGCGTGGACTGTCGCTAACTAGCTTCCAAAGATACCCGCCCACCAAGCAGCCTCCCCTCCTCAGGGCCTCATGCCATCTCCCAGGCCAGCCCTGGATGCCCCGTGAGCTCATGGAAGGCAGGGACAGTGATGCCATGTGCAAGAGCTTCCGAGTCTTCGCAGCCCCTTCCTGGAAACCTGCGCGGATTCCATGAGGAAGCCAGAGCTAGACCCAGCAAGAGGTTAGAAGGAAGAAGAAACATCCTGGGGTGTCCCCACTCCCCAGACACCGCAGCCGGGGCAGCAGACAAGAGGCCATCTTGTACACTGAGCTCATCTGATACTCCAGTGACCACCCTCCTGGCTGTCCCCCAGTGCCGCTCATGAAAGACTGCCAAAAGAGAGCCACCAGCTGCCCCCAAGGCCATGAAAGCCTTCTAGGAATAGTCTCTTTGTCTGCTTTCCTACAGATTGGGGAGGCCTGGGTGTAGCCACCATGGACACACAAGAGAGTCCAGTGAGGGTCAGGGCCGTCACCAAGGGTGACGGTGAAAGACAAGCAAAGAGCCCCCTATACATCTGTAGCTAGGATCCACATATGAGAGAGAACATGTGACGTTTAGCTTTCTGGGCCTGGGTTACCTCACTTAGTATAACCCTTTCTAGATCCAATCATTTTCCTGCAAATGTCATTTTTCTTTACCACTGAATAGAACTCCATTGTGTAGACGTACCACATCTTCATTATCCACTCATCTGTGGAGAGACATCTAGGCTGGTTCCATTTCCTAGCTCTCTCTTTCTCTCCCTCCCTGCTTCTCTCTCTATCTCTCTCAAATAATTTTTTTAAAAGTTAAAGAATTTTTTTTTTTTGTTTTAAAACAAGCAGTAGACAGACTGGATGTGCTTTTTCTGGGTCACTCTGGGCTCTGCTACACCATAACTGCCGCTCCCTTGGCTCTTGACCAGACTTAACCTTCCTCTGAGTCTCTACATCCTCATCTGTGAAGTGGGGAGAATTACACTGTCTACTTCCCAAGTGTGTGGAAAAGTCCATCAGACAAAAGCATGTAAATGACTTACTTAGATGCCTGGACCTCCACGTAGACGTAGAGTTCTAAGCTTCAGGACTGTCACCATCAGACCATTACTGACCCATGCCTGCTGTTCCCTGGGCCTCTGACACCTTTCCAAAAAGTGAGTGTGGTGTTGTGCCTGCCTCATCCCACAGCCACATCCTGGCACTGACCTGTCCCGGAGGGAATCTCGGGTCCACGGAGGCACACCAGGACGCCATCTATCGGCCTTGCACACGTGGGCCTCCCCGTGGCTCAGGGGAACCTTCTCTTTGAAGTTGACTGGCTACACCTCCCGATACCACCTCGTTTGAAATTGAAGTTGGAAAACCAAAGGGAGTTTCCTCTGGTCTCTGCTCTCCTTGGGTTTCCTCTGTACACAGTCCCTTGACAAGCAGAGAGAGAGGGGGCTGGGCTTCCTGTGAGCTGAACTCCAGGCGACATCTGAGGCCGTGCTCAGGAAGTAGATGTGACAGTTGTGTAAGGGAGGGAAGAAAAAGATGGAGAGGAACTCCCCACCCCCAGCCTCTGGTTGCTTCTTGGAGGAATGGGAAAATCAAGTATCTTTTGCGGGTGTGCCAGGTGTCTCACGTGAGTGAACAGGCACCCCACATGCAGCCAGACCAGAGCTGAGAGTGGAGAAGAGAAAAGCTGGTTTAGGGGGGATTTAGCGTTCACATGCCTGTTCCACTGTCACCGTTACTGCGGCAAAAGTCTGCTCCCACGGCTATATGTCCCTGCTGTTAGATAGCGTTAGATACTTGGGAAAAGCACCTGTTCTAACAACTCTTTACTTTTTTGTTCTTCCTTTCTTTGATTGATTGATTGATTTTTAGGTCAGGTCTCACTCTAGTTCAGGCTGACCTGGAATTCATTATGTAGTCTCAAGGTGGCCTCGAACTCACAGTGATCCTCCTACCTCTGCCTCCCAGTGCTGTGATTAAAGGTGTGCGCCACCACGCCTCTAAAATGACAGCAGAGAACTTGGCTAGCATGCAGTCAGCCCTGGATTTGACCCCCAGCACTGGACAGAAAAGAAAATGCAAGGTGAAGGGAAGGAAAAGAAGAGAAAATATGAAGGGAAGGGTAAGAGCACAGGGAGAGGAGAGGAGAGGGGGAGGCAAGTCTTCTGTTTATGAGCCCTCCTCAGTGCTGGGGCGACAGGCGTGCGTAGCCATGCCTGGTTTTGTTCATGGGTTCTGGGGATCAAACTCGGGTCCTCATGCTTGAGCAGCAAGTGCTCTTACCCATCAAGTTATCTCTCCTGCCCACTGATTTTGTTTTTAAAGAAGAGAAGGCATGGACTGGAGAGATGGCTTAGTGGTTAAGGTGCTTTCCTTCCTGCCAAGCCTAAGGGCCCAGGTTCAATTCCCCAGGACCCAAGTAAGCCAGAAGGGGGCACATGCCTCTGGAGTTCGTTTGCAGTGGCTAGAGGCCCTGGCATGTTCAATATCTCTATCTACTTCTTACTCTATCATAAATAAATAAATAGAATAGAATAGAAAGCATGATGGCTCATACCTACAACTCCAGAACTATTCAGGAGGCTGAGGCAGGAGGATCATGAGTTTGAGGCCAATCTAAGCTATGTAGTGAGACCTTGTCTCACAACAACAACAATAATAATAGAAGAAAAACCTAATAGAAGAAAAACCATGCAACCTATGCCTTTGGATGTAACTAGAAACCAATAATAGAAAGAGTGTTAGAAAATTCTACAGAATGTAGAGATTGAATACCAAGCTTCCCAAAAGACTCAGAGCAGTCTCACATGAAATAGAAAACATTTCAATGAAATGAAAAGAAAGAACAACTTATCACAACGTGTGGAATGAAAGAAAAACATTGCTTTTCATATTATATATGTCATATCACATATGTCATTGGATGCACATATGGTAATATCAAAAAAGATCTAAAAGAATGATTCAAGCTTCCACTTCAGGAAATTAGAAAAAGTGAAACAAGGGCAGAAGAGATGGCTTAGTGGTTAAGATGTTTGCCTGCAAAGCCACAGGACCTCAGTTCAATTCCCCAGGACCCACGTTAGCCAGATGCACAAGGGGCCACATACATCTGGAGTTCGTTTGCAGTGGCTGGAGGTCCTGGAGCACCCATTCTCTCTTTCTCCATCTGCCTCTATCTTTCTCTCTCTCTCTCTCAAATAAATAAAATATTTTTAAAAATTAATGGCTGAGGGCGTGGTGGCACACACCTTTAATCCCAGCAGTTGGGAAGCAGAGGTAGGAGGGTCACCATGAGTTCAAGGCCACCTTGAGAATACAGAGTGAATTCCAGTTTAGCAGAGACTAGAATGAAACCCTACCATGAAAAACAAAAAAACAAACAAACAAACAAAAAAAACGAAAGAAAGAAAGAAAGAAAGAAAGAAAGAAAGAAAGAAAGAAAGAAAGATAATAGTGGCTGAGGTGAGGGACAAGTTATTTATTTAGAGGTGTTGGCTGCGGTGTGGTAGGGATAAAATAACACAGTGACTGGGATTTCTTTTAAATGTCTTCAGCAGTGGTTTTAAAGAAAAACAACATTGAAGCCAGGTGTGGTGGCACACGCCTTTAATCCCAGCACTCGGGAGGCAGAGGTAGGAGGATCACCTTGAGTTTGAGGCCACCCTGAGACTACATAGTGAATTCCAGGTCAGCCTGGGCTAGAGTGAGACCCTACCTTGAAAAAAATAAAGAAAGAAAGAAAAGCAGCATTGGACTGGGTGTGGTGGTGCATGGTGCCTACCTGTCACTGCGGCACTCAGGAGACTGAAGCAGGAGGATCCTAAGTTCCAGGCCAGCCTGGACTGCATGGTGAGATCGTATCTTAGAACAACCAGCCAGCAAACATGAGGACCAGGGCAGAACTCATCCTGACTCTCCACTCTACTGGCCCTGAGTCTTGCTCCTGTCAGATCTAGCTTTTATTTAAAATGCAAAATGCGGGCTGGAGATGGCTCAGTTGTTAAGGTTGCAACCTGCAAAGCCTAATGACCTAGGTTCGATTCCCCAGTAACCACATAAAGAGAGTTTCACAAAGTAGTATCTGGGGTTCGTTTGCAGTGGCTGGAAGCCCTGGCATGCCCATTCTCTCTCTCTCTGTCATATCTTTCCTCTCTATGCTTGCAAGTAAATAAATAAAATATTTTAAAATGCAAAATGTGAAGTCTTTGAAGTCACGAATTATTTGCCATTAACATTGACTTTGTAAAAATATTGTGCCAAATAGTGGCATGTCTGTTATGGGGGAAACCAACTGCTCTCTCATTGGACTGGAGATCTACTCCATGGGAGGGAATACATGCCTGATACTGAAAACCTACAACAGGGGTAGTCATGAGCCCTAGGGGTATAATGTCTGCTGGTGTCTGGCTAACTGTATATACTATGTTCACCAAACTGCCCAGTAAACACTTCTCTTAATGTGCACACCCATATATTAATGCCACTCTCACTTTTGGTTAGAGAAGCTTCTCTTTTCAGATGACGGTGACCTCTGGAATTTCTCAAAAGGCACCATAGTGCTGAGAAGAAGTGACAGAGGAGTGCTCAGCACTGGAACATCCCTATCATACCCTCCAAGGCTCAGGGTCTAATGTAGAAGAGGTAGCTGAAAGAATGTAAGAGACAAAGGAAGGGTAGACCTCCTTACAATGCACCCTTCCAGACACAAAATGGCCTGGATATCCATGACCTCACAGTGCCTGACGCTACCTACACAAGACCATCATAATAGGAGGAAAAGATCATGACATCAAAGTCAAAAAGAGACTGATTGAGAGGGGGAGGACATATATATGATGGAGAGTGGAGTTGTGAAGGGGAAAGTGGGGGGAGGGAATTACCATGGGCTATTGTCTATAATTATGGAAGTTGTCAATTAAAAAATAGATACATTTGGGCTGGAGAGATGGCTTAGCGGTTAAGCGCTTGCCTGTGAAGCCTAAGGACCCTGGTTCGAGGCTCGGTTCCCCAGGTCCCACGTTAGCCAGATGCACAAGGGGGCGCACGCGTCTGGAGTTCGTTTGCAGAGGCTGGAAGCCCTGGCGCGCCCATTCTCTCTCTCTCCCTCTATCTGTCTTTCTCTCTGTGTCTGTTGCTCTCAAATAAATCAATAAAAAATGAACAAAAAAAAATAGATACACTTAAAAAAAATATTGCACCAAGACGTTATGTATCTGCATTACTGAACTTGGTGTCCTATAAGTCCCATGGTTAACCTGACTTGTTCCTTTCATACCAGAGCTGTGTCTGATCCAAGGTGTCATGCTCCTTCTCTGTGACCTTGGGGTGGCCACCATTTTCCAGTGGCCTTCTCCACACCCATGCTTAGCAAGCCGCCCGGCTACTCCCTCTCCCAGCCTTCAGGGAGCCACACGGGGGGAGGTGCAGCCAGATTTAGGACCTGGTGGCTTGTGGTCAATTAAGAGTGTGGCCAAAGGGAACTGGCTGTTTACCTGCCTGGCCTTGATTGGCAGGTCGCCCTCCCAGGCTGCTCTGGCCCTGCTAGTGTTTTGAAAGCCTCGAGGAAACACCACAGCAGGCCCGGGCTTCTTGCTTCACTTGCTCCCAGCAAGACAGAAGTCACTATGGTCCTCAGAGGCAGATCTCCTGGATTCCCTGGAAGGGAGCAGGGACAAGGTTTAGACCTTTTCCTTACTGCGTGCACACCCTTGAGATTCCTTCCCTATGTCTTAGGTGGAAGAGTCTATGCAGGACAGAGAAGGTTCTGGTTCCTCAAGTTCAATATCATGCTTGGGAGGCCCCAGAGAGTAATCGAATTGTCTGCTTCTGCTCTCTTCTCACAATGTATGCCTTGATACGTTTTCGGTTGTTTGATTTTAATTTCTTTGTTTTATTTAAAAGTTTATTTATTTATTTGAGAAAGCATGAAAAAGGTAGAGAATGAGAGAGAGAGAGAGAGAGAGAGAGAGAGAGAGAGAGAGAGAGAGGGAGAGAGGGAGGATATGGGAGGACCGGGGCCTCCAGCTGCTGCAAATGAACTCCAGATGCATGCGTCACCTTGTGAATCTGGCTTATTTGGGTCCTGGGGAATCTAATCTAGGTCCTTTGGCTTTGCAGGCAAGTGCCTTAACTGTTAAGCCATGTCTCCAGTCCTGCTTTTAACTTTTTAAACTAGCACATTGAATAATGTGTTTCATAATGAGCCATATATATATATACACACACATACATACATACACATATATATATGCATATATGTATGTATGCCCAGAGAATGTTAACTCTAGATTCTTCATATGAGAGGAAATATATTTGGTCTTTTTTCCTCCTATTTTATTTCCTCTTTTGTCCTCCCCTGTCCTTTTTAGTTCCTTTCTCTCTCACAAAGTTTCTTCTTCCTTCCATTCTTATAAATACAAACACACACACATACATGTGAGAAAAATTCCATGTTTTTTCTTTCTGAGTCTGACTTATTTCACTTACCATGATATCTCCAGTTCTACTCATTTTCTTTCCTTACTTTCTTATTTATTTGCATTGCAAGGAGAGAGAGAGAGAGAATGGGTGTGCCAGGACCTCTAGCCACTGCAAACGAACTCCAGATGCATGGGCCACTTTGTGCATCTGGCTTTAGGTGGGTCCTGGGGAACTGAACCTGAGTTGTTTGCCTTTGTAGGCAAGCGCCTTAACTGCTGAGACATCTCTCCAACCCTCTATTATAAAAAATTTATTTTATTTATTTGCAAGCAGAAACAGAGAGAAAGAAATTACACACACAGACAGAATGAATGAGCTTGCCAGGGCCTCCTGCCATTTCAAAGGAACTCTAGGAGTATGTATTACCTTGTGCATCTCACTTTACATGGATACTGTGCAATCGAGCCCAGGCCATCAGGCTTTGCAAGCAAGTGCCTTTAGCCACTGAGCCATCTCACCATCCCTCCATCTGTTTTCTTACAAATGACAGAACTAAATTCTCCTTCGTGAATTAAACTCCCCCATGGAGATACACCCTATTTTCTCCAGCCATTTAGGTGTTGATGGGCATCCAGCCTTGTTCCATTGTTTGCCATAACTGCATATCTATTGACAGCCAATTGGATCTGAGTGCAGATTCTGACTTTTTTTCTTGAGGTAAGGTCTCACTCTAGTCCAGGATGACTTGGAATTTACTTTGTAGTCTCAGGCTGGCTTCGAACTCACAGTGATTCTCCTACCTCTGTTTCCTGAGTGCTGGGATTAAAGGCGTGCACCACCACACCTGGCGCAATTTTTGTTTGGATGCATTTTTATTGTTGCTGGTTTTTGTTTACTTTGTTTGTGGCAGCGTCTCATGTAGCCCAGATTGACCTCAAACTTGCTATGTAGCTGAAGCTGGCTTTGAACTTCTGACCCTACTGGTTCCGCCTCCCAAGTAAGTGCTGGGATTTCAGAGGTGCCAGGTCTGGTTCCCTAATTGTGTTTTTAAAAGTAAATTTAATTAAATTAATTTAAATTAAATTAAAAATTAAGCCAGGCTAACCTGGAATTTACTACGTAGTCTCAGGGTAGCCTTGAACTCATGGTGATCCTCCTACCTCTGCCTCCCAAGTGCTGGGATTAAAGGCATGCACCACCACACCCAGCGAAATTTTTTTTAAATACATAAGGAACATTTTTTGTTGTTGTGAGTGTATTTTATTTATAAAAAGGAAAAAAAAATGACATACTAAAAAACATAAGACATTTAACCGTATGAGAAGTAGAGGAACACTTGTTTCCTACGTCCTGTGGGGGACAGGTGGGCTCCCAACATCTCCTTCACCAAGGTGGACCTGCCTCAACCCATGGTTCCATTGCTACGCAGCTGGGAAGAGCCATCTAAGAGGGTGCCCCACCCCCCCCTTTTTGAGGCAAGGGCTCCCTCTAGCTCAGGCTGACCTAGAATTCACTCTGTAGCCCAGGCTGGCCTCAAACTCACAGTGATCCTTCCATCTCAGCCCTTCTAGTTAGTGTTGGGATTACAGGCACAAGCTACCACAGCTGGTTTAAATTGCCTTTTTTTCAATCTGGTCTGGTTTAACACAATATAGTAAATTCATTCCCTCATTACAAGACAGTCTGTATACATTCTATCATTTTTAAATCGCTCTTGAGCTGGAGAAAGAGATCAGTGGTTAAGGCGCTTGCTCCTAAAGCCTAATGACGCAGGTTTGATGCCCTAGTTCTCACGTAAGGCCAGATGCACAAAGTAGCACATGCATCTGGAGTTTGTTTGCAGTGGCTAAGGCCCTGGCACCCCATTTGCACTCTTTCTCTCCCCCCCTTTCATTCTCCTTGCAAATAAATATATAAAGCTATTTTTTTAAGGGCCGAAGAGATGGCTTAGTGGTTAAGGCGCTTCCCTGTGAAGCCTACAAACTCATGTGCAAATCTCCAGGTCCCACATAACCAGATGCACAGTGACGCAAGCACACAATGGCATGCACAAGCACCACAAGGGGACACACGTGTCTGGAATCCTGTCACAGGAGGCTGAAGGTCCTGGCATGTCCATTCCCTTTCTCTCTCTCAAAAATGAAAATAATTTAAAATATTTTAGAAAATCATCTGTAAGCAGTGTATGGTGGCGCATTCCTTTTAACTTCTCCAAACCTCTTTTTATTTATTTATTTTTTCAGGTAGGGTCTTGCACTAGCCCAGGCTGACCTGGAATTCACTATGGAGTCTCAGGCTGGCCTAGAACTCACAGCCATCCTCCTACCTCTGCCTCCCGAGTGCTGGGATTAAAGGCGTGCGCCATCACGCCTGGTTTCCAAACCTCTTTAACTCATCTATAAACAGAAGCAAAGGACAGCACCCAGCCTGAAGAGGTGTTGAGGCATTCACCGAGTACATTAAAATCCATGCCATTTGGGGATGTGGGGCTCAGCAGCCTCCCTGTCCTCTGTCATCTCTAGGCCAATAGCAATGCTGTCTCCACCAGATGTGACCCAAAGCATCTCCAGTCAAGAATCCCCTGAGGCAACTCTGAGAGCCACCATCACCTTCTCCAGGAACACTGTAAGAACTTAATAACCTTTTGTTCATGTTCTTATCACTGTTACAACAAAGCAGCACATTACTGAATATAAAACATGCGATTGCTCAATTAGTCTAAATCAGTCCATGTAGGGGTCCAACAGCTTTTTCTGTTTTTTGTTTGTTTGTTTGTTTTTGTTTTTTGTTGTTTTGTTTTTCAAGGTAGGGTCTCACTCTGGCCCAAGCTGACCTGGAATTCACTATGTAGTCTCAGGGTGGCCTCGAACTCACGGTGATCCTCCTACCTCTGCCTCCCGAGTGCTGGGATTAATGGCGTGCGCCACCACGCCTGGCTCCGACTGCTTTTTCTACAGATGGTCCTGTGCGTCAGTGGCTTTTTTCAACATCTGATGCAAACGTCTCCAAATAACAGCCTTTTACTTGTCTGGTATTAAAACACGTTGAAATATCACTTCATGATATGATTTAACCATCTTTCTTTAAATTTCATTTATTTATTTGAGAGAGAGAGAGAGAGACAGAGACACAGAGAGAGAGAATGTGCACAGTAAGGCCTCTACCCACTGCAAATGAACTCTGGATACATGTGCCAACTTATGCATCTGGTTTACGTGGGTATGGGGGAATCGAACCTGGATCCTTAGGCTTTGCAGGCAAGCACCTTAACCACTAACCCATCACTCCAGCCCAGATTTGGCCATCTTTATTGCCTCTGTAGCTCCTTGCTTTCTCATTTTCTTCCCTGTCTGCCCCCACCCCTTACAGACAAGACCAAGCCTAAGGTTAACAAGCTATAGATACCTTTTTATTCATTTTTTTTTTCTAGCTGCCCATTTTACATTGAGGTGTTTTTCCACAGAGCTCTGGAAGTGTGTATGTGTACCCAAGCATTCATTTGTGGCCACATTAGGATCTGAACACCCTGGGGGAGGAAAAACTTGGAAAATGACCGAATTAATCACTCATGATCTGCATTTGGTGTGTATTATCATAATATTTTGATATAATACACACACTGTTCTTTTCGTCTTTCTATACTGACTAAGTCCCTGCAGCAATTTTGAAGAAATCCGAGACTCATGCACCTGGCTGAAGGCTTGCTTTCTCTCTCTAAGTAATCTGAGGTCTTCAGGTTTCTGAGGATCAGCCTCACATGAGTTACGGTTGCCAGAACATTCTTAAGTAGGGAAATAAATTAGAGGGGTAATAATCATAACAATTATACAATCAAGGTTATGAATCCTGAGCTCCCCAGCATCCTTACCAGCTTTATTTGTCGGAGGGGGGAGGTGATGGGGAGTCCACAGCGTGCAGCTGGTGACCCCATCAGCTCCAGTGAGAAGACAAGTTTCCAAACAACAAATGTCACCGAGGTGTGGAATGAGGTGGTGGATGGGGCTTTCTCGGTCATGTGTGCTGGGACTGAAATATTAAAGTCATCATTTGCAAAATAAGCTTAGGGCTTTATGAAAATTGCCGGATTGACAAACGTCTGTCTGGCTCTCTCCCTCTTCTCTCTCCCTCTTCTCTTCTCTCTCTCCCCCCCACCCCTCAACCCAAGACAGCCACAGCTGGCCAAATCATCAAGGTGTCCCCCACTCCCACTAATTCCTCCATACCCAGCTGCAGCCTGGACAAATAAGGCCTGAAAATAGAGACGACAGACTGTTCTTCCAAGAAGGCTTGATGGCTAGGAAACATGTTAACATCTGCAGACTATGTGCTGGGAGGCTGGTTTGGTTCTGGACTGATTCTGTTCAAGCCACAGGAGAGAAAAGGAGGCAGCCGGGCACCACACACACACACACACACAAGTCTTAGTGGCACTGACTGAAGCTCTGTGCCACCACACATGTGCACTTTCACTTTTCCTGCCATAGGAACTATTATTGTACCCATTTTACAGACATGCAAAGTGAGGCTCAGAGGGCCCAAGTCACTTGCTCAAGGCTACTACAGCTTTAAGTGGGAGAAGTAGAAAGACAAACCCAGCCAGACCTGGGGACTCCAGGACTCATACCCTTAACCACAATACCCTGTTACTCAGACACCGGGGGCAAGTGGGAGAGATTTTTCAAATTCTGAAAGGTCAGTCCACAGGTCTGCCACAAGGTGATGTAAATTCTTTTTAAATTATTTATTTGAGAGAGAGAGAGAGAAAGAAAGAAGAGGGAGAGAGGAAGAAAGAGAGAGAGAGAGAGAATGGGCATGCCAAGGCCTTTAGCTGCTGCAAACAAATTCCAGAAGCATGTACTACTTTGTGCATCTGGCTTATGTGGATCCTGAGGAATCAAATTGAGTCATTTGGTTTTGCAGGCAAGTGACTTAACCACTAAGCCATCTCTCCAGCCCATAAATAAATTCTTGCATGACCAGGATCACGCCTGGTGGAGTAGGCCTGTAAGCCTAGCTAACGGGAGAGACGAAGGTAGGAAGGTTGTAAGTTCAAGGCCTGCCTGGGTGCTAGAGTGAATTCAAGGTGAGCCTAGACAATCTAGAATCTGTCTCAAAGTAAAAAGTAGAAAGAGGGCTGGAGAGATGGCTTAGCGGTTAAGGCATTTGCCTGCAAAGCCAAAAGACCTTGGTTCGATTTCCCAGGATCCATGTGAGCCAGAAGCACAAGGTGGCACAAGCATTTGGAGCTCGTTTGCAGTGGCTGGAAGTCCTGGAGCACCCATTTTCTCTCTCTTCCCCCAGCCCCCCCGTCCCTCTCTCAAATAAATAAATAAGAATAAAAGAAAACAAACGTAGAAAGAGGGCTGAGGGCATGGTTCAGCAATACAACACTTGCCTAGATCCCACCAGTAAGAGGCTGGGGGCGTGGCTCAGTGGTAGAGGGCTTGCACCAACGCACCAGTGAGGGGCTTCCCAAGGCCCTTGGTTTCACCCCCAGTTCCAAAAACAACGTCCTCACACAACATCCTTCCCATGGCTACAAATATATTTTGCCCCAGCACACTTCTCAGGTTAGAAGGCCCAAAGACAGAATTTATTTGTAGACCAAAGCGCTATTGCTATCCAAATAGGACCAACAGATGACTGTGTGGATCAACCCCACTATCCTGTTCCTCTGTTCAACCAATTGCCCCTCAGCTTCCTGGCAGCCCCGGTAAGGTGGCTGGAAACTCTGACTCAGACATGGCCATCCTGGCTTGAAAGCTGCTCTCGGCCAGGGGCTTTCAGGCTCAGGGTCCCTATGGATGAATGGTCACCACCAGCTCACACTGCTCCCTTTGTGCCATCAGGAAGACCCCCTTCCCCAAATCCCCTCTGTGTTGGGAAATTTGTTGTACTACACTGACTTTATTAAAAACAAGACACTTGGCTGCCATCTTCTGGAATGTGGTTGTAATAAATAGATATCAAGGTGCAAAAGCCAGGGAAGGTGTGAAGGGCATGCCCTCTGAGCAGCGCATGTTCTGCACAAGGGAACCGGGGTGTCCTGGGAACTGTCCACTAGATCGTTGGGAAAAAAAATATGTGATCTTGCCTACCAAGCATTTACTGTGCACTTTGGTGACAACATATGCCACACAAGTCTGTAGCAATCCTTGGCCACTATGTTAAGTGCTGGCTCAGGTTGGATATTGTCTTTTTTTTTTTTTTTTTGGCCAGTGGATAGTCATTGGGACAATGTCTCTCTGCACATATCTCAGTATATCTCTGCTGCCTTCCATACTAATGAACCTTGCTGTGCTGGTCTTTCAACTACTGCAATGACCCGTTTTAATAAAAAACATCTTTCCAAGATGGAAAGATGGCTCAGCGGTTAAGGCACTCGCCTGCAAAGCCCAAGGACCCAGGTTCAATTCCCCAGGACACAAACGTAAGCCTGATGCACAAGGTGGCACATCTTGCGGAGTTTGTCTGTAGTGGCTGGAGGCCCTAGCATGCCCATTCTCTCTGTCCATCTCTCTCTGCTTACAAATAAATAAAATATTTTTATAAACATCATCCCTAAGTGGTTGACAGAAACAGCTGAAAATCTAATTGTGCATTTAAGGCATCATTCAGAGTCAGATGGGTTCCAGCATCCCTGGGGCAGGGTTGCTTCACTCAGGAAATGTTTGTGACCTCCTCACAGCTGTTGCTTCTCCACAAACAAGATACCTTCAGAGCTCCTCACCCCGCCTCCCCAGGCCCTCATGGCCCTTATGGTCATTTCTCTGACCACTGTGTCCCCTCTCCCCTGGAATTTTAGGCAAAAATCAGGGCACTCCCTATTTCAGTTTCTATCTTGGGGTTTCTGTCCTCCCCACCCCACGGGCCCTGGCCGTCCAGAGCCTCCTCTGTCCTTGGGAGATCTGAGGCTCAATGAGGCTCTGGGCCACGGTGTCCATACTTGGGTTGTCACTGGCTAACTAACAGCTGTTTTTGGATGCTGGAGTGGATCGTGCTGAGGGACACGGCAGGGCAGGGAGGCTTATGATCTGAAAGCCAGTTTGAAAGCAGGCAGCCTTGAAAGGCAAGTCCACAGAAGCCTTTGGCAGCCTCCACTGGGTGTGGGACCTGGAGACCCACCACGCCAATCCATCCCCACTTCCTTTGTGCTGAAATCTCTTGATTACAGTTGTCCACAAACATCCCATTTAAAAAGTGGGCCCTGAACTCTGAGCACTGAAATCCACCATCGGGCTGCTATGCACAGATGACTTTCCCTCTGTCTGGGCCTCAGGTTCTCCCTTTGTAAAATCAGAATAAAAGATAGCTCCTGAATTGGGCAGTGTACATCTGTGACCCCGGTGCTCTGGAGGCCACAAGACCAAAAGTTCCATGCCAGGCTGAACTATGCAGTTATAGCTTGACTTGCAAAAACAACAACAACAAAAACAAAAACAAATGGAAGTGCCTCTCTTCTGAGTGTGGGCTGAGCGTTAAATCGATATTACGTTAAGGATGCTTGCATGGGTGCATTCTCCATAAATTTTAAAAGTTATTCTAAGCCTTGGAAACAGTGGCCTTTGAGTGAGGGGACCCACTCATAAGCTAAGAAGCGTTTTGGAGCACTGCTTTAATTGACATATTTCTGGGGGGATCTGGCAGGTCTTTCCCATTCAAAACCCTTCCGCAGGGAGCCTGCCCCAGACCACACAGTAAGCTTGATTCCAGCTCCAGGGGACCCTGCCCCAGAGTCAGATGGCGACACCACTCAGGTCTCACTCACAGCCAGAGATGTGGACGGGAACTACATCTGGTCCCTACAGCTAAAATAAAAAGTCGAGGCTCCAGTCTTGCCTGGTTCTGCACTGGTCCTCCAGTTGGGAACCACCATGACACCCTGAAGTCTTCCCTTGCAGATCCAAAGTGCCTCTTCCTTGAGGCAACATTCCACACTCCAAGTTTCCCAATCCCAACTTGGCATTACCCAGAGCCTCCATGCAACCCTGGCCAGGAGGGTGGGGGCTGGCTGGAACGTCCTGATCACGACAAACGATATTTGAGTGCAACGCATTCAACAAATCAAAAAGGATGCAAGCTAAAAGGGAAGTCCAGTATGAACAAATCCTTTCTTCCTTCCCTCCTTTCTCCCCACTCCTTTTGTTCCCTTCCTCCTCTCCTTCCCTCCTTTTCTTCCTTCTTTTCTTTATCCCTCCTTAAATGCTTTATTCCCAGCTCTCCAAATGTCATCATGTAGCCGGGCGTGGTGGCACGCACCTTTAATCCCAGCACCCTCAGGAGGTTAAGGTTTAGGAGTTCAAGGCCAACCTGAGACTTCATAGAGAATTCCAGGTCAGTCTGAGCTAGAATGAAACTCTACGTGGAAAAAGCGAAACAAAACAAAGCAAAATCAAAGGCCATCGTTTTAGGTAAAGAAGGCATTTCTCCAAGCAGCCCCTTGTCCCCTGTAGCCCACAGTATAACCAAGAAGAAATGAGACCTGTCCCTATCCATCTTGTGAACATCCCCGCCTATGCACGTCTTGGAAAGAATTCCCAGCCACCCTGGTGCCCTCTCATATTCCTGGGCAGCCCCCTTCCCCGCAGAGGTGAGTCCAGGTGAACCCCACCAGACTGCGGAAGAGGCTTTGGGTGGGACTTCCTTTCAACTTTCCAAGTTACATCCACCTTCCCTCCTTAATCAATAAAACAGGAATGAACCCTCCCGTCCAAGGCTTTTTTCCTGTGCTCCAGTTTATGACCTTGGCCACCAAGCAGCCTTTGAAAGTTGGCCCATTGGCTTCCTCAAATACCTGAGGTCGCAAAACCAGGTAGTAAACAGCTTGGGGTGTTTCCTGTGGCCGGTGGGCGTGGTCTTCTTCATCCCCGCCCCCACCCACCACCAACCTCAGACCTTTTTTATTTTCCCCCCATTTGGGGAGGGGAAGGGGGCGGGGTAGATAGCGCTTGCTTGCTTGAAACAAGGTCCCTAAGTTAAGTTTTTAATGCCTGCCTGACTGCAGCTCCTACCGAAATGGAATTTGTGAGTGTGTGTGTGTGTGAGAGAGAGAGAGAGAGACAGAGAGACCGGGGGGGGGGGGGGGCGGGGGGGGCGGGGGGGGGAGGGGGAATACATATGAGAGAGGAGAGAGAGAGATAAATTGATCGATTCTATCTGAAGAGAGAGAATGGGAGAGGAGAGAGAAATTGATGGATTCTATCTGGGAACTTCAAATCAAAACCAGGAGAGAGGAGAGGAGGCTTTCAAATGTCAAAGAAAAGTTGCAAAAGAAAAAAGGGACTGAGGAGGAGGAAGGAGATGGGAGATAAATGATTGGGCTGTGTGCCCAGCCCCCCCCCCCCACCGCTTTGGGAATGGCTAAGGGCCCCCCTCAGGTCTTTGGAAATCCTGTGAGAGCTAAGGGTGATCTTTCTCTGAAAACCAGCAGAAGTTTGCATTTAACTTCAGCAGCTTTGGGAGCTGGGAGTAGGCTTGCTTTTTACTTGTTTTGTTTTTGTAGAACTTGGGGAGGGAGGTGTTTGCAAAGCTCTGCTGGGCCATCTGCATTGGAATTTAGCTAGTCCCAATTTAAACTTTGGACTAGTCTTTGCCAGGTGCTGTCCCAGCTTATTTTTTTAATATTTTATTTATTTATGATAGAGGCAGAGAGAGAGAGAGAGAAAATGGGCACTCTAGGACCTCCAGCCACTGCGGATGAACTCCAGATGTATGTGCCATCTTGTGCATCTGGCTTTATGTGGGTACTGGAGAATCCAGCCTGGATCCTTAGGCTTCTCAGGCAAGCGCCTTAACTGCTAAACCATCTCTCCAGCCCCCAACTTATTTTTTTAAGCCATAAAACAAACAAACAACAACAACAAAAAACCCAGGAAGCTGGAGAGATCACTCAGCTGTTAAAAGCGCTTGCTTACAAAGGCTGTTTTTCTGGGCTCAATTCCCCTAGTACCCGTGTACCAGATGCACAAAATGGTGCATGTGCCTGGAATTCATTTGCAGTGGCAAGAGGCCTGGTGTGACCATTCTCTCTCTCTCTCTCTCTCTCTCTCTCTCTCTCTCTCTCTCTCTCTCTCCTCCCTCATTCTCACCCCTCTCTCAAATATTTTTTTAAAGGGAGGAGGCTGTGGCAGGAGGATTACAATGAGTTGGAGGCCAGCCCAGGCTACATGTCCATACCCTGTCTCAAAATAAACAAGCAAACACACCAACCACATTGGGGAGAAGGCAGAACCCCTCATCTGGGGAACTGATGCTCTGTGGACTCCAGCCAGGCAGCCTTATCACGGCATAGTGACAGCCCCAAGGCCTGCACCTTCTGGGCTCCGTGATCTTGCTCCCACAGCAAACGCCTGCTGTCTCCCGTCTCCATCCTTTTCCCTCTAGGAAGATGTATGGATCAGGATGACCCCAAGCTAGGTGCAATGGGACCTCCTTAGGTGGACTGGCATGCAGGAAGATTCTGGAAGCACGGACTTGGTGAACTGTGGGGAAGCTCCAGGCTCCTCCCTGTGCTGGGACAGGAGGAATCAAAGTCAGTGTTAACATTCATGGGAAGCCAGTTCAAATTGCGAAGAGGTATTTCGAAGATGGTGGCAAGGGTGCCTGGAGAGAAAAAGTGGGGTTCTAGGTCTCTCCAAAGCAGGCTGATCTCAGCATCTGCTTAGGGCTGGTGGGACCTAGAGAGAAAGGAGAAGGGATAGGGGTCTGGGAGGGTGGCCAGTTTGGGAGGAGGGAGGTATGGAGAGGCTTGTCAGACTGGGAAAGATGGACTCTATACCAGATAAAGCCTGCATCAAGGAAAAAGGCAGAGAGTGGAAGAAATGAGGAAAAGAAAGCAGAGGTGAGAGATATTTGGACAGAAGCTGTTAGACCCAGAGGGAGAGACGCAGAAGAGGGGGTATGATTTCCCCACCACCCAGTGATCTGTGGTGGCCCGATGGCTCAGTCACAACCCACTAGGTCCTGGGTCCTGATGCAAACCCATGTGTACTGTGTGCTGAGTGTAAGTTCCCCTGTGGGATGGGGACCCTGGCTTCTTGGTTCTAGTGTCCCAGGGCTTCGTGTCTCCCAGGACATCTGCTGGTGGCACATTGCTGACCCAACATGCAAAGGCATTGTGATCTGCACACTTTCGCAGAAGACACCAGCAAGGGGTGACTGGCTGGTGTCACAGTCACAAGGGTCTCTGAGTTAAGATCTCTGTCTTTGTATGTGCCTTCATGTTCATATATGGACGGGTGAACACGTGTGTGCAGGTGAGTGTGAGTGTGTCTTTTGAGACAGTGTCTCTCACTGAACCTCATCAGTTAAGCTAGACTGGCTGGCCCGAAACCCAGGGATCCACTTATCTCTATCTCCTGGGATTACAGGCATGCACTACCATGTCCAGCTTAAAAAAAAAAAATCTTACTTATTTATATATGAGAAAGATAGAGAGGGAGAGAGAGAGAGAGAGAGATAGCGTGCACCAGGGTCTGTAGCCACTGCAAACAAACTCCAAATGCATACTCCACTTTGTGCATGTGGCTTTCATGGGTTCTAGAGAATCAAATCCACGTCGTTAAGCTTCGCAGGCAAGCACATTAACAGCTAAGCCATCTCCCTAGCCTCATGGCCAGCTTTAAAAAAAAAATTTTTTTTTTAAACATGGCTTCTGAGGATCAAGCTTAAGTCTTCATGCCTGCAAGGGTCTCAGGAGTTCAGCCCCTTGGACAGCCACCATGCCACCGAAGCCATGTTTGGTGACCCTCACAGAGAAAAATGCGTGGGCTGGTTGAGCTGGGGAGATTGCTCAGTGGATCGTTACTGTGCACACATGAAGACTTGACTTCAATCTGCAGCACCCATGTAGAAAAACACGCATGAAGCGTGAAGCTGGGCATGGTGGCTCATACCTCTAATGCCAACAACTGGGAGGCTGAGGTAGGACAAGCCCCATGATTTCAGCCTGGGGGTACACAGTGAGTTCTAGGTCAGCCTGGGATAGAGTGAGACCCTACCTCAATAGTAAAATTTAAAATTTAAAATCTGGGGACTGGAAGCCCAGCGTGGTGATGCACGCTTTTAGTCCCTGCACTCGGGAGGCAGAGGCAGGTGAATCACGGAGTTGGAGGCCACTCTGAGACTACCTAGTGAATTCCAGGTCGGCCTGGACTAGAGAGCCAGACCCTACCTGGAAACACTGGACCCTGCAGCCGGGTTCCTCAGGGCCCCAGAAGGTCTGCCATGCTCCCCCCCCCCCGCCCCCTGCGCCCTTCCTGCTCCCCGCTGCTCTTCCAGGCCCCAGGCGCGCTCAGCTCTTGCTTTTGCCCAGTTCCCTCTGGGAACAAACTCTGCAAGAAATGCGGTGTGCTGTGTGCAGAAGGGTAGTTGTTCTTGGCTGTCTCTTGCTTGCTGCAAACACAGGCATCCACAGAGAGCAGAGCCCGCTTTGCAGGAAGGCCATGGAGTTTGGATTGGGCCGGGAGAGGGTGCAGTGGAGGTGATCAGGGGGTGGTCAGGAAGGTGGGCGAACTGTCTCTCGCTTCTCCCTCGCTGGGTCTGCAAACCTCCCCGCACCCACCGGGGGAGAAACCAAAACATTCGGAAGCAGGTACTGAGGGAAGCCATCTTTTGTTAACCAGTTGCCCCCAAAGACCCAGTAATGAGGAAAAGGCCTCCCCGCTTCCCTCCCCACCACAGAGGGCAGCCTGAGGTGGACCTGGGCACTGACCTGGAGACCCTCTGGGAAAGGCATACCCTATTGTACCTCTGTCTGTCTGTGTCCATGTGTGTCTGTTGCTTGTCTCTGTTTCATTTTGGGGGAAAGGTCCACCCTCCATCCGTTCAATCAAGATGGCTATAGCTCCCCACAGGGCTTGAACACCTGGTCTACAAGGTTAGGGATTTTCAAAGTCTTGTCTTTTGAGGCCAAGTGAGGTACGTGGCGTGTAATCACCAGGTTCATCAACAGAGGACTGGAAGAAGAAAATGTGGCTGATCTACACAATGGAACTTGTTTTTCAACCATAAAGAAGTCATGTGGTTTGCAGGAAAATTGATGCAAAAGGAGGCGATCACATTAAGAGAATTAAATCAGCCCCAGGAGGACGCAGATATCACATAGTTTCTCTCATTTGCAGAATGTACAACTTAGGTAGGTACATAAGATCATGTGTGTGGGGGGGCTGGCTCAGCAGTTAAGGTGCTTGTCAACAAAGCCTAACGACCCATGGTTCAATCCCCCAAGACCCACATAAAGTCAGATGCACAATGTGGCGCATGCATCTGGAGATCGTTTGCAGTGGTTGGAGGCCCTGGCGTTCTCTCTCTCCTTGCAAACAAATAAATAATAAGTAAAATCATGTATGTGTATTTGACATGAAAGTAGAAG
This sequence comes from Jaculus jaculus, assembly GCF_020740685.1. Lineage (NCBI taxonomy): Eukaryota > Metazoa > Chordata > Mammalia > Rodentia > Dipodidae > Jaculus > Jaculus jaculus. The sequence continues at coordinate 21,390,184 of NC_059114.1, read as the reverse complement.
TCAAGTTGTCTTGGAGAATGCACAAGACTAACAGGAAAGGGGAGGAGGGAAAAGGGAGGGGTCAAGGCATGTGGGACATGCTTAACGTATTATTATGCATTTGGATGAACATATCCTTAGGAAACAAAATACCATATACCATGAATATGGGTTAATTAAAATGTTCTTTGAATTTTTGATTTTATTTTTTTGAGAGAGGGAGGCAAGACGGGGCGGGGGAGGGATTGGCACACTAAGGCCTCTAGCCTTAGTGAACTCCACCTTGTGCATCTGGCTATACATGTGTACTGGGGAATCAAACCTGGGTTCTTTGGCTTTGCAGGCAAGTGCCTTAACCACTAAGTCATTTCTGCAGCCCCAAAATATTCATTTAAATTGTTAGAAAAGGTTAATTTCTGTTTTGTCTTTTTTTTTTTTTTTTTTTTTTTTGAGGTAAGGTCTCACTCTAGCCCAGGCTGACCTGCAACTCACTCTGTGGTCCCAGACTGGCCTTGAACTCACGGGAGCCCTCCTACCTCTGTCCCCCACAGGGCTGGTATTTAAAGGAAGATGTGTGGCTAAAAGGGTTAACTTGTAAAAACAAACAGCAACACCTCTCTAGGAACATTGTTAGTAATCCTCCAACTGAAACTGTAGCGATCCTCATTGGTGAGACAGATAGACACTGGCAAATTCATTCAGGGAAGATGAGTGACCCATGTCCACCCCGTCCTACACGCCGCTGAATGAGCCACCCAGCGTTGGTGAAGGCAGCAAGACATGGTCACAGGCATAGTGCCTATTTGTCAATTCTTTTTAATAGTACTTAAAATTAAAAAAAAAAAAATTGAGACAGAGAGAGAGAGAGAGAGAGAGAGATGAGAATGGCAAACCAGGGCCTCTAGCCAGTGCAAATGAACTACAAACACATGTGTCATCTTGTGCATCTGGCTTTGCATGAGTATTGGGGAGTTGAACCTGGGTCCTTGGGCTTCACAAGCCAGCGCCTTAACCATGAAGCCATCTCTCCAGTCCTTGTTTGCCCTTCTTTACACCTGAAGAATCTGCTGGACTGGGGCCCTGGCTGAGCTCACTATTCCAGACTCCCAAGGGCCAAACTCTAAACGATTTTTTTGGCTAGTAGAGATCTTGGAATGGTCTCTAAGAACTCCTAGTGGGGGACCTGCCCCCCTCATAATGCTAAAGCCGGTGGAGGGGGGCAGAGAGGAGAATCAAACACGGGACAATGCGCCCTATGCAGGGATGGTGTAGACGAGGGGCTAAGGACCCCTGGAGCTTGGAAAATCATTATTTCCCAGCCTGCATTATTGTCCCTTAGAGCACATTAAAGTTGAAACTCAATTCAGACCCTACCAAGAGGAATATTTAAGAGTCTGGCTCTGCCGTTTCTATATTCTTCCCGTTAAAACTAATTTGGAAAAAAAGCACACACACACACACACAGAAAAAAAACAGAAAAACAAAAATCTTACAATCCCCCACCGACTTCCAAATCTTTCAAAAATCCCACAATATGCCGATCCAGGCAGCATTAGGGACACAGTTTGCCCAGAGAGGTCACCCTTTCCAATCCTCTGTAGTACTTTTTTCTTCCAACCTTTCCAAATACTCCAAATAGCTATGCATGTTTCCCTGTTACCTCTCTCGTTAAATTCTTCAGATGCAGGGGCCAGGGAAGCCTCATATAGTACCAAATTATCTGTGTTCCACATGTTCGCTTTTTTAATAATAAAATACAATGAAACAAACCCCAGAGGGTACAACCCCGCTGGCCATGGTGTTTATTACCTGATGGGAACCCACGTCCAGCCAGGCCTGGAGGGAGCCAGCTCCGACCCAACCTATCCACAGGAAGAGCCAGTCTTGTCCCCTGGCTCGACTCCTCCTCCACTTGGAAAGGACTCCCTTGCAAGAGTACCTCAGGTCAGGACTCAAAACTCAGTTCCCTTCCCGCTTAGCCAGCGACATCTGCTTCTCCAAGCCCCCAGGACTTCCCATCAATGCAGTCAATATTTTTCTTTTTAATCCTTTTGTTTCTTTTTTTTTTTTTTACTTTATTTTATTTTTTTAAAATTTTTATTAGCATTTTCCATGATTATTAAAAAATCCCATGGTAATTCCCTCCCTCCTCCCCCATATTTTCCCCTTTGAAATTCCATTCTCCATCATATTACCTCCCCATCACAATCATTGTACTTACATATATACAATATCAACCTACTAAGTACCCTCCTCCCTTCCTTTCTCTTCCCTTTATGTCTCCTTTTTAACTTACTGGCCTCTGCTACTAAGTATTTTCATTCTCACGCAGAAGCCCAATCATCTGTAGCTAGGATCCACATATGAGAGAGAACATGTGGCGCTTGGCTTTCTGGGCCTGGGTTACCTCACTTAGTATAATCCTTTCCAGGTCCATCCATTTTTCTGCAAATTTCCTAACTTCATTTTTCTTTACCGCTGAGTAGAACTCCATTGTATAAATGTGCTACATCTTCATTATCCACTCATCAGTTGAGGGACATCTAGGCTGGTTCCATTTCCCAGCTATTATAAATTGAGCAGCAATAAACATGGTTGAGCACGTACTTCTAAGGAAATGAGATGATTCCTTCGGATATATGCCTATTAATCCTTTTGTTTCTTGAGGCAGGGTCTCGCTCTAGCCCAGGCTGACCTGGAATTCACTACATAGTCTCAGGGTGGCCTCAAACTCACAGCAATCCTCCTACCTCTGCCTCCTGAGTGCTGGGATTAAAGGCGTGCGCCACCACGCCCGGCTCAACATTTATTTTGAGGGCTGGGGGTATAGTGCAGAGGTGGAGGGCTTGCCTGGCATGTGTAAGGCCCTGGGTTCAATACTGAATACCACAAAAAGTTAGTATTACATTGTTTACCACCCAGCATGCCGGAGCCAAGAGTGGAACAGTGGCTATGGTGACTCTAAGCTCTGTCCCAGGAATTCGCCACCCCAGGAATGGAGATATGCAGTGCACATGGGATGAAACTCAGTGATAGAGTGCTTACCCAGCATGTCCAAGGGCTCTGGATTTGATGCCCAACATTTCAAAGTAATATATACATGTATTTACATCTATATGTATATATGCATAAATTAATATATAAATATATGTGCATTTTTATGTTTTTGAAAATTTTTTTTTTAATTTTTATTTATTTGAGAGTGACAGAGAGAGAGAGAGAGAGAAAGAGGCACATAAAGAGAGAGAGAGAATGGGCGTGCCAGGGCCTCCAGCCACTGCAAATGAACTCCAGACGCTTGCGCCCCCTTGTGTATCTGGCTAACGTGGGACCTGGGGAACCGAGCCTTGAACCGGGGTCCTTAGGCTTCACAGGCAAGCGCTTAACCGCTAAGCTGTCTCTCCAGCCCTTGAAAATATTTTTATTCATTTATTTATTAGAGAGAGAAAGAGAGAATGGGTGCACAAAGGGCTCTAGCCACTGTTAAACAAACTCCAGATGCATGTGCCACTTTGTGCATCTGGCTTATATGGAACCTGGAGAGTTGAACCTGGATCCTTAGCCTTCAGGGGCAAGTGCCTTAACCACTAAGCCATCTCTCCAGCTCTGCATTTATATTTTGATGAATTAAGTACTATGCAAAAAAGAGCTTCCAAAAAGAGAATTATGGTGAATGAGGATGTCCTTAAAATGAAAGAGGAACAGAGAAGACTTCTCAAAAATGTGATTTTGGGGCTGGAGAGATGGCTTAGCTGTTAAGCGCTTGCCTGTGAAGCCTAAGGACCTCGGTTCAAGGCTTGATTCCCCAGGATCCACGTTAGCCAGATGCACAAGGGGGTGCACGTGTCTGGAGTTCGTTTGCAGTAGCTGGAGGCCCTGGTGTGCCCATTCTCTCTCTCCCCCTCTTTCTCTCTCTGTCTGTTGCTCTCAAATAAATAAATACATAAAAATAAACAAATTTTTTTTTAAAGATGTGATTTTATTTTGTAATTTAATTATTGAGAAAGCCAAGCTTGGTGGCCTATACCTGTAATTCCAGCACTTAGGAAGCTGAGACAGGAGGACTGAGAGTTCACAACTGGCCTAGGCTATTTAGTGAGCTCCTGTCTCAGTGACCCTCCCCAAAGATGGGATTTTAGGATATAATCTACACACATTAAATTCTCTTACCAATTTTATCTATGTATTGGATTCTCATAATATGTTATGTTTAAGTACTTTGTAGTTAAATGGAAAAAATTCTCCATAATTTTACAGGCCAATGGTGGTTATGGGTTTTTGCTTGTTTGTTTGTTTTAAGGTAGGGTCTCTCTCTCGCCCAGGGTGACCTGGAATTCACTATGTAGACTCAGACTGGCCTCAAACTCACAGTGATCCTCCCACCTCTGCCTCCCAAGTGCTGGGGTTAAAGGCATTCGCCACCATACCTGGCTTATTTATATTTTTAAATTTTTTTATGTATTTGGGAGGGGAGAGAGAGAGAGAGAGAGAGAGATCACCACACTAGGGCCTCTTGCTCCTGAAAACAAACTCCAGATGGATGTGCCACTTTGTGAATCTGGCTTTACATGGTTACTGGGAAATTGAACCCCAGGCAACCCAGGCTGGGCATAAGCAAGCCTCCTGCCCTCTGCCAACCAATGAACCATTTTCCCAGCCCCAAACTACTACCTCCTCCTCCTCCTCTTCTTCTTCTTCTCCTTTTATGAGAAAGAGAGAGAGAATTGGCCTGCCAGGGTCTCTAGCCACTGCAATCAAACTCCAGACATTGCACCACCTTGTGTGCATGCATCAGCTTGTGCACCTGGCTCATGTGGGATCTGGGGAGTAGAACATGGGTCCTTAGGCTTCACAGGCAGGTACCTTAACTGCTAAGCCATCTCTCCAGCCCCCAAACTTCTTCATTTGAGGCGTATTACTGTGAATATTATTTATTTCCCTGATAACTAATAGCACTGGGTGTCTTGTTTTGAGGTTTTCGACCATTGTGATATAAAAGGTATGATTTTTATGTGGCATTTTTAATGTATGTTAATCATTTATGATTTGCATGTTTGAGATTTAGTGGTGACAAGAAGGTGCCAGGGGAGGAAGAGGCAGAAGACTGCTCAGGGCAGAGGGAAGAGCAGAAGGCCAGAGACCCTGGAGCAGGACCATGAGGGTGACCACTGAGCAGGCTGGCCAGGACAGGAGCCTGGTGAGAATCTCACAAAGCAAATGGTAGTGTTTCACGTTGGTATTAGTGCATAGCAGAAAACACTGAGGCGCCACACAACTGTCCGTGAAAGTCTTTCTGCTACGGGCTCCAAGAATCAGGAGATTCAGGGAAAAGGGATTAGAATTGCTGCTCTAAAAACATCTGAGTGCTGGGGAGATTGCTTAGTGTTAAGGCACTTGCCTGCAAAGCCGAATGACCCAGGTTCAGTTCCCCAGTACACACGTAAAGCCAGATGTACAAAGTGGCGCATGTGTCTGGACTTCAACTGCAGTGGCTGGAGGCACTGCTACACCCATTCTCCCCCACCTCTCTCTCCTTATAAATAAAATTATCTGTCTGTCTGTCTGTCTGTCCGTCTGTCTGTCCGTCTATCTATCTATCTATCTATCTATCTATCTATCTATCTATCTATCTATCTATCTATCTATCTATGTAGCTATATATTATATATATTTAGGGAGGGTGAGAGTGAGTGAGAGAGAGAGAATTGGCGTGCCAGGGCCTCAGCTACTGCAACTAAACTTCAGATGCTTGCGCCACCTAGGGGACATGTGCGACCTTACACTTGCCTCACCTTTGTGCACCTGGCTTACTTGGGATCTGGGGAGAGATCAAACATAGGTCCTTAGGCTTAGGCTTTGCAGGCAAACGCCTGAACTGCTAAACTGTCTCTTCTGCCCTGATATATATACAAACATGTGAGATCTGAGTTGGGAAGAGTCAAGTGGTTGGAAGTGACTTGATGGCTGGGGTTAGAATCTGCTGGAAGCTCCTTGACTTAAGCTGGGTTCAGTTGCAACTGGCTGCCTTGCAACTAGACTTGGCCTTTCTTGTCACGTGGCTCTGGCTGCGTGAGAATTTGCTGTCTGAGTTTTCCCTGCAGACTTAAAGATACAAGCCACCACGATGGCTCAGCTTTGAGATTTGGTAGTGATCAGAAGGTGCCAGGGGAGGAAGAGGCAGAAGACTGTTCAGGGAAGAGGGAAGAGCATCCCCTCTTCTTCCTTCTGCCTGTGCAAGAAGGACCCCAGACTGTGGCTGGGTGTGGCGGAATCAGGGTGGAGGGCCCTGCTGTGGCGCTCTCTGGAAAACAGACCAGCTTGTTCTGCTCAACAAATGCTTTGCGGGGTGATGGTGAATGAGCTCCAGCCCTTGAACTTGGGGAACATTCCCTAGGCAACCAGGGGAGACGGATGTGTAAATAAGATCAGTACTGTTCCTGCTTCTGCCACGGGCCACGTGAGGAGGGAAAGTCTTCAGGAATCCATCCATACCGCAAGGGAGGGGGAGGGAAGGGCCGGGGCTGGGGCTCGAGGGAGTGTGCATGGATGTGCCAGTTGGGCAAGGGCAGAGAGAACAAGCATATGATCAAGCAGTACTGTCGGAGGAGGAGGAGAATAAGAAACCAGGCAGGTGGAGCCTGGCCTCCACACCAAATTAGCTGAAGGAAAACCTTTGGGGACGGCAGCAGGTGGGGGTGTTTTTGGAAAGATCTCTTGCAGACTCCGAGGCTGGAGACCGTCATTAGAAAACAGGCATTTCATGGGCTGGAGAGATGGCTTAGATTAAGGAGCTTGCCCGCAAAGCCTAAGGACCCAGGTTCGATTCCCCAGAACCCATGTAAGCCAGATGCACATGGTGGCACACGCACCTGGAGTTCATTTGCAGTGAGTGGCTAGGGGCTCTGATGTGCTCATTTTTTTCCCCTCTCTAATAAACAAACAAAACTAAAATATTTTTTAAAAGAATACATGCATTTCAAAAGACTATGTAAAGCTGCTTTGGGTGGAGGGAGGAATTCTAATTGTGGACATGTGGGGGTCTTTCTACAAGAGACACAAGTTAATAAAAGTGCATTAATCCAATAAGAGATTAAAGGGAGTGCACTGTTGAGGGGAAGCCATAGAAAAGACATGTTCAGCGTTAGCCATCCAGACAGAGCTGAGGTTCTCTTACTGTTTTTGCTTCATATAAATATATGTATATATTGGGTTTTTTTTTTTTTTTTTGATGTAGGGCCTCAGTCTAGCCCAGGCTGACCTGGAATTCACTATGGAGTCCCAGGCTGGCCTTGAATTCACAGCGATCCTCCTACCTCTGTCTCCTGAGTGCTGGGATTAAAGGTGTGTGCTAACACACCTGGCTGTTTTTGCTTCATTTTATTTCAGTGCCAGGAATTAAATCCAGGGCCTTTTACATGCTAGGAAAGGGCTCTACCACTGAAAGACACTTCCAGCCCTTGCTGGCCTCGAATTCACAACCCTCCTGCCTAAGCTTCCTGAATGCCGGGAATCTAGCCACGTGCACCAAGCCTGGGCCAGTGCTGTGGTTTTCTTTTCTTTCTTTTTCTTTTTCTTTTTTGGTTTTTCGAGGTAGGGTTTCACACTCTAGCCCAGGCTGACCTGGAATTCACTATGTAGTCTCAGGCTGGCCTTGAACTCACGGCGATCCCCCTACCTCTGCCTCCCGAGTGCTGTCAATCATAGCCACAACCCTGGACGATAGGCGGCGCTATCATGCACATATTTTTTTCCCCAGAGGAAGAAACTGAGGTTCTGAGAGAATAATACATTACCCCAGGCTACCCAGGGAGGAAGTAGGCTGCACGGAGGGCGATCAGGGCCATCTGATCTGAGAAGTGGAAGGCAGGAGGGAGGAGCCATGTTTGCATGAAATAAATCAATACCATCGTAGCCTTGGCTGCACTGTTAACAAAAGCCAGCCCTGCTGTTTGCGGGGTCTCCCTTACAGACTGACCACACTGCTTCCCTGTCCTCGGGACTCCCACCACAAACCCTCACAAGCCACCCCCATTGCCTCGCGTTTTTACACAGTCCTCCAGGCCCAAAGGTACCTCCCCCTCCAAGAATGTAGCAGGGCCTTTACTGCATACATAAAATAAAACCAAATGCTCGCTTCCCTCTCCCTTTCCCCGAGTATCTGTCAAAGCCAGTGGAGAAATATAAACCAGAATCCCCAAACAATACACGTCCCCGCAGATAATAAATAAAATCTCCAAAGGCGGGGGGAGTAAAAAAAAAGAAAAAGAGCAAGCGTCCCACAAAGGCTCGGGTGCGCCAGCAGAGTAAGGAACCGATTGAGGTCAACCCCAGACGTGCACATGACACGCTCCGTGTGCAAGGCGTGTGCAGAGCCTGGTGGGGAACAAAGGCTCGTCAGCCCCTTTGCTCTTTTGCGCACAAATAAGCCCGCGTGGCCACGCCTCGTAGGGAGCAAACGCTTAATAAATTCTCACGCGCTCCCAGCCGTGTCTGGGAATTGTCCAAGTGCGCGTGTTTAGTGGTAATTGTTTCTCTCCTCTCACAAGTGTGGAACTAGCTCGAACCTTTTGTATTTCTTGACTGCCTGTATTTCAGTGGTACGGATGGCCTGTGGGAGATGACTAGAAATCACACCCCACAGTGGCCCGGCCTGCCTGCCTGCCTGCCTTTTTTTCCTTTCTCCCTCCCTCCCTTCCTTCTTTTTCCTTCCTCCCTTCCTTCCATCCTCTTTTTCTGCCTGCCTTCTGTCCTCTTTCCCTTCTTTCCTCTCTCCCTTCCACCCACCCTTCCTTCCTTCCCTTTCTGCCTTCCTTCCTTCCTTCCTTCCTCCTTCCCTCTTTCTTTCTTGTAATGGGGATTAAACAGGGCCTCACACATGCTGAGCAACCACTGAGCTATACCCTTAGCCTTCTTTTAAACTTTTCATTTAAGGCCGGGCGTGGTGGCGCACGTCATTAATCCCAGCCCTCAGGAGGCAGAGGTAGGAGGGTTGCTATGAGTTCGAGGCCACCCTGAGACTCCATAGTGAATTCCAGGTCAGGCTGAGCTAGAGTGAGATTCTACCTCGAAAAAGAAAAAAAAAAAAAAAAAAAAAAAAAACTTTTCATTTAAGTTGCCCTGGCTGGCTTTGAACTCACTCTGTAGCCCAGGCAGGTCTTGAACTTGTGTTCCCTCTGTCTCATTCTCCTGAGAAGCTGGGATGACTGACTTGTGTCACAAGGCATGGCTTTCACTTGTGTTCCTTCAAATTTCATGCTGATAACATGAATGGACGAGGAATTTTGACTATCTTTACTGAAAGAAATCGAGTGTTCCTCCACACTCGTGTGAACTTCACAGTGGTTTTCAGCGTGGCGAGCTGACTGAGGCCCAGATCAGAATCCACATGTACAGTTCAGTGAGTCTGAAGCAAGAGGGTCCAGCCCCGAATACCATCCTCTGGTCCTCTGGCAGCTACATCCTTCTTCGGGGTTTAGGGAGACCCCTTGACCAATGGGCCAGTGTACCGACCGCCTACCTCGCTGGTGCACACTGGAAGCCGTGTCATTGCATACACCGTGCCTGGGCGGTACATGGGTGGGGGCTGGACATCTTGACAATGCTCTGAGCTTTGCAAAAACAAAAGTCCCCGCCACAAATGGTGGGGTACACCTGGGAGTCCCTGCAGCAGACAGGGTGAGACAGCAAGATCGGGAGCTCGGGCCAGCCTGGGCTACAATGAACACAGTGTGAGGCCCTGCTCTTGGGCCTCCTTTCTCACCAAGGGGAAGGGATGAGGCAGTGGAGAAGACGGCAGAGGAGTTCACTTTCTGAGCTGGGTTCTTCCTTCTGACCTTTGAAAAGTTATTTTATTTATTTGAGAGAGAGAGAGAGGGAGGGAGAATGGTGCACCAGAACCTCTAGCTACTGCAAACAAAGTCCAGATGCATGCTCCACCTTGTGCAGCTGGTTTTATGTGGGTACTGGGGAAGTGAACCTGGACCCTTTGGTTTTGTTGGCAAATGCCTTAACCGCTAAGCCATCTCTCCAAATTACATATATATATGGGTTTTTCAAGGTAGGGTCTCCCTCTCGCCCAGGCTGACCTGGAATTCACTATGTGGTCTCAGGCAATCCTCCTACCTCTGCCTTCCTAGTGCTGGGATTAAAGGACTGTACCACTGTGCCTGGCTCTGGGTTCTTTCTTTTCTTTTTTCTTCTCTTTTCCAAGGTAGGTTCTCACTCACTCTAGCCCAGGCTGACCTGGAATTCACAATGTAGTCTCAGGGTGGCCTCGAACTCATGGCAATCCTCCTACCTCTGCCTCCCGAGTGCTGGGATTAAAGGCATGCGCCACCATGCCCGGCTCTGGGTTCTTTCTTGACAGTGGCACTCTCTTGGAACTTGGCTTAGAGAAGTCTGTGTTAGGGGTCAGGAAGAAGCTACCTGGAGTGGGTTTGTATAGTCCCCGTGGAAGACAGGAGTTAGGACCCTGGGAATCATGACATCATGACCTGAACACCGAGTAGCAGAACTGTCTTTTCATTTAAAATTTTTAAAATTTATGTTACTTGAGACCATATATATATGGCGAGAGAGAGAGAGAGAGAGAGAATGGGCAAGCCAGGACCTCTAGCCACTGCAAATGAACTCCAGATGCATGTGCCACCTTGTTCATCTGGCTAACGCGGAACCTGGGGAATCAAAACTGGTCCTTTGGCTTTGCAAGCAAGCATCTTAAGTGCTAAGGCATCTCTCCAGGTCAGCACTGTATGTTCAAATGCTGGGCTATACCATGTGGTCTTGACAGCAGGAACTCACACTGGGCAGGTTTTCTCCTCCCCCTCCCCAAACCTGAATTATTCTCACCGCTCCTTGTGTCCACATATGGTTGTTCCAATCACAGAATATTCTTCCTATCTATCTATCTATCTATCTATCTATCTATCTATCAATAATTTATTTGTTTATTTGAGAGGGAGAAAGAAGCAGTGGGGAGAGAGAGAGAAAGAAAGAGAATGGCACCCCAGGGCCTCCAGCCACTGTAAACAAACCCCAGATGCATGCGCTACCTTGTGCATCTGGCTTACATGGGTCCTGGAGAGTCCAACTGGGATCCTCTGGCTCTGCAGACAAAAGCCTTAACCGTGAAGCCATCTCTCCAGCCCCACAGAATACATGGGTCTTGGAGAGTCGAACCAGACTCCTTTGGCTTTGCAGGCAAGTGCATTAACCACTAAGCCATCTCTCCACCCCCCCCCACACCCACAGAATACTCTTGATTCAAGCCAGACACTGTGCACACGTCTTCCTTCTCTGTAACTCCAGAAACATGGAAGCAAGGGCCTGTCTTCAGCCTGACGCTGCTCTGTTCCCCGCCTGGTGCTGAGCAAAGGCTTTGCGTGCGGCCGCGGTGACTCCTCCCCGGCCTTGGTGCTCTCAGTGCTCCCACTAACCCTGCAGATAAGGAAATGAAGGCTCTGACCGGGTAGGCTCCAAGTACGCATTCTGTCAAAACGCCTGGTTCCCACCTTGCTGGCCCAGCCTTCTCCTTTGATATCTCATGGCCCTCCCTCTCCCCCAGAAAAGCTCTGAACCCCAGTGGGTATCCGATCAAACCAAGCTGACTTTATAAAGGTCATCTCCAACCAGCCGGTGAGAAACCAGGAGGTCCTCCTCGGAAAGGAAAGGGAGTGGGGAGAGAATGGATGGGGAGACTTCAAAGAGAGGGCAAGGATTCCTGGGAAGTGTGTTACAGAGCCAGGAGTGATGGCGAGGAGGAAAGGGTGACCGACCCAAGGAGGGAGAGAAATGCCTGCTCCACGAATCTATCACCAAGTCTTCCCCATCTGCTGGCCAAATTAAGGGCCCCTGTACTGAAAAATCTCGACTCGCAGTCAGCTTCACATTGCTGGGATGAACTGCCAAGCCAGGCACGGTTTATGGGAGGAACAGGATTTGAAGCTCATGGATCCAGGGGAGGTTCCATGATGGTGGAAGAAGCTGCCCCTTTGCCCAGGTCCAGGAGGTGAGAAATGCCACCAGCAGCACCACAAGCAGGCTCACTCCAGGGACCCCAGACAGAACGCCAGCGCTCGGCATATCCAAGGCTGGAACGCCACATTTTCCCCTTCAAACGCACCTTAGGGCTGGACCCTAGGATCCACCCACACTAACACCTCCTCCCGCCAGGCTGTTAGAGATCTAAAGCTTCAGTAAACTCCTGACTCTGTTGGGGGATAGCCATTCAAACTACGACATCCCATAAGTGGGCAGGCTCACACCTGACTGGCACTCAACCCCTAGCAATGTGTGCTCGCTCATGGGGTGACTTGAACATATTTCTCAGGTCTGCCTTATGAGGTTTGAAAGCAGCACGCTCAGGCACATTTCCAGACCACCTGGTAGGCACTTCTACCTGCCAGGCACAATTCTAAGCCCCGTGGGACATTCTTATTCCTCACAGTGACCTTATGAAGAAGTTGCCATAAATAGCCCCATTTGATAGGCACAGAAACTGAGGCCAACAGGTATTATACAGCTAGGGAGTAGAACAGGGAACTTAAGCATGGTGGCCGCTGAAATGGCCCTTTCTACCCCCACACTCTATGCCTCCCTGTCAAGGAACCACTGGGTCATGAATTCAAATCCTGATGGCTGGCATTTGGTCACTGCATGCTTTGACAAGCTTCCCCTCTATGATCTGTAGCAGCTGTGAATTAGGGACATAATGACAAGTCTGCCATGAGCTGCTAGGAGGATTCTGAAGTCATCCATCCACACAAAGATAAGGGCACCTCCAAGTTAGTGACAGTTTCCCCAGCATTGGGAAAATACCTTTCCCCTTGTCCTGGGCTGCAGGGAGAGTTTGAAAATCTGGATTGGAGATAGAAGGCTTCCTTGCTATCCTATTCTACAGAAGTTCATGAGAAGTAATTCAGTTGTGTCTTGAAATATTTCAGGCATGCAGAAGAACAATAGAATAGCCACTTCCTGTGCCCAATAGTTCCAGAAATTAAACTTCTCTACCCAGCCCTTTCTGAGTATCTCCTTTCCCTTCCCTCCATGCATCCCTCTTCTCATGACAAAAGTTCACTGTGGGGCTGGAGAGATAGCTCAGTGGTTAAGGCACTTTCCTGCAAACCCTAACGACCCAGGTTCAATTCCGCAGTACCCACATAAGCCAGATGTACAAAGTGGTGCATGCATCTGGAGTTCATTTGCAGTGGCTAGGGGCCCTGGTTCACCCATTCTCAATCTCTCTCTCTCTTCTTGTAACTAACTAAAATATTCTTTTTTTTTGTTTTGTTTTTTCGAGGTAGGGTCTCACTCTAGCCCAGGCTGACCTGGAATTCACTATGGAGTCTCAGGGTGGCCTCGAACTCACGGCCATCCTCCTACCTCTGCTTCCCGAGTGCTGGGATTAAAGGCGTGCGCCACCACGCCCGGCTACAACTAACTAAAATATTCTTATAAAGTTTACTGTGCATGTGGACAGCTTTGCACTGATTCTGTGTATGCATGTTCACACATTACATCCACACAGAGCATGTGGTATGTGGCCTTATTTCCCAGTCTGAAAACTTCCTGTTCATGACACTGTCCATATCCGTGGGCAAATTTTACAGAATGTCACGATTCTGAGATTAATCTATGTCAACATGGATAGTTCTAGTGGGTTATCCTTATTCACTGTTGATGAATGTTTGCTCATTCATTCGTTCATCCCCCCATGATCACCATATTGATGGCATCCAGAGTTTCAGCACAGCTGTGACGCCTGCCCTGTTTTTTTTTTTTTTTGCATGTGTATACCACGCCTGCATGTGTGCAAGTGTGAGGGTGAGGCCGGAGGTGGGTATTGCATATGTTTTCCTCAATCACTTTCCACCTTATTTTTTTAAAGTAAAATTTAAAAATATTTATTTATTTGCAAGGAGACAGACAGAGAATGGGAGCGCCAGGGTCTCCAGCCACTGCAAACGAACTCCTGACGCATCTGCCACTTTGTTCATCTGGCTTTATGTGGGTACTGGGGAATCGAACTTGGTCATTAGGTTTTGCAGGCAAGTGCTTTAACCACTGGGCCATCTCTTCAACCCAGTAAATAGTTTTTACTTTTTGTTTGCAAGCAGAGAGAGATAGAGAGAAGGAGTGTGTTAGGGCCTTTGGCCCCTGCAAACAAACTCCAGACACATGTGCCACCTTGTGTACCCAGCTTTATGTGGGTACTAGAGAATTGAACTCAGGTCCTTAGGCTTTGCAAGCAAGTGTCTTAATCACTTAGCTATCTCTCCAGCCCATCCACCTTATTTTTTGAGGCAAGGTTCCTCACTGAACCTGGAGTTCACAAATTCAGCTAGATTGGCCAGCCAGGGAGCTCTGGGGATCCTCCTGTGCCCACCTCCTTAGCACTGGGATTAGAGGCACATGCTGCTCTACTTGGCTTTAGGGTTCTGGGGACCCAAACTTATGGTGTTCATATAGCAAACACTTGACCCACTGAACCATCCTTAGCCCTGTGATGCACACTTGTGGTCATGGCTTCTGGGCGCATATGTGGTTTTCTCTAGAGACAGCAGCGGATGTTGAATTGTAAGGTTGGAATTGTTCCACGTCGTACTTCTTCCCCTGTGGCACTATGCCCATTTGATTCTGCTATAAGAGGCTAAGCCATCTCTCCAGCCCAGGCTCCCTATATTTTGATGAATGGTTTGAAAAATAACCAAGTTAAATAGTAAAAGTGGAGCCTGAAACTATATGACTAACCAGCTAGCAAGCTGTGCCAACTGGGGCAGCAGTGGTATGACTGGTATGGGAGTGACCAACTGCCCGTTTATTGGAGTCATGGCCCAGCCCACTGAAGGGAATTTATGCCTGTACTGAAAACCTACTCACAAGCCTATGTCTAGGGAGGTCACAGGCCGTAAGAAGGAAGCTACTACTATTATTGACTAGGTGGATATGTTGTGCCCACCAAATTGCCCTCTAAACATTTATGTGTAACCCATAAATTGGTGCTGCTCTCCCCTTTGGTCAGAGAAGCTTCTTTGGGGTGACTGTAGGGCACTAAACAAGGCATTTATATCACCCCATCCGAGGCTCATGTAACAATGCGGAAGGAGGTAAACACTGAAGTGCTTTGGAACCACGTCCTCCAGACAGGAAGCGGCCATGGTGTTCATGACCTCACAGCCCCTGTGGTTAGCTGCACAACACCTGCACAGTATTGGGCCCATCAACACTCCATCACGGATGATGGGGGAGGGCACAGTGAGGAGGACACATCAGGGCCGGAGAGATGGCTCAGCGGTAAAGGGACTTGCCTGCAAAGCCTAACGACCTTGATTTGATTCCCAGTACCCACGTAAAGCCAGATGCACACAGTGGCGCAGGCATTTGGAGCTCTTTTGCAGTGACTGGAGACCCTGGTATGTCCATTGTTTTCTCTGTCTCCTCTCTACCTCTCTTTCCTTGCAAATACATAAGTTAAAAAAAAATTAAGCCGGGCATGGTGGTGCATGCCTTTAATCCCAGCACTCGGGAGGCAGAGGTAAGAGGATCCTTGTGAGTTTGAGGCCACCCTGAGATGACATAGTGAATTCCAGGTCAGCCTCGGCTCGAGTGAGACCCTACCTCAAAAAACAACAACAAGGGCTGGAGAGATGGCTTAGCGGTTAAGCGCTTGCCTGTGAAGCCTAAGGACCCCAGTTCGAGGCTCGGTTCCCCAGGACCCACGTTAGCCAGATGCACAAGGGGGCGCACGCGTCTGGAGTTCGTTTGCAGAGGCTGGAAGCCCTGGCGCGCCCATTCTCTCTCTCTCCCTCTATCTGTCTTTCTCTCTGTGTCTGTCGCTCTCAAATAAAAAAATAAAAATTTAAAAAAAAACAACAACAACAAAAATTTGTTTAAAGAGGAAACATCAAGGCAGAAGAGTGACTAGCTGGAAAGAAGAGGTTCCATGAAAGGTGGATGGGGTGACAGAGGGGACAAGAGAAGGTGATGGGACAGGATTCGGATCCTAATACACGTGCCTGAAAATTGTCAATAAAAAGAGATAAAAACAAAACAAAAAGAAGTCCACATGTGAGCTGGACATAATAAGGCAAACATGTAAACCCAGTACTTGGGAGGTTGAGGCAGGAGGATGACAAGTTTGAAGCCAATCTGAGTTAAGACTATCTCAATAAAATAAAATAAAATAAGATGAAAACTTAAAAACAGGACCAGGTGATAAAAGCAAATGGCCTAATCATCCATCCATTCATTTGTTCATTCATTCATTCATTCATTCATTCACTCATTTATTTTAACCATTCATGGACTATCTATTAGTGTCTAGGTCTATGGTGTCCACTGTTAAGCAACCTATGATGTGTTAACTTGTGATATAATTGGTCCTATGTCATAGACAAGAAGACATGACCCATGTGGGGACAGAGGGCCACAAATGTTCCATAAGGAGTTAGTGGTCCCCAAAGTCTCCTTCTTCAAGGTACCCCCACCTGTTGCTCTGCCACCTCTGGGAGACCAGAGCCTCATTCCTCAAACTGTCTACGAGGTCACATTCAGTGGCTGGATTCAAGTTTCCTTTACCACTGTGTTTTTTTTTTTCCCCCCCAAAAATCTGAAGTCAAAGGTCAAAGCCATTGAGGTGTGAGCTGACGGGCTTTGGGATCTGGTTCAGGGAGGTTTGCCTCTTTCTCTGGCTATGACTCAAGACAGCAAAGATGGGGGTGGCGTGGCCCTGTCTGAGGACCAGGACTGGACATCAAGGGAAGAAAATGTCCAGAGAGAAACCGCAGCAGGCTCTGCGATGTCCCAGGTTTGGGATCCATCATCTCAGAAACCCATACCTAGGGAGCTGCCATTCAGGTCCGCAAACACACCCCGCAGCCCAGGCAGCGCTGTAAACCACTCAGCCGGCACTCACTGGCTTTCCCGGATGGACTCTGACGTATTCACCCAAGGAGACGAAGTGAAAGGTGGCAGGGGCCATAGCCATAAATACATCAAGGCTCAGGAATGGCACCGCCCACACTCCTTGGGCAGTGCTCCCCTCCTTGGGCGGGGACAAGCCAGGGCTGCCTCCCTTGCTCCATCTGCCCCAATTCATTGAGGACTCCCCCCATTCCCTTCTAAGGCGGGGAGAGGTGGTAGAAAGTAATTTGTGCAAAGAGACCTTACCCACCTCCTGGCCTCATTTTATTCTGAGATGAGAACAATCAAAGATATTTCTTCGGTTTAAAAAAAAAAAAAAGTGGGGCTGGAGAGATGGCTTAGCGGTTAAGCACTTGCCTGTGAAGCCTAAGGACCCCGGTTCGAGGCTCAATTCCCCAGGACTCACGTTAGCCAGGTGCACAAAGGGGGTGCATGCATCTGGAGTTCGTATGCAGTGGCTGGAGGCCCTGGCGTGCCCATTCTCTCTCTCTCTCTCTCTCTCTCTCTCTCTCTCTCTCTCTATCTGCCTCTTTCTCTCTCTGTCTGTCACTCTCAAATAAATAAATAAAAATGATAAACCAAAAACAATTTTTTTGAAGTGTCTGGGACTGGAGAGATGGCTCAGAGGTTAAAGGCCCTTGCTTGCAAAGCCTGATGACCCATGCTCAATTCTGTAGTACCCACATAAAAACAGTTGTACAAAATGATGCATACATCTGGAGTTCATTTGCAGTGGCTAGAGGCCCTGACATTCTCTCTCTCTCTTTCTCTTTTTGTGTGTCTCTCATTGTGGCACATACCTTTAGTCCCAGCACTTGAGAGGCTGAGGTAGGAGGATCCCTGTGAGTTTGAGGTCACCCTGAGTCTAATTCCAGGTCAGGCTGGGATAGAGTGAGACCCTACCTCAAAAAACAAAACAAAACAAAAAATAGAAAGAATGGGTTTCACCAACAGAAAACACCCCAGCTTAGTAAAGTTGTGTATGTAGAAGGATATTCACTAGTAATGTTATAGAAGCTATCTCCAGTGGTAGAATTGAGTTAATTTAAAAGTTTTAAAGTTAAGGGCTGGAGAGATGGCTTAGCGGTTAAGTGCTTGCCTGTGAAGCCTAAGGACCCTGGTTCAAGGCTTGATTCCCCGGGACCCACATTAGCCAGATGCACAAGGGAGTGCACGTGTCTGGAATTTCTTTGCAGTGGCTGGAGGCCCTGGTGCGCCCATTCTCTCTTTATCTGCCACTTTCTCTCTCTGTCTGTCGCTCTCAAATAAATAAATAAAAATTAATTAATTAATTTAAAAAAAGAGCTGGGCGTGGTGGCGCACGCCTTTAATCCCAGCATTCGGGAGGCAGAGGTAGGAGGATCGCAGTGAGTTCAAGGCCACCCTGAGACTATAGAGTTAATTCCAGGTCAGCCCGGACTAGAGTGAGACCCTACCTCGAAAAAAACAAAAAAAAAAAAAGAAAAAGTTTTTAAGTGTTTCGTTTTATTGAAACAGTTTCCCACAATGAGCATTAGTTAGCTGAACAGTAAACATCATGAAGAAGCAGGCAGAGGTAGGAGGATCGGCCGTGAGTTCAAGGCCAGCCTGGATTCCAGGTCAGCCTGGCCTAGAGTGAGACCCTACATTGGAAGAAAAAAAATGTCATAAAAAGTCTTAGGACAAGGAGCCACATGATATTGTAAGGAAAGAGTGCATGTCCACGCGCGTCCCGCACGGAAGCGGACCTATATAGACGGTGAAAGAAGGTCAGCGTGTGTCCTCACCACAAGACTGAGCCGGCATTCTGCCACCTCTGATGTTTCAAGCATCTCGGGTTTCCTCTCTCTGCAAACTGTGAGCATTACCGAGTGATGCTCTCCATGGTCCGTGGTCATCTTTATTCCTCCTGCTGGTTTCACATGGTTATCATGCACGTAAAAGGGGAAGCTGAAGCACAGGCATGAAGGAACTTAACCAATGCACATGACGTGTCTCCACTATGGGGAGTCCATGGCTGGCATACAAATCTTGGCCTCTAAGCTGTGTGGCACAGACTCGCGGGGGTGAGGAGGTGCGGCGCCAGCCAGGCACGTGCCAGGCCCTGGGCCTACACAGTGCTGAGGCTGCCTGCCCTCCACAGTGCCATAGACTGGATTGTCTGACTCCGGGACTCGCTACTCCTTCATCTGTTGCTGCGTTGGGCACGTGCCCTCCCAAACAGAGAGATGCTGGGCTTAGTCATGTGACCAGTTTGGGCCAGTAGAACACTAGCAGCTGTGATGCCACGCATTGGGTGGTTGCACTCTGCTCATCCATTGTGACAAGAGTGTACCCCTGGAGAGATGGCTTAGCGGTTAAGCGCTTGCCTGTGAAGCTTAAGGACCCCGGTTCGAGGCTCGGTTCCCCATGTCCCACGTTAGCCAGATGCACAAGGGGGCGCACGCGTCTGGAGTTCGTTTGCAGAGGCTGGAAGCCCTGGCGCGCCCATTCTCTCTCTCTCCCTCTACCTGTCTTTCTCTCTGTGTCTGTCTCTCTCAAATAAATAAATTAATTAATTAGAAAAAAAAAGTGTGCCCAAGGCAGCCACTGCCCCTGCTGCCTGGGCTTCATGGGGCAGACCACACAGTGTATATGGTCACTTGTCTGGGGAGGTGCCTTCCTACCTCTCTCCACAGAGCTTCAAAGGGGACACAGTCAATTCGGGGGTGGTTTTGGTATTGTTTCAGGGGTGTCAAGACTTTGGCATGCAAAGAACAGTTTCTTTTCTTTGTTGAGGTAGGGTCTCACTCTAGCTCAGACTGACCTGGAATTCACTATGTCCTCTCAGGGTGGCCTCGAACTCACAGCGGTCCCCTACCTCTTCCTCCTGAGTGCTGGGATTAAAGGCGTGCACCACCAGGCCTGGCATTTTCTATGATTTGATTTTGCCCTGCAAGGGTCCTGTGCTGGAAGACTGGCCCTCAGCGTAGGAGCGGAGACCTAGCGGGAGGTGACTAAGTAAGTCATGACCTCATTAGGAGGGACTAATGTTGGTTTTACAGGAGTGGCTGAGCTCCCCCAGGAGCTGGTTGTATAAACAACTGAACTTGGCCTTCCTATTGTTCGCTTCTCTTTGCACACATCCACTTCCTGTTTTGCTCTTCCATTGTTACAGGTACAGCCAAGATACCCTCCTGAGACACCAGCGCCCTGCCATTTGGACATTGCAGCCGGATAAACTCGTGCCTTTAAAAAAATATATTTTATTTATTTATTTACTTACTTAATTAGAAAAAGAGCCAGGTAGACAAAGAATTGGTGCACCAGGGCCTCCAGCCACTGCAAAAGAACTCCAGACGCATATTCCACCTTGTGCATCTGGTTTACATGGGTCCTAGGGAATCGAACCTGGGTCCTTAGGCTTAGCAGAGAAGTGCCTTAACTTCTATGCTATTTCTCCAGCCCCAAACTCTTTTTTTTTAAATTTTTAAAATTTTTATTTGAGAGTGACAGAGAAAGAGGCAGATAGAGATACAGAGCGAGAGCGAGAGCGAGAGAGAGAGAGAGAGGGAGAGAGAATGGGCGCGCCAGGGCTTCCAGCTACAGCAAGTGAACTCCAGACACGTGCATCCCCTTGTGCATCTGGCTAACGTGGGTACTGGGGAATCGAGCCTCGAACCCAGGTCCTTAGGTTTCACAGGCAAGTGCTTAACTGCTAAGCCATCTCTCCAGCCCTCACTTTTGTTCTTAAGACAGTGTGCTTGAGCTGGGTGAGGAGGCACATGCTTATCATCACAGTACTTTGGAGGTGGAGGCCAGTCTGGGCTACAGGAGACCCAGCTTAAAAATAGATGGGGCTGGAGAGATGGCTTGGTGGTGAAAGTGCTTGCCTGTGAAGCCTAAGGACCCAGGTTCGATTCCACAGAACTCACGTAAGTCAGACACATAAGGGGACACAAGCACACAAGGTAGCCCATGTGTACAAGGTGGCATACATGTCTGGAGTCCAATCACAGTGGCTGGAGGCCCTGGTGCACCAATTTTCTCTTGCGCTAGCATAAAAAGAAAAAGGCCAAGCTGGGCAAGGTGGCACACACCTTTAATCCCAGCACTTGGGAGGCAGAGGTAGGAGGCTCACCATGACTTTGATGCCACCCTGAGACTGCATAGTGAATTCCAGGTCAGCCTGAGCTAGAGTGAGACCCTATCCCAAAGAAAAAAGAAAGCGCAAGTCTGTTGGGCTTGCCTCAACAAACAAATAAATAAATAGATGGGACAGACTGACGTGGTGACACACGCCTTTAATCCCAGCACTCGTGAGGCAGAGGTAGGAGGATCGCCATGAGTTCAAGGCCACCCTGAGAATACATAGCTAATTCCAAGTCAGCCTGGGCTAGAGTGAGACCCTACCTGGAAAAAACAAAACAAACAAACAAACAAACAAAAAAAAACATAGATAAGCAGAGAGATAGAGAGGGAAAAAGAAGAGGAAGAAAAGACCATGGAGCCCTGCTGCTTGGTCACGCTGTGCAGCTTTGAACATCTGCCTCAGCCTCTCTGAGCCTCAGCCTTACCCCGGCTGGGGTAGGGATGACACAGGCCGCGGACACAATCATGCTCGTGTCACGGGCCCGTCACCACTCACGTGCACCGTGGCTACTTTTGTACCAGTGCGTGCACGGGTCCGTTCACACATCTGGAGCGCGCGCGCGCCTGGAACCCCGGGGATGTCTGGGCAGCTGGGCAGGCGCCCCTGTCCCCTGCTGGAGAGGAGCGCGGCCTCCCCTCCCCCAGCCCTCCGAACCTCCGAGGCTGACCCTGTCTCTCTCGATGATTTAAGCTTCGGAGAAGGACCAGGGAAGGATTTGTTTAGACGTTTAAAGGCAATCCAGGTAACGAATGGCCTGGGCGGCATCCACCTCCCTGTCCATATATCTGGGCAACAGTATCTATTTTTGACGTAGCTGACACGCTATTTCCTTTGGCAGCTCAAGGGGGGCTCGTCTTTAAATTAAACTCGTCTCCAGCCCCTCGGATCTGCAGCCCAATTCAGGGGCAGACCCCGGTGAGGGAAGCTCGAGGGCCCCGGGCAGGCCTGCCGGCGGCCGGTGATATATGGTGGAAGGAGCCGTGGACCCGCGCGCTGCAGAGCAACACGCGCTCTGAAGCATTAACTAATGACAGGGGACGTTCCCAAGTCTTCTAATCACCTTTAATGTGCCCATCGAGACGCTAATTTAAAGCAGGCCAGATAAGCAGGTCAGACAAACAGACAAGGAAAACCAAATAAAATCCTACTAGCATTGTCCTAGGTGGCTGGGGTGGGACAGGGTGTGTGTGTGTGTGCGTGTGTGTGTGTGTGTGTGTGTGTGTGTGTGTGTGTGTGTAGGGGTGATAGGCTCAAGGATTAAGCATGGCTGGGGGTGCAAAGATGAAGTGTCTGCCTAGCATGCTGAAAACTCTGGATTCCATGCCCAGGACTGCAGGACTGCAACATAAATAAATAAATAAATAAATAAATAAATAAATAAATAAATAAATAAATAAAATTAAGTTAAAGATAGTACATCCAAGGGCTGGAGGGATGGCTTAGCAGTGAAGGAATTTGCCTGCAAAGCCAAAGAACCCAGGTTTGATTCCCCAGGACCCACGTTAGCCAGATGCACAAGCGGCTGAACACGTCTGGAGTTCGTTTGCAGTGGCTAGAGGCCCCTGGTGCTCCCTCTCTCTCTCTCTCTCTCTGTCAAATAAATAAATAAATAAATAAATAAAAATAATATATATGTATGTGTATGTATGTATATATATATATAAATGTGTGTGTATATATATATATACATATATATATATATATATATATATATTTTTTTTTTTTTTTTAAGTACTTCCAAGAAACATTTAGGCTTCACTGTTTTTGCTTCGGTCACTGGAGCCCAGCTCTGCACTTCCCGGGCCTTTCCCAACCCTTGCATTGCTCTTTTGTAAAAGATCTTTCCCCCTCCTTTGAAGAGTTACTGGGAGGATCTAATTGCAGAGAAACCAGAGAGGGACAGAGGAGGAGGAGGAACAAGCAGAGGAGGAGGAAGAGAAGGGAGGAGGGGGTGAGAGGAAAAAAAAATCCATGCCAGGGATTTATAAACTGTTGCAAAGTACTTTCCAAATGTTGCAATTATTAGATACCTATGAGGAGACATTTGAGGTCTACATGGGGGAAAAATAGCAATAATAATGAAGGTCTTAAACCGGCTGTCTCCTAAACCATGTGAACATTTCTCTCCATCCTTCCCCATTATCCTTCTCTCCAAGTTTTTCCCCTGAGGTCCCAAATCTTTGTTCTTTTACTTAAAAAAAAAAAAAAGCATTTAAAAGATATTCGGGGAGGGGAGGTGTCCTAGAATCTGGGTGATCCCTTTTGATTTGATTTTAAATAAAGTAAAGACCTCCTGGAAAATGCAATGGACGAGTGGGCTTCTCTGGTACCCAGGTGAAATTTCTTTCTGTCAAAGCGAAGCAGAGTGGAGTGGGGTAAGGACCTGTTGTCTGGGGGAAGGAGGCTCAGCCACCCTCCGTCTAGGACCCAAGCCTGGTGAAGATGGCCGTGCCACAGGCGGAGCTGAGTTCAATCCTCAGCACCCGCTTAAAAAACCTGGGTGTGGCACCCACTCCTGGAGCCCCAGGGCTGGGCGGGGTGTGCAGAAGGGGGGACTGAGGAGCTTGATGACAGTCTAACAGAAAATCGGTGAGAGGCAGGAGGATCGCTGTGAGTTCGAGGCCATCCTGAGACTACATAGTGAATTCCAGGTCAGCCTGAGCTAGAGTGAAACTCTACCTTGAAACACTCCACCTCCCCCCGCCAAAAAAAATCTGTAAGCTTCAGAACCAAAAACCAAAAACAAAACAAAACAAAAAACAGGCATGATGAGAAACTCCGTTTTAGGGAAATAAGGAAATAAGAAGAATGAGAGAGGAGGACACGTGATCTCTGAAACTGTGCACATGATGTACACACATCTGCACACACGTGCATACACCCCCCCCACACACACACACGAGTTTCTTGAGGGGCAAAGTCACCTTGGGTCTGGCTTCTATGGGATGATGGAGAAGGATACAATGAACCAGAAGGAAACCATGCAGACTCTCTTTCCAGAAAGTACCATCTACTCAAGGTAGATGGTACTGTTCTCTGCAACTGAAAGTTACTGTGCCTCTGGAGGAGGGTTAGCCATCTTCAAACCTCATTCAAGCTGCTAGAGGGTCCCCACATTTCATCACTCCCAGAATCCCACGGCCTCAGAAACAACAGGTTTCTTTGTCACTAGGTAGAAATGGACTAACAGATAGAAATGGCCACTGTTGTTCATGGAATATCTCAGGGAAAGAAAGTGAGAACGGGAACTAGCGTTGGGAAAAGTATTGCTTCGAAATCAAACTTTGAAGCCCGGCACTCAGGAGGCAGAGGTAGGAGGATCGCTGTGACTTTGAGACCAGGCTGATACTACATAGTGAAATCCAGGTCAGTCTGGGCTAGAGCCAGACCCTACCTTGCAAAACTAAAATATAATTAATTAACTAAAAAAAAAAATTTAAAAGGAAGCTTTGTGTATCTGATTGCCAGTAATACCCTGCAGGCAACCCCACCCCCATTTAGAGTGGCAAGTGGAGATGACCTCAAACTTGGAAGACCCTAAAAGATGCTAAAATCAGAAATCTTGCGAGGGGAAGGTTAAATGATGAACTTAAGCTTATCTGTACTTAATAATTTGGTGCTAAAACAGAGAAAAAAGATTATAGTGGCTGGTTGAGATCACTTTAGTGTATGGTTTACTGAAACCCATGAATAAAGAGATTTAAGGGTGTGGCTCTGTGGTAGAACGCTTGGGGAAAATGTGAAAGGCCCTGGGTTCCATCCCCAGCACTATAAAAGAAAAAGGGGGAAAAACCCAACCCAAGTACCTGTCAGTGGATGAATGGATAGAAAGAAAAATATGGTATTGCCACACAATGAGATATTATTCAGCCATAAAAAGGGTGAAACACTGATTCATGCTGGTCACAAGTAGACCTTGAAAAGCTAAATATTATTTTTTTTCTTTCATGCAAAATGTCTAGGGCAGGAAAATCTATCAAATCAAAAAGGAGATACATGCAGTAGAAAGATGGCTCAGAGGTTAAAGGGGCTTGCTAGCAAAGCCTGAAGCCCAGGTTTGATTCCCCAGTGCCCACATAAAGCCAGATGCACAAAGTGGCGCACATATCTGGAATTTATTTGCATTGGTAAGAGGCCCTGGTGCACCCTTTCTGCTTGCAAATAAATGAATAAACAAATAAATAAATTTAAAAAAATATTTAATTAATTTATTTATTTGAAAGCGACAGACAGAGAGGCGGAGGGGGGGGGGCGCCAGGGCTTCCAGCCACTGCAGACCAACTCCGGACGGGTGCGCCCCCTTGTGCATCTGGCTAACGTGGGACCTGGGGAACCGAGCCTCGAACCGGGGTCCTTAGGCTTCACAGGCAAGCACTTAACCGCTAAGCCATCTCTCTAGCCCAAATAAATAAAAAAGTATATTTTTAAAGGAGGTTGCTTAGGTCTAGGAAGGAGGGCTAATAATAACTTAAGCATGTAAAGTTTATTTTATTTACTTTTTAAAATTAAAAAAATATTTTTTATTTATTTGAGAGAGAGATAGAAAGAGAGAGAGGGAGGGAGAGAGAATGGGCATGCTAGGGCCTAGAGCCACTACAAATAAACTCAAAATGCATGCACCACTTTGTGCATCTGGTTTACGTGGTCCTGGGGATTTGAATCTGGGTTCTTTGACTTCTCAGTCAAATGCTTTAACCACTAAGCCATTTCCCCAGCCCTAGCGTTTATTTTTGAGTGAGGAAAATGGTCAAAAAGTGTTTTATGGGACAGTTGTATGCATGTGTGGATATGCTGAATACCACTGAATTATATACTTGAAGGGAATAGACTGTGGTCTGTAGCTTATAGCTTTAGTTAAGCTATGTGAAGTCACTCCATAATGTGGGGAGAGCGGGGGACTGTGTCCAAAGGAGAAAATCAGAACTGAGGTTCCGTTTCACGGGCACAGCTGAGGGCTTGTGGGTGGAATCCCACTGTCTGGACAGTTGGTGAAGTAGCTCATGGCCAGGGGCAGATGATCACTGTCCCCAAATACTGACAGTGGCGTGTCAAAGCAAAGAATGACGGGAGCGCAGGTTCACGTGGCGGCGCTGCTCAGCTGTTAGGGTGCTATAATCAATACTTGAGAGCGTCAGCTTATAAAGAGTCAAAAGGGCCGGGGGTGGTGGTGCACACTTTCAATTCCACACTCGGGAGGCTGAGGCAGGAGGATCTCCCTGTGAGTTTGAAGCCACTTTGAGGCTATATAGTGAATCCCAGGTCAGCTATTAGAGTAAGACCCTACCTTGAAAAACCAAAAACAAAAGAGTCAAAAGGGAGGTTTACTCTGACTCGGTTTTGGAGTCCCAGTCTATGGCTGGTTGGTTCCCTTATTTTTTAAAATATTTTGTTTATTTATTTGCAAGGGGAGAAAGAGTGAGAATGGGTGCACCAGGGCCTCTAGCCACTGCAAATGAACTCCAGATGCATGCACCACTTTGTGCATTTGGTTTTGCATCAATACTAGGGAGTCGAACCTGGATCATTAGGCATTGCAGGCAAGCTCCTTAACTGCTAAGCCATCTCTCCAGCATGGTACCATTATTTTTGAACCTGTGGCTAGCCAGGACATCACAGCAGGGAGTGTGTGGTAGAGGAGAGCTGCTTACCTCACAAAGGGAACGAAAATGAAGAGTCTGACTCCCATAGTCTCCTTTGAGGGCACCCTAGTGACCTAAAGATCTCTTACCAGACCTACGCCTCAAAAATTCCACCACCTTGGGCTGGGGAGATGGTTCAGTTGGGAAAGTGCTTGTGTCCCAAGCATGAGGACCTGCATTTGATCCTTAGAACCCACATAAGAAAAAAAAACACTAGTTGAAGCCAGGTATGGTGGTGCACACCTTTAATCTCAGCACTTGGGAGACAGAGGTGGGAGGATATGAATTCCAGGCTAGCCTGAGACTGTATAGTGAATTCCAGGTCAGCCTGGGCTAGAGTGAGACCCTACCTCGAAAACAAACACAAAAGGCATGATGAGACACATTTGGAATCCCAATGCTGGGGAGGCATACACAGGAGCATCCCTGGAACTTGCTGGCCAGCCAGTCTACCCCAGTTGGTGAGCTCCAGGCCAATAAAGGATTCTGTCTTGAAGAGAGGGGGATGACGTCCCTGGGGCGAACACCCAAGGTTCTCCTCTGGCCTATCATACATGCACACACACGCACACATACACTGATACACACATGAACAGTCACATGCAAATCCCACCACCTTCCAGTGGCCCTAAGATGAGCACTAAGCCTTGAACACATGGGCCTGTGACGACATTTAATATCCCAGCCATAGCCCAGGCTAAGCCACCGGGCTGCCAGGGCGGGGGCGAGAGTGCTCAGCAGTAAAGTGTTTGACTGCAGAGCCTGCTGGCCCGCATCATGCTGCAGAAATGGGAAAAAGCTATGGTGTGTGTAGGTGACAGCAAGAGCCATCCCTGATGGGAGGACAAAGCAGAGACCAGCTGACGGGGATGTTAAGAAGGGTTCTGGGCTGGAGAGATGGCTTAGCGGTTAAGCGCTTGCCTGTGAAGCCTAAGGACCCCGGTTCGAGGCTCGGTTCCCCAGGTCCCACGTTAGCCAGATGCACAAGGGGGCGCACGCGTCTGGAGTTCATTTGCAGAGGCTGGAAGCCCTGGCACGCCCATTCTCTCCCTCTCCCTCTATCTGTCTTTCTCTCTGTGTCTGTTGCTCTCAAATAAATAAATAAATAATTTTTTTAAAAAAAAAGAAGGGTTCTGACACTCGGGATAGGTGTGGAGTAGAAGCCTACCAGAGCATGGCCAGTTCTTCAGTGCTCATGATTCCCAAGCTCCATGCCAGTTTTACTAGGATCCCACTGAAGCTTTGGGTAATAGTCAGGACTAGGTGTTTTAAGAAGCTAAGACCACCAGAAGCCACGTCATAGGCTTCCTGAGTCACCGGCCCCAGGGACTACATCTCCATGGTGATCGTTAGCCTACCACGTCATGTATTGGATATGGGCCTGGCTTTGGAGTCCATCTTGGCTGTGCCACTTGATGTTGGAACAAGTCACTTAGACTGTTTTCTCAGCTATATCATCAGAGTAATTATGCACACACCGTCAGGTGGCTAAAGAATTAAAATGAGGAGTTTATTAACACCCTAAATTCCTTTTTTTAGCATTTGTAAAAATAAAATTATGTCGTAAAGCCTTCATACAAAACATGTATGCTAAAAACCAGAAGCAGGGCTGGAGAGATGGCTTAGTGGTTAAGTGCTTGCCTGTGAAGCCTAAGGACCCTGGTTCAAGGCTCGATTCCCCAGGACCCACGTTAGCCAGATGCACAAGGGGGCGCACGCATCTGGAGTTTGTTTGCACTGGCTGGAGGCCCTGGTGCGCCCATTCTCTATCTATCTGCCTCTTTCTCTCTGTGTCTGTCTTTCATTCTCAAATAAGTAAATAAAAATGAAAAAAATCAATATTTTAAAAAAAACAGAAGCAAACATGTCCCAAAATCTGACCTCCCAGACATCCTGGTTACTTGCTCCTTATATTTTTATTTTATCCACATTTTCTTGAAGGAGTGTTTATTATTTTCACCAGGAAACAAACGCCACAACCTTGACACATTAAACATTTAAACTTGACACCCTCCTCCTAACTTGGGGGAATGGGTGTGCTCCAATAACTTAGCTTTTACCTCCAATATCCTCTGCTGAGACACAGCAGGGGGCAGCCCTGAGTTAGATGCTGAGAGATCTGTTTTCCATCACCTCTCCAAATATCACCTCTACCCACTGCTCACCACCACAGCACAATTTTTACCTCAATTCCATTGCTACTCTTGACACCACCTCAATGTATCACCACGCCCAGTCCTCACCACCACCATCATAACCACAATCACCACCATCACCATCATCATTATCTTCATCACTATCATCATCATCATCACTATCATCAACATCACCATCACCACCATCATCACCATCACCATCATCATCACCACATCATTATCACCACCATCATCACCATCACCGCCATCACCATCATCATTACCATCATCACCACCATCATCATCACTATCATCACCATCATCATCATCATCATCATCACCATCACCATTTATGAAGTGTCTGTCCCCTACAACCTTTTGACGTTGCAACATGACATTATCACTTGAAAAGTTCATGTTCTATAACCAGACAATAGAGTTACCAGAAAACCCCTCATATTTTACATTTTAAGTAAGTTTACCATTTTGTTTTGGGCTGCATTCGTAGCTATCCTAATTTCAGTCCTCTGCCCAACTTTTTACTTATATTTATTTATTAACAAGAAAGAGAGAGAGAATGGGCACATCAGGGCCTCCAGCCATTGCAAACAAACTTCAGACACATGTACCACCTTATGCATCTGGCTTACATGGATACTGGGGAATTGAACCTGAGTCCTTAGTCTTTGCTTGCAAGTGCCTTAACAACTAAGCAATCTCTCCAGCCCCTGTTTGCCCACTTTAATTCTACATTAAACATTGACTTGACCCTGCAAGGAATTTTTAACAGCCCTCTCTTTGTCTCTCTGTCTCTCTCATGCTCACCAGGGTCCTATGGACTTTCTGGCCTGTGGGTATAGCGTCAGCATCAGGTAAATACACACTAAGACTTTAAATTTATGTTAAAGTTCTCTCTAGCTCTGATCTTGGGAATATGTCTGTAAATTCCTGCTATCAGGTTCTGGGTCTTGGAGACCAGTTATCTTGGAAGACTTAATCACAGAAAATGCATCCAAGAAAATGTCAGCAAGCAGCCAGCCACACACAGATGGCTTCCTCAGCCCAGGGACTCTGAAGCCTAGTTTGGGGAGCAAGTTCCCCCGAAAGAGTCTGGGCAGTCTTTTATTTCTCTGGGCTTCTTCCTTGACCTCATAGTGGAGCCCATTTCTGAGAGACGCGATCAAAGTTATACTACATTCAAAATAGCAGGCCGTGGCTTTGAACCCCTCTGACAAACTGCAAAGTTAGAAGCCAACATTGACATAACACTCACTGGATTCCAAACATGGCAGATGTTGGGGGGCTGGGGGGGCAAGGGCTCTTTGATTAAATGTGTTCCTTTCTTTTAGTTGTCTAATGGGGTCTGAGACACGGTCCGGCAACTGGCGAGCTCATGGGCTTGCTTTCCTTACAGAGCTTCTGCCACTTTCTGCCACGGACCCTTCCAGCCAAGAGCGATTTGAGAGACTTGTTACTGGTTTAAATAACTAAACATTGCAAGAGATAAACATTCAAGGCCAAAAAATGAAAGAAATTTTCTTAAGGAAGCGATATAGAGTGAAATCAAAGTATTAGTCAAAACATCTCGTTCTCCAAAGAAGCCGGCTTATCTCTTGAGACCCTCCCCTGCTGCAAGGCTGCGCAACCTCCATTCCACACTTTTAATCCCTGGAAACCGGCTTCAGTTTTTGCCAAGATGGATGTCGGGCCTGAACGAAAACCAGAGTTATTTATCTCTGCCACAGCGTTTTCTCTCCTCCCATGGTAGAAAGTCATGAAGATAGGCGACTTCTAATCAGAATGCGTCCCTTCCAAAGCGATCAGGCTCCTGCGTTTGCTGATAACCAAAAAGACTCAACCTCAGAGGCGCAGAAACTCGCTGAGGATAAATGAGGAGTTGGTTCAAAGCAGACGTCTCGCTGTGCAGTGTGGAGAAAAGGGTTTTCCAGATCGTGGCTCAACCTCCTCCTGGGCCTCATCTTTCGGTGGAACGTGAGGGCAAACCTTAGCATTCCAGGCACCTTTTCAATTAAGAGTCAAAGCTGGAGGGCAGCTAAGCCAATGACGGATTTCTTCCTCTCTCCTGCTCATTGAGGACATGAATTCTCTTTGAAGCCAGAGTCAAAAGGCCTAGCCTGGTCCATAAGAAAACCTAGACTGCTGGGATTTGAGGCACAGGATAAATGCCCAAGCCTTTCTGTCCTTGCAAGGGAAGTCAAGTGTGCATTTTGCTAAAGACGTGGGTCTGGGTGTCAGTCACATGGATGGTGATTAACAGCCCCCGTAGTTTGAAATTTTGAAGGCATTTGAATGCTTGTAATTCAGTACCATTGCACCCTCCTGCTCATATTGGCCTGAGGCTGTGAAGTTGCTTTATAATTTTTTTTTTAATTTGAGACAGGGTCTTGTGATGTAAGAGGCTGGTCTCTAACTCATGATCTTCCAGCTCCAGCCTCCTCAGTGCTGGGATCATAGGCGTGCATGCCATCCCGCCCATCTGACTGCTGCTTTGCTTCCTGGCGTTGCCAATTTCACGTGAATTATCAATAATTGTGGGGACTCCACTGCTGTTTCTGAGCTTCCTTTCTCCAGAGGGCAAGGGTGAACAAAGCGACCTGTCCCTCAAGCGTTGTGAAGCAGTGGCAGAAGGTTACTAAGTGACCACTTGGCAACCAGTTCCCCTCACGAGGCAAAGAAACTGTGAATGGATAGAGACGGGTATGCAAAATGGAACACAAACATCATACAATGCGAATTCGTGTGTGGGACCTTCACTTGGGAGGTGAGTTCCATGGGGCACGCCTGTCATCCCAGCACTGGGGAAGTGGAGGCAGGAGCCATATTGGGCTATGTGTTCTAGACCAGCCTGGGCTACCTTAGATCCTGTCCCAAACAAACTGCATATGGTCCCTTAACAATATGTACAGTTCCTATGCTTTTATGTATTAATTTGTAATATATTTAACTTAAAAATCTTTTTATACTAGGTAAGGTAATCAGTAACCTGTCAAAAAAGTCATGTTTCTTTTTTAAAAAATGTATTTTGTTTGAGAGACAGACAGAGAGAATAGGCACGCCAGAGCCTCTAGCCATTGCAATGAACTCCAGACATATGTGCCACCTTGTGCATCTGGCTTACGTGGGTACTGGGGAATCACACCTGGGTCCTTAGGTTTCTCAGGCAAGTTCCTTAACCCCTAAGCCATCTCTCCAACCCACTATCAATTTTTAAAAAAAAATTATTATTATTAATTATTTGAGAGCGACAGAGAGAGGAAGAGGCAGATACAGAGAGACAGAGAGAGAGAGAGAGAGAGAGAGAGAATGGGCGCGCCAGGGCCACCAGCCACTGCAAATGAACTCCAGACGCGTGTGCCCCCTTGTGCATCTGGCTAACGTGGGTCCTGGGGAATCGAGCCTCGAACCGGGGTCCTTAGATTTCACAGGCAAACG
This sequence comes from Jaculus jaculus, assembly GCF_020740685.1. NCBI lineage: Eukaryota > Metazoa > Chordata > Mammalia > Rodentia > Dipodidae > Jaculus > Jaculus jaculus. Next base: position 21,357,947 of record NC_059114.1, on the reverse strand, counting down.
CTTAACCGCTAAGCCATCTCTCTAGCCCTCAATTTTGATTTTTTGTTTTTTTGAGGTAGGTCTTGTTTTAGCCCAGGCTGACCTAGAGTTCACTATACAGTCTCAGGGTGGCCTCAAGCTCACAGCCATCCTCCTATGTCTGCCTCTTGAGTGCTGGGATTAAAAGCATGCGACACCACGCCTGGCTCATAGGTTATTTTGAGGCCAGCTGCCCTTGAATTTGGATTTTCTTTCATGGTTAAAGGCTATGTATTTTTCAGAAGAATAGGGTTCCCAGAATTGGGATAGAAAATCCCAGGCCAGTAAGAGTTCTAGTTTATAAACGGAAGATTCCCAACAGGGTTAGGGCCCCTCTGGGCTAGGGGTCCCTTTTTGTTTCTGGGACAGATCTAGGGAAGGGTCTCCAGTCCCCGGTGCTGATAGCGGTGGAAATATGTGTCGCTAGTGCCCTCTAGTGGCCAAAGATCACAGGGCCTTAACCGAGACAGGCTAAATCAGGCGCCGTGGAAAAGCTTTGCAGCAGCTCGGTTCTTCGTAGTGGGTTGTAGTCGTGAAAACTTTTCACAGCACGATGTCCGGCCTTTCGTTTAGCCTGTTTTCAAATCATCTTGCAGTAACACGTGATCTTAAAACTGAACTGTAGCCGGGCGTGGTGGCGCACGCCTTTAATCCCAGCACTCGGGAGGCAGAGTTAGGAGGATCGCCTTGAGTTTGGCCGGCCTGGGACTACAGAGTGAGTTCCAGGTCAGCCTGAGCTAGAGGGAGACCCTACCTGGAGAAAACAAACAGACAAAAAACTGAACTACAGCTTTTGAAAGGGGCAAAGTGTAGTTTTTCCAATGGATTTTAAATATTTTACTTAAGAAAGTGGGAGAGAGAGAGAGAGAGAGAGGAGCTCCACACAAATGCATTATCTTGTGCATCTGGTTTTACATGGGTTCTGGGAAATCGAACTCCAGTCGTTAGGCTTTGCAGGCAAGCACCATAACTGCTGAGCCATCTCTCCAGCCCCAACAAAATATATTTTAGCCTTGGAGGTACACCACTCTGTGTGACAACCTCTGGTTTGCCCATTCTTGTGTGTGTGTGTGAGTGAGAGAGAGACAGAGAGAGAGAGAGAGAGAGAGAGAGAGAGAGAGAGAGAGAGACGTTGTTGTTTTGTTTGCTTTCTGGGACAGTCACCATATGTAACGCAGGCTGATCTGGAACTCACGGTCCTCCTACGTCACCTTCCCAGTGCTGGGATGACAGACCGGGACCACCACAGATGGCCATGGAAATAAATGTTTTCCATTGCCAAGTTCATATGGAAATGCCATTTCTTCATGCCAACTGGGCACCTGGCGAAGGTTCTGACACCATGGTGCTTTCTTGGGCGTGAAGAATCTATTGCTAGGGAATCTGCCATCTCCTAAAAAGTCATATGGACATAGGCAAGACTGAGCACCAAGGGCTTTCTTCAAGGAGTCATCATGGTGACAAGAAAATAAACCATCAACCACCTAGGGGTCCAACAATACAGAACCGGGCAGATTGTAGTTCACCCAGAAGATGGAATAGGGGTGCAAATGAAACATGACCCCTAACAGTGAATAGTTCCTCGCTGAAAGTGGGGACATGAAAATCTAAGGACAGTGAGTAACTTGCCCAGTGTCCCCCATCTGGGTGACAGTTCTGTGGCTGGTCACTTTGCAGAAAGTGATACTTCGCCTATAACTTTCTAAATGTCTGTGTCTGAGAATATCAAATTTAAAAAAAAAAATCACAGGCTGCAGAGATGGCTTAGCAGTTAAAGCGCTTGCCTGCAAAGCCAAGGGATTCAGGTTTGATTCTCCAGGACCCACATCAGCCAGATGCACAAGATAGTGCATGCATCAGGAGTTTGTTTGCAGTGGCTGGAGGCCCTGATGTGCCCATTTTCTCCCTTTCTGTCTCTCCCTCTCTCTCCTTGCCTCTTTCTATCTCTCAAACAAACAAATAAAAAATAAGACATTTGAAAAAAGAAAACAGATATTTTGACCATTTAGTGCTCCTCTTTTGTGCACATATATGTATGTGTGTACAGCATGCAGGTATGCATGTGTGTGTATGTGTGTAGCACATATGTGTGCAGGTGCACATTCATGGAGAGGCCAGAGGTCACTGTGTGTCTTCCTCAGTCACTTTTCATCTTTTTTATTGAGACAGTATATATATATATATATATATATATATATATATATATATATATATGTATGTATGTATGTATATATATATATATATATATATATATATATATATATATAACTTTTAAATTTTATCTAAAAGCCGAGAGAGAGAGATTGAGAATGGGCATTCCAGGGACTCTTCTCCTGCAAGTGAACTCCAGACACATGTGCCACTTTGTGCATCTGGCTTTACATGGGTACTGGGGAATCAAACCTAGGCCTTCAGGCTTTTAACAGCTGAGCTATCTCTCCAGCCACCAAGGCAATATTTCTTTTTAAAAAAAAATTTTATTGACAACTTCTATACTTACAGAAAATAATCCATGATATTTCCCTCCCCTTCCCCATCTCCCCTTCACAACTCCACTCTCCATAATATCCCCCTCCCCCTCCATTAGTGACTCTTTTATTTGGATGTCATTGTCTTTTTCTCCTGTTATGAGGGCCTTATGAAGGTATTGCTAGGAACTCATGGATATCAAGGCCAAATTCTGTCCAGACAGTTGCATTGTAAGGAGTGGTACCCTTTCTTTGGCTCTTACATTCTTTCCTCCACCTCTTCCACAATGGACCCTGAACCTTGGAGGGTGTGATAGAGATGTTTCAGTGCTGAGCACTCCTCTGTCCCTTCTTCTCAGCACTATGTTGCCTTTTGGGTCATCCTAGTGGTCATCACCATCCGAAAAGAGAAGCTTCTCTAACCAGAGGTGAGAGTAGCTTTAACATATGAGTATGAACATTAAGTGTAGTGCTTTCAGGACAATTTGGTAATTTATGCATTTATCCAGACAAAAGCAGGCTTTATATTCCTAAGGCTCATGACCTCCCTTGCCATAGGCTTTTGATTAGGTTTTCAGTACCAGGCATGTATTCCCTCCCATAGAGTGGGCCTCCTGTCCAATTAGAGAGCAGTTGGTTTCCTCCAGAGCAGACATGCCACTGTTGTACCCGTTCAGTCATTTGGCCTGTCTGACCAAACCTGAGGCTTCCAGTGTCCATTATTTTGACTGCTGATGACTTCTGTCTCCCATAGGGCTGCATGCAGTGCAGCTTTTTCCAGCTTACAGTTGGCTGGTCTACAGGGAAGTTTTTAGCTTAGCACCAGCTTTGTTTTTTAGTGTTCTTGCTGCCCAGGCATGTGACGTCTTCAGCAATAGGGTCTTCCATCTGTTACTCCTGGGAAACCAAGGGCTTTGGCAAAGCCTGTAATGTTTTGGAGGCAGCAGGGACCTCTCTGGCCAACAACTCACAGTAGATATCCCATCCCAGACACTGAAAATTTTCTAGAAGCATTCTTTGGCTTCTGGATGTGTGGTTATCCAAAGAAGCAGGCTTTCATATGTCTTATTCAGAATATCTTGAATTTTGGCCGACCCTCCCCTGACCCTTCTCTTACTCAGTCTCTTCCCCTGGCTTCACTTAGGCCATTCCACCCACTGTAACCTGTTCTTCTACTTACATCTATACAATACCATCCCCTAAAGTCCTTCTTCCTTCTTCCTCCCTTATAGTCTATTTCCAGCTTACTGGCCTCTGCTAACAATTTTTTGGTTACAGCTCATGCACAAATCTAAACATTTGTAGCTAGGATCTACATATGAAAGAGAACACATGATGTTTGGATTTCTGGTTCTGGGTTGCCTCACTTAGTATAACCCTTTCCAGATCCATCCATTTCCCAGAAAATTTCATTATTCTTTACTGCTGAATAGAACTCCATTGTGTAGATGTACCACGTCTTTACTATCCATTCATCTGTTGAGGGACATCTAGGCTGGTTCCATTTCCTAGCTATTGTGAATAGAGCAGCAATAAACATTGTGTGCAAGTATCTCTAAGGTAGTCCTTAGGATATATGCCTAGAAGTGCTATAGTTGGATCATATGCTAAATCGATTTTTAGCTGTCTCAAAAACCTCCATACTGATTTCCACAATGACAGTACCAGATTACATTCCCACCAACAGTGTGGCAGGCTTCCCCTTTTTCCACATCCTTGCCAACATTTATTGTTATTTGTTTTCTTGATGGTAGCCATTCCTACAGGAGTGAGATGAAATCTCAAAGTAGTTTTAAAGTTTTTAATTTTTATTTATTTATTTGAGCAAGAGCAAGAGAGAGAGAGAATGGGCATGTCAGGGCCTCTAGCTACAACAAATGAACTCCTGACTCATGTGCCACCTTGTGCATCTGGCTTAGATGGGTCCTGGGGAATTGGACCTGAGTCCTTTGGCTTTGCAGGCATATGCCTTAACTGCTAAGCCATCATTCCAGCCCCCAATGTAGTTTTAATTTGCATTTCCCTGATGGCTAAGGATGAAGAACAGCTTAATGAAATCAAGAGGTCATTATAAGACGTGAATAAGGAAATAGAAATACTGAAGAAAAACCAGGCAGAAATTCTAGCACTAAAAAATACAGTCAAATAAAAACCTCTGTGGAAAGTCTCACCAGTACAATATGAAGGAGAAAACAGAATACCTAAACTAGGAGACCAGGTGGCAGATCTTATACAGCCCAACAAAGAGAAAGACAAGCTAATAGGACAGTATGAATGGGATTTCAAGATATTGGGGACACTATGAAAAGATCAAACATAAGAATTCAGGGTATAGTAGAAGGAGAAGAATTTCAATCCAAAGGTTTAGTAGGTGTTTTCAACAAAATCACAGAAGAAAATTTTCTCCAAATTGGGAAAGAAATGCCATTGCAGATACAGGAAGCTTTTAGAACACCAAACGGACAAAACCTGGAAAGAACCTCTCCTCACCATGTTATAATTAAACTACTAAAAACACAAACCAAAGAAAATATATTGGAAGCAGGTAGAGAGAAAAAACAAATCACCTATAAAGGCAAGCCCATCAGAATCACAGCAGATTACTTAACACAAACTTTCAAAGCCAGAAGGGCTTGGAATGATGTATTCCAAGTTCTGAAAGATAACAACTGTCAACCAAGATTACTTTATTCTGCAAAGCTATCTATCCAAGTTGAAGGAGAAATAAGGACATTCCACAACAAAAACAGGCTAAAGGAATTTATGACAACTAAACCAGCTCTACAGAAAGTACTTGAAGGAATCCTTCACGCGGAAGAGAAAGGGAAGCACACACATGAGGAAACGAGAAAAATTAAACTATACTCAAGTAACACTTAAAACAAGAGAGTAAAGAGAACTCAGGAAGCACTATAAAATAAGAATGGCGAGACTAAACACATACCTTTCAGTAATAACTCTTAACATCAATGGCCTCAATGCCCCAACCAAAAGACACAGGTTTGCAGACTGGATTAAGAGGCAGGATCTTACTTTTTGTTACCTCCAGGGAACTCATCTCTCAATCAAAGATAGACACTGTCTTAGGGTGAAAGGATGGAAAACAGTATTTCAAGCAAATGAGCCTTGGAAACAAGCAAGGGTTGTTATCCTAATACCTGGCAGGAGAGACTTCAAACCAACATTAGTGAGGAAAGATAAAGAAGGTCACTTTATACTGATTCCAACAGGAGGACATTACAATCCTAAACATGTATGCACCTAACATGGGGGCTCCCAATTTCATCAAACACTGTGAGATTTTAGGTCACAGGTAACACCAAACACAATTGTAATAGGTGACTTCAATACTCCACTCTCATCAATTGATAGTTCATCCTGGTGAAAAATAAACAGAGAGACATCTGGATTAAATGATGTTATGGAACAAATGGACCTAACAGATATCAATAGAACATTCCATCCAAATGCTGCAGAATATACATTTTTCTCAGCAGCACATAAAATATTCTCCAAAATAGACCATATATTATGGCACAAAGCAAATCTCAACAAATATAGGAAAACTGAAATAATTCCTTGCACTGTATCTGACCACAATGGGATTAAACCACAAATCAGCAAAAGAGCATACAGAAATTCATGGAAACTAAACAGTGCACTATTGAATGATGAATGGGTCATTGAAGAAATCAATAAATTCAAAAAATCAAATCATGATGAAAACACAACATACCAAAACCTTTGGGCCATAATGAAAGCTGTCCTAAGAGAGAAATTTATAGCTCTAAGTGCCTATATTAAGAAATTAGAGAGTTCACAAGTAAACAATGTAATGTTTCACCTTAAGGCCTTGGAAAAAGAAGAACAAGGCAAACCAAAAGTCAGTAGACAGGAAGAAACAATAAACAGTAGGGCAGAAATTAGTTAAATAGAAACCAAAACAACCATCCAAAGAATCAATGAAACAAAGAGTTGGTTCTTTGAAAGGATAAACAAGATTGGTAGACCCTTATCGAATCTGAACAGAATAAAGAGAGAAGAGACAAAAATTGATAACATTAGAGATGAAAGTCACCATTACAACAGATACCAGAGAAATTCAGAAAATCATAAAGACATACTTTAAGAATATATATGCCCCTAAAAGTTTGAAAATCTGAAAGAAATGGATGATTTCCTTGATTCATATAACCTACCAAAATTAAATCAAGATGAGATAAACCATTTAAATAGATCTATAACAAGTACAGAGATCCAAGCAGTTATAAAATGTCTCCCAATTAAAAAACGTCCAGAACCAGATGGACTCTGATGCATTTTACCAGACATTCATGGAAGAACTAACACTAATGCTTCTCAAACTTTTCTGTAAAATAGAAAAGGAAGGAATTCTACTGAACTCCTTCTATGAAGCCAGCATCACCCTGATACCAAAACCAGACAAAGACTGAACCAAAAAAGAAAAGTACAGGCCAATCTCCCTCATGAACATAGACGCAAAAGTTCTCAACAGAATACAAGAATATATCAGAAAGATTATTCAGCCCGACCAAGTAGGCTTTATCCCAGAGATGCAGGAATGGTTCAACACATACAAATTGATAAATTTGATACACTATATAATGAACTGAAGGACAAAAATCACATGATCATCTCAATAGATGCAGAAAAGGCATTCGACAAAATCCATCATCACTTCATGGTAAAAGTCCTACAAAAACTGGGTATAGCCGGGCGTGGTGGAGCAATCCTTTAATCCTAGCACTTGGGAGGCAGAGGTAGGAGGATCACCATGAGTTCTAGGCCACCCTGAGACTACAGAGTGAATTCCAGGTCAGCCTGAGCTAGGGTGAGACCCTACCTCGAAAAACCAAAAACAAACAAAACAACAACAACAACATAAAACCCTGGGTATAGAAAGAACATATCTCAACATAAAAAAAGCTATTTATGACAAACCTACAGCCAAGATAATACTAAATGGTGAAAAACTCAAAGCTTTTCTACTAAATTCAGTGCCAGTGATGGGATACCTTCCAGTAAGTTGTTGCCTCCAAAACATTACAGGCTATTGACAAAGCACTTTGTTTACAAGAAACCGATGGAAGACCCTATTGATGAAGACTTTCCATGCCTGGGCAGCAAGGTCACTGAGAAATCAAGCTGGTGCTGAACTGAAAACCTTCTCCCTGTAGACCAGCCAACTGAAAGCTGCAAAAAGCTGCACTGTATGCAGCCCTGTGGGAGGCAGGAGTCATCAGCAGTGAAAACACTGGACACTGGAAGCCTCAAGTTTGGCCAGATAGGCCAAATGACTGAACGGGTGCAATAGTGGCATGTCTGTTCTAGGGGAAACCAACTGCTCTCTATTTGGACTAGAGGCCTGCTATATGGGAGGGAATACATGCCTGGTCCTGAAAACCTAATCAAAAGCCTATGGCAGGGGTGGTCATGAGCCTTAGGAGTATAAAGTCTACTCTTGTCTGGTTAACTGCATAAATTACTCTCACCAAACTGCCCAGCAAGCACTACACTTAATGTTCATATTCATATATTAAAACTACTCTCACTTTCGGTTAGAGAACCTTCTCTTTTCAGATGGCGATGACCAATGGGATGACCCAAAAGGCAACATAGTGCTGAGAAGAAGTGATGGAGGACTGTTCAGTACTGAAACATCTCACACCCTCCAAGGCTCAAGGTCCATTGCAAAAGAGGAGGCGGAAAGAATGTAAGAGCCAAAGGAAGGGTAGGACTCCTTACAATGCAAGTGTCCACATAGAAACTGGCCTTGATATCCAAAACCTCACGGTGCCTAGAAATACCTTCACAAGATCCACATAATAGGAGACAAAGCTGATGATGTCAAAATAAAAGAGAGACTAACAAAGAGAGGGGATATTATGGAGAGTGGAGTCATGAAGGGGAAAGTGGAGGAAAGGAGGGAATTATCATGGTTTATTTTCTGTAAGGATAGGAGTTGTCAATAATAAAATTACACATTAAAAAACCTGCATTAGAACCAGGTTTGGTGTTGCATGTGCGCAATCTCTGCACTCAGGCTATTTCAAGAGGGTTGCAAGTTGCTGGCCAGATTGGGCTGTGTCTCAAAAAGGCATTTACAATAATCCTTGTTTGAGACTGGGTTTGTTTAAAGATATTTAAAATGCTTTATTTATTAATTTTGAGAAAGAGAGAGGGTCTCTAGCCACTGCAAATGATCTCCAGAAGCGTGAGCTACCTTGTGCGTTTGGCTTACATGGGTACTGAGGAATAGAACTTGGGCCCTTAGTCTTTTCAGGAAAGTGCCTTAGCTGCTAAGCTATCTCTCCAGCCCTTGTTTGAAGGTTTATTTTTATGAAAGTATTTTTTTATTTATTTGCAAGCAGAGAGAGAGAGATACAGACACACACACGCGTGTGCAAATGGAGAGAGACAGAGAGAGAGAGGGAGAGAGAGAATGGGTGCACCAGGGTCTCCAGCCTCTGCAAACTCCAGATGCATGTGCATCTGGCTTTATATGGGTACTGGGGAATTTAATCCAGTTTGTAAGGCTTTTCAGGCAAACACCTTAACTGTTGAGCCATCTCTCCAGCTCCAATTTTTAGATTTTTGGCTTTCTTTTGTAGAGCTGGGGATTGAACCCAGGACCTTGTGCATGCTAGGCAAACATCCAACCAGTAAGCTATTCCCTTGGTCTTGAAAGATATTTTTGCCCTTAGTGCATTGGGTGGGATGCAGTTCTTAGCTGCAGGCATGCATCTGCAGCAGCCTGGAGAACACAATACTGAAAATTGTTGGCTAACTAATTCATATTTTGGCTGCTATTTTAAAGGCTCCTTGAATATTTAGAGGAAAACAATATGTCTCCACAGAGAAGGTATTTTATCATTTGTCTCCTTTATATTTCCATGCTAAAAATAAAAAATGGTGGGCTGGAGAGATGGCCTAGCAGTTAAGGTGCTTGCCTGCAAAGCCTAAGGACTCATGTTTGACTCTTCAGGTCCCACATAAGCCAGACACAGTGATGCAAGTGCGCAATGTCGCATATGCTCACAAAGGGGCTCATGTGTCTGGAGTTCCATTGCAGTAACTGGAGGCCTTGGCACACCAATTCTGTCCCCGCCCCTTCTCTCTCTCATAAAAAAAAAAAAAAAGGATCAGTCTGTTGGGCTTGCCTCAAAAAATAAAATGAAATAAAAATAATTAGGTGGTCAGTTAATTCTGAGTTACATTTAGGGTTAGGGGGTCAATGCAGAGTCTCCTTCTAGCCTAAGATGACCTGGAACTCATTCTGTAGCCTAGGCAGGATGCAAACTCATGGCCATTCTTTTTTTAAAAATATTTTCTTTACTTTTTTTTTTAAATTTTTTATTTATTTATTTGAGAGCAACAGACACAGAGAGAAAGACAGAGAGAGGGAGAGAGAGAGAATGGGCGCGCCAGGGCTTCCAGCCTCTGCAAACGAACTCCAGACGCGTGCGCCCCCTTGTGCATCTGGCTAACGTGGGACCTGGGGAGCCAAGCCTCGAACCGGGGTCCTTAGGCTTCACAGGCAAGCGCTTAACCGCTAAGCCATCTCTCCAGCCCATTTTCTTTACTTTTATTCATTTATTTGAGACAGCAAGAGAGGCAGATAGAAAGAATGGGTGGGCACACTAGAGCCTCCAGATGCTGCACACAAACTCTAGATGCATGTGCCACCTTGTGTATCTGGCTTACATGAGTCCTGGGGAATCAAACCTGGGTCCTTTGGCTTTGCAGGCAAGCACCTTAACCGCTAAGCCATCTCTCCAGTGCCAGGGCAATCCTTTAACCTTGGCCTCCTGAGTGCAAGAAATACAAGCATGAGCCACCTTGATAGCTCCAGTTTTATTTTATTTTATTTTTTTAGTTTTTGGTGCTGGGGATAGAATCCAGGGTTTATGCAGAGGGTTTATGGCTGAGCCACACCCACAACCCCTCCCTCACAATTACACCTAATCAGTACCCTGGCAGCCCGAGTATGATTCCCCAGTACCTGCTAAAGCCAGATGCACAGAGTGACACACACATCTGGAGTCTGTTTGCAGTAGCTGCAGGTTATGGGCTGCCCATTCTTTTTTACCTCTGCTTGCAAATAAATAATACATAAAACATTTTTAAGAATAAGTGGATTAGGCCAGGCATGATGGCACACACTTTTAATCCCAGCAAAGGTAGGAGGATCACCATGAGTTCAAGGCCACCCTGAGACTACATAGTGAATTCCAAGTCAGCCTGAGCTAGGGTGAGACCTTACCTCAAAAAAAGCGCAACAAACAAAGAAAAAGAATAAGCAGATTAGGGCTGGGGAGATGGCTTAGTGGTTAAGGTGCTTGCTTGTGAAGCCTAAGGACCCAGGCGTGATTCCCCAGGACCCACATAAGCCAGATGCACAAGGTGGCACATGTGTCTGAAGCAGTGGCTAGAGGCCCTGGTGTGCCCATTATCTCTCTCTTTCAGTCTCTCAAATATATATATATATTTTTTTTACAAAATATGCATATTAAATTAAATGGAAAAAACAGACACTAAGATGCCTGGTGTGCTTTCAAGATATGGTTGTAGGCAAGAGTTTTCTGGAAAGTACCTTGACCTTGACAGAGTAGGAAATAATTCCAAGTGTGGAGGAGTTACATAATATTTAAAAGCTTTTTCATACTGACACATATGTATGAAGCCTTCATGATGAGTCCTGTTCTTTATTGAAAATTAACAAAGGGGGCTAGAGAGATAGCTCAATGGTTAAGGCGCTTGCCTACAAAGCCAAAGGACCCAGGTTTGACTCCCCAGGACCCACGTAAGCCAGACGCACAAAGTACTGCATGCATCTGGAGTTCATTTGCAATGGCTGGGGGCCTTGGTATATCCATTCATATTCTCTTTGCAAATAAATAAATAAAATTATAGAGAAAAAAAAGAACAGAAAAAACCTTTGACAATTGAAGTCTGACAGAGATTAGCATCTGCAATCTAGAAAGAACCCTTAAAGACAAATGGTAAAACAAATTGTCTGGGCTGGAGAGATGGCTCAGTAGTCAAGGTGCTTGCCTAAGAAGCCTAAGGACCCAGGTTTGATTCCCCAGGACCCACAGAGAGCCAGATGCACAAGGTGCCGCATGCATCTGGAGCAGTCTTCGCATACATCTGTGAGTAGGTGTCAAGAGATAGAACTAGCCTAGAGGGCCATCGACAGATGAACAGACAAAGAAAATGTGCAGACACACACACACACACACACACACACACACACACACACACTGGAGATGTGTTCATCTGTGAAGAGGAATGAAAGTGTGGACATTGGCAGGAAAATGGATAAGACTGGAGATCATTATATTCAGTGAACTAAGCCAGGCTCAGAAAGACAAATAATAAAAATGCTTCCTGTTATAAGCAGATCTGTCTATCTTCTGCCTGTTACCCGTATGCATGCATGTATGTATGTATAAGTATGTGTGTGTGTTTGTCTAGATCATATGAAACCAGGAGAGTAGTCATCTAAAGGTGGAGGGAGAAGGAGAAACAAGAAACGAGAGAGAGTAACGAGGAAGGATAAGTAAAGATGAAATACCTCGGACTTTCTGGCCTATATGGAGTCCAGGCTTAACTATCTACACATATAACGACGAGAGCAGAATGAGAAGTATGGGGTACAGGGAAGACGGCAGTGAGAGGGAGAGGAAGGAAGGGGCCGAACGATCATGGATCATGATAGGATCACGTGAGCGTTGTAAGGCAGCCCCCTGTCTTGAGACAAGGCCTCACACAGCCCACACTGCCCTCAAACTCTCTAAGGAGCTGAGGATGACCCTGAATTGCTGTTTCTCCTGCTTCCACCTCCCAAGCGCAGGGGTCACGGGCGTGCGTCACCACGGCCAGTTACTGCGGGGCCGGGGACCAAGCCCAGAGCTTTGTGCGGGCTAGGCCAGCATTTTACCCACTGAGCTGGGTCTCCAGCACAACCGTGTTCTTGCATACCATGAAGAGGAGGAAGAGGAGGGACGGGCAGTATGGCTTAGCCAATAAATTTTCATTTTTTTTATTGACAACTTCCATAATTGTGGACAATAACCCATGGTAGTTCCCTCCCTCCCCCCACCTTCCCCTTAGAAAGTCCACTCTCCATCATATCCCCTCCCCCTCTCAATCAGTCTGTCTTTTATTTTGATGTCATGATCTTTTCCTCCTATGATGATGATCTTGTGTAGGTAGTGTCAGGCACTGTGGGTTCATGGATATCCAGGCCATTTTGTGTCTGGGGGGAGCACACTGTAAGGAGTCCTACCCTTCCTTTGGTTCTTACATTCTTTCCGCCACCTCTTCACAATAGACCCTGAGCCTTGGAAGGTGTGATAGAAATATTGCAGTGTTGAGCACTCCTGTCACTTCTTTCCAGCACCATGATGCTTTCTGAGTCAATCCAAGATCACTGCCATCTGAAAAGAGAAGGTTATCTACCAAAAGTGAGAGTAGCATTAATATATGAGTATGAACATTAAGAGAAGTGCTTACTAGGCAATTTGGTGAGCATAGTATATACATTTAGCCAAACAGTAGCAGATGTTACACCCCTAGGGCTCATGACTGCCCCTGTTGTAGGTTTTCAGTATCAGGGATGTATTCCCTCCCATGGAGCAGCCTCCAGTCCAATTAGAGAGTAGTTGGTTTCCCCCATAACAGACGTGCTACTATTGCACCCACTGGCTCATTTTGGCCTGACTGGCCAAATTTAAGGCTTGCAATGTCCACTGTTGAGTATCTTCACTGGTGATTTCTCTCTCTCTCTTCCATTGAATTGCATGCAGCGTGGCTTTTTCCAGCTTTCTGTCAGCTGGTCCACATGGAAGAGGTTTTCAGCTCAGCTCCAGCAAGACTTCTCGGTGACCTTGCAGCCCAAGAATGTAGAATCTTCAGCAATAAGGTCTTACCATCTATTTCTGGTGGGAAACCAAGAGCCTTTGCAATGGCCTGTAATGTTTTGGGGGTATCAGTGACTTCCCTGGCCAACAACTACCTGGAAGGTATCCCATCCCTGGCACTGAAAATTTCCTAGTAACAATCTATGGCTTCTGAGTGTTTCAGTGTCCAAAAAAGTAGGTTTCCATATGATTTATTTATATCCTCTTAGATTCTGATTAGCCCTCTTTCTACCTTTTCTTTACTCAATCTCTTCCCCTGACCTCACTTAGGCCTTTTCACCCCCATTAATCTGTTCTTCTACTTACATATATCTATAATACCATCCTATTAAGTCCCCCCTCCCTCCCTTTCTATTCCCTTTATATCTCCTTTCTAGTTTACTGGCCTTTGCTACTGAGTTTTATTCCTACTCACATAGAAGTCCAATCATTTGTAGCTAAGATCCACATATGAGAGAACATGTGACATTTGGCTTTCTGGGCCTGGGTTACCTCACTAAGTGGAATCATTTCCAGATCCATTCATTTTCCTGCAAATTTCATTTTTATTTACTGCTGAGTATAAGTCCATTGTTTAAATGGGCCACATCTTCATTATCCACTCATCAGTTGAGGGACATCTAGGCTGGTTTAGCCAATAAATTTGAGTTGGACTGATAGAGATCTATATTCATATGGATAGATGAGCTTAAATTTCTGCAGCTCAGTTGTCCCATCTGGATAGTGGGGATAATAACATCATGTGCCAGGCATGGTGACATATGCCTTTAACCCCAGCACTCAGGAGGCAAAGGTAGGAGGATCACTATGAAATGGAGGCTACCCTGAGACTATATAGTGAATTCCAAGTCAGCCTGTGCTAGAGGGAAACCCTGTAATAATAATAAATAAAAAACAAACAAGGGCTGGCTAGAGGGAAACCCTGTAATAATAATAAATAAAAAACAAACAAGGGCTGGAGAGATGGCTTAGCGGTTAAGGTGCTTGCCTGTGAATCCTGTGCCCAGGACCCACTTAAGCCAGATGCACAAGGTGGCACAAGCGTCTGGAGTTCCTTTGCAGTGGTTGGAGGCTCTGGTGTGCCCATTCTCTATCTGCCTCTTTCTCTCTCTCTCTCTCTCTCAAAGAAATAAATAAAAAATAATTGAATATTTTTAAAAAACAAAAAGAAAGAAGGAAGGAAGGAAAGAACGAAGGAAGAAAAGAAAATGCATATTGTCTGAACATTAAATGCTCACACCTGCTTGTGTAATCTTACTTACCTCTGAGCCTGGGCAAGGATGGGGTCTCAGGGTTGTCAATAAGTGTTGTGTTCAGGTTCTCCCCTCAGTACATGATCTCCCATCCTGGCCCTCAGCCAGGACGCTCCGTACACCAACATCTCCACGTCATTTTCCAGCTTCATGCAGTAGATGGCGCTCTGGCGACCTTGGGCCTCCAGAAGAAGTTGGGTGCCACGTGCAAGCGCAGAGAGCAAGATCTCCAGTTTGGGCAGAAGATCCAAGTTTCCATGCATCGTCACCACGGGAAGGATTGCCTAACGATCACAGTCCTCAGCAAACGAACGGAAAGTAGAATGCCCTGTGAGGTGTCACGGGGCAGCCGGACCCCAGGAGGGGACCAGTTGGGCAGGTGTGAGTCAGGGGCACCTTCTCGGCTTCCCTTTGCCAAGTGGTGCTGACTCGGAGGAATGCAGGCTCTCCCGGCTTCGAACCTGGCTCTGGTTCCCATTTGCCGCATGACCTCAGTGTGTCCATGTCTCCCCCACCAAATACTTGAACTGCATTATCTCGTTCATTCTTCTACAACCCCAGGAAGTAGGTGCTTTTTAGGGGTCCTTGTTCGAGGAGGAGAAACTGACTCGCATGGGTGCATGAGTTACGTGCCAGGTGACATCTACAAATAAATGAGTTGGCCCCACAACGCTGATCACTGTGCAAGATCACCCTCGTGGCTTCCGAATCCGCAGACGTGGCATGTCAGGTGAGTGGCAGGTCAAGGAGAAGTACGAACCCACATGCTCATCTCTCGAGAACGAGACCGACTGGGGCTCTGAGTCTTTAGTAACCACAAGGCTCACCTGGACCCCTAGTTTTCACACCAGGAAACTGACGCCCTGGGGAGACATTTTTATTTTATTTTATTTTTATTTTTATTTTTTTAATTTTTATTAACATTTTCCATGATTATAAAATATATCCCATGGTAATTCCCTCCCTCCCCACCCCCACACTTTCCCGTTTGAAATTCCATTCTCAATCATATTACCTCCCCATTACAATCATTGTAATTACATATATACAATATCAACCTATTAAGTATCCTCCTCCCTTCCTTTCTCCACCCTTTATGTCTCCTTTTCAACTTACTGGCCTCTGCTACTAAGTATTTTCATTCTCACACAGAAGCCCAGTCATCTGTAGCTAGGATCCCCATATGAGGGAGAACATGTGGCGCTTGGCTTTCTGGGCCTGGGTTACCTGACTTAGTATAATACTTTCCAGGTCCATCCATTTTTCTGCAAATTTCATAACTTCATTTTTCTTTACCGCTGAGTAGAACTCCATTGTATAAATGTACCACATCTTCATTATCCACTCATCTGTTGAGGGACATCTAGGCTGGTTCCATTTCCCAGCTATTATAAATTGAGCAGCAATAAACATGGTTGAGCATGTACTTCTAAGGAAATGAGATGAGTCCTTTGGATATATGCCTAGGAGTGCTATAGCTGGGTCATATGGTAGATCAATCTCTAGCTGTTTTAGGAACCTCCACACTGATTTCCACAATGGCTGGACCAGATTGCATTCCCACCAGCAGTGTAGAAGGGTTCCTTTTTTTCCACATCCCCGCCAACATTTATGATCATTTGTTTTCATGATGGTGGCCAATCTGACAGGAGTGAGATGGAATCTCAATGTAGTTTTAATCTGCATTTCCCTGATGACTAGTGACGTAGAACATTTTTTTAGGTGCTTATATGCCATTCGTATTTCTTCCTTTGAGAACTCTCTATTTAGCTCCATAGCCCATTTTTTGATTGGCTTGTTTGATTCCTTATTAGTTAACTTTTTGAGTTCTTTGTATATCCTAGATATTAATCCTCTATCAGATATATAGCTGGCGAGGATTTTTTCCCATTCTGTAGGTTGCCTCTTTGCTTTTTTCACTGTGTCCTTTGCGGTGCAAATGGGGAGACATTTTTAAATATCCATCAGTTGGCTGGAGAGATGGCTTAGCAGTGAAAGGCACTTGTTTGCAAGGCCTGGAGGCCCAGGTTCGATTCACCAGTATTCACATAAAGCAGGACGCACAAAGTGGCGCAAGCGTCTGTAGTTCGTTTGCAGTGGCTTGAGGCCCTGGTGCCCCCATTCTCTCTCCTTGCAAACAAATAAATAAAAAAAAATTTAAAAATAATAAAATAAAATGCTCAACAATTCTCTGACAAGTGTTCCTTCAAGAGATGAAGTGCACTGGCTGGAGGGATGGCTTAGCAGTTAAGGCCCTTGCCTGCAAAGGCTACGGACCCATGTTCCATCTCTCTCCAGATCCCAGGCACACAAAGGTAAAGCAAGCTCAAGGTCGCACATGCCCACTAGGTGGCGCAAGCATCTGGAGTTTGATTCCAGTGGCGGAGGCCCCGGCATGCCAATTCTCTTTCTCTAAAAATAAATGAATAATTGAATAAATAAATAAATAACCGAAGTCCAGAGGCAGAGAAAGAGATAGATAGATAGATAGATAGAGAGAGAGAGAGAGAATGGGCACACCAGGGCTTTCAGCCACTGCTAATGAACTCCAGACGCATGCACCCCCTTGGGCATCTGGCTAACGTGGGTCCTGGGGAATCAAGCCTTGAACTGGGGTCCTTAGGCTTCATAGGCAAGTGCTTAACCGCTAAGCCATCTCTCCAGCCCTTCTTCTTCTCCTTCTTTTTCAGATTCTTCATATTTTTAAATGTATAATTTTATTATTAACAACTTCTATCCTTTCAGACAATAAACCATGATAATTTCCTCCCTTCCCCCACTTCCCCTTCACAACTCCACTCTCCATCATATCCCCTTCCTCTGTCCATTAGTCTCTCTTTTATTTTGACATCATCATCTTTGTCTGCTAGTATGAGGGTCTTGTGAAGGTATTTCTAGGCACTGTGAGGTCGTGGATATCAAGGCCAAATTCTGTCCAGACAGTTGCACTGTAAGGAGTGGTACCCTTCCTTTGGCTTTTACATTCTTTCTGCCTCCTCTTTTGCAATGGACCCTGAGCTTTGGAGGGTGTGAGATGTTTCAGTGCTGGACACTCCTCTGTCCCTTCTTCTCAGCACTATGTTGTCTTTTGGGACATCCCAGTGATCACCATCATCTGAAAAGAGAAGCTTCCCTAACCAAAAGTGAGAGTAGCATTAATATATGAATATGAACATTAAGTGTAGTGTTTACTGGGCAGTTTGGTGAGCATAATATATGCATTTAACCAGACAAGAGCAGGATTTATACTCCTAGGGTTCATGACCTCCACTACTATAGACTTTTTTTTTTTTAATTTATTTGAGAGCGTCAGACACAGAGAGAAAGACAGATAGAGGGAGAGAGAGAGAATGGGCGCACCAGGGCTTCCAGCCTCTGCAAACGAACTCCAGACGCGTGCGCCCCCTTGTGCATCTGGCTAACGTGGGACCTGGGGAACCGAGCCTCGAACCGGGGTCCTTAGGCTTCACAGGCAAGCGCTTAACCGCTAAGCCATCTCTCCAGCCCTGCTATAGACTTTTGATTAGGTTTTCAGTACCAGGAATGTATTCCCTTCCATCGAGTGGGCCTTCAGTCCAATTAGAATTGGTTTCCCCCAGAGCAGACATGCCACTATTGCACCTGTTCAGTCATTTGGCCTGGCTGGCCCAACTTGAGGCTTCCAGTGTCCACTGTTCTTACTGCTGATGATGTCTGTTTCCCATCGGACTGCAAGCAGTGCAACTTTTTCCAGCTTTTAGTTGGATAGTCTACAGAGATGAGGTTTTCAGCTCAGTCCTGGTTTGATTTCTCAGTGACCTTGGTGCCCAGGCATGTGAAGTCTTCAGCACTAGGGTTTTACCATCTGTTTCTCATGGGAAACCAAGGGCCTTGGCAATAGCCTATAATGTTTTGGAGGCAACAGGGACCTCCCTGACCAAAAACTCATAGGAAGGGTATACCATCCCTGGCACTGAAAATTTTCTAGTAACAATCTATGGCTTCTGGATGTGCCATTATACAAAAAAGTAGGTTTCATATGTCTTATTCAAAATGTCTTGAATTTCGATTGAACCTCTGCCCACCCTTCTTTTACTCACTCTCTTCGCTTGACCTCACTTAGGCCTTTCCCCTGCCTGTAATCTGTTCTTCTACTTACATATATACAATATTGTCCCCTTAAGTCCTTCATTCTCCTCCCTCTCTTATAGCCTTTTTCTAGCTTACTGGTCTCTACTACTAGTTTTTGGTTCCAGTTCACACACAAGTCTACATACTTGTAGCTAGGATCCACATATGAGACAGAACATGCAACATTTGGCTTTCTGGGCCTGGGTTACCTCACTTAGTATAATCCTTTCCAGATCCATCCATTTCCCTACAAATTTCATAATTTCATTTTTCTTTACCGCTGAGTAGAACTCCATTGTGTAAATGTGCCATATCTTCATTATCCACTCATTAGTTGAGGGATATATAGGCTGGTTCCATTTCCTAGCTATTGTGAATAGAGGAGCAATAAACATGGTTGAGCACGTATCTCTAAAGCAGTGAGAAGCATTCTTAGGTTATATGCCTAGGAGTGGTATAGCTGGATCATATGGCAAATCTCCTTTTGGCTGTCTCAGGAACCTCCACATGGATTTCCACGTGGCTGTCCCAGGCTATATTCTCACCAACAGTGTAGAAAAGTTTCCCTTTTTCTGCATCTTCACCAACTTTTATCATCATTTGTTCTCTTGATGAAAGCCTTTCTGACAGGAGTGAGATGGAATTTCAAAGTAGTTTTAATTTGCATTTCCTTGATAGCTAAGGAGGTAGAATATTTTTTTCGATGTTCATATGCCGTCAGTATTTCTTCTTTTGAGAACTCTCTATTTAGTTCCATAGCCCATTTTTTCCTTTCATTTATTTATTTTTTATTGAAAACTACCATAATTGTAGACAATAACCCATGGTAATTTCTTCTCTCCCCCCACTTTCCCCTTAGAAACTCCACTCTCCATCATATCCCCTCCCCTTCTTAATCAGACTCTCTTTTATTTTGATGTCATGATCTTTTCCTCTTATGATGATGGTCTTGTGTAGGTAGTGTCAGGCACTGTGAGGTCATGGATATCCAGGCCATTTTGTGTCTGGGAGGAGCACATTGTAAGGAGTCCTACCCTTCCTTTGGTTCTTACATTCTTACGATGATCAAGGTTGTGGGGCCTTGGAAGGTGTGATAGAGATATTTCAGTTTTGAGCACTCCTCTGTCATTTCTTCTCATTACCCTGGTGCCTTCTGAGTCATCTCAAGGTCACTACCATCTGAAAGAGAAGCTTCTCTAACCAAAAGTGAGAGTAGCATTAATATATGGGTTGAACATTAAGAGAAAAGTGCTTACTGGGCAGTTGGGTGGGCATAGTATATACATTTACCCAGACACCAGCGGACACTAAACCCCTAAGGCTCATGACTGCCCCTGTTGTAGGTTTTCAGTATTAGGTATGTGTTTCCTCCCATGGAGCAGGCCTCCAGTCCAATTAGAGAGTAGTTGGTTTCCCCAATAATAGGCATGCCACTGTTGTACCTGTTGGCTCATTTGGCCTGACTGGCCAAATTTAAGGCTTGCAGTGTCCATTATTAAGTATCTCCACTGGTGATTTCTCTCTCTCTCCCATTGAACTACATGCAGGATATCTTTTTCCAGCTTTCTGTCAGCTGGTCTACATGGAGGAGGTTTTCAGCTCAGCTCCAGCAGGATTTCTCAGTGCCATTGCAGCCCAAGAATGTGGAGTCTTCAGCAATAGGGTCTTACCATCTAGTCCTGGTGGGAAACCAAGAGCCTTGGCAATGGCCTGTGATGTTTTGGGGGTATCAGTGACCTCCCTGGCCAACAACTCACTGGAAGATATCCCATCCCTGGAACTGAAAGTCTTCTAGCAACCATCTATGACTTCTGAGTGTTCCATTATCCAAAAGAGTAGGTTTCCATATGCTTATTTATATCCTCTTAGATTTTGATTAGCCCTCTCTCCACCTTTCCTTTTCTCAATCTCTTCCCCTCACCTCACTTAGGCCTTTTCACCCCCATTAATCTGTTCTCCTACTTACATATATACAATACCATCCTATTAAGTACCCCTCCCTCCCTTTCTATTCCCTTTATATCTCTTTTCTAGCTTGCTGGCTTCTGCTACTGAGTTTTATTCCTACTCACATAGCAGTCCAATCATTTGTAGCTAGGATCAACATATGAGAGCGAATATGTTACATTTCATAGCCCATTTTTTAATCATGTTGTTTGATTTCTTATTGTTTTGTTTTTTATGAGTTCTTTCTATATTCTGGACATTAATCCTCTGTCAGATATATAGCTGGCAAAGATTTTCTCCCATTCTGTAGGTTGTCTCTTTGCTCTATTCACAGTGTCCTTTGCTGTACAAAAGGTTTGTAATTTCATGAGTTCCCAGTGGTTGATTAGTGGTTTTATTTCTTGAGCAATTGGAGTTATATGCAGAAAGTCACTGACTATGCCAATATGTTGAAGGGTTTCCCCTAGCTTTTTCTAGCAGTTTCAGAGTTTCAGGTCTGATATTAAGGTCCTTGATCCATATGAATTTGATTCTTGTGCATGCAGAAAGGCAAAGATCTGTTTTCATCCTTCTGCATGTAGATACCCATTTTTCCCAGTACTACTTGTTCAAGAGCTGTCCTTTCTCCAAGGAATATTTTTGTCCTTTTTTGTCAAAAGTCAGATACCTGTAGCTGCCTGGATTAACATCTGGGTCCTTTATTCTGTTCCATTGATCTATGTGTCTGTCTTTGTATCAGTACCATGCTGTTTTTGTTACTATGACTTTGTAATATAGCTTAAAATCAGGTATGGTGATACTGCCAGTCTTATTTTCGTTGCTCAGAATTTTTTTATGTATTCAAGGTTTTTTGCGCTTCCAAATGAATTTTAGAATTCTTTTTTCTATTTCTGCAAGAATGCCATTGGAATTTTAATGGGAATTGCATTAAATGTGCAGATTGCTTTGGTAAGATTGACATTTTCACAATACTGATTCTTCCAGTCCAAGAGCATGGGATGTCTTCCCATTTCCTTGTGTCTTTTGCAATTTCTTGCTTGAGTGTTTTTTTTTTTTAAATTTTTATTTATTTATTTGAGAGCGACAGACATAGAGAGAAAGACAGATAGAGGGAGAGAGAGAGAATGGGTGAGCCAGGGCTTCCAGCCACTGCAAACGAACTCCAGACGCATGTGCCCCCTTGTGCATCTGGCTAACATGGGACCTGGGGAACCGAGCCTCGAACCGGGGTCCTTAGGCTTCACAGGCAAGTGCTTAACCGCTAAGCCATCTCTCCAGCCAGCTTGAGTGTTTTAAAGTACTCATTGTATTGATCCTTAACTTCCTTGGTAAAGTTTATTCCAAGGTACTTTTATTTACTTTTTTGAGACAATTGTGAATGAGATTCCTTGATTTCATCCTCCACATGTTTATTTTTAGTATATAGGGAAGCTACTGATTTCTGTGTGTTTGTTTTGTATCCTGCTACATTGCTAAAAGTGTTTATCTGCTCTAACAGTTTGCTGGTAGCGTATTTAGGGTCCTTTATGTATAGAATCATATCTGCAAATAATGATAATTTGATCTCTTCCTTTCCAATTTGCATCCCTTTTATGAGTGTCTCTTGCCTTACTGCTGTAGCAAAGACTTATATTACATTAAAATATTGAATAAAAGTGGGGACATGGAACACCCTTGTTTTGTTCCTGAATTTAGTTGAAAAAGTTCAAGTTTTTCACCACTTAGTATTATGTTGACTGTAGGTTTGTCATAAATAGCTTTTATTATGCTGAGATATGTTCCTTCAATTCCCAGTTTCTGTAGGACTTTTACCATGAAGGAATGTTGGATTTTGTCAAATGCCTTTTCTGCATCTATTGAGATGATCATGTGATTTTTGTCTTTCAGTCCATTTATATCAATTTGCATTTGTTGAATCCCTGCATCTCTGGGATAAAGCCTACTTGGTCAGGATGAATAATCCCTGATATATTCTTGTATTCTCTTTGCCAGTATTTTTTTCGAAATTTTTGCATGTATGTTCATGACAGAGATTACTTTATAACTTTCTTTTTTGGTCTATCTTTGTCTGGTTTCAGTATCAGAGTGATGCTGGCTTCACAGAAGGAAGTCGGTAGGATTCCTTATATTTTTAAATATATTTTATTTATTTGAGAGACAGAAAGAAGGTGAGAGAGAAAGAGAGAGAATGGATGCACCAGGGCCTCCAGCCACTGCAGATGAACTCCAGATGCACGTGCCCCTTTGTGCATCTGGCTTTACATGGGTCCTGGAGAATTGAACAGGGATCCTTTGGCTTTGCAGGCAAACACCTTAACCACTAAGCCATCTATCCAGTCCTCCTTCTTTTTTATTTTATGGAAAAGTTTGAGAAGTAGTGGTGTTAGTTCTTTCATAAAGGTCTGGTAAAATTTACCGGTGAATCCATCTGGGCCTGGACGTTCTTTAGTTGGGAGACTTTTTATAACTGCTTGGATCTCTGTACTTGTTATAGATCTATTTAAATGGTTTATCTCATCTTGATTTAATTCTGGTAAGTCATATGAGTCAAGGAAATCATCCATTTCTTTCAGATTTTCAAACTTTTAGGGACATATATGTTCTTAAAGTATGTCCTTATGATTTTCTGAATTTCCTTGGTATCTGTTGTAATGGTGCCCTTTCATCTCTAATGTTATGAATTTTTATCTCTTCTCTCTTTATTCTGGTCACATTTGCTAAGGGTTTATCAATCTTATTTATCCTTTTAAAGAACCAACTCTTTGTTTCATTGATTCTTTGGATTATTTTTTGGTTTCTATTTCATTAATTTCTGCCCTAATCTTTATTATTTCTTCCTATACTGATTTTTGGTTTGCCTTGTTCTTCTTTTTCCAAAGCCTTAATGTGAAGCATTAAATTGTATACCTGTAAAGTGTCTAATTTCATAATGTAGGTACTTACAGCTATAAATTTCCCTCTTCATTGTGTCCCAAAGGTTTTGGTATGTTGAGTTCTCATCATCATTTGAGTCTATGAATTTATTGATTTCATCAATGACCCATTCATCATTCAATAATGTACTGTCTAGTCTCCATGAATTTCTGTATGCTCTGTAGTTTTTCTTTTTGCTGATTTGCAAGAAGTTTTGTAGTTTAATACCATTGTGATCAGTATTTCAGTTTTCCTGTATTTGGTGAGATTTGCTTTGTGTACTAATATGTGGTCTATATTGGAGAATGTTCCATGTGCTGCTGAGAAAAATGTATATTCTGGGGCTGGAGAGATGGCTTAGAGGTTAAGCGCTTGCCTGTGAAGCCTAAGGACCCCAGTTCGAGGCTCAGTTCCCCAGGTCCCACGTTAGCCAGATGCACAAGGGGGCGCACGTGTCTGGAGTTCATTTGCAGAGGCTGGAAGCCCTGGCGCAACAATTCTCTCTCTCTCCCTCTATCTGTCTTTCTCTCTGTGTCTGTCGCTCTCAAATAAATAAATAAAAATTTTTTAAAAATGTGTATTCTGTACCATTTGTGTGGAATGTTCTGTAGATATCTGTTATGTTCATTTGTTCCATGACATCATTTAATCCGGATGTCTCTCTGTTTATTTTTCACCAGGATGACCTGTCAATTGAGGAGAATGGGGTATTGAAGTAGCCCATTACAATTGTGTTTGGTGTTATCTGTGACCTTAAATCTAACAGTGTTTGATGAAATTGGGAGCCCCCATGTTAGGTGCATACATGTTTAGGATTGTAACATCCCCTGCTGGAGTGTTCATTTAATCAGAATAAAGTGACATCATTTATCTTTCCTCACTAATGTTGGCTTGAAGTCTATCCTGTTAGATATTAGGATAGCAACCCCTGCTTGTTTCCTAGGCCCATTTGCTTGAAATACCATTTTCCATCCTTTTGCCCTAAGATGGTGCATAACTCTTATTGAGAGATGAGTTTCCTGGAGGCAACAAACAGCAGGATCTTGCCTTTTCATCCAATCTACAAACCTGTCTTTTTGTGGCTGGGGCATTGATGCCATTGGTATTAAGAGTTATTATTGAAAGGTATGTGTTTATTCTAACCATTCTTCTTGCTTTGTAGTGCTTCCTGATTTCTCTTTACTCTCTTGTTTTAACTATTATTTAAGTATGGTTTAATTTTTCTTGTTTCCTCATGTGTGTGATTTGCTTTTTCTTGAGCTTGAAGGATTCCTTCAAGTACTTTCTGTAGAGCCGGCTTAGTTGTCATAAATTCCTTTAGCCTATTTTTGTTGTGGAATGTTCTTATTTCTCCTTCAATTTGGATAGATAGCTTTGCAGGATAAAGTAATCTTAGTTGACAGTTGTTATCTTTCAGAACTTAGAATACATCATTCCAAGCCCTTCTGGCTTTGAAAGTTTGTATTGAATAATCTGCTGTGATCCTGATGGACTTGCTTTTATAGGGGGCTTGCTTTTTCTCTCTAACTGCTTTCAGTATATTTCCTCTGGTTTGTTTGTTTAGTAGTTTAATTATAACATGGTGAGGAGAGGCTCTTTCCAGGTTTTGTCAGTTTGGTGTTCTAGAGGCTTCCTGTGTCTACACTGGCATTTCTTTCTAATTTGGAGAACATTTTTTTCTATGATTTTGTTTAAAATGCCTGCTAAGCCTTTGGATTGAAATGCTTCTCCTTCTACTATACCCTGAATTCTTATGTTTGATCTTTTCATAGCATCCTGAATATCTCGAAATTCCCATTCATACCTTCCTGTTAGCTTATCTTTCTTTTTGTTGGACTGTATTAGATCTGCCACCTGGTCTTCTACTTTAGATATTCTGTTCTCTTCTTCATCCATTCCACTGGTGAGAGTTTCCACAAAGCTTTTTATTTGACTGTTTTCAATTGCTAGAATTTCTGCCTGGTTTTTCTTCAGTATTTCTATTTCCTTATTCATATGTTTTAATGACCCCCCCCCCCGCCCCGGCCTTATTTCATTAAGCTGGCTTCCTGTGTTCTCTTGGTATTCCCTCAGTAGTTTTTTTTTCTTCTTTAATTTCTTTGTTTTCTTCTTTGATACCTTTGATATTTTCTTTTATTTCTTTGAGTACAGATAAAATCATTTTAAAAAATCTTTGTCAGACATTTCATCTAAGACAGTCTCATTGAGGGGTTATTTCTGATGGATTGATAATTTTTGGTGGGGTTGTATTGTCTTGATTATTTGTGTTTCTTGTATTATGATGTAGCGATTTTTGCATCCTGAGTTGATTTGACGCTTGGATTTTCTCATTATCTGCAGTGCTGTTAGACTTGGAAATCCCACTTTATGTACCTTCAGCTTAAGGTGCCAAGTGTAGCTTTTAGACTCCAATTCAACTGCACAAGTAACCGTAGGTACTGAATTTGCCTGCTATTCAAGTATTCTAGTGGCCTGGGTGGAGCAATTGACTGGCAAATTCTAAAATTCAACTACTATACACACTCCACAAAAACCAGCACAGAGTATGCAAATGTGGGATTGAAGCAGATTACCTTGTAAAGCCAGAATCCCTAAGGGTGTGTGTTGCTCTGCACCCTTAATCCTGTCTGCTGGGAGACTGAGTTTTTTGTTCTTAAATGGGTTCCACGTCAGCTTGGATATGAATCAGATCCTGCCCCCAATCGTGACAAACGAAAAAGACAAAAGCCCTATGAATCTGAACGCACCAAAGGCAACAATAGTCAACCTCCAAATACAGCTTAATTGAGAATGGCAAAGCCAACCACGAATATGTAAGCCATAACCTGCCCTGACATGGGAAGAGAGATTAGTACTTCCAGTGCAGGCCTGTGTACCTGCTTTTTTGTCAGTCACCCTCATTACCTTTGGGGTGGCTTCCAATCTCACCAATGCTGAGTGCCCACCTCAATACCTCCACGGGGTGCTGTGGAGCTGGTGCTCTGATCAGCTGTGCTGGGCTCCCTGTCGCTGGGGGCTGAATGCGTTCTCCAGAGGTTCTTGGTTCTGAAGGTTGGGGGTTGGGAGAGTGCAGGAAGCCTGGAGTTGTGCTGGAACTGCTCAGCTCCTCCGACCTGTGTCCCTTTCAGCAGCTCCTTAGCTTATCTCCATGTCTCTCCTTCTGGTTTGATGAGGTTGGAAAATCCCCTTGTTTGGTGTTTGCTCCTGCAGCTGGGCACCAGGGTGGGCGGGCACATGGATCCACATGGGCCACAAGCACCTCCGCGGGATTCTGGCCGGTTTCCTCCTTTCTGGTAGATCTTGGTCTCTCCTGCTTCTCTGTTGTGGCTGATAAAAACCTTCACTTTTTGGAAGAAAAGTGTATTTTGCTGTGATTTTGCTTAAATCCCTCCCTAGGCTGGTTTGGTGTGACTCCTGAGCAGCCATCTTACCTGAAAGTTGATCCCCATTCTTTAGTTATCTATCTGCCTTTCTCTCTCTCCCTTAAATTAATAAATAAATTAAAAAACATTTAAAGCTGGGTTTGGTGGCGCACACCTTTAATCCCAGCACTCGGAAGGCAGGGGTAGGAGGATCACCATGAGGTCAAGGCCACCCTGAGAATACAGAGTGAATTCCAGGTCAGCCTGGGCTACAGTGAGACCCTACCTTGAAAAAACATAAACAAGACCAAAAAACATTTTAAAAGATGCTATCCAACTTTATAGAGGGGTAGATAGAAATGGAAGGCATGTAGAACCAGGAGCAGCACATGATGAGTCCTCCCTCACAAAAGACGGTGAAGATGATGATGATGTTTATGATGATGATGCTGAAGATGATGATGGAGATGGTGATGACGATGATGATCATGATGACAATGATGGTGATGATGGCAATGCCCACGATGTCGATGATGACAAGGATGGTGCCTTTACTTCTCTGTTCTGTTCTTCTAATATAGTGGACAGCAGCATACTTCAGACATTAACGTTAGGGCTGGAGAGTTGGCTCCACAGTGAAAGGCGCTTGCTTGCAAAGCCTGATGATCTGATTGGATTCCCCCACTACCCACATAGAGCCAGATGCACAAAGTAGTGCATGCATCTGGAGCTTATTGGCAATAGCAGGAAGCCTTGGCATGCCCGTTCTCTCCCTTCCTCTCTCTCTCTCTCATAAAGAAGAAAGAAACAAAGGAGGGAAAGAAAGGAAAAAAAAAGGAAGAAAGAATTAAAAGAAAGGGAGAGAAGTTAAAGTCACAGTTCTTTGAGGTGAGACAACTCATTTCATTCATTTCAGCTCTGATCCACACAGCATGAGAAGGTTACTGGCCATTGTTTTTATGACGTGTGCCTTCTGTGGAATTGGAGGGTGCTGGGTGGGAATGGCCTTGGAATATGGAAGGGCAGGCGGTTATAATCACATGTACATAAACGCTCACACTTCAGCACACGTGTGTGCAAACAGTGCTGTCAACATCTATATTATATTATATTATAGTCTGCTTAAGAGATGTTTAGCTCCATAGCCCAAACAGTTTATTCAGTTCACATTCCTCACTAAAAGTTTAGACAGATATTAACATGGACACTCTATTAAGCAGGATTCTCTAGAAGAACAGAACAGATAGAATGTATATCCCAATCTATAGATCTACATATTTAGATATATCCCCATATATATTCATGTATAGGCGCACATTGGGGTTTATGAGATTGGCATTTACAATTGAGCTGAGCAGTCCCACCATGGCTGTCTGCATGCTAGAGAGGCTGAGGACCCGGAATCTGCTCAGCCACGAGGCTGGAAGCCTCGGCAGTCCCGATCTGTACCTGGAGGCCTAAGAAAGGTCCTGGGGAGTTGCTGATGTTCAGTCCATACTGGAAAGCCAAGGAAGCTGGAATCTGATGTCATCAAAACATATCGGTGGTGATAGTCATGTCGCCTAAGTGATTCTAGATCCTGTCAAGCTGATAATCAAGACTGACCGTGACAAAGGCCCCTTCTTCTTGAACTTGAAGGAACTTGAAACCCAGCCATGGCTACTTATGTTATGCTGAATGTCCACATGAAGACAATAACAAGGTCACGCTCTAACAGGACATAACTGTCCCATCAGCAATCAAGAGTATGCCAGTTCTTCCCCCAGAAGAGATGACAAAGTCTCTTGAGAAATGCATACTTTTTCAATATTCCATAATATAAATAAGACAATTTAGATGTACCAACACAAGTAACACATCAATGGTATGTTACAAAATACAGGGCTAGAGAGATGGCTTAGCGGTTAAGCGCTTGCCTGTGAAGCCTAAGGACCCCGGTTTGAGGCTCAATTCCCCAGGACCCATGTTAGCCAGATGCACACGGGGGCACACACGTCTGGAGTTCATTTGCAGTGGCTGGAAGCCCTGGTGTACCCATTCTCTCTCTCTCTCTCTTCCTCTTTCTCTCTCTGTCACTCTCAAATAAACAAATAAATAAATAATTAAAAAAAGAAAAGAAAATACAAATATTGGCTTAATATTTGTGTACATATGCACAAATAAATTATTTTTTCAATTTATTTATTTGTAAGCAGATAGAGACAGAAAAGAGACAGGCAGAGAGAATGGGCATGCCAAGGCCTCCAGCCACTACAAATGTACTCCAGATGCATGCACCACCTTGTGCATCTGGCTTTACATGGGTACTGGTGAATCAAACTCAGGTCATTAGGATTTGCAGGCAAATACCTCAACCACTGAGCCATCACTCTAGCCCCACAAGTAAATTCTTAACAAACCGGGATATTCTCTGTTCTCTCTCTTCTTGCGAATAAATAAATTATATATATGTATATTTGTTTTGTTTTTTTGAGGGAGGGTCTCACTTTAACCCAGGCTGACCTAGAATTCACTGTGTAGTCTCAAGGTGGCCTTGAACTCACAGTGATCCTCCTATCTCTGCCTCCCCAGTGCTGGGATTAAAGGCATGTACCACCACACTCAGCCTTAAATAATAAAAATGTTTTTGAAATAAAAATAATGAAAAAATAAGACAGAAGCTCTCATGACAATTACAACCTCTTTTTTGACAACACTAATTTTTGTACCTGGTCATGTGGCCATTTATGGTTACCTTTCTCTACTACCCATTCTGGATTTCCTCCCCCTTCAGCAAGCACCACAGCAGGTCTTGGTTCTTTACCCAGAAGGGGTGACCCAACCTGCATTCCTGAAAGGTCTGGGCTATTCACCCTGTTTTGATTGGGTTGTTGTAGTTTCCCACTGACCTAGTCCCAGCCGAGAGAAAAACTCACCCACAGCTGGAATTTCCTAAGTGATCAGAGAGCCAGTGCAACTGTTTCTTTAAAAGACCATTTCATGTGGATCCTAGCTACAGATGATTGGGCTTCTGCATGAGAAGGAAAATACTTGGTAGCAGAGGCCAGTAAGTTGAAAAGGAGACATAAAGGGAAGAGAAAGGAAGGGAGGAGGATACTTAATAGGTTGATATTGTATATAGGTAATTACAATGATTGTAATGGGGAGGTAATGTGATGGAGAATGGAATTTCAAACTGGAAAGTGTGGGGGTGGGGAGGGAGGGAATTACCATGGGATATATTTTATAATCATGGAAAATGTTAATAAAAATTTTTAAAAAAAAGATCATTTCACAGGCTGGAGAGATGGCTTAGTGGTTGAGGCATTTGCCTCCAAAGCCAAAGGACCCATGTTCAACTCCCCAGATGCACAAGGGTGTGCATGCATCTGGAGTTCATTTGCACTCTCTCTCAAATAAATAAATAAAATTTTTTTTACAAAGACCATTTCACTATTGTATCAGGCCAACTGCTTTGGGATGGTGGGGTAACATCGCAAGACCAGGGAACTGCATGAGCCGACTGCTGCACTCTCTTGACTATGAAGTGAGCAATGCTGGGTGGAATACCCTGATGGTGGACAAGGCACTCTGTAAGTCCACAGATGGTAGTTTTGGCAGAAGCAGTATGTGTAGGAAAGGCAAATTCATACCCAGAATAGGCACCTATTTCCAATAAGGGCAAAACGCTGCCCTTTCCGTGATGGGTGAGGTCCAAAGTAGCCAACCTGCCACCAGCTTGCTGGCTGGCCACCCGGGACTCGGTGCTGGTCTCTGCTGCGGGCAGATTTGGCCCTCCGCAGCAGCCGTAGCCAGGCCAGCCTTGGTGAGTGGAAGTCAGTGAGTCCATGTGCAGCCTCCATCTCTGTCACCTTGGCTACTTGGTTCATGGGTCACGGGGCCATGACAGGGATGGCTGGGGAGAGAAGTGGACTCCTAGCCACACAACGGGTTATTTTATGTACTTGATTATTGAGGTCTTCCTCTACTGAGGCCAACCTTTGATGAGTGTTTACATGGGACACAAGTTCCTTGACATCCCTTGTCTATTTGGAAAGATCTATCCACATACCTCTTCCCCACATGCCTATCTATTTTCCTTCCAAGTCCAGAACCATCCATCCAAACTGTTGGCCACAGCCCATGAATCAATATAAAACCATATATGTGGGCATCTTGCTTTCCAAGTAAAATGGATGACCATGTGTGCTGCCCAAAGTTCTGCCGTCTGTGAAGAGTTCCATCCACCCCGTCTTTCAGGGATGTCCCAGAAAAGGGCTGCAATGCCACTGCCCCCTCCACACACATACGACACAGAATTGTCCAGTGCAACGTGGGATGGCTCTGGGTACACAATGCTAAGTCCACAGCCCAGAGAACCATGTTTGTTAAGGAAACACCTCAGAGAATACAGAGCCACGTGTCTCCATGGTCTCACTCAACACGAGCCACTGCTGGCTCCCATGAATGCTCGCTGTTCATAAGACAGTTAGCCCTCTAGGGAATAAGCGATCAAGTGTGGACCTCACAGGGGACTGACAAGGACCTCGTGATTGTTCCCCTACTCCAACATTACACGCTGATACAAATGCTCAGTCATCGGGTCTGAGAGGAGAACAGAATCCACACCGTTCTTCCTTCCATGAGGGTTATTTCTTTAAAGACATGGAGAACGTGGACAGCCTCCAAACATGAGGACAGAATTATCGGGCCCAGGATGACACAGACAATTGCAGCTCAGGCTAGCTAACCCTTGTTGCTTCTGCATGCGGGTGTCACCAATTGTTTGACTTCCGTCCATCTTTGTCATCCCACTGCAGAACAGAATGCCCTGCCTGGAGGAGAGACCTGGGCTCCCCGCCCAGCTCCCCGCTTGCTTGCTCCACGTATGCCTCCAATGTACATTTCTCCCCACAGTCTCTCCCCCAGAGTGAAATTTGTCAAAAAATTAATTTGGGGGGTGGCTAGAGAGATGGCTCAGCAGTTAAAGCACTTACCTACAAAGGCTAACGACCAGAGCTCAATTCCCCAGTGCCCACATAAGCCAGCTGCATAAAATGGTATATGCATGTGGAGTTTGTTTGCAGTGGCTAGAGGCCCTGGCATGCCCATTCTCTCTCATTGCAAATAAGCCAAAAAATATATTAAAAAAAAATTTAGAGCTGAGCTTGTGTGTTGGCGCACACCTTTAATCCCAGCACTTGGGAGGCAGAGATAGGAGGATCGCCGTGAGTTCAAGGCCACCCTGAGACTACATAGTGAATTCCAGGTCAGCCTGGGCTAGAGTGAGACCCTACCTTGAAAAACCAAAAATAATAATAATAATAATAATAATAATAATAATAATTTAGAACTGGGTGTGGTGGCCCACACCTTTAATCCCAGCACTTGGGAGGCAGAGGTAGGAGGATCACTGCGCATTTGAGGTCACCTAGAGACTACACAGTGAATTCCAGGTCAGCCTGGGCTGGAGCAAAACCGTAGCTCACACACACACAAACATGTATTTGGGGCTGGAGAGATGGCTTAGCAGTTAAGGTGCTTACCTACAAAGCCTAAGGACCCAGGCTCGATTCCCCATTACCTAGGTAAGCCAGATGCATGTGGTGGTACATGTGTCTAGAGTTTATTTGCAGTGGCTAGAGGCCCTGACACACTCATTCTCTCTCTCTCTCTCTGTCTCCCTCCATTTCTCTCTCAAATAAAGAAATAAAATAAATAATTTTTTTAAAAATTAAAAAAATTAATTTTGAGCAAAGAAATACATATACACATTTTTATTTTCAAGACAATATTGGGCTACAGAGATGGCTTAGCAGTTAAGGCACTTGCCTACAAAGCCTGAGAGCCTGGGTTTGATGCCCCAAAACCCACATAAAGCCAGATGCACAAAGTGATGCATGCATCTGGAGTTTGCCATGGCAAGAGGCCCTGCTATGCCCATTCTTTTTTTTCTCTCTCTCTCTGGTTCTCTCTCTCTCTATCTCTCTACCTACAAATAAGTAATTAATTTTTTTTAAATCTTTGTATCTAAAAATAGTCAATTCTTTTCCTACTTGGCATCACCCTCACTCCCCATGAGGAGCCACTTTCCCTTCCTGGCTCTACCTGCAAAAGCTACGTTATCTCCTCACACCGTCGCCTTCCTATGCAAGTACCTGTCATGGTAGATGAAGGTTTGCTCCCTAGGGTGGTTCTCCTTGCCTCACTTCCTCTTTCACTGCCGATTTGGATAAATCAGTATTCATATACTTATACTATATTATGTTCATGTTTCTCACTGCGGAGCAAAATAGTATTTTCTAATCATATTACACTCTTGGTTCACTTTCTCTATTTCCCGGAGGTAACTCTTGCCTGTTTTTTTTTTTTTTTTTTTGTCAAGGTAGGGGCTCACTTTAGCCCAGGCCTGAAATTTACTCTGTGGTCCCAGGCTGGCCCCAAACTCACAGTGATCTTCCTACCCCAGCCTCCAAAGTGCTGGGATTAAAGCGTGCGCCATCACACCTGGCGTCTCCCTCTCTCCATATATAGTAGTATATAATATGTAATATATGTGTATGTGTCTTATTTCCAAGGAGAAAGAGAATGAATTGGCATGCTAGGGTTTCTAGACACTGCAGATGAACTCCAGATGCATGTCCCATTTTGGGCATCTGGCTTGACTTGGTATTGGAGCATCAAACCCAGGCTGTTAGGCCTTGTGGGCAAGTGCCTTAACCACTGAGACATTTCTCCAGCTCCTGCCTTTTTTTTTAAACCAATTTCAACATTTTTTTATGTTTTTAGTTGCTTCCTCATACCTGCTGAAGGCCAACCACTATTACTTTGTCAGTACTGAATCAACTGCTAAGAGCATAAATCAAACTTTGTCAGATTGTTTTTTAAAATATATTTTATTTATTTATTTAAGAAAGAGAGAGAAAGACTCAGATAAATGGGAGGGGGGAATAATGGGCACACCAGGGCCTCCAGCTGCTGCAAAGGAACTCCAGACACATGTGCCACCTTGTGCATCTGGCTTACGTGGGTCCTGGTTAATCAAACCTGCATCCTCTGGCTTTTCAGGCAGGCGCCTTAAGTGCTAAGCCATCTCAACAGCTCCAGATTGTTTCTTATTTCATCCATTTATTTATTGACTATTTCACATTGCATTTTAAAATCCTCAGTCATTCTATAGCACTGAGAGTAAAATCTCAACTCCTGGGGATGAGAGAGATGGCTCAGCAGTTAAGGCACTTGCCTGCAAAGCCTAACAACCCATGTTCAATCCCCCAGTACCTATGTAAAGCCAGATGCACAACATGGCACATACATCTGGAGTGCATGTGCAACAGCTGGAGGCTCTGGTGCACCCATTCTTTCTCTCTCTAGCTGCTTCTTTCTGTTTCTCACATAAGTAAATAGCCAGGCATGGTGGCACATGCCTTTACTTCCAACCTCTCACTTATTGGACTTGAGGCCCACTTCACAGGAGGGAATACATGCCTGATACTGAAAACCTGTGACAGGGGAGGTCATGAGCAAGACTTAAATTTGGCCAGTCAGTCCAAATGATCCAACAGGAGGAAAAGGTCAAGACATCAAAATAAAAGAGAGATTGAATGAGAGGGGGAAGGGGTATGATGGAGTGTGGAGTTGCAAAGGTGAAATTGGGGGAGGGAGGGAACCATGGGTTATTGTCTATAATTACGGAAATTGTCAGTAAAAAATAAATTGTGTGTGTGTGTGTGTTAAACTTACGGGTTTAGAATGCTTCCCAGATGATGGCAATGTGGGAATTGGAACCTTGTTGGAAGTGTGTTATTGAGGGCAGGCTTATGGGTGTTATACCCAGCTTCCTCTTGCCAGTGTTTGGAACCCTCTCCTGCTGCTGTTGTCCACCTGATGTTGGCCAGCAGGTGATGTCCAGCCTCTGCTGATGACACATTTCCCCCCGTCATTATAGAGCTCTCCCTACAGTCTGTAAGCCAAAATAAAACCTTTCTTCTGCACCCCCCCCAAATAAATAAAAATATGAACCAATTGGAGTTCAATTTGCAAGTCTTCCTAGGTGAGTGAGACCCATGTTTTGTTTTGTTTTTGTTTGTGTTTTTTCCAAGGTAGGGTCTCGCTTTAGCCCAGGCTGACCTGGAATTCACTATGTAGTCTCAGGCTGGCCTCGAACTCATAGTGATCCTCTTACCTCTGCCTCACGAGTGCTGGGACTAAAGGTGTGTGCCATCATGCCCGGTGAAACCTGTTTTTTAGTTGTTGTTGTTGTTGGAATTTTTCTCTATTATTCTGAATTGGAAGAGAAGAGAGATGAAATGGGAAGAATGAGAATGGACAGAGGGTAAGGGACAGTCCTACAATATGAGTTTAGTTTTGTTTTTACTTTTGTTTGAGGAGGGTTATGATGAAGCAAGATCTCACAATAGCCCAGGGAACTCACTCTGTAGCCCAGGCTGCCCTGAAA
The DNA here is from genome assembly GCF_020740685.1 of Jaculus jaculus. Classification (NCBI taxonomy): domain Eukaryota; kingdom Metazoa; phylum Chordata; class Mammalia; order Rodentia; family Dipodidae; genus Jaculus; species Jaculus jaculus. Next base: position 21,322,493 of record NC_059114.1, on the reverse strand, counting down.
CTCATGGCAACCCTCTTACCTCAGCTTCCCCAGTGCTGGGATTAAAGACTTAAACTGAGGCTGGAGAAATGGCTTAGTGGTAAAGGCACTTGCCTGTGAAGCCTAAGGACCCAGGTTCAATTCCCATGTAAGCCAGTTGCAGATGGTGGTGCATCCATGTGGAGTTCATATAGAGTGACTAGAGGTCCTGGTGCCCTCATTCTCTCCCTCTCCCTCCCTCTCTCTCTCTCTCTCTCTCTTTCTCTCTCTCTCTGTCGTAAATAAGCAAAAATGAATTGGGGGGGGGGAGATTTCAAGCAAAAGTGAAATATTTTTTAAAGGCTTAAACCACCACACTTGGCTTTGATTTTACGTTTGTTTGAAGTAGGGTCTCTCTCAAGTCCAGGCTGACATGATATGTAGTCTCAGGTTGGCCTCGAACTCACGGCGATGGGCGATCCTCTTACCTCTGCCTCCCAACTGCTGGGATTAAAGGTGTGTGCCACCAAACCTGGCTGATTTCATTTTTTTTAAAAAAACAAATGTGCATAAGCAATTGGAAAAAAAAGAAAATGGGCCCTGGCATGCCCATTCTCTCTCATTGCAAATAAGCCAAAAAATATATTAAAAAAAAAAATTTAGAGCTGAGCTTGTGTGGTGGCGCACACTTTAATCCCAGCACTTGGGAGACAGAGGTAGGAGGATCGCCGTGAGTTCAAGGCCACCCTGAGACTACATAGTGAATTCCAGGTCAGCCTGGGCTAGAGTGAGACCCTACCTTGAAAAACAAAAAAAAAAAAAAAAATAATAATAATAATAATAATAATAATAATTTAGAACTGGGTGTGGTGGCCCACACCTTTAATCCCAGCACTTGGGAGGCAGAGGTAGGAGGATCACTGCGCATTTGAGGTCACCTAGAGACTACACAGTGAATTCCAGGTCAGCCTGGGCTGGAGCAAAACCGTAGCTCACACACACACAAACATGTATTTGGGGCTGGAGAGATGGCTTAGCAGTTAAGGTGCTTACCTACAAAGCCTAAGGACCCAGGCTCGATTCCCCATTACCTAGGTAAGCCAGATGCATGTGGTGGTACATGTGTCTAGAGTTTATTTGCAGTGGCTAGAGGCCCTGACACACTCATTCTCTCTCTCTCTCTCTGTCTCCCTCCATTTCTCTCTCAAATAAAGAAATAAAATAAATAATTTTTTTAAAAATTAAAAAATTAATTTTGAGCAAAGAAATACATATACACATTTTTATTTTCAAGACAATATTGGGCTACAGAGATGGCTTAGCAGTTAAGGCACTTGCCTACAAAGCCTGAGAGCCTGGGTTTGATGCCCCAAAACCCACATAAAGCCAGATGCACAAAGTGATGCATGCATCTGGAGTTTGCCATGGCAAGAGGCCCTGCTATGCCCATTCTTTTTTTCTCTCTCTCTCTGGTTCTCTCTCTCTCTATCTCTCTACCTACAAATAAGTAATTAATTTTTTTTAAATCTTTGTATCTAAAAATAGTCAATTCTTTTCCTACTTGGCGTACCAACTAGGATGTTTTAAAACTTGAGTTACTGGAACCACAAAGTGATTTTCCTCTTAACTCTTTTGTTTCATTGCCCCATCACCTAAATGCACTGATGGTTTACAACTTTACAATAAGGACTGGAGCTGTCCAGCAAGGTCAGGGGCACACAGAGATGCTGTGTGGGAGGGCAGCTTCACATTTGCTGAGCAGCTGTTTCTTGGCCAGTAAAGAACGTCCATCAGAAAGAATTCCTGGAAGAAGACACAGCACCCTGACTGGGACAGGCAGGCACCTCCGGGCTCCTGGTGGTTTACTAACTGCTTTCAAGTTTGCCTCCTGGGACCTTAGATAGATAGAGGGCCAGGGAGGACAGTCCAGATGGAGCGCTGGGGTAGCTGAGGAAGTGGGGTGGTCTCTATCTGAGACACACTAAAGGCGACGCAGAAATCTTACCTAGGGGAGCATATCACCTCCCTAACCTGCTCATATTCCAGCAGGCAGTCCTCATGAGTCCAGGCAAAGTAGTGGAACGGGGTGTGACCCAGAGCACACAATCACCTTGACCGTGGGACACTTTCTCTTTCCTTATCTGCGCGTCTTGGTTCCCAGGGTTGGCACAGTCAGATGTGCCGTCGTTCACAAAGGCTTTGGAGAGTTTAACAAATGAGCACAGAGTAGCTTCTGAAGACGTGAGGTGTATGTAAATGCTTAATGGGTTTTCTTTTCATTATTTATTATTTACTCAGCGGTTCTCCTGAGAGATTTATAAGAAGCCCTGGCATGTGTCTATGGGAAGAAAACATCTTCTTATTTTTTTTCTATCTGAAATAAGCAGCAGCCTGTCCCCTTGCTGGGAAAGCAAGAAAGAAAATGCATTGTTACTAAAGCTTGGATCTGGAATGTTCTCCAAAGGCTCACTAGTAAAGGCTTGGTCAGCAGCCTTGATGCTACTGGGAGCTAGTGGACCCTTTAAGAGATAAAGGCTACAGGGTCCGTTTTGGGAGAGGTGGCAGAAAGAATGTAAGAGACCAAGGAAGGGTAGGACAGCTTACGGTGCAGTCTTCTGGACACAAACTGGCCTTGATATTCATGGCCTCACTGTGCCTGAAATTCTCCACACAAGACCTTCAGAACAGGAGGAAAAGATGATGACATCAAAATGGAACAGAGACTACTAATTGGATAGAAGAAGGGATTTGATGGAGGGTGGATTTGAGGGGGGCAAGTAGGGTGGGTGGGAGAATTACCAAGGTTTATTGCCTACACTTAGGAAAGCTGTCAATAAAAAGTTCTCAAAAAGAGAGATATAGCCCAGTGGGAAGAAGTTAGGTCATAGGGGTGTGTCCTTGAAGGGGATATTGGGAGCCCTGGCCACTTTGTGCCTTCGTTCTTTTTGCTTCCTGGTTGCCATGAAGTGAACAGTTTCCTCCGCCACCTGCTACTGCGGGCTCACTGCAGAATCAAAGGCCGACACAGCCAAACAACCTGGGGTGGGAACCCTCTGAAACGGTGAGCCAAAATCAAACTTTCTTCCTCAGGAGCTGGTGGTCTTGTGCAGTGACCAAGAGCTAACTGACATAATCTCTGTTTTATAAAGTCACCTTTCCTTTGAAGACAGCCATGGAGGCTGAAGAGAAAAGAGAGTCAAGCAACAGAAAGAAAGGGTAAGACAACCAAAGAGAAGTTGTCCTTAAGAAATAAGCAGAGAGCCGGGTGTGGTGGCACACGCCCTTAACCCCAGCACTTGGGAGGCAGAGGTAGGAGGATCGCTGTGAGTTCAAGGTCACCCTGAGGCTCCATAGTGAATTCCAGGTCAGCCTGGACTAGAGTGAGACCCTACCTCGAAAAAACAAAACAAAAGAAAGAAAGAAAGAAAGAAAGGAAGGAAGGAAGGAAGGAAGGAAGGAAGGAAGGAAGGAAGGAAGGAAGAAAGAAAGAAAGAAGCAGAGATACTTTCTTGAATGGAAAGCTCTAGAACTTCTAACTTCTTGCACAGGAACAAAGTACCATCCTCTCCTCTCCTCCCCTCCCCTCCCCTCCCCTCTCCTCTCCTCTCCTCTCCTCTCCTCTCCTCTCCTCTCTCTCTTCTCCTCTGTTCTCCTCTCCTCTCTTCTTCTCCTTCCTCCTCTTCAGGGATTAGCTGACATTATGCTTATGAGGGTAATGGGATTCACTTTACTATTCAGTAAGAACAGCTCTGTGGATTTCCACATACGGATTAATATCTGTCACAAGTAGAGGCTTAGAACATCCTAGCATAGCTCTTATATTGAATAGTTGTCAAAATATTCTTTAGCCGGGCATGGTGGCACACACCTTTAATATCAGCATTTGGGGGGTAGAGGTAGGAGGACTGCTGTGAGTTCGAGGTCACCCTGAGACTCCATAGTGAATTCCAAGTCAGCCTGAAGTAGAGTGAAACCCTGATTTGGAAAACAAACAAACAAAATCTTTGAAAAGTGACAGAAACATTTATCTAAAATGAAATTTCGAACTGGGAAGCTGTCTCAGCTGTTAAAGGTACTTGTTTACAAAGCCCACTGGCATGGGTTTGATTCTCCGGCACCTACGTAAAGTCAGATGTGTAAAGTGAAACCTGCATCTGGAGGACGTCCGCAGGAGCTAGAGGCCCTGATGCACCCATATTCACTCTTTCTCTCACATCAATAAAATAAAGTAAAATAAAATTTCTCTACAAGACCAATATAAGCAGCAGTTTGAGAGCTACTGGAATGTTACTCAGCAATAAAAAAAAAAAAGGGAAAAACAGCCATAAAACATATACAAAGTTATACAGATTCCCAGGGAGTTACAGTGGGTGCGGAAAACCTGGTCATAATAGTTTGTATACTGCTTGATCACATTATATAACAGTATAGAAAAGGCAAAATTATTGGGATGACTAGGTCAGTGGTTCCAGGGATTAAGGAGGTAGTGATGGGGAGGTGGTGTGGCTCGAACAGGGAAGAGGGAAGGCTTGGGATAGACTGGTGTGAGGTACAAACTTGATACACACATATACATACGAATGAGTGCACGTGGAGCCAGACGTGGTGGCGCTTGCCTTTAATCCCAGCACTGAGACTGAGACAGGAGGATTGCTGTGAGTTTGAGGCCAGCCTGAGACCACATGGTGAATTTCAGGTCAGCCTGGGCTAGAGTGAAACCCTACCTCAAAAAAACCAAAACGACAACAAAAAATACTTAGTGCCTGTGAGGCTGGGGAGAGGTGACCAGTGAGTTCCAGTCACGGCCACAGCAGACATTCCATGGCGGGGTGATTGTAAGCAAAATGCTCCCGCGTGGGGAGATTGAAGGGTGTATAGGACCCTTCTGTGTCGCTTCTTGTGACGGCAGGAGAGTCAGAAGTTATCTCAAAATAAAAAGGGTTTGCTGGGCTGGAGAGATGGCTTACCAGTTAGGGTGCTTGCCTGCAAATGACCCAAGTTTGATTCCCCAGTACCCATGTAAAACCAGATGCGCAAAGTGGTGCATAGATCTGGAGTACATTTGTAGTGGCTCAAGGCCCTGGTGTGCCTATTCCCTCTGTCTCTCTTCTCTCTCTGCTTGCAGATAAATAAAAATTTTTAGAAAGATTTTCTTTTGTTATAAAGGAAGTTGCTTTAGGAATTTAGATAAATAAAAATTTTTTTTAAAGATTTTCTTTTGTTTTGTTATAAAGGAAGTTGCTTTAGGCACTGTGAGAAAACCTCTGGTGGACTGCAAGCCCTAAATTTGGCCATGATGGCCCAGGCATGTAAGACCAGCGCCCAGGAGGCTGAGGCAGGAGGATGGTATGTTCCAGGCTAGCTAAGGGCAGACAGTGAGACCCCATCTCACCACGATGGCAAGATACACGAGCCAGTCATGTTCTCATTACGAAGCATCATGAACTGTGCATAATTGTGTAAGCTCCGCCTTGGCATTGCCACGGTGACTTGGCACCATCGCTCCATGGCAGCTGTGATATCACTGGCCACTTCTCAGTTCCTGTGATGACTCATCTTTGTCGTTAGTTTCATCAGCATGTTGGCTACTCTCTACTCGCTGTCAATTAAAAACAAACAAACAAACAAGCAAACAACGAAACAAACAAAAAAAAAAAATCCTGACCACAAAATGGAAGAAAAGGATTCATTTTCAGATGATTGTGTCAGAGGGAAGGGGCATGGAAGGTGGTGGCAGCAGCAGGAAGCTGGCTCATCACAGCGGCAGACAGGAAGCAGAGGACAAACAGGAAATCCGGCTGAGCTGTACTCCCTCAAGGCCCGCCTCCAGGGATTCACTTCCTCTGGCAAGGACCCACTTTTTAAAGGCTTCACAACCTTCCCAAACAATGTCACCAGCTGGGGACTACATGTTCTGTTCTAACACGTGAGCCTGTGCTTTATATTCAATTCACTACAAGGTTTAGAATCACCTTGGAGAGGGTGAAGTGGGCCTCTGGCTGGGTCTTTGGAACATTCCCAAAGAGGATGAACTGAGAGACCCAACCTACAGGTGGGCATTGCTGGCCCATGAGTGGGGGGGCGGCAGGGTTCTGGGTAGAATCGAAAGGAAAAGGAAAAGACCATGGGGCCCTGGCACACCCTCTCTGCTTGCGGGTCCAGTGCCATGAGGAGTCTTTGCCATGTATTCCTGTCACCACGGGACGTAGCAACTCCTTCCGTGCCTACCTCACCATGATGGACTGAAATCCCTCGAAAACCATAAGTTAAATTCAACTTGCCTGCCTTTTATTTGTCCTGGTCAGATATCTTGTCACAGTGCCATGAAAGTATTGACTGCAGCTCCACGACTCTATATACACACACACACACACACAGCCTGCCACTGACCAAAATGCTGTTTGGTGACAAGTGACCACACAATTATCCCACTTGCAGGTGAGGGCATCAGAGGTGAGGTCACTTTCCATGGGCAAACATCAGCAGGTGTCTCTGTTATTAGATACCATGTGGTCTGGCCCAGTGGGGGGCCCCCAGGACCAGAGTAGTGCAGACTCCTCACACAGAACCATGTGGATGTGTCTTTGAGAAGTCAGCTCCCCTCTTGCTGGGGCCGTGGCCAAGTGAGATGCTTACTTGACACTCAGCCACCTTCCTGATGCTCTGTGTTTCCCCACGCTGCCCCCATCGGAGGAATTTAATCTGCTCAGGAATGTCCCTTTTTGCCACTGGGAAACAGCAGAGTGACAGAATTCTGGCAGCCCTGGGAACTGGGCCGGAGTTCACCTTGACACCACAAAAGGAGGGAAGTCCTGAAGGCCAGGTAGCAAAGGCATCTTTTGCTGGCCCTGTGCCAAACCCGCCTCGGTGCCCAGGGTACCATCACTCACTCCCCTCTGTGCTTCTGCCTTCCAGAGATGCTTAATGAACGCCTCATGTCATCTTCACGCAGCAATCCATCAACATGTCTCTCTGTCCTTAGAACTGTTATCTAAACACACCCCGTCAGGATCATAATTACATAATCCACTGGGAGCAGAGGCCTTGTGGGAGCCTCTTCAGAGCTAGCAGCAAACCCCACAGTGTCTGCCATTCCGTGATGGTCTTCTTGGGATTAGGATTATTATAAAAATCAGAATGGGGCTGGGGAGATGGCTTAGCAGATAAACCACTTGCCTACAAAACCAAAGGACCCAGGTTCGATTCTCAGGACCCACAAAAGCCAGATTCACAAGGTGATACATGTGTCTGGAGTTCATTTGCAGTGGCTAGAGGCCCTGGCGTGCCCATTCTTTCTCTCAAATAAATGAATAAAAATGAAGCTTAAAAAGTCAGATGGAGGGTGGAAGGAGCAAGCAGTATACACATCATATACCTGAGCGTTTTTATCTCTTTACAAAAATTAAGCCAGGGGCTGGGGATGTAGCTCAGTTGGTACAGTGCTTGCCTAGCATGCATGAAGAAGCCCTGGATTTGATGCCTAGCTTTGCATAAAACCAGGTGTGGGGACCTGGAGAGATGGCTTAGCGGTTAAGATGTTTGCCTGCAAAACCAAAGGACCTTGATTCCATTTCCCAAGACCCATGTAAGCCAGATGCACATGGTGGCACACATGTCTGGAGTTCGTTTGCAGTGGCTGGAGGCCCTGGCATGCCTATTCTCATTCTCTGTCTCTCTTGCGTGCTCTGCCTCTTTCCCTCTCTCAAATAATTAAATAAAAAATAAAATATTGGGCTGGAGAGATGGCTTAGCGGTTAAGCCCTTGCCTGTGAAGCCTGAGGACCCTGGTTCGAGGCTCGATTCCCCAGGACCCACGTTAGCCAGATGCACAGGGCGCATGCATCTGGAGTTCGTTTGCAGTGTCTGGAGGCCTTGGCGTGCCCATTCTCTCTCTGCCTCTTTCTGTCTGTCGCTCTCAAATAAATAAATTAAACAAAAAAAATTAAAAATAATAAAATAAAATATTTAAAAACCCAGGTATGGTGGCACATGCCTATAATTCCAGCACTTGGGAGGCAGGGGCAGGAGGATCAGGAGTTCAAGGTCATCCTTAGCTACAAAGAGTTCAAAGCTAGCCTGGGATACATGAGACTGTGTCTCACAATACTAAAAATGAGCAGAGTGTGGTTGCACACACCTTTAATCCCAGGGCTCACCAAGCAGAGATAGGAGGATCCCTGTGAATTAGAGGCCAGCCTGAGACTACAGAGTGAACGCCAGGTCAGCCTGGGTTACAGCAAGACCCTATCTTGAAAAGCAATAATAATAATAATAACAACAACAATGATAACTATGATGGTAATGGTGTCAAGTCATCTTGTTACCAGTTATTTTTTACTTAAAAAAATTGCAGACATTTTCTCCACATTATTATGATGGCTGTTAATACTAGGTTCAATTGTGTCTGCCCTCCTACCCCCATTAAAAAAAAATTCTGCTTTGAACTGGAGAGATGGCTTAGTGGTTAAGGCACTTGCCTGCAAGGCCAAAGCACCCAAGTTTGATTCCCCAGGACCTACATAAGCCAGATGCACAAGATGGCACATGCAGCTAGGATTTGTTTGCAGTGGCTGAAGGCCCTGGCATGCCCATTTTCTTTCTTTCTTTCTTTTTTTTTTTCTCTCTCTCTCTCTCCCTCTTTCTCTCAAATAAATAAAAATAAAATTTTTGAAAAAGTCTGCTTAGACCCTGTGATGATGTAAAAAATGACCTTATTTGGAAAGACGATTTTTGCAGGTACAGACAAATTAAGATGGTGTTCTGATTGGATAGGGTGGACTTATTTATATCACACCAATGGTCATTTAAAAAAATTTTCTTGTTTATTTCTTATTTATTTCTTTGAGAGCAATGGACAAAGAAAGAAGCAAATATAGAGAGAGACAGAGAGACAATGGGCATGTCAGGGCCTCCAGCCACTGCAAACGAACTCCAGACGCGTGCGCCCCCTGTGCATCTGGCTAACATGGGTCCTGGGGAATGATGCCTCGAACTGGGGTCCTCAGGCTTCACAGGCAAGCGCTTAACCACTCTTTAAAATTTTTTTAAAAAATATTTTTATTACTTATTTATTTGTTTGAGAGCGACAGACAGAGAAACAAGGAGAGAGAGAGAAACCAATGTTCATCTTTATGTTCATATAACATAGGCTATAGTCTTATATCTCCTTATCCCTCTTCCCCTTTCCCTAAGAGCCCTCTTTAGTAGAGTCTTTGGTGTTCACTGTGAGGTAAATAGGGCCTGAATTTTAATTTTTTTGAATATACCACTAAGCCATCTCCCCAGCCCAGGTTTAAATTTTTTAAGTGTTCTTATTAGAAGAAACTTGGGACATAGACGCATAAAGATAGGGAGAGATGGGCTGAAGAGATGGCTTAGCGGTTAACGTGCTTTCCTATGAAGCCTAAGGATCAAGTTTGATTCTTCAGGTCCCACATAAGCCAGATGCACAAGGTGGCGCATGTGTCTGGAGTTTGTTTGCAGTGGCTGGAGTCCCTGGCATGTCCATTTGTTTTCTCTCCCTCTCTCTAATAAATAAATAAAAATAAAATCTTTTAAAAAAGACAGGGAAGGAGAAGGCCATAAGAAGATAGAGGCAGGAACGGGATAGTGTGGTCAGTGACAAGTCAAGCCAGTACAAGGACTGGAGTGAAACGTGGACCTGCCATTCTCTAAAAGCTCTCAGAGGGAAGTTGGCCCAGTCAACACCTTCATTTCAAACTTCTGATACCAGAAATGGGTGGAATAATGGGCTGGAGACACGGCTTAGCAGGTAAGGTGCTTGCCTGTGAAGCCAAAGGACCCAGGTTCGATTCCCTAGGACCCACATAAGCCAGATGCACAAAGAGACACATGTGTCAGGAGTTCCATTGCAGTGGCTAAAGGTCCTGGCACGCCCATTCTCGCCCTACCTCTTTCTCTCTCTCTCTCTCTCTAACAAAATAAAATAAAAACGTTTTAAAAAGGAATGTATGAAAGCCGGGCATGGTGACGCACGCCTTTAATCCCAGCACTTGGGAGGCAGAGGTAGGAGGATCACCATGAGTTCGAGGCCACCCTGAAACTACATATGTAGTGAATTCCAGGACAGCCTGGGCCAGAGTGGGACCCTACCTTGGAAAAAAAAAGGGAATGGGTGGAGTCAGTGTTCCTTGCTGGGATGGCAGCTGGGGTTGGGGCTGCTGGCAGAATCTTAAGGTTGCCCACAATTCTTGGCAGGAACACAGTTTCTTCTTCTACGTTCAACCCAGCACAGTTTCCAGAGCTCTGGCTTCCCTGTGTCTGACCCTTAGACCCAAAGTTCCAGGATGAGATATAGTCCTTCCAGGTTCCTGGGCCTGAAGGCCTGGTCCCCAACAGGTGACGCTGTTCTGGGAGGCTGTGGAACCTCTGGGAGGTGAGACCTGGCTGCAGGAAAGTGGGTCCCTAAGGAGTGGAAAAGCAATGCAGCTGCTTAGAGCACTGCATGCTCTGGTGGGATGCACCCTTGCTGGTGTGTACGCGTGCTCCTTCCTGAGAGCTGCTCTGCCTCTGGGAAGAACACGGTTCCTGGAGATCTGCTTAGGCGTCCTGGATCGAGTTGTCAGTCACAGCTGGGGACGTGGTTCAGCAGAGTGTTTGCCTACATGCACAAGATCCCGAGTTCAAGAGATTTGGGGCTGGAGAGATGGCTTAGTGGTGAAGGCGCCAGATGGCAGAGCCTAAGAGCTCACGTTCAAAATTCCCAGGTCCCACGTCAACCAGAGGCGGTGACGCAAGCGTGCAATGTCGCTCATGCACACAAGGGGGCGCACGCGTCTGGAGTTCATTTGCAGCGGCTGAAGGCCCTGGTGTGCCTATTCTCTCTCTCTCCCCCCCCCAAAATAAATAAAACCAACTCAATCACCTCTAAATGGTCCCCTCTTGACACTATCACGGTGGCTCAGAGTGTAAAAGTGCAAGCGTGGAGACCTGAGCATGTATGATTTCAATCCCCCAGTCCTCACATAAAAAGCTGAGCATGGGGCTGGAGAGACTGCTTAGCGGTTAAGCGCTTGCCCGTGAAGGCCCCCGGTTCAAGGCTTGATTCCCCAGGACCCACGTAAGCCAGACACACAAGGTGGTACATGTATCTGGAGTTCATTGGCAGTGGCTGGAGGCCCTGGTGCGCCCATTCTCTCTCACTCTCTCTCTCTCTGCCTGTCTGTCACTCTCAAATAAATAAAACATTAAAAAAGTAAAAAAAGCTGAGCATGGCTACACATGCTTGAACCCTTAGTCCTGTGGGGAGCAGAAACGGAAGGATTGCTGGGGGTCGCTGTCCAGCCAGCGTGCTGGAAAACGGCAGCTCTGGATTAAGAGAGTGGAGGGTGAGTGACAAGAGAGGATGCCCCATGCTCTCCTCTGGCCTCTGCACGCTGCACATGGACACATGCATCTGCACGCACATGCGCAGCCGTAGCTGTCTGTGCCGATTCCTACCGGAGGTTTCGAAAGATCTGAATAATTACGACTTTATGTGGAATTCAAATACAATAGTCAGACTCGATAGCAACTTGATAGCATCCTTTACGAAGGTATGAGATGGTAGTTAGGTACTTTTTGCGGGGGAGTTTCAAGGTAGGGTCTCACCCTAGCCCAGGCTGACTTGGAATTCACCATATGTAGTCTCAGGCTGGCCTCAAACTCACAGCGATCCTGCCTCTGCCTCCTGAATGCTGGGATTAAAGGTGTGTGCCATCACACCCTGCTGACAGTTCGTTACATACTTTTGACAAGGGAATTCTGTCCTCAAATTCCATTTTGAAATATTTTATCGTTTTCTCAAATACAGATTTGATTACATTTGTGAACTTAAAAAAAAAAAAAAAAAACAAAAAAAACAAGCCTAGGTTACATAATGAGTTCCACTCTAGTCTGGGCTATGTAGCAAGACCCTACTTCAAAAAAAAAAAAAAAAAATCAGAAAGTAACAACAAAAAACTTAATTTAAGCCTGGCATGGTGGGACACACCTTTCATCCCAGCATGTAGGAGGCAGAGGTAGGAGGATCACTATGAGTTTGAGACCAGCCTGAGACTACATAGTGAACTCCAGGTCAGATTGGGCTAGAGTGAGACACTACCTTTAAAAAAAAAAATTCACTGGGGCTGGAGAGATGGCTTAGCAGTTAAGCGTCTGCCTGTGAAGCCTAAGGACCCTGGTTGGAGGCTTGATTCCCCAGGACCCACTTAAGCCATGCACAAGGTGATGCATGCGTCTGGAGTTCATTTGCAGTGGCTGGAGGCCCTGGTGCACCCATTCTCTCTCTATCTACCTGCCTCTTTCTCTCTCTCTCTGTCTGCCACTCTCAAATAAATACATTAAGACAAAATCATTGGGGATATAGTTCAGAAGTAGAGCATTTTTTTAGAAAGCCAAAGCCCTGGGGTTGTTCCTTGGCACAAATACATACATATGTACATACATACGTTAGATAAGATCATGCTTGTAGGCACTGCATATAAACTCCAGATGTATGCACCACCTTGAGCATCTGGCTTTACACGGATATTGGGGAATCAAACCCCTATCCTTAGGCTTTGCAGGCAAGCACCTTAAGCCTGACCCATCCTTCCAACCCCTCAGGTGTTTTTATTTTGCTTGTTTGTTTTTGTTTTTTAAGTTAAAAAGCTTGTCTCCAGGGCTGGGGAAATGGCTTAGCGGTTAAGACATTTGCCTGTGAAGCCTAAGAACCTCGGTTCAATTCCCCAGGTCCCACATAAGCCAGATGCAAAAGGGGCGCATGCGTCTTGAGTTCCTTTGCAGTGGCTGGAGGCCCTGGCGTACCAATTCCTTCTTTCTATCTGCCTCCTCCTCTCTCTCTCTCTCTTTCTCAAATAAATAAATAAATAAATATATTTTTAAAAAAATAAAAGCTTGTCTCCAGTTGCCTAGTTGGAGGAGGTATCACCGGGGGCAGACCTGACTTCTAACCCAAAGGTCTGCAGAGCACTTGAGCTCTGCCTGGGTCCCTGCTGTTGCTGCCAGTTTCACTCTTGCTTGTGGTACTGGTGGTTCTCTCTGTCTCTCTGTCTCTCTGCCTCCCTCTCTCTCTCCCTCTCTCTCTCTCCCCCTCCCCCACTTGGATCTGTGGAACGGAGCCAGCCTCTTTCTCCATTATGGAATGTCCTCTGGATCTGTAACCCTGAAACAAAGCCTGTTCCGCCCATACACTGTGTCTGCTTGGAAGTTCATCCCAGCAGCATGGAGCTGACCACCATACATGGATACGTCATGGAACCACTCCAGAGTGAAAGTCACTGAGCTGAGGCATCCTAAGTCACGGCCACCTACACTCATCACTCCTGTCTGTGCTGCCCTTGAACTCTAACTATTTGTGATGATTGATGGGCGTATGTCTGTGTAATAGGATGTCCAGGTAACTGGTAAGACATTATTTCTGGGAGAGTCTAGTCAGAGAGTTTCTGGAAGAGATCCACATTTGAATCTGTAAACCAAGTAGAGACAATCCGCCTTCAGCAGCCAGGTGTCATGTCGTCTCCTGCCTGGGATCTGCTCCTTCCCTCCATGTCACCCTTGGTTCTTGGGTCTTCCGATTTGGGGACTCCCTTCTGTTGACTCCCACTCTCCAAGTTCCCAAGGTTTCAGGTTTGAACTAAGTTCTGCCATTGGCTTTCGTATTTCAGCGGTTGTCAAGCAGTGCATTGTGGGATTTCTCGGCTTCCATAAAATCCCAGCTCATGCTCTCCACCAATCCTGTTAGACTTGTTTCTCTGGAGAATCCTGACCACTGCCCTGGTCTGTCCTCAGTACAACCTTGTTAGAACAACCATACAGTCACCAACTGGATGTATTCGTAAGAGTCAGGTGCTGTATGGAGAGTCACACATGGTTAGCTGTGGTAGTCACCTATGTGCCCTGACCACAGAAATACCTGAGGGAAACAACCTAGAGGGGAGAAAGGTTGGTTTTGGGGGGGGGGGTCACAGTTTCAGCAGTTCCAGCCCATGGTCACTTGACCCTGTTGCTTTGGGCCTGTGGTGACACTGAAAGGCCCAAGAATTCAGAAGCCCAGAAATACTATCACGCTCCAAGGGGAGCTTAAGCGGCCTCCCTGCATACCTCAAACTCCAGGCTTTACTCTCTGTTGGAAGCAAGTAAAGAATCCCTCTTCTCATTATATCAGAGCCCGCTCCTAATATAAAACTAGGTAAAAAGGGCATGAGATAGCCCTCAAGGATGGGAAATGAGTAATGAAGTGAACCACTTATTTGGTTTCTGTAAATAGCCTGCACTATAAGCCTTACACTATAAACCTTAATAGCCCACACTGTAAGCCTTAGTAGCTCGCACCATAAGTTGTAGCAGCCTGCCTCAGACCACCAAGGTCATAGGAGGCTGATACCACACTCTGCTACCCCCACCTAAGGAATTGCGCAGAGGCTGACCTCCAAGGTCATAGGAGACTGATACCACACTCTGCTACTCCCACCCAAGGACCTGCGCAAATGCTGACCACCAAGGTCATAAGAGAATGATTGGTCCATGAGGGGCTTGAACAAATTAAACTAATTGGCTTAGAAACTATGGGGTGGCACAAACTGACTGGCTCGCACCCTCTGGGCTCCTGATATTAAAAAGTGATTGGTCTAATGCACAGGCTTTGTTAGAAACCCTATAAAAACTGTCCCGTTCCTGCATTCGGGGCTCTGCAGTCCTCTACCCCTGTGCGGTGTACGACTGTGGGCCCCAGCGCGCTTGGAATAAAATCCTCTTGCAGTTTGCATCAAGACCGCTCGCTTCTCGTGAGTGATTTGGGGTGTCACCATATCTCGGCAGAACGTGGAGTCCCCCTTCCTGGGGTTCTTTCAACACAGTACACCCTGGTGAGAGCACCTGCCAGAGGAGGTTGTCCACCTCAGGGTCACCACAAAGCCAAGAGAGAAACAGGAAGTGCCTGATCTTCCCTTAGTGACCTAACTTCCTCCCACTATGCCCCTGCTTCTTCAAGTTATGAAAGACCCAGAAACTAAACTGATGCCATGAAGGGATTCAGCAGGGCGCTGCCCTGGCTAGGCCTAAATTTCAGGTTCCCACTTAAGCAGAAGGCAATCACCCTGACATATAGTCAGGAAAGATATCCGCCCAAGGGCCTGAGTCACCCCTTAGACATGCCCAGGACATGCCTGAGGCCTGTCCCTTCCGCCTTTCTGCCCCAGCCAATCAAAAGCATACAAGTGTTACTGCTGCTTGCTTAGCCAATGGCAATGGAGATTACCTCATCTGCCTGGAGTTCCCCTAGCTCCCGCCCCCAACTTTGCCCGCCAAAATCCCAAGCCAATCAGAAGAGTACAAGTGCAGTTACTGTTTAAATCAACCAATCACGTACGTCCCCTACTTCTTTGTTCAAATCCCTATAAAAACCTGACCCACCTGCTACTTGGGGCTCTAGTATGGATCCACTGCGTTGGTGAAGTCACAAGACTGAGCTTTAGCCCGAAATAAAGCTGCTTGCCCTTGGATACGTGTGTGGTTCTCCTTGGTGGTCACTGGGGGTGATGAGAACTGGGCATAACAGTTACACCATGGCCCACTGGCCGGGGAGGAAGCCTTTGACACACAGGCCTTCAGAGGACTTCCCAGGTCTAAAGTCCAAACGCCTGTGCTGGAGAAAGAGCCTGAAATGGATCTTACAGATCCAAAGTGTTACTGTCAGGTACTGTGGATGGATCCACACAGGGAGAACTTGGCGTTTGTGATCGTTGCCTCTGAGGCTGGCTCTGTTACCTTGGGTGAGGGACTCAAACTCCCTGGGCCTCAGCAACATGGTGTGATTCATCACATACAGCACCTAGGGTGGCTGGGCTGAGGATATTGCCCATAGACAACACAAGGAATGGGCAGGGAGCGGGGGGCGTCCAGTTGGTAGAGTGCTTGTCTGGCATGCATGAAGCCTTGGTTCAAACCCTTGCACTGTGTGATACTGATGCGCTGGTACCCACCTGTAGTTTCTGCACTTAGAAGGTAGTCGCAGGAGGATCGGAAGTTCCAAGAGGTCATCCTCAGCTACAGAACAACTTTGAGGCCAGCCTGGGCTACATGAGACCCTGCAAAGTACAAAGAGCATCTCAGCACATCATTATAAGATGCCAATAGCCAGAACGAGAAGTAATTGTAAGAGAATTCCCCCTTTTTTCATTCTCCCAGAAAATCTACTATGCACATACTAAAGTGAATTGTGTATGGGGACTGGGAGATAGCTCAGTTGGGGTGGAGGGCTTACCTTGTAACTCTAAGGACCTGAGTTTGATCTCTAGACCTCAGGTTAAAAAACAAACAAACAAAAAACCTGGCCTGGTGGGTGTGTC
This sequence comes from Jaculus jaculus, assembly GCF_020740685.1. NCBI lineage: Eukaryota > Metazoa > Chordata > Mammalia > Rodentia > Dipodidae > Jaculus > Jaculus jaculus. The sequence continues at coordinate 21,306,186 of NC_059114.1, read as the reverse complement.
TGTAATCCCAGTGCTGGGGAAGTAGAGACAGATTCCTAGGGCTCACTAGTCAGCCAATCAAGCTTAGTTGGCAAGTTCTAGGTCAGTAACACACCTTGCCTCAAAAAAAAAAAAAAAAAAAAAAAGCTGGGCATGGTGGCGCACACTTTTAATCTCAGCACTGGGGAGACAGGGGTAGGAGGATCGCTGTGAGTTCAAGGCTGCCCTGAGACTACAGAGTGAATTCCAGGCCAGTCTGGGCTAGAGTGAAACCCTACCTCAAGAAAGAAAGAGAGAGAGAGAGAGAGAGAGGGAAAGAAAGAGGGAGGGAGGGAGGGAGAGAGGAAGGAAGGAAGGAAGGAAAAAAGAGAAGGAAGAAAAAGAAGAAAAAAGGAAGGAAGGGAGGGAGGAAATAAGGAAGGAAAGAAGAAGAGAAAGAGAAAAAAAGGAGAGAAAGAAGGATGGACAACATCCATGAGAATGATACCCAAGATTATCCCCTCACCTCCATGCACATATGTTTAAAAAATTAACTTTGAGCTGGGCATGGTGGTGCACACCTTTAATCCCAGTACTTGGGAGGCAGAGGTAGGAGGATCACCAACAGTTCAAGGCCACCCTGAAACTACATAGTGAATACCAGGTCAGCCTGAGCTAGAGTGAGACCCTACGTCAAAAAAAAAAAAAAAAAAATTAACTGTGGTATAGAGAGATGACTCAATGGTTAAAAGCACTTTCTTGCGAAGCCTGATGGCCCAGGTTTGATTCCCCAGGACCCACATAAAGCCAGATGCACAAAGTGGTGCCTGCATTTGTTTATAGTGGAAGGATTCCCTGGTGTAGCCCTATTTCACTATCTCTCTTTCAAGCAGAGAGAGATAGAAAGACAGGGAGAGAGAGAGAGAATGGGCACACCAGGGCCTTCAGCCATTGCAAACAAATTCCAGATGTATGTGCCACTTTGTGCATCTAGCTTTACATGGGTACTGGGGAACTGAACCTGGGTCATTAGAGTTTGCAAGAAAGGGTCTTAACCACTGAGCAATCTTTCTAGTCTTCTTTCTCTCTCTCTCTTTCCTTCTTTGTCTGTCTATTTCTGTCTCTGTCTCTCAAGTAAATAAATAAAAGTTTAAAATATTTAGAAGATATCTTTATTTACTTATTTGCAAGCAGAGAGAGATAGAAGAGAGGCAGATGGAAAGAATGTGTGTGTCAGGGCCTCCAGCCACTGCAAATGAACTCCAGACACATGTGCTTTACATGAGTACTAAGTTATTGAGCCCAGGTCATCAAACTTAGCAGGCAAGCACCTTAACCAATGAGCCATTTCTCCAGTCCAATATGTATATTTTTTAAATGAACTGTGTATAAATCTGCTGCTTCTATAGGCTAAAAAGACTGACATGTCAACAATGTCAAATGGTTCATCCTTATCAAGTTCTTTAAAAATGGGAGGAGTTGATAAAAGAGCCAAGAAATCAGCAACCAGGGTCCTGAGTTGCTGTGAGTATTTTGCTCAGGGTCCCTTAGGCTGTTTCCACGTCTCTCTGCTCGGCTAGCAAAAATCTAGCTGTAAAACCTCGGGGAAGGAAACCCGGTAGCTTTAAGAGTGTCACATTTTGATTTTATGTGTCCATAATCAACCCCTAGCCAATTATGAAGTTTGGCCAATGATATACTCCACACCTTGTTAAAAATGAAAAAAAAAAAAATAGAAACTGCTGTGTGAGCTCTTTGTACATTGGATACTTGTAACTGCTGATAGCCACTGGGTGGCAGAACAGAGGTGGAGTTTTCCAAGCAAGTTTAATCAAGACATAGGTTTCTTAACCCCAGCACTCAGGAGGCTGCCGCAGGAAGATGGTGAGTTCAAAGCCAGCCTGGGATGCTGTGGTGGTTTCAATCAGATGTCCCCTATAAACTCACATGTTTTAAATGCTTTGGTTCCCAGTTGATAATTTGGCATGAGCTGGAGGTATGTATGTTGTTGGGGGCAGACTTTGGGGTGTTGTAGCCAGCTTCCCCTTGCTAGAGCTTAGGATCACTCTCTGGCTGATGTTTTCCACTCGCTGTGGCAGAGGTGGCATCCAGTCTCTGTGCTCATGCCATCTTCCCCCGGCCATCACGAAGCTTCCCCTTGAGACTGTAAGCCAAAATTAATCCTTTACTCCCGTCAATTGCTTTTGGTCAAGGGCTCTGAGCCAGCAATGAGAAAGTAACTGCAACAGATGCATAGTGAGACCCTGTCAGACAGAGAGAGAGAAAGAGAGAGAGGGAGGGAGACTTCCCAGCTGGCCAGCAAGTACACCTCCTTAGGCAAAGGGAGGCTCTGGGATAAAGGGACATCAACGGTAGAAGATAGGGACGAAAAGAGACTACTACAAAATTTTCCCTGAGCCCTTTTTTTAACGTAGCTAAAGCATGTTAGCCCTCAGGGGCTGTCGAGAGGATTCACTGAGACTTCATATAGCAAGTTGGAAGAGGGCAGTTGTTGGTGGTTAGGGCCTGCAGGGATGGCTTAGCGGTTAAGGCCCTTGCCTGGCAAGCCTAGGGATCCAGATTCAATTCCCCAGGACCCACATAAAGCCAGATGCACAAGGTGGCACATATGTCCGGCGTTCGTTTGCAGTGGCTGGAGGCCCTGGCATGGCCGTTCTCTCTCTCGTTCTCTCTCTCTCTCCCCCAAGTACTTGGTGGTTAAGATCATCACACCTCCAGTGTCTGTTATGTCATGAACCATGACGTAACATCTCATTGCAGCAACTCTGAGAGGCAAACATATCTCTGTCCTCCCTATATGAAGGTACTGAATTCGCAAAGGCAGAGGCCCCTGTGTCTGGCATCACCCAGGAGAAGAGAGGAGCAGCCAACCTGAGACTCACCGACGACGATTTGGATCGTTTCAGGAGCTAGCACCAATTGACATTCGTCCATTGTCCTTGTAGATCCTAGCACTGATTCAGCAACTTCTGACAACCATGTTTCATGTTGAAACACACTGCCAGCTGTTCTATTAGATGAACATAACACAATCTCAAATTCAGCTGTGAACACTTGCAACTTGATTTCTTTTTTCTTTCTCTTTCTTTAGCAGATCCCAGAGCCCAATAACCGCCAGACAAGCGCTCTACCACTGCGCCCCGCCCCTAGCCCTCCTGACTTTTTTACATTTTAATATTTTTGGTGATTAATGACTATGATTTTTTAAATGAAGTTAGCACTTAAATGAAAATAAGTGCGAGAGATGGGCCAACACGTTGCCAGAGTCAGAGAAAGCTTCTAGCATGTTTTGGGAAGGAGGATTCTGGTGGTCTCTGCCACCCACCTGCTCTCTATGGACAGATAAGAACTTTGCCAGCCTGGTGGAGAAACTCATGAGCTTTAATTAGTTCCCTTTTATAGAGCATATTTGTAGAGGTGCTGGCTCCACCCAAGTGACTGCTCCCCACCCCTCCGCCGGCAGTAGGGTGTGCAAACACTGAGCAGAGCCACCATTAAGGGAGCTAATGTTACCCACTGCAGGCACTAAACTGGGCAGAGCCACACAGGCAAACCCTCCAGCCTGGACCTCCACTTTTTCGCACCTGCAAGATTCCGACAGACTCTTAAGATGGGGGGAACCACCCACAGACTGAACGAGCTTCTCACGCCTACTCATTGGCTGGCCACCTTCTGCGTCCCCCACGGCCTCTCCTGTAGGGAGGGACTGGGCTTTTCTTACCATCATCTGATTCCAAGGCACCTCCGGTAGCCTTAGGGAGGAAGACCTGATACCTTACCACCCAGTTTCCAATCACTAGAATGCTGCTACCTCCAGTTTTATGCATTTATGGTTGGTTTTATTCCTTCCTCCCGTGTATATTTTTATAGAGTCATGGTATGGCTATATGTGTGTGTTCATATACATATATAGGATTCATTGAAAAGTTATATATGCATATATAACTTTCATTGGTGCATAATTGTGCATGTTAATGGGATATGGTGTGATATTTTGATGCATGTATGCAATGTGTAAGGATCAAACAAAGCTAAATAAGGTTTCTTTGTGTTGGGGACCTTGGACTTCTAGTTATTTTGAGATATATAATAGACTATTGTAAGCTATATGCAGTGCCACATGCCTATAATTCCAGCATTTGAGAGGCTGAGGATGGAGAATCGGGGGCTCTAGACAAGCTTAGGCTAGACAGCAAGACTCTGTCTCAAAAAGACAAGACCAGAGCTGAGGAGATGGCTCAGCGGTTCAAGGTGCTCGCTTGCTTGCAAAGCCTCCTGTCCCAGGTTCAATTCTCCAGTACCCACATAAGCTAGATGCACAAAGTTAATGTACGCATCTGGCATTCATTTGCAGCAGTAAGAGAATCCGTGGGCCCATGCATTCTCTCTCTCAAATAAACAAATAAAACAAATTTTTTTAAAAATTTATTTATTGGAGAGCGAAAGACACAGAGAGAAAGACAGATAGAGGGAGAGAGAGAGATTGGGCGCGCCAGGGCTTCCAGCCTCTGCAAACGAACTCCAGATGCGTGTGTCCCCTTGTGCATCTGGCTAACGTGGGACCTGGGGAACCGAGCCTCGAACCGGGGTCCTTAGGCTTCACAGGCAAGCCCTTAACCGCTAAGCCATCTCTCCAGCCCAAACAAAAATTTTTTAAAGCTGGGCGTGGTGGCACACATCTTTAATCTCAGCACCATGAGCTCGAGGCCACCCTGAGACTACATAATAAATTCCAGGTCAGTCTGGGCTAGAGTGAGACCCTACCTTGAAAAAAAACAAAAATGAAAACAAACAAACAACGACAACAAAAGACAAGCCAGGCATGGTGGCGCACACCTTTAATCCCAGCACTTGGGAGGCAGAGGCAGGAGAATCACCATGAGTTCCAGGCCACCCTGAGACTACATAGTGAATTCCAGGTCAGCCTGAGCAAGAGTGAAAACATACCTTGAAAAAAGCAAACAAAAAAAAGGGCCAAGACCAGAACAAAAAAGTAAATGATGAAGATGAGCTTTTTATTTAAAAAGCAAACAAACATATTTTTAATTTTTTTTTGAGAGAGAGAGAGAGAAAGGGAATGGGAGGGAGGGAGAGAGAATTGGCATGCCAGGGCCTCAGCCACTGCAATTGAACTCCAGACATCTGTGCCACCTAGTGGGTATGTGTGACCTTGCACTTGCCTCACCTTTATGTGTCTGGCTTACATGGGATCTAAAGAGAGATTGAACATAGATCCCTAGGCTTTGCAGGAAAGTGCCTTAACCCATAAGCCATCTCTCCAGCCCTATTTTTAAATTTTGCAACATTTAAAAAAGTTATTTATTTATTTGAGAGAGAGAGGCAGATAGAGAGAGAAAGAGAGAGAGAAAAAATGGGCATGCCAGGGCCTCCGGACACTGCAAATGAGCTCCAGATACATATGCCACTCTGAATTTACATGAGTACTGGGAAATTGAACCCAGGTTGTTAGGCTTTTCAGGCAAGTGTCTGTGGTGGTTTGATTCAGGTGTCCCCCATAAACTTAGGTGTTCTGAATGCTAGCTCCCCAGCTGATGGAGATTTGGGAATTAATGCCTCCTGGAGGGAGTGTATTGTTGGGGGCGGGCTTATGGGCTTTATAGCCAGGTTCCCCATGCCAGTGTTTGGCACACCCTCCTGTTGCTGTGGTCCATCTTCTGTTGGCCAGGGGGTGATGTCCACCCTCTGCTCATGCCATCGTTTTCCCCTGCCATCGTGGAGCTTCCCCTCGAGCCTGTAAGCCAAATAAACCTCTTTTTCCCAGAAGCTACTCTTGGTTGGGTGATTTCTACCAGCAATGCAAACCGGACTGCAACAGTGTCTTAACCATTTAGCCATATGTCCAGCTCCTCTTCTTTTTTTAACCTATGGCTTATAATGCTACTTTTTCTATTATGTGTGTTTGAAAATGACCATAATAAAAGGTAAAAAATAGAGCTGGAGAGATGGCTCAGTGATAAAGGCACTTGCCTGAAAAGCTTATGGACCAGGGTTTGATTCCCCGGTACCCATCTAAAGCCAGGTACACAAGGTGGTGCATGTATCTGGAATTCATAGAGACCCTGATGTGCCTATTCTCTCTCTCTTTCTCTACCTCTCGAAAATATAAATAAAATAGTTCTTAAAAGGTAAAATGATGTCAGGTGTGGTGGTACATGCCTTTAATCCTAGCACCTGAGAGGCAGAGGTAGGAGGATCGGTGTGAGTTTGAGGCCACCCTGAGACTACATAGTGAATTCCAGGTCAGTCTGGACCAGAGTGAAACCCTACCTTGAGAAACAACAACAACAAAAAAAGGTAAAATGATCCATATCTAAATTTTTTTAAAGTGTGTTCTCCCCCACAAAAAGAAAAAAAAAAAAAGCCAAAATGAAAAGATGCATGAAAACCTGCCTTAAAAAATGTAAATAAATAAATAAATATTTTACAAAAGGCAAAAGTAAATTTAAAAGAAAACAAGAGTGTGAAGGCTTCTCTGACCCTCACTCGGTTTCTCCAGTGACATCTCTGCGGATGATCCTGGGAACATCACTTCCCGCCATTCCAGTGTTCTGGTTATAAGGAGGTCAGGAGGGTTTTGCTGGCTCGCATTTCAGGAAGCCTGAGTGCATTAGCATATGCAAAGCGCCTGGGTCACCGAGAGCTGGTAAAAGCCGAGTCAGGGCTATCCATCATCTCCACTACTGTTAGAAGTCAGACTGAAGGACAAAAAAAGCAGGCAAGAGGATTTGGACATTCAAGGGAGGGAGCAGAAAACGTTCCTGGGCAGGAGAGAAGAGAGTAGCAATTTTGCCACCAGGCTGGGAGGAGTCCTGAGTCAGGAGAATGGCTTGGACTTGCCACGTGTGCACGTGTGCACGCTGGGGGAGCTAGGAAGCAGGTGAGGCACACCTGAGTGTCCTGGGGAGCGTTTTTCTTTTTTTTTTTTTAAAGATAGGAGCAGACCTATGTTTATTATTATTTTTTATTTATTTATTTGAGAGTGACAGGCAGAGAGAGAAAGAGGCAGATAGAGAGAGAACGGGCGTGCCATGGCCTCCATCCACTGCAAGGGAACCCCAGATACGCGCACCCCCGTGTGCACCTTGCTTATGTGGGTCTTGGGGAATCGAGCCTCTAACCGGGGTCCTTAGGCTTCACAGGCAAGCGCCTGATGGCTAAGCCATCTCTCCAGCCCATGGGGAGCATTTTGAAAATCAAGCAGCTTGGGTTAAGAGGCCAGGGATGAAGAAGGGGGGACAAAGGGAGGAAGAAAAAGAGGGAGAGCAGAAGGAAGAACTGATGTGAGAAAGAGAGAGAAGGAGGGAAGAAGAAGAGGGAGGGAGAGAGGGACTAGACTAGGCAGATGAATGATGAGAGTGTGGCTTGCTATGTACACGTGAACCATGTATGAATGTTGGACCAGGGAATAAACAAATGAGTAAATAATTGACTAAACTAAAGGCCCCTTTATTTTAGCTTTAAAACCCTGTTCTCTGAATGTTTTTCTTTTTAGCTGAAGTCTTGCTAAGCTGCCCGGGCTGGTCTGGAAGTAGCAACCCTCTTGCTTTAGTCTCCCAAGCTCTGGGGTTATAAGCAAGGGCTATCTGTCTAAATAATTGTGTGGGTTTTTTTTTTTTTTTTTTTTTTTGCGGGGTTGGGGGGGGTTCTCGAGGTGGGGTCTAGCTGTAGCCCAGGCTGGCCTGAAATTCACTATGGAGTCTCTGGCTGGCCTCAAATTCATGGTGATCCTCCTACCTCTGCCTCCCAAGTGCTGGAATTAAAGGTGTGCGCCACCACGCCCAGCTCGGTCTGAATATTTTAATAGCAACCAAGCAGAAGAGGTCTTCTGGGGGGACGGGGTTCTCAGTGGTGGTGCATTTGAGGACAGAGCCGAGTCACTGTGAGAGTGTGAACAATGTGACTGTGATTTTACAATTGGACTTTGCTGGCGAGACTGTGCGTGACATGAAAAGGTGAGGCCCACTTCATTCATGCCTCATTAGCTCCTCATAAGGACCAACCAGACAGACTGTAGTGTTAAAAATGTTGGGGCTAGAGAGGTTGCTCAGTGGTTAGGGAACTTGCCTGCAAAGCTGAAAGATCCAGGTTTGATTCCCCGGGACCCATGTAAAGCCAGATGCACCAAGTGGCACATGTGTCTAGAGTTCTTTTGCAGTGGCTAGAGGCCCTGGTGTTCTCTCTCTCTCTCTCTCTCTCTCTCTCTCTTCCTCTTTTTCTCTCTCTCAATTAAATAACTATTTTTAAAATGTCATTGCCATGGGGCTGGGGAGATGACTAGGTATGTAAGTGCCTTTGCAACTCAAGCATGAAGACCTGAGTTTCATCCCCAGCACCTACAAAAAGAGCCAGGACAGGACTGGAGAGATGGCTCAGCTGGTAAGGCGCTTGCTGGCAAAACCACATAGGCTCGGTTCAATTCCCCAGTACCCCAGTAAGGCCAGATGCACAAAGTGGCACATGGGTCTGGAGTTTGTTTGCCCATTCTCATTCTCTCTCTCTCTCTCTCTTCTTGCAAATGAATAAATGAAAATGATGAAAAACTCAGAAAATGCATGCCTGGACCCAGTGCTGAGGGAGAGTGGAGAGTGAGGAGGATCTCCGGACTTCACTGATCAGCCGGTGAAGATGAGCTCCAGGTTCAGTGAGAGATTCTGTCTTGAGGAAATAAGGCAGATGAGCAATAGAGGAGGAGACCCAATGTCTTCCTCTGATCTCCACACGTGTGTGCATGAGGTGTGCATAGCTGCACTTGAAAGGCCCAAGAATTCAGAAGCCCAGAAATACTATCACGCTCCAAAGGGAGCTTAAGCGGGCCCCTGCATGCCTCAAACTCCAGGCTTTACTCTCTGTTGAAAGCAAGTAAAGAATCCCTCTTCTCATTATATCAGAGCCCGCTCCTAATATAAAACTAGGTAAAAAGGGCATGAGATAGCCCTCAAGGATGGGAAATGAGTAATGAAGTGAACCGCTTATTTGGTTTCTGTAAATAGCCTGCACCATAAGCCTTAATAGCCCACACTGTAAGCCTTAGTAGCCCGCACCATAAGCTGTAGCAGCCTGCCTCAGACCACCAAGGTCATAGGAGGCTGATACCACACTCTGCTACCCCCACCCAAGGACCTGCGCAAATGCTGACCTCCAAGGTCATAAGAGAATGATTGGTCCACGAGGGGCTTGAACAAATTAAACTAATTGGCTTAGAAACTATGGGGTGGCACAAACTGACTGGCTCGCACCCCGCGGGCTCCTGATATTAGAAAATGATTGGTCTAATGCACAGGCTTTGTTAGAAACCCTATAAAAACTGTCCCGTTCCTGCATTCGGGGCTCTGCAGTCCTCTACCCCTGTGCGGTGTACGACTGTGGGCCCCAGCGTGCTTGGAATAAAAATCCTCTTGCTGTTTGCATCAAGACCGCTTCTTGTGAGTGATTTGGGGTGTCGCCATATCCGGGCAGAGCGTGGGGTCCTCGTTTTGGGGGTCTTACACACTCACACATCACACACTCACACACACTGTAGATAACACGCACACTATAGGTAACACACACACACACACACACACACACACAGTAGGTATCACACGAGCGCACACAAAGTCTGCCCACCTTCCTGTCCCTTTCACTTCCTCTTTTCCCGTTCCCCACTCGCAGCTTGGCTTGGGGACTCTTGTGGCGGGATCCTTTGATCACTCAAGCTTATCGTCATGGTCTCCCCGTCCTTTGTCCCCTTGGTGGGTACCTGGAAGACGGTGGGTGAAGAACGGTGGTGTTGAGGGTCGTGGAGGAAAGCCTAAGGTCGCAGAGTTTGGTAAAGGCTTCCGGGCATCATTCCTGGCTAGTGAACTCAGGTGGATGATGGCGTAAATGTTTATTTTAAGTGGCGGTGGGGGGGGGGTTGTGATTTATTTTTCAGGCAGAAAGTTTATACAGCTTGAGAGAATTATTTGGGAGGAAATGAGACCCATGGCATGCGATGCCTATGGGCCTTGTCTGCCTCCTGCTTTCTGCCCAGCTATGAAAATGAGAAGGTGTACCCACTTCCTCGCTGCCCCTTGCCACGGAACACCTGTCTGTCTCCCCATCTGCGCTCTGACGACAAGACTAGGGACTGTGTTGGAAAGGGCTCCGCGTTGCAGGCCCACGTGGTCCCCAGTGAAGGATAAATCGAAGCCAGTTTTGGTAATGAACCGGGTTCTCGAAAGGCATCGGGCTGCGTTGGCTGCGAGCCCTAACCCGCCCTGTCTCGCTCACCTGCGAGCGGATTCTGAGCCCCTCTCCCCGCTTCCAGATAGGATGGTGGACAAAATGTTCCCCGAAGTCCAACCCAACTCTAACGTGACATTTTAGGAAATAAAACATTGTGTGTGGCTGGAGAGATGGCTTAGCGGTTAAAGCACTTGCCTGCAAAGCCAAAGGACCCAGGTTTGACCCCCGCCCCAGGACCCACGTAAGCCAGATGCACAAGGGGGCGCACGCGTCTGGAGTTCGTTTGCAGTGGCTGGAGGTCCTGGCGCACCCATTGTCTCTCTATATCTGCCTATTTCTGTATCCCTCTCTACTTGCCTATTTCTGCATATTTCTCTCTCTCAAATAAATAAATAAAAATAAAACATGGTGTGATTGCATTCGCAATCTGCCTGGCAAGAGACTGCTTGTCTCCCTGGGACCCTGACATCATCAGTGGATGTCAATGGAGATGGCTCAGGGGTTAAAGGCACTTGCTTGCTCACAAAGATAGAAGGACTGGGGTGTACGTAGCTCAGTGACACAGCACTTGCCTAGCAGGTGTGAGGCCTTGGGTTCCACCCCTTTAAAAAAAATCCTTAGCCGGGCATGGTGGCATACGCCTATAATCCCAGCACTCAGTAGGCAGAGGTACGAGGATCATTGTGAGTTCAAAACCAACCTGAGGGCTGTAGAGATGGTTTAGTGGTTAAGTGCTTGCCTGTGAAGCCTAAGGACTCCGGTTTTGAGGCTCGATTCCCCAGGACCCATGTCAGCCAGATGCACAAGGGGGCGCACGCGTCTGGAGTTCGTTTTCAGTGGCTGGATGCCCTGGTGTGCCCATTCTCTTTCTCTCTCTCTCTCTCTCTCTCTCTCTCTCCCTATCTGCCTCTTTCTCTGTCTGTCACTTTCAAATAAATAAATAAAAATACAAACAAAAAAATTTAAAAAATAAAACCAACCTGAGACTACTTAGTGAATTCCAGGTCAGCCTGAGCTAGAGTGAGACCCTAATTCAAAAAAAAAATCCTCATTCAAAATGATGACAAAAGCCGGGCGTGGCACACGCCTTTAATCCCCGCACTCAGGAGGCAGAGGTAGGAGGATCCCTGTGAGTTCGAGGCTACCCTGAGACTCCATAGTGAATTCCAGGTTAGCCTGGGCTAGAGTAAGACCCTGCCTCAAAAATAAAATGGTGACAAAAAGCCTAGGGATGTAGCTCAACTGGTAGAGTGCTTGCCCACCATGTGTGAGGCCTTGGGTGCCATCCTTGGCATTGTGGAAGCCAAGCCTGGTGGTACATCCCTGTAATGCCAGCCCTGGGGAGGTGGACTTGAGATTCATCCTCATTTGCACAGGGAGTTACAGGTCAGCTTGGGTGACATGTAAAACCTGTTTCATGGCTCAAGAAATGGCTCAATGATTAAGACACATGCTTGTAAAGCCTAGTGACTTAGGTTCAAATCCCCGGCACCCACATAAAGCCAAATGCACAAAGTAGTGCATGCATCTGGAGTGCATTTGCAGAAACTAGAGGCTGTGGCCACACCCATCATTCATTTTCTCTTCTCTCTCTCTCTCTCTCTCTGCTTGCAAATAAATAAAAATATGTCTTAACAGCTGGAGAGATGGCTTAGTGGTTAAGGTTACTTGCCTGCAAAAGCCAAAGGACACAAGGTGGCACATGCATCTGGAGTTTGTTTGCAGCAGCTGGATGCCCTGGCTTGCTCTCTCTCTTTCTCTCATAAATAAAAATAAGATAATTTTTTAAAAACCTGTCTCAAAAAAAATACTACTTTCAAATGGTGAGAAAAATAAACAGCATCCTCCTTATTCATGATTTTGCTTTGTATAATTCCAGTTACTTGCAGCCAACTACAATCAGACATAGTTCCTTTCTGTTAAAATCTGGCCAGGTGCACCAAGTGGTGCATGCACCTGGAGTTCATTCACAGTGGCTAGTCGACCTGGTGTGTCAGTCCCCCGCCCCACACACCTTTGTCTCTCTCCTTGCAAATAAATAAATAAATAAAATGTTTTGTATTAAAAAAAAGAAAGAAAGAAAGAAAGTCTGAATACTTTCATTGTATGGATGTACCTTTCTCCCCAGTGTGACCAAATACCAGACAAAAACAAGGGACAGGAGGAAGGGTTTATTCTGGCTCCTGGCTCGGTGGGAAAGGCTGGTGGCCAGGACAGGTTGCCATGGGCGTGGGAGTTTGCAATCAGCTTTCTCACATCTTGGTGGATCAGGAAGTAGGGACAGTGTGGGCAGGAAGTGGAATGTGATCATAACCCAGCCCTGACAGCCACACCTCCTGCCTGAAATGTCAGATGTTAATGAATTTTAAATAAGCTCTCTGTTTTCTATATATACAAACCATGCCACCCATGGAGGTCATGTGTTAAAATACAGGAGCCTGTGAAGGACAGTTCATATTCAGACTATAACATGCCTTCTGTTTAATTACTCATCTTTCTCCTTTTCTTTCTTTCTTTTTTTTTAAATATATATATATATATATATATATATATATATATATATATATATATATATATATATATAGAGAGAGAGAGAGAGAGAGAGAGAGAGAGAGAGAGTAAGGTCTTGCTCTAGCCCAGGCTGACCTGGAACTCACTCTGTAACCCAGGCTCGTTTTAAAGTCACTGCAATTTTGCTACCTCAGCCTCCAGAGGGCTGAAATAAAAGCATCACGCACCACCCCTCGCTTTATTCTGTGAGGAGAGAGAGAGAGAGACTGAGTGTGGGCATACTGGAACCTCTTACTGTTGCAAATAAACTCCAGACACATAAGCCTCTTTGTGCATCTGGGTCCTAGGGAATTGAATCCCTGGACTAAAAGGCTTTACAAACAAGCACCTTTAACCACTGAGCCATTGAGACAAATGAACTAATAACCAGAGTTGCCAAGGAGCATCAGACTAGCTCTGCCTCCCATCCTCTTAGGTAGGTGGGGATCGCTGTGCCACTTTGCAGGCAGCTTAGGTGGGTTCTGGGGAATGAAACCGGCCTAGCAAGCTTTGCAAGCAAGTGCCTTTAACCGTGGAGGCATCTCCCCAGTCCCCTTTCACTCTTTGAACCGATGTCAGAATACATTCCACCTCGATTTCGTTAGCTGGGGGAGTAGAGGTGTGCAGATAGCTCTTCAAATCCACTTTCATTTCTTCTGAGGTTATACCTAGAGGGGGAATTAATTGGTAGATCGTGTGGTGATTCTACCTGAACGTGGCCCCCAGCTGGTGGCGCTGTTTTGGGGGAGGTTGTGAAACCTTTGGGAAGTGGGCTCCTGCTGGGGGTGGTGGGGGTCGGGCCTCGAGGATTGTGAAACCATGAGCCAACATCACCCTCTGCCCGCTCAGTTGCCTCTGCTGGGTATTTTGTCAACGCAGTGAGGAAGTGTTTAATACATGTTAGCCCAGCATCCGTGAGTGACTGCCCCCCAGCCCCCTCCCCAAGCCTCCATGTTTCTGGTTGTGGAATGGAGGTGATGAGAAATGAAAAGTCACCCACACAGACACCCGAGAACGCAGAACACCCCCTCACACACACTCACACCCATCAGGCAGTCTGCTCTGATTCTAGAACACAACTGGCCATGTGATCTTGGGCAAGAATGTTAAAACTCTGATCTTGGCTCCCTTGTCTACAAAAGGGTGAAACAGCGCCATCATGGGATTTGACAGAGAGTCAACATGGCATTAGAGGGTTAGGGAAGCATTTGTAAGAGGGAATCAAACAAGTTTTTAAAAAATTTTTTCTTTATTTTTCTTTATTTATTTGAGAGTGACAGAGAAAGAGGCAGTTAGAGAGAGAGAGAGAGAGAGAGAGAGAGAGAATGGGCGTGCCAGAACCCCCAACCACTGCAAGCAAAGATGCCTGCGCCCCCTTGTGCATCTGGCTAACTTGGGTCCTGGGGAATTGAGCCTCGAACCGGGGTCCTTAGGCTTCACAGGCAAGCACTTAACCACTAAGCCATCTCTCTAGCCCTCAACTACGTGTTTATAATCCTTCAGAGTTTCACACTGAAAGGACATATTTTCTTTTTCTTTTTTATTTATTTTATTTTTTAAAATTTAATTCTTTTCTTTTTCTTTTTTAATTTTTTATTTTTTTAAATTTTTATTAGCATTTTCCATGATTACAAAAAAATATCCCATGGTAATTCCCTCCCTCCCCACCCCACACTTTCCCCTTTGAAATTCCATTCTCCATCATATTACCTCCCCATCACAATCATTGTTATTTATTTTATTTTTTGTGCTGGCGATGAGCCCCAGGTCTTCCTTCACGTACTAAACACACCGTCACCGAGCAGCGTCCCCAGCCTGCTCACAGCGTAGTTTTTCGGCTCCTATAAATTTCCCTGCACGCTCAAGGATTGAAAGATAATAGCCTGCCGTATGGCTAGCCTGTTTCTCTCTCCCAGTGGGTGTACTGAAAATTCTGTTATAAGCCAGTCACAGTCACAGGAAGCTGACTCTGTCTTCCCACCCAGCCTTCCTTTTTGTGTGTTTGTTGGTTTGTTTTTGCGTACATGCATGCATGTGTGTGTGTGTGTGTGTACGTGCAGATGCGTGTACCCTGTGTGTGCACAGGTGAGAGCCAGAGGAGAACGTTGACTATCCCCCTCTATTTCTCGTCTGTGGGTTTGTTTTTATTTTTTTAATCATAGTTATTTGAGAAAGTAAGAGAGGAAGAGGCAGATAGAGAGAGAATGGGCGCACCAGGGCCTCCAACCACTGCAAATGAACTCCAGACACATGCGCCACCTTGTGCATCTGCCTTACGTGGGTCCTGGGGAACTGAACGGAGGTCCTTTGGTTTTGCAGGCAAATGCCTTAATAGCTAAGCTGTCTCTTCCACCCTTTGTTTTTATTTACTTATTTATTAATTGGTCTTTTGAGGTTGTCTCACTCTAGCCCAGGCTGGCCTGGAATTCACTATGTAGTCTCAAGGTGGCCTCAAACTCACAGGATCCTCCTACCTCTGCCTCTCGAGTGCTGGGATTATAGGCATGAACAACCATGTCCAGCTTTTTAAAATTTTTTATTTTAGAGAGAGACAGAGGGAGAGAGAGAGAGTTGGCATGCCAGGGCCTCAGCCACTGAACTTGAACTTTAGACGCGTGCTCCATCAAGCAGGCACATGCAACCTTGCACTTGCCTTACCTTTGTGCGTCTGGCTTACGTGGAATCCAGAGAGAAATCAAACATGGGTCCTTTGGCTTCGCAGGCAAGTGCCTTAACTGCTAAGCCATCTGGCTTTATGTGCGTCCTGGGAAATCGAGCCTGGGTCCTTAGGCTTTGCAGGCAAGTACCTTAACCACAAAGCCACCTCTCCAGCTCTCCAGTTTTTACATAAAATATTACAGTTGTCTTACATGTCTACCGTACGTAGGCACACAAACTGTTTTTAGAGTCAGTACATTCCCCACCTGCTGACATTTAGGTTAGCTCCACTTCCACAACTTAAAGAAAGTTTCCTTCGCTCGGTCTCTCTCTACACTGCTCCTGCATGGCTCCGAAGGGGGGGGCAGAGTGACGGGGCCTCAGGGACTTAAACACTGAGTGACTTAAGGTTTAGATCCTGGGACTCCTGCTGTTAGCTTGGCGTGTTTTCATCTACACTCTGTCAACACAAGGGGTCAGCCCGAGGTCCCAAGAAGTCCTCGATGATGTTGATGCTACCTGTGGCCCCTCGTTGACTTCTCCAGAGAAGAAAGGGGTCATTATGGGCCCGTAACCTACCATTTCCCTTCACTTCCTGCCACACTGGCGGGAAGGGAAGGCCCTGGGCCCCTGAGAGCTGATGTAATGATCCTCACGGCCCCCTGAGGTTGCCTCACACAGGAAGGAGGCAAAGACACAACAGGAAAGCTTTCTCTCCCACCCTAAATCCCCCATCTCCCCTACATCTGCCAGGAGCCCTCCCCATCCCCCACCTCCTGGGCAGAGGTGCCCTGGGGGTCAGCCCCTGGCCAGGCTCAGGCAGATGGTGACCATCCTGCACCTTCCTGTCCCCCTCTGGACCTGTGCACATTCGGTACCCCACGACACCCTCTGACCCGCTTCCCACGGCAGCCTGGACGACAGGAGGAGCGACAGTCCACTCAGTGATGAGTGTGGAGGAAGGACACAGCTGTCCGCGGATTCAAGCCTGAGGGTGACGCATGCAAGACTCCCTAGAGAAGGTCGCCGTCGCCCCTCTTCCAATCTTCCATAGACAGGAAGGAGGGACCATCAACACCCACGGCCGGTGAAGGGCAAGGTTTCAACCCCCAGTCCGCCAGGTCCTGGGTCCCCCTTTGAACAATGATTTGGCCATGAAGTGGGGTGCAGCGGCCACCGCATCCTGATACAGACTTTCTGAGGCCCATGCTTTGGAAAGGGGGCGGGGTGTCTGCCTCTCCTTCCAGACAACATGGAAGCCATGTGTCACGTTCCAAAATTTAAAAAAAGGCCAGTTGTGGCCTGGGGAGGTGGCCCGGCCCAGTGGGTAAAGTGCTTGTCCTACAAGTGTAAGGGCCTGACCTCGGGTCCCGTGTCCATGCCGAAGCTGGGCGTGATGGCGAACTCCGGTAATCCCACTGCTGGGCAGGGGAGGAGATGGGATCCCTTGGGTTCACTGGCCCAGCTGACTCCGTGAGCTCTAGGTTCAGCAAGAGACCCTGCCTCAAAGAATAAGGTGGAGAGAGATTGAGCAAGACACTCGAGATAGCCCTCTGACCTACACACACACACACACGTGCCCATGCGCATACAAACATGCACACATGCACACCACACACACACGCAAAGTAAATGAAAAGACCACTTTTGGAGGGAATTAATGCCTGGTACTAAAAACCTCATCAAAAGTCTATAGCTAGGGAGATCATAAGCCCGGGGTTGCGGGGGGGGGGGGGGCTACTACTGTTGTCTAGCTAAATGCATACATTATGCCCACCCAACTGTCCTCTAAACACTTAAGGCTATTCCCATATATTAATGCTACTTTCACCTATGGTTAGAGAAGCTTCTCTTTTTCTGATTCAGTGACCTCTGGGGTGACTCAAGACTCATCAAGGTGTTGAGAAGAAATGATAGTATAGTGTTCAGCACAGAGCGAGGCATCTCTACCACACCCTCCAAGGCTCAGGGACCATTGTGGAGGAGGTGGCAGAAAGAATGTAAAGAAAGAAAGAAAGGATGAAAAGAGATTTTGGCAGTGCTGGGGAGGGGGGTGAGCCCAGAGCCTTGTGCACAGTAGAACTCTACCACTGAGCTACATCCCTAGCCTTTAGGTAGGAATATCTCTTTATTCTGAAGCATTTAGGGATGAAATATGTCTCTATAATTTTAAAATGTTTGTGAAAGAAAGGTTTGTGCATATGTTTATATATGGATGCACAAAATACAAATGTGAAAGAATAAATATAGCCAGGCGTGGTGGCACACACCTTGAATCCTAGCACTCGGGAGGCAGAGGGAAGGGGATTGCCCTGAGTTTGACGTCACCCTGAAAATACCTAGTGAATTGCAGGTCAGCCTGGGCTAGAGTGAGACCCTACCTTGAAAAACCAAAAATAAAATAGAAAATAAAAACACTCAAAAAGAAAGAAAGAGCCAAAGGAACGGGAGGACCGGTTTGCAATACTGTCTTCCACACAGAAAGTGGCCTTGATACTCATGGCCTTGGGAGGCAGAGGTAAGTGGGTCGCCGTGAGTTCGAGGCCACCCTGAGATTTCATAGTGAATTCCAGGTCAGCCTGGGCTAGAGTGAGACCCTACCTCAAAAAAAATATATATATATTTTTTGAAGTTTTTAAATTTTATTTTTCATTTGTTTACTTGAGAGATAGAGAGAGTGAGTACGGGTGCACCAGGGCCTCCTGTCACTGCAAACTAACTCCAAACACATGTGCACAGAGTGCCATGTGTATCTGGCTTTATGTGGGTACTGGGGAATCGAACCCAGGCCATCAGGCAAATGCCTTTAACATCTGAGCTATCTCTTCAGCTCAAAAAAAGTGTTTTTATTTTGTTGTTGTTGTTCAGACTGGGCTTTTCTATGTGAGAGAGCAGGAGTGAGAGGCAGAGAGAACTGGCACTATAGGGATTCCAGCCACTGTAATAGAACTCCAGATGCGTGTGCCACCCTGTGCGCATGTGCAACTTTACACACTTGTTTCACCTTGTGCACCTGACTTACGTGGAACCTGGAGAGTTGTACATGGGTTCTTAGGCTTTGAAGTCATGTGCCTTAACCACAAAGCTATCTTTCCAGCCCATAAAATATTTCTTAAAATATATTTTATTTATTTATTTATTTGATACAGAGAAAAAGGCAGAGAGAGAGAGGGAGAGAATGGGCATGCCAGGGCCTTCAGCCACTGTAAACAACTCCAGATGCATGTGCCCCCTTGTGCATCTGATTTATGTAGGTCCTGCAGAACTGAACCTGGATCCTTTGGCTTTGCAGGCAAATGCCTTAACTGCTAAGCCATCTCTCCAGGCCTAAAATGGCTTCTTCTTCTTTTTCTTTCTTTCTTTCTTTCTTTTTTTTTTTTTTTAAAAAAAGACCAATTGAGCTGGGTGTGGTAGCAAACGCCTTTAATCCCAGCACTTGGGAGGCAGAGGTAGGAGGATCGCTGTGAGTTCTAGGCCACCCTGAGACTATGTAGTGAATTCCATGTCATCCTGGGCTAGAGTGAGATCCTACCTCAAAAAAACAAAAACCAACCAAACAAACCAAAGACCAGTTGGCCAGTTGTGTGGACCAGAAATGTTGGTTCACACCTGTAATTCCAACATTCAGGAAACAGAGGCAGGAGGATGGCAAGTTTGAGGCCACCTGAGCTACAGAATGAAACCTTTCCTCAAAAACAAACAGCTGACCTGGGAGATGAAACAGTGGTTATGGCACTTGCTTGCAAAGTTTCATGACCTGGGTTCAGTTCCCCAGTGCCCACGTAAAGCCAGATGCACAAGGTGGTGCATGCATCTGGAGTTCATTTTGCAGTGGCTGGAGGCCCTAGAGCACCCATTCTCTCCGTCTGTCTTCTCTCTATCTCTTTCTGCTTGCAAATAAATAAATAAAAATATTTTCAAAACAAAAAGCATGGGCTGGGAAAACGACTAGGTGGTTAAGGCACTTGCCTGTGAAGCCTAAGGACCCTGGTTCGATTCCCCAGGACCTACATAAACCAGATGCATAAGGGGGCACATGAGTCTGGAGTTCGTTTGTAGTGGTTAGAGACCCTGGAATGCCCGTTCTCTCTCTCTGCCTCTTTCTCTCTCTCAGATAAATAAATAAATAAAATAGTTTTTAAAAACCCATGCAAGGGCTGGAGAGATGGCTTAGCGGTTAAGCGCTCGCCTGTGAAGCCTAAGGACCCCGGTTCGAGGCTCGGTTCCCCAGGTCCCACGTTAGCCAGATGCACAAGGGGGCGCACGCGTCTGGAGTTCGTTTGCAGAGGCTGGAAGCCCTGGCATGCCCATTCTCTCTCTCTCCCTCTACCTGTCTTTCTCTCTGTGTCTGTCGCTCTCAAATAAAAAAAAAAAAAAAAAAAAAATTAAAAAAAAAAAACACATGCAAAACAAAAATAATAGAAGGAACAGAAAAGCAGCCCTTGTGCCGGAAGCGCTGGCTCGGAAAGGGAGGGTATCTGAGAGACCGTGAGCTGCTGGGTGGCTATTCACATGTCCCTCCCTCTGTGGCATGTTCCTGCCATTCCAGTTTGACACCCCGCATGCTCCAATTTGTCACAGATTTTTTTTCCCCCAAAACATGACACGTTATATTATTCCTAAGAGGTATATTTTTAGCCTAGGCCAAGTGAAACCTTGTTCTTGTTCTGTGATATGTGAGTAAACAGGCTTGGGAAGCTGTAAGAATGGATTGGAGGCTACGGGATTAAAAAAAAAATTTTTTTAAAGAATATATCTGTGGGGCCAGGTATCATGGCACATAACTTTCTTCCCAGCACTCGGGAGGAAGAGCTAAGAGGGTCGCTGTGAGTTCGAGGCCAGCCT
Organism: Jaculus jaculus; assembly: GCF_020740685.1. Classification (NCBI taxonomy): domain Eukaryota; kingdom Metazoa; phylum Chordata; class Mammalia; order Rodentia; family Dipodidae; genus Jaculus; species Jaculus jaculus. The sequence continues at coordinate 21,285,927 of NC_059114.1, read as the reverse complement.
GGGACTACAGAGTGAATTCCAGGTCAGCCTGGCGTACGGCAAGACCCTATCTTGAAAAAAAAATACATTAATTAAATAAATAAAATAGATAAATCAATAAATACATGTGTACTGAACATGTCCAGACTTCTGTCCCATGTCATTCTTCCCTACAACACTGTCCAACACCTGCCACAGTACTGACGGTGTAAGAGACTACCAGCCATCTAGAGACGGCTCAAAGTCTGAGCTAGAGAGAGGGCTCAGTGGTTTAGGCGCTTCCCTGCAAAGCCTAACAACCCAGGTTTAAGTCCCCAGTACCCATGTTAAGCCAGATGAACACTGGTGCATGTATCTGAAGTTCCTTTGCAGTGGCTGCAGGCCCTGACACACCCATTCTCCCTCTCTCTCTCCTCTCTATCTCTCTGCTTGCAAATAAGTATATATATATATATATATATATTTTTTTTTATATATATATATATATTTTTTTTTTTTTTTTGGTTTTTCGAGGTAGGGTCTCACTGTAGCCCAGGCTGACCTGGACTTCACTATGGAGTCTCAGGGTGGCATTGAACTCACGGCAATTCTCCCACCTCTGCCTCCCGAGTGCTGGGATTAAAGGCGTGAGCCACCACACCCAGCTTAATAAAAATATTTTTAAAAAAATAGGCTTAGCGGTTAAGGCATTTGCCTGTGAAGCCTAAGGATCCTGGTTTGAGGCTTGATTCCCCAGGACCCACATTAGCCAGATGCACACGGGGGCGCACACGTCTGGAGTTCATTTGCAATGGCTGGAGGCCCTGGCGTGCCCATTCTCTCTCTATTTTTGTCTGCCTCTCTCTCTCTCTCTCTCTCTGTCACTCTCAAATAAATAAAGAGAAATGAACAAAAAATATTTAAAAAAAATAAATAAATAATAGGGGCTGGAGAGATGGCTTAGTGGTTAAGGCATCTGCCTGCAAAGCCAAAGGATTCCGGTTCAGTTCTCCAGGACGTACCTAAGCCAGGTGCACAAGGGGGCGCATGCATCTGGAATTCGTTTGCTGTGGCTGGAGGCCCTGGTGTGCCCATTCTCTCTCTCTCTCTCTCTGCCTCTTTCTGTCTCTCAAATAAATAAATAAAATTTATTTTAAAAAATTAAAAATAAGAGCCGGGCATGGTGGCGCACGCCTTTAATCTCAGCACTCAGGAGGGAGAGGTAGAAGGATCGCCGTGACTCTGAGGCCAGCCTGAGACTACGAAGTGAATTCTAAGTCAGCCTGGACCACATTGAGACCCTACCTCGAAAAACCTAAATAAAGAAATAAAAATAAATAAATAAAGTCAACCTGTTATAATTAATCTAAAATAAAAATTAATATTAATATAAGCAATTAAAGTTAAAGCCCGATGTGGTGGCATACATCTGCGCTAGGGCAGTCAAGGCAGGAGGGTCAGTAGTTCAAGGTCAGGGGCGCAGTGATTCTGAGAGCAGCCTGGGCTGCATGAGACCCTGTCTCAGAACAAATAAGCAAACAAACAAGCAACAACAGTAGCAACAACAAAATCATAAAATATGTGGGCACATGCATGCTGGTTACAGGGACCACTCTGTCATTTTCTGTAAGGGGCTCGAGCATCTGCCGGGCTTAGTGACCAGTGGACGTGGGCTGTGGTCCCCCGCAGAGGGACCACTGTACGTGTGGGCTCTCTATACGGCAGGGACTGCTTGTATATAAATCTTCTATGAGAAAAGCAGGTCAGCGACTGGTAGCCGCGAGGTCAGTCCTTTCACAGGGCAAGCAAGGGCGTCTTCTTCACGGATCCCATCCCCACCACGCTCCTGCTCCAGTGAGAGCCCTGGGGACACTGACCCCCGCCTGGCCCCAGTGTCCTTTGCCCTCATCCTCATCCTCATGCTGGGAGCAGACGTCCCAGGCCCTTCCGCTACAACTCGGCACACAGCGTCCAGCTGCCTCGGGAGGCTCTCGGCCCAGTCCCCGGTCGCTCAGTGCAAAGGTCACTGAGGTCCCCTGAGAGTCATCACGCAACGGGACACAGGAGAGTCGATCAACAAATATTCCCCGTCACAGGCCACAGGGCAGAGGAGGGTCCCAGGGTTGGGCTAAACTCCAGCTCTCACTTCTTGCAGTGTATGGTCGGTGACTGTCCCAGCCTTTGGTGTTGGGGGGGGGCTCCCCTGAAGGCCATAGGTCCCATGAAGATGACCTGTGGCTTGACCGGAACCCTCCTCAGGTCTGGGTGTGACCCCTACCTTGTGCTACAGCTCACAAGTGAGGGGTTCCTGAGGGGGTGGCTCTCCTCGTGTCCTCAGCCAGGTGTGAGAAGGGGGTCCCCACTGCCGGGTTCGCAGCGCCGTTTGATCTACTGGTGTTTGCTTCAGTGCATGCTGGTGCACCCCTATAATCCCACCACTTGGTCGGCGGAGGCAGGAGAATTGCAAGTTTGAGGCCAGCCTGGGCTACATGGTGAATTTCAGGCCAGTCTGGAATATATATAGTCTCAAGACTCAAAAAGAAGAAAAATAAGCAAAAGATAAAGAAAGATTGAAGCAGGCGTGATGGCTCACATCTTTAATCCCAGCACTCAGGAGGCAGGCTACGGAATGAATTCCAGGTCAGCCTGGGCTAGAGCAAGACCCTACCTCAAAAAAAAATTTTTAAAAGAAAGAGTCAATTAATAAAGCTAATGCTGTTCTAGATCCTACCATTTGCTTTAAAAGGGTTTGTTAGACTAGCCTAAAAATGTTATCATTTTAACCATTGTTGGTTTGTCTGGTTTTGTTGACACAGGGTCTCATGTAGCCCAGGCTGGCTACATAACCTTGAACTCACTGTGTAGTGGAGGCTGGCCTTTGAACTCCTAATCCTGCCTCCACCCGCAAATGCTGGAGTTACAAGCACGCACCACCACATCCGACTCCATTTGTAATCTCTCTGTCTCTCTCTTTTTTCTTTTTTCCAAGGTAGGGTCTCGCTGTAGCCCAGGCTGACCTGGAATTCACTACATAGTCTCAGGATGGCCTCGAACTCAAGGTGATCCTCCTACCTCTGCCTCCTGAGTACTGGGATTAAAGACGTGCACCACCATGCCCGGTTTGTAATCTCTTCTACTGAGGAAATGTTCTCTAGTTTAAGTATCAAACACCTCAATGGACTGTTAAGTTACAACTGATTTCTTGCCGGTGCTGTGTTGTGGTTCTCTGATTGTACATTAAAGGTTTTTACAGTAAAATGAGCTAATGTAAAATATTGCTTTATGCCTTAATAAAAACATCAGTTCTTGGGCTGGAGAGATGGCTTAGCGGTAAGGTGCTTGCCTGTAAAGCCAAAGAAGCCAGGTTTGATTCTCCATGACTCACGTAGGCCAGATACATATGGTGTCCCATGCTTTCGGAGTTTGTTTGTGTGCCCATTCTCATTCTCTCTCTCAAATAAATAAAAATAAGAATAAAATGTTTACAAAAAAAATTGTCTTTTAAAAGAAAAGAAATGAGGGCTGGAGGGATGGCTTAGCGGTTAAGGCATTTGCCCATAAAGCCAAAGGACCCAGGTTCAATTCTGCAGGACCCACATTAGCCAGATGCACAAGGGGGTGCACACATCTGGAGTTCATTTACAATGGCTGGAGGCCCTGGGGCACTCATTCTCTCTCCTGCCCCCTTTCTCTGTCAAATAAATAAAAATAAAATATTTAAAAAGAAAGAAAAAAGGAAATGATGGGTGGGGGAGATGGCTCAGCAGTTAAAGACGCTTACTTTCCAAGTCTTTGGGCCAGGGCTCAATTCCACAGCACCCATGTAAAGCTACTGCAAGGGGGCACATGTGCTTGTTATCCCAACGCCCTACCACAGTGGGAGGTAGAGCCAGGAGAATCTTAGCTCCTAGACTAGCTAGTCAACTTTCATTTGCAGTCTAGCTGTTCATCTGCAGCTGAAAGGAGAGATGGTTTAGTGGTTAAGGCACTTGCCAGCAAAGCCTAAGGACCTAGGTTCAATTTCCCAGGACCCATGTTGTGGTGGTTAAATTCAGGTGTCCCCCATAAACTTAGGTGTTCTGAATGCTAGGTTCCCAGCTGATGGAGATTTGGGAATAAATGCCTCCTGGAGGGAGTGTATTGTTGGGGGCAGGCTGATGGGTGTTATAGCCAGTTTCCCCATGCTAGTGTTTGGCACACTCTCCTGTTGCTATGGTCCACTTTATGTTGGCCAGGGGGTGAAGTCCACCCCTGCTCATGCCATCGTTTCCCCCTGCCATTGTGGAGCTTCCCCTTGAGCCTGTAAGCCAAAATAAATCTCTGTTTCCCACAAGTTGCTCTTGGTTTGGTGATCTCTCCCAGCAATGCAAATGTGACTGCAACAGTAAAATGGTACCAGGAGTGGGGTTTCTACAAAACTTCTGACTGTGTGGCTTTGGCCTTTTTGGAGCTGGTTTTCAAGAGGAATGTGGAAGGGTTTGAAACCTTGGCCTAAGAGATGCCTTGAAGTGCTGTAAATACAGCTTAACAGACTATTCTGGTCAGAGTTGAAAGACCTAAATGCAATAAGAACTATGGACTGTGAGGTTTGGCTTATTGGGGTGAGAAAGAGCTTTGCTTGGATTGGGCTAGCAGTTTGTGTGAAGCTTGCTATTATGCCTGGTTCCTGAGAAGTTATGCAGGGTTGTTCTTCATAGAAATGGTCTGGTGTGAGCAGAGGGATATAGTACAGAAAAAAAAGAAATCTTTGGGCCTTAATTGCTGCCCATTCACCTGCAAATTGTTTGAGAGACTACAACCATTGAGATTGAGCCAGCTGACCTGCACTGAGGCAACAGGAAGAATTTAGACTCTTCTGAAGGGGCCTGAGTACTCAGGAGTGTCCTGTTCTTCAAAGTCTGCTTTATTCCCTCCTGGATTAACAAATTGGCACCCTCCCTGGTCTTGTGGAGTATAAGAAATGCAGAAAAGAGAGGGTCATTGAGTATGCAACACAGTCTTGTGTTTTGGAAATGGCCATGGGTAGTGTGAAGCAGGTTTGCTGGTTGCCTCCATGGGGCCATGAGGTTGCAGTGGAGACCCAGTGGAGATGCTGGGACCACGAGATGGCTGCTAAGGAAAGCTGCCGGCCTGATGAAATTTTCCAGGACTATGAGTAGCCTGGCTAGTGGGGTAGAATTGCAATGTCAGAAACTTGTCGCTGGTTAGAATTATCAGACTTGGAGATTTGTCACTGGCTATAGAGTTGTTGGACTTGGAGTTACAGAGTTTGATGTTTGCCCTGGGTTGTTTTAAATCTTGTATTGGTTGAATATTTCTTTGCTATGCCCAATGCCATCTTTTGCAGTGTGAGTGTTTATTCTATGCCACCATGGGTTTGGGGGGAACTTTTTTGGTATTATGGCTCAGTTAAAAGACCTTAGACTATGGGGAGGTATGAACATCATTGAAATTGATAAAAGCATGGGGACTTTTAAAGTTGGACTGAATGCATTGTATTTTATATCATGTATGGATATCAGTTTATGGGGGCTAGGGGCAGAATGTGGTGGTTTGATTCAGGTGTCCCCCATAAACTTAGGTGTTCTGAATGCGAGGTTCCCAGCTGATGGCAATTTGGGAATTAACGCCTCCTGGAGGCAGTGTATTGTTGGGGGTGGGCTTATGGGTGTTATAGCCAGTTTCCCCACCCCAGTGTTTGGCACACTCTCCGGTTCCTGTTGTCCACCTTATGATGGCCAGGGGGTGATGTCCACCCTCTGTTCATGCCATTGTTTCCCCCCTGACATCCTGGAGCTTCCCCCTTGAGTCTGTAAGCCAAAATAAACCTCTTTTTCCCATAAGCTGCTCTTGGTTGGATGATTTCTACCAGTAATGTGAACCTGACTGCAACACATGTTAAGTTAGATGTACAATGCACTGCATGCATCTAGAGTTTGTTTGCAGTAGCTGGAGACCCTGGTGCTCCCGTTTCCCTGCCCCCCGACACACACACCCCAGCCCTCAAATAAATAAATAAAATTTAAAAAAAGAGAAAGTGAGCCGGGTGTGGTGGCACACACCTTTAATCCCGCACTTGAGAGGCTGAGCTAGGAGGATCACTGTGAGTTCAAGGCCACCCTGAGACTATAGTGGGAGTTACAGGTCAGCCTGGGCTAGAGTGAGACCCTACCCTACCTCGAAAAACCAAGAAAGAGAAAGAGAGAAGAGAGAGAAAGCGGAACACTTACACCTCAAAGTTGTCCTCTGACCTCCACATACACACCTGCACACACACATGTAAATACATAAATAAACAATTCTGAAAAAGATTCACTGGCCATGCATTTGGGAGGAAGAGGCAGAAGGATCAGAATTCTGTTCAAGGCCATCTTTGAGTTGGAGGCCAGTCTGGCCTACATAAGACTCTGTCTCAAAAAAAAAAAAAAAAAAAAAAAAGAAATCTGAAGTAAGTCAGTAGATAGATGATAGAGAGATATAGTTAGACGGTAGATAACTAACAGATGATGGATGGATGGATGGATGGGTAGGTAGATAGATGAACTCTGTGTTAGTATTTGTGTACAGGACCTGGATGTCAGGACAGTTTCACATGGGAACCCTTGCAGTAAGGGGTCCTTGGCAAGCAGGGATCAGGGTGCACTCGGAGACCAAGGTGAGGGGCCATCAAGATAGCTAAGGGGAGAATCACCTGGACACAGAGCTGAGAACTTACAGAGAAAATGCATGTTATTTGTGACATGAGTAAGTAACCTATTTGCAAGTTCACGTCTTCATTTCTATTCATCCATCCTCCACAGATACAAGCACACAGTTTTGCTTTCACAGCATGATTTGCAGCCAAGAAAAAATGGAAGGGCAACCTGGCGTGGTGACGCATACCTTCTTTAGTCCAACACTTGGCAGGCAGAGGTAGAGGATCGCTGTGCGATTGAGGCCAGCCTATGAACACACAGTGAATTCTAGGTCCGCCTGGGTTAGAGTGAGGCTCTACCTCAAAAAACCAAAACAGAAAACCAGCAACATCCACTTCCATCAGCTGATTTGTGAAATCAACTTTAGTATGGAACATTACAGGGAGGTGGGGAAACGGGTAAATGAACTGCAATGGAAAAATGTCTGTCATATATTATTAATTTTTTTTATAAAAAGCAACTTACCAGAAAATGGGATTTTAAAAAAAGTGCTTTCTTTTTTTTTTTAAATAAAAATGAAGAAAGTGAATCACTGTTATTTCTTCTGGGAAGAGATTATATAGTATGCGAGACAATTTTGACTGTCTTCTGTTTACTTTCTCCTTTGTACTTTTACAATGATCTCTTACTGTTTTCATAGTAAAACCAAGAAGACAAAATTACATACATAATAAAACCCCAACTTCTCGGCTGGGCAAGGTGTGGGCTGAGCAGATGCCCAGTAGGAGTATGATCAAGGGCTAGCTGGCTTTGAGTGGGAGGCGACCAGGACTCCTTCATGTCTGTTCTTCCAGGAGTGGCTGGATGGAAGATGCTGGAATGTTCTGTTGGTCCTGGTGATCACAGCAGTGTGGGACATGGCTTGACCTCAGCTCTTTCCTCCCTGATGCAAGGTCCTCCTCGGCTCCTAGCCGAGCTCTCTCTCTCTGCTTGCAAATAAACAAGATAAAATAAACAATCTAAAACACCACATATTTATTTTATTTTATTTACAAGCAGAGAGAGGGGAGAGCGAATGGGCGCACCAGGGTCTCTAACCACTGCACACCAACTCCAGATGCATGTGTCACTTTGTGCGTCTGGTTTTATGTGGGTACTGGGGAACCAAACCCAGGTCATCAGATCTTTTTCAGGCAAGTGCCTTAACCGCTGAGCAATCTCTCCAGCCTGATCCTGCAGCTTTGAGCCCCACACTGTGAAGTTGGTTTGGCACAAAGCTAGTGACACCTTTGTCTCCCTATCAGAGCCCTAGACAAAGACAAGGCCTGGCTTGGGATTTGAAACAGCGGCCGTGTGAGGTGAGGTAAGAAGACCCAATACCCAAGTGAAAGAGCTTAAAGAGAAGAACTACTTACTTGACTCACAGTTTCAGAGGGATCAGCCCACCATAGAGGCAGGGTGTGGCAGAATAGAACAGTTTTGTGGTGGCCAGCAAGCAGAAAAAATAGAACACAAGGGCTGGAGAGATGGCTTAATGGTTCAGGTACTTGCTTACAAAACCTAAGGAGCCAAGTTCGATTCCCCAGGACCCATGTAAAGCCAGATGCACAAGGTGGCGCATGTGTCTGGAGTTCATTTGCAGTGTGGCTAGAGGCCCTGGAGTGCCCATTCTTTCTCCCTCCCATTCTCTCCCCCCTCCTTCTCTCTTTCTTTCCCTCTAATTGCTTCTCTCTCTCTCTCTCTCTCTCTCATAAATAAATAAAAATATTTTTAAAACATAAAGGGGGCTGGAGAGGTGGCTCTGTGGTTAAAGCATTGCCTGCAAGGCCTAAGGCCCCAGGCTCAACTCTCCAGTATCCATGTAAAGCTAGATGTACAAGGTGGTGCATGCATTGGAGTTGGATTGTGGCGGCTAGAGGCCCTGGCATGACCATTCTCTCGATCTGCCTCTTTCTCTCTCTCAAATGTGTAAATAAATAAAATAATTTTAAAAGAAAAAATAAAGAAGGGGGCTGGAGAAATGGCTTAGTGGTTAAGGCATTTGCCTGCAAAGCCTAAGGACCCAGGTTCAATGCCTCACGTCCCACATAAGCCAGATGCACATGGTGGCATATGTGTCTGAAGTTTGTTTGCAGTGGCTAGAGGCCCTGGCGTGCCTATTCTCTCTCTCTGTCTTTCTCTCCCCCTCCCTCCCACCCCTCTCTCTGTCTTAAGTAATAAATAAATAAATAAATATCTTTAAGATAATAAGAATAAAAAATTGGGTGTGGTGGCACACGCCTTTAATCCCAGCACTAGGGAGGCAGAGGTAGGAGGATCGCTGTGAGCTCAAGGCCACCCTGAGACTCCATAGTGAATTCTAGGTCAGCTTGGGCTTCAGTGAAACCCTACTTCGAAAAACCAAAAAAAAAAATAAATAAATAAATAAATTAAATAAATAAATTAAATAAATAAATAAATAAAATAAAGGAGGGCTGGAGAGATGGTTAAGGGGTTAGCCTGCAAAGCCAAAGGATCCAGGTTCAATTCCCCAGTACCCATGTAAGCCAGATGCACAAGGGGGTGTATGTGTCTGGAGCTCATTTGCAGTGGCTGGAGGGTGCCCGTTCTCTATCTGCCACTTTCTCTATGTCTCAAATAAAATAAAATACCCGAGATAATCAATTTACAAAGAGAAAAGTTTCCAGGCCATAATCAGGGGAGACCACTGCTTTGGGTACAGAGTACGCGCTGGGGCAAAACTGCCCGCTTCACCACGAGCCAGGCTGCGAGAGGGTGAGGAGAGAGCTAAGGCCCCACAATTCCCCTTGAGGGTGCCCAGGAACCAAAAAATCCTACAAAGCTCCCCAGGGTTCCACCGTCTCCCCACGGCGCCCCCCTGTGGCCCAAACCAGAGCCGAGGACTTGGCCAAGGTCGCAGAGCAAGCCAGGGGAGCCAGGCTTCCTACCCCAGCCCTCTCCCCTGCCTCCCGGCAGTCACCTACCCCAGAGGAACCTGGGAGGGAAGAATAGATTCTTCAGCACCCATCAGACCACGGCACCCAAAGGTGAGTTCTCCAAAGACAAGGCTTGCTTTGTTGGGGTGTATTTTCTCAGCGCAGAGCAGGCTAGGACGCATTCCCATCTCCTTGCGCTGCTGTATTCCTTGGAGAGGGCCCGGATTGTGGGAATGGGATCTGCTGAGTGTGGGAAGATGTTTGCTTGGAGGCCTAAGGTTTTATGGGAATTCTTTCATCTCTGGGGACCCACAGAGGTCCTCTCAGAGACCCTCCTGTACGTGCTGCTGAACCTAGATGGAGGTTTGCGGTGGGAACGTCCAAACCCAAGCATTTCCGCTTCCATCCCATGCCCTCCACTGAACCTTGGCCACAAACCTAAACGCTACCAAGAAACAGCCTCTGGAGATAAAACCTTATCGACGATGACTACTGAGAACGTCCCCTACGTGGGGACTGATGGGTCTCGTGGCCTTGCGTTATCTGTTTCACGCGTGGGAAAACTGCGGCTCGCAGCCGCTGAGAAGTGGGGGGGCTGGAGTTTGAACGCAGCTCCATCTGATTTGAGAGCTTTGCTTTTCCTGGCTGGGAAGGCTCCTCGGAGGAGACGGCACTGGCCGCACACGCATAAGGACCTGAGTTTGGATCCCCAGAAGTCATGGAAGGCAGGATTCAGGGCTAATTCAGGCCTGGAGAGGTGGCTCAGTGGTTAAAGGAACTTGTTTACAAAGCCTGATGGCCTGGGTTGGAATTCCCCAGTACCCATGTAAAGCCAGATGCACAAAGTGGTGCATGCGTCCGAAGTTTGTTTGCAATGGCAGGAGGCGCTGGCGCACTCATTCTTACTCATTCTCTTTCTCTCTCCCTCTCTCCGTCTCCCTCCTCTCTTTCCCCCTTGCAAATAAATAATAAGAGAAAATAGCCGGGACTGGGCTTGGTAGCATAAACCTTTAATCCCAGCACTAGGGAGGCAGAGGTAGAAGGATTGCTGTGAGTGTGAGGTCAGCCTGAGACCACATAGTGATTTCCAGGTCAGCCTGGGCTAGAGGGAGACCCTACTTTGAAAAGCCAAAAAGAACAAAAGGAAAAACCAGGTGTCGTAACTCTAGCCTTTAATCCCAGCACTCAGGAGGCGAAAGTAGGAGAAATGCTGTGAGTTTGAGGCCAGCCTGAAACTGGATAGTGAATTCCAGAAGTAGAAATGCTGGGAGTTTGAGGCCAGCCTGAAAATGGATAGTGAATTCCAGGTCAGCCTGGACTAGAACAAGACCCTCCCTCAAAAATAATTAAAAATAAATAGAAAGACTGGTTCTCCTGCAGATAAACCACATGATGACGACACAGAATGCCTAATGTGGTGGTGCGCTCAGGAGGTTGAGGTCCATGAGTTCAAAGCCAGCCTGAGCTATGTAACAAGAACCTGTTAGAAAGGAAGAAGGAATCCCCGGCGTGGTGGCGCACGTCTTTATTCCCAGCACTCAGAAGGCACAGGTAGGAGGATCACTGTGAGTTCAAGGCCACCTTGAGACTACATAGTGACTTCCAGGTCAGCCTGGGCTAGAGTGAAACCATACCTTGAACACCCCCTCCCAAATAAAAGGGCTAGAGAAATGGATTAGCGGTTAAGGCACTTGCCTAAAAAGCTCAGGGACCCAGGTTTGATTCCCCAGGACCCACATAAGCCAGATGCAGAGGCTGAAGGCCCTGGTTTGCCCATTCTGTCTCTCTCCCTCTTCCTCTCTCTTCTCTCCCTCTCTCAAATAAATAAATAAATAAAAATAAAGTATTTAATACAAAAAGAAGAAGGAAGCTTTGAGTGGGCACATAGCAATCACGTGACCCCTCTGGCTGTCGCTCAGGGGTAGGTTGTGTGAGGACCTGGGTTCATTCCCAGTTCAGCAAAATTGTCCTGCCTCTCTTTGGCCATGGTAGCCTATGTCTGTGATCCCAGCATTTTGGAGGCAGAGGCAGGAGGATTATTGAGGGTTGGAAGTCATCCTAAGCTGTATAGTTCCAGGCCAGCCAGGGACTGTGTTCTCTGTAGAGTGGGATCTCTTCTCAAAGAAAAAAAAAAGTAATAAATAAATGAATAGATTGGTGGATGGATGTATGGAAGGATGGCTAGACAGATAGGAAGGCAGATAGATGAGAGATAGATGGATAGAGGATAGATTGGATAAGTAATAGATTTGAGGGTGGAGAGAGTGTGGCCAGCCTAGGGCTGTGTACTTTGTAGACTGAGATCTTTCCGCAACAACAACAACAAAAAAACAAAGCAAACAACAAAAAAACTCACAACAGAGTCATAATGAATAAATAAGGAGATAGATGGATGGGTAGATGATAGCAGATAAGAAATAGATCTAGGGGTGGAGAGATGGCTTAGCGGTTAAGCGCTTGCCTGTGAAGCCTAAGGACCCCGGTTCGAGGCTCGGTTCCCCAGGTCCCACGTTAGCCAGATGCACAAGGGGGCGCACGCGTCTGGAGTTCGTTTGCAGTGGCTGGAAGCCCTGGCGCGCCCATTCTCTCTGTCTACCTGCCTGTATCTGTATCTCTCTCTCTCTGTCTCTGAAATAAAAATAAAATATTAAAAAAAAAGAAATAGATCTATGGGTGGAAACAACGTGTAATTCGATTAAATTCGGGTTCTGCCTGGCCAGTCAAGTAAACCTGGGGCATTAGCGTCTGTGAGCAAAGGAAGGCGTGACGGCGTAGGTGGTGGTCAGCGGATTCTCCCAGAAAGGATGGCTGGCTGGGGGACGGCGGCAGTGGAAGAACACTGCCACCAGGGGGCAGCAGAGCTCCAGCAGACTCTGCGGGCCTCGCAGCTTCCAGACCTTATGGCCTGGCTCTCTGCAGACCTCAAAGGTCTGACGGGCCTGGCAGTTTGTGTGGTTTGATCATAGACAGAAGGAAATTGCAGGCGCCTCTTGGTTTAAGCAAAGCTAATTGTTCGAGAGGCCCAGACGCCTGGAATCAGATAAAGCCAGCTGTGTGACTTTGTTTGAGCCCCTCATCTTTAAAATATAGATAATGACGGTTGGGGGGGCGGATTACAGCACTGTTGTAAAAATTAGATGAGATCATGCAAAACAAAGATCAAGAACATCTGATTTTTTTTTCCATTGAAAGTTTCTTTTTTTAAAATATTTTTTTGTTCATTTTTTATTTATTTATTTGAGAGCGACAGACACAGAGAGAAAGACAGATCGAGGGAGAGAGAGAGAATGGGCGCGCCAGGGCTTCCAGCCTCTGCAAACGAACTCCAGACGCGTGCGCCCCCTTGTGCATCTGGCTACCGTGGGACCTGGGGAACCGAGCCTCGAACCAGGGTCCTTAGGCTTCACAGGCAAGCGCTTAACCGCTAAGCCATCTCTCCAGCCCTGAAAGTTTCTTTTATAAAGTACTTGTGCTGAGGAGATAGAGGCCTCAGTGGTTAAAGGTGCTTGCTTGTCAGCCCTCCAACCAGAGTTCTATCCTCAGAACCCAGGTGAAGCCTGACCCAAAGGTCTGAAGCAACATGCATCTGTGATCCCAGCAATGCCCTGCTGCCATGGCCAGAGTGTGGAAGCCGGCAGGAAAACAAGAGAACCTGCCTCCAGAGACAGTGGACCAGCCAGATGTGGTGGCACAAGCCTTTAATCCCAGCACTTGGGGAGGCAGAGGTAGGAGGAGCGCTGTGAGTTCGAGGCCAGCCTGAAACTACATAGTGAATTCCAGGTCAATCTGGGCTAGAGCGAGACCCTACCTTTAAAACAAAAAACAAAAACAAAAAAAAACCCAAACAAGCAAAAAACAGACAAACAAGAGATGGTGCAGGAAGAGACGCGCCCACACAGGCTGCCCTCTGACCCCACCCACGTGGTGTGACGTGCACACCCACCCACATGTACATGATACATATGTACACGCAGGCACATGTGCACACAAGCAAATAAATAATACAAAATACCTTTTTGGGGGAGGAAGTTTCGAGGTAGGGTCTCACTCTAGCCCAGGCTGACCTGGAATGCACTATGCAGTCTCAGGGTGGCCTCGAACTTACTGTGATCCTCCTCCCTCTCGGGTGCTGGGATTAAAGGTATGCACCACCACACCCGGACAAAATATTTTAAAAGAATTGTTTTTTGTTTATTTTTATTTATTTGAGAATGACAGACAGAGAGAGAGAGAATGGGTGCGCCGGGGCCTCCAGCCACTGCAAACGAACTCCAGATGCGTGCTTCCCCTTGTGCATCTGGTTCCTCGGGAATCAAGCCTCAAACCAGGGTCCTTACACTTCACAGGCAAGCACTTAACCGCTAAGCCATCTCTCCAGCCCATCCCCAAATTTTTATTATTATTTATTTGAAAGGAGAGAGAAAGAGAGAAGATGGGCATGGCAGGGCCTCTTGCCACTGCCAACAAATCCCAGATGCATGCCCCCCACTTTGTGTATCTGCTTTATGTGGGGAATGGGGAATTACCTGGATCATCAGGCTTTGCACATAAGAGCCTTTAACCATTGAGCCAACTCTGCAGCCACAATAATATTTTTCCAAGAACTTGTTTATGGCAAAGAATTTACTGAGAGATATAATCAACGGCCTACACACAAATGATAACTGTGGAACTGTTTATAATAGTGGGGAAAATGAAAAAACTTGTAAGTCCAACAATAGGAAGCAACCAACCACACGGAATTGATGAACCTAAGCAGTTTCCATGTAGGAAATGCTGAGCTTGCGGCAGGTAGCTTTTACATTGGCATGAAGATAAAAGCAGTAATTACTTCAGTGTTTTGGAAACAGCCTCCCTTTTAGCCCAGGCTGGCCTCAAACTTGAGTTTCTTCTGCCTAAGCCTCCATCATGTGGGATAGCAGATGTGTGCCACCATGCCTGGCTGAGTAATTTATTATTGAACTCCAAAGAAATGAGGGCTGGAGAGATGGCTCAGAGTTAGAGGTACTGCTTGCAGGGCCCAACCACCCTGGGTTCAATTCCCCAGTACCCACATAAGTACAGATGCACAAAAGTGTCATAGGCATCTGGAGTTATGTACAGGGGCAAGAGGCCTTAGTGTGTTCATTCTTTTTCTCTCTCCATCCCCCTCCCCTCTTTTTCTGCTTGCAGATAAATTTATAAAAATATTTTAGGGGCTGGAGAGACCGCTTAGCAGTTAAGGCACTTGCTTGCAAAGCCAAAGGACCCAATTCAATTCCCCAGATGCACAAGGTGCCACATGTGTCTAGAGTTTGTTTGCAGTGGCTTGGAGGCCCTGGCATGCCCATTGTTTCTCTCTCTCTACCTGCATCTCTCTATATACCAAATGAATAAATAAATAAACTTTGCTTACTAAAAGAATATTTTAAATAAACAAATGAATGCAGCGGGCCAGCAACATACATTTAAAGTCACCGATGCATGTCAGTGTGCCATGTGCTCATCCGTGATGTCAGTTCTTACAGACTTTTGTAGTAAGTGTATCGGATATAAACGTGTAAATGGTGGTTATCTTGGGTGGTGGAGTTTTGCATGCACCACATACTTTCAGCTTTCTTTGCTATTATTGTTGTTATTTTGACAGTCTTGCTCGGTAGCCCAGACTTGTCTTAAACTCTTCATCCCCCTGCCTCGGCCTTCTGAGGCCTGAGGGATTACCAGGGTGTATCACCATACCTGGATGTGCTGGTTCTTTTTATGAAACTATTAGAAAGTAAGTTGAGCCAGGCATGGTGGCGCACACCTTTAATTCCAGCACTTGGGAGGCAGAGGTAGGAGAATCGCGGTGAGTTCGAGGCCACCCTGAGACTACATAGTGAATTCCAGGTCAGCCTGGGCTAGAGCAAGACCCTACTTTGAAAAACAAAATCAAACAGACAAAAAGAATTCTGTGATTGATTGGTTGATTTTTGATCCTGAAGTCATGAAACTCATCTCTACAATCAGAAAGGACCATTAGGGCTGGGTGTGGTGGTACACACACCTTTAATCCCTTGAGAAGCAGAGGTAGGAGGATCGCCATAAGTTTGAGGCCACCCTGAGACTACATAGTGAATTCCAGGTCAGCCTGGGTTAGAGCAAGACCCTACCTCAAAAAAAAAAAAAAAAAAAAAGGACCATTAGGGTTTTTATAATTGAAAAATAATCAACTGCAATCAAGACCCTGCATCAGACCTCAACAGTTGAGGCAAAAGGAAATGCTTGCCTAGCACGTACCAGGACCTGGGCTCCATTCCCAGCACTGCCAGGATAAAGTAAAAAGTCAAAGCCAGATAGGGTGGCACGCGCCTGTAATTCTAGCACTTGGGAGGCAGAGGCATGAGGATCACAAGTTCAAGGTTAGCCTGGGCTACATATCAAATAATACAATCCAGTACAAACCAAGCCTGTTCTATTCCAGCCACCCCCATCACCACACAGGACAGTGGCTCTGCTCCCTGCTTGAGCGGCTGGGGACACAGGGGTTCTCAGCCGGGAATTTTCTGCTGAGATGTTGCAGGAGCCAAATTTCACCACCATCGCCATGATAGGCATCAAAGACAGGAGACCACCGGACTGTCTGCTTTCATCTCCTGCATCTCTGTATTCATCTGCTTTGGCAGGTAGCAGAGACAGCCCTGGAGGAGCGTGTGATTATGGACTGGAAGGCACCTCTCTCCTCCTCCTCCGCCTCTGCACCCCCTTCCACCTCCACCTCCTCTCCCTTCTTCTCTCTAATGTACTGGTTTGGAGAGATTGAGATCAGCTGTAGAAGAATAGAAGAATGTCCCCAGTGGCGCTAGTTCTTAGGCAAGAGACCAAGAGTCCAGGCACGGCAACCACATTAGAGGACAGCGTGCCACTGTGTGGCAAAGTTGAATGGCTTTGTACCCTATGACCCAGCAACCCTGCTCCTAGACTGATCCCCTAGAGATACGCGGAGCACATGCGCCCAAAGACAGAGACTAGCCAAGAACATTGTCTTGGTGTCACTTGCAAGAGAGCTGCCAGCCAGAGACAGCTCAAACACCCAGTGGCAGTAGGACAGAGGAACGATGCCGTGTACTGTACTCAGCAATGAAAACAGACAGTGTACAGCCAGCTGCCCCAACACAGAGGACTAACAAGTGGGATGTTGGCAGGAAGATTCCAGACCCCAAAGAGGCAGACAGCAGCTTTCCATCTATAAAGTTCAGAAGCAACAGAGTCTTCTCGGAGCAGCCTTCCATGAGGGTTAAAACTATAAGGAGGAGCCGGGCGTGGTGGCACACACTTTTAATTGCAGCACTCAGGAGGCAGAGGTGGGAGGATCACTGTGAGTTCAAGGCCACCCTGAGACTGACTACATAGTGAATTCCAGGTCAGCCTGGACTAGAGCAAGACCCTATCTCAAAACAAAACAAAACAAAACCCATACGGCTGGAGAGATGGCTTAGCAGTTAAAGCACTTGCCTGTGAAACCTAAGGACATCGGTTCAAGGCTTGATTACCCAGGACCCACGTTAGCCAGATGCACAAGGGGGCGCATGTGTCTGGAGTTCGTTTGCAGTGGCTGGAGGCCCTGGTGCACCCATTCTGTCTCTCTCTCTCTATCTGCCTCTTTCTCTGTCTGTTTCTCTCAAATAAATAAATAAAAATTTTAAAATAAACCCTATAAAGAAGGCCTGGAGAGATGGCTCAGTGGTTAAAGGCACTTGCTTGCAAAGCCTGACATCCCAGGTTCACTTCCCCAGCACCCACATAAAGCCAGATGCACAAAGTAGAGTTCATTTGCAGTGGTAAGAGGCCCAAGTGCACCCATATTCATTTTCTCTCTCTCTCTCTCACATGCACTCACTCTGCCTCTTTCTGCCTATCAAATAAGTCAATAAAACAAATAAAAAAATATATAGGAAGAGGCTTCGGTGGCCGAGGGGTAGGTAAGGGGAGAAAGAGAAAGTGATGGGAGAGGGTTACAATATGTTGTATGGAGGTTGTCAATAAAATGTTTTTAAAAAAATGCCGGGTATGGGCTGGAGAGATGGCTTAGCGATTAAGCGCTTGCCTGTGAAGCCTAAGGACCCCGGTTTGAGGCTCGGTTCCCCAGGTCCCACGTTAGCCAGATGCACAAGAGGGCGCACGGGTCTGGAGTTCGTTTGCAGAGGCTGGAAGCCCTGGCGCGCCCATTCTCTCTCTCTCCCTCTATCTGTCTTTCTCTCTGTGTCTGTTGCTCTCAAATAAATAAATAAATAAATAAATAATTTAAAAAAATATTAAAAAAAAAATGCCGGGTGTGGTGGCACACACCTTTAATCCCAGCATTCAGGAGGCAGAGGTAGAAGGATCATTGGGGGTTCAAGGCCACCTTGAGACTACATAATGAATTCCAGGTCAGCCTGGCCTGGAGTGAGACCCTACCTCAGGAAAAAAAAGAAAGAAAGAAATAAAGAAAACAAACAAAGAAGAAGAGAAGGAGGAGGAGGAAGAAGAGGAGGGGGAGAGCAAGGGAAGGAGGAAGGGGGGAAAGGGGAAGAACAAGGAGAAGAAGAAAAAGAAGGAGAAAAAGAAAGAGTATGCTGACCCTCTAAAATTACAGCCGTGGTTCCTTGAGGCAGAAGGGGACACGGGGGGCTGCTGACATTGACCTTGTCAGTGATGGCGGAACTGAAAGGCGTCTTGTGCATTGAGCCTGAGGCAGCCAATGGAGGAATTTCTGGAAGCACTGTGAGAAGTGAGGTCCATACATCTTACAGGATAGAACCCCAGTGAAAAAAAAACCAAAACGTATTATTTATTTGCAAGGAGAGAGAGCCAGAGAGCCCATTGTAAACCCCAGATGCATGAGCTGCTTTGTGTATCTGGCTTTACGTGAATAGTAAGGAATCAAACTAAGGTTGTTAGGCTTTGCAGGCAAGCACGTACCTTCCTTAACCACTAAGCCATCTCTCCAGTCCTCCAGTGCTGGTGGGGTTTTTTTTGTTGTTGTTGTTGTTGTTGTTGGTTGTTTATTTTTTTAATTTTTAATTTATTTTTGGTTTTTCAAGGTAGGTTCTCATTCTAGTCCAGAGCTCAGGCTGATCGTGGAATTCACTATGAAGTCTCAGGGTGGCCTTGAACTCACAACGATTCTCCTACTTCTGCCTCCCCAGTGCTGGCATTAAAGCCATGTGCTACCCCGCCCTACACTAGTGTTCTTTTGAGTTATTCAGTAGCCACCCCTGGGCTGCCACTGGGTGCAGATTGCACTGAGAGCTCAGGTTACGCTCATGAGCAGAGCCAGCTCCTGTCCTCATGGAGCTTACAGTCTAGAGAGGAAACAAGTCACCAGGCATCTTGGCACCCAATGACTTTGTTTTCTCTGTTTACCTGCTATATTTATTTTTATTTTTTAAGACAGGATCGCAGGTAGTCCAGGTTGGCTTTGAACTTGATCTGTAGCTGTGGATGACTGTGAACTTCTCATCTTCTTGCCTTCACCTCTCCATGCTGGGATTACAGGTGGGCATCACCGTGCCTGGTTGATGTAGTGGTGGATCAAAGCCATGGCCTCCTACATGCTAGCCAAGTACTACATTATACCCACCAAGCCATATCCCCAGCCCCTCCTTAAATAGATTTTTTTTCTTTTTTAGTTTACAAATAGAGAGACTCCAGACAACCATTTCCTCCTCTCTCCCTTTGCTAATCTCCTTCCTTCCCTGTCATGGTTTATATTGCTTGTAACAACTTGACTGGACCAAGTCTCACCAGTGAAGATGGACCTAAATTAGCCTGTGGGCAAGCCTGTGAGAGATTTTCTAGGTTAGGTGAATCACAGTGGGAAGACCCACCTTAATGGTGGGGGGCATCATTCCCTGGGCTGGGGTCCTGGACTGGCTAGAAGGAGAGATGGGGC
This sequence comes from Jaculus jaculus, assembly GCF_020740685.1. Taxonomy (NCBI): domain Eukaryota; kingdom Metazoa; phylum Chordata; class Mammalia; order Rodentia; family Dipodidae; genus Jaculus; species Jaculus jaculus. The sequence continues at coordinate 21,266,503 of NC_059114.1, read as the reverse complement.
CGAGCAGCAGCACTCCTAGCTCTCTGCCTCCTCACTGTGGACGGAATGTGACCGGCTGCCTCACGCTTCTGCCGCCACGCCTTGCCTGCCATGGTGGGCAGTCACCTGGAGCTGTAGCTGAAATAAACTCCTTCCCTAAGCTGCTTCTGGTCAAGCTGTTTGTCCCAACAAGAAAGTGACCAATACATCTCACAGTCACCCTTCTGCTCTCCTGTCACACACGCGTGTATATGTTCTTAAATATGGATCCTGCATGAAAGAAAACTTGTGATGTTTTTACCCGCTTTCCCATGTTATCATCTATTCTTTCCCCTTTCCAGCTGTGGTGGTGTGATTCAGGTGTCCCCCATAAACTTAGGTGTTCTGAATGCTAAGTTCCCAGCTGATGGAGATTTGGGAATTAACGGCTCCTGGAGGCGGTGTATTGCTGGGAGTGGGCTTATGGGTGTTATAGCCAGTTTCCTCTTGCCAGTGTTTGGCACACTCTCCTGTTGCTGTTGTTCACCCTCTGCTAATGCCATCATTTTCCCTGCCATCCTGGAGCGTCCCCTCGAGTCTATAAGCCAAAATAAATCCTTTTTTCCCAAAAGCTGCTCTTGGTCAGGTGATTTCTGCCAGCAATGAGAACCTGACTGCAACAGTCCCTGCTTAGCCCCTCAGTCTCCCTTCCTCTTTCATTATGTATATTAAATCTAGATTCCAAGGCTGGAGAGATGGCTCAGCCATTAAAGGCACTTGCTTGCAAAGCCTGATGGTCTGGGTTTGAGTCGCCACTACCCATGTAAAGCCAGACGCACAAAGTGATGCATGCATCTGGAGTTTGCAGCGGCTGGAGGCCCTAGCACACCCATTCTCTCCCTCTTGCCTCTCTTTTCTCTATTTCTCTCTGCTTGCAAGTCAATAAATAAAAATATATTTTTTAAATCTAGATTCCACTTAAGAGCGAAAAAAAACATACTTTCTGATTCTGCATTATTTTGCTGCAAATGTCATACTTTAATATAGCTATATAAAATTCTCATTTTTTTAAACTTTTTTTTTTAGGGGGGGGTGTTCAAGGTAGAGTCTCACTGTAGTCCAGGCTGACCTGGAATTTACTATGTAGTCTCAGGGTGGCCTCTAATTCACAGCAATTGTTGATCCTCCTACCTCTACCTTGCATTTTCTTTCTCCATTGGTCTGCTTATGGACACCCAGGCTGGTTTTGTATCTTGGCTCTTGTGAATTGAGCGGCAGTAAACATGAATGTACAAGTATCTCGGTAGTGTGCGGACTTATAACTGAGTCATATGCTGATCTATTTTTAGTTTGAGGAACCTCCATACTGATTTCCATACTGGATACACCAGTTGACACTCCCACCAGCAGTATATAAGGACTCCTATTTCCCTCCTTTCTCACCAGAATTACTTATTGTTTTCTAAATGGTAGCCATTTTGACCTGGGTGAGGGTACCTCATTTCCCTAATGGCTAAAGACTTTGAGCATTTTTTAAAACATATCAATTAGCCATTTGGGTTTGTTTGTTTGTTTTATTGTTTTGGGGTTTTCGAGGTAGGGTCTCGCTCCAGCTCAGGCTGACCTGGAATTCACTATGTGGTCTCAGGCAGGCCTCGAACTCACAGCGATCCTCCTACCTCTGCTGGGATTAAAAGCATGTGCTACCACTCCTGGCTGTCCAAGTAATTTTTGACACCTTTTCAACAATAACGTAGCTGTGGCCGTGTGGGTTTCTGTCCGGGTTCTCTGTTCTCTCCACAAGTCGACCTGTTTGTTCTTGTTCCAGCCCCGGGCTCGTTTTATTGCCGTGACTTTGTAGTAGAGTCAAGAACAGGCATGGACTCAGCACTGCTATTTCTGCTTGGGACAGTTTTAGCCATTAAAGAACTTTTGTCACATGGGTGTGGTGGCACACACCTTTCATCCCAGATCTTGGGAGACAGGTGTAGGAAGGATCACTGTGAGTTCAAGGCCAGCTTGAGACTACTACATAATGAATTCCAGGTCAGCCTGAGAGAGAGTGAGACCCTGCCTTGAAAAAATAAATAAGGGGCTGGAGGAGATGGCTTAGCGGTTAAGCGCTTGCCTGTGAAGCCTAAGGACACCGGTTCGAGGCTCGATTCCCCAGGATCCACGTGAGCCAGATGCACAAGGGGGTGCACACATCTGGAGTTCGTTTGCAGTGGCTGGAGGCCCTGGCGCGCCCATTCTCTCTGTGTCTCTCTCTCTGCCTCTTTCTCGCTCTGTTGCTCTCAAATAAATAAATAAACAAAATTTAAAAAAAAGAGAAAAAATAAATAAGGACTTTTGTGCTTCCATATAATTTTTTAAATTTAATTTGTTAATTTTCTTTTCAGCAAATACAGGCAGTTTGGTGCCATTGTTTAGGCTCATCCATGATCTACCCCCTCCCAATGGACCCTCCTTGTTGATGTATATGCGTCGTGCATCGTGGAGTTAGCCCACAGTTATTGGTACGATAAATGTCTCTGCATATCATGACCCAACATGTGACTCTGACATTCTTTCTGGCCCCTCTTCCGCCAAATTTAAGATATTTTTTTCTATTTCTGTGAAGAATGTCATTAAGATTGTGATGGAGCCGGGCATGGTGGCACTTGAGAGGCAGAGGTCGGATGGATCACCGTGAGTTCAAGGCCACCCTGAAACTACATAGTGAATTCCAGGTCAGCCTGGGCTAGAGTGAAACCCTACCTCAGAAAAACAAAAACAACAACAAAAAGAGATTTTGATGGAAATTGTAACACGTCTGTAAGTCACTTTAGCCAGTATATCCATTTTCACAATATTAACTCTGGAAATCTAAGAGCACAAGATGTCTTTCCATCTTCTTGTCTCTACTTTCATTTCTTTTTTTAAAAAAATCTATATATTATTTATTTAATTGTGAGAAAGAGCAGAGAGAGAAAGAGGAGAGAGAGAGAGAGAGAGAGAGAGAGAGAGAATGGGTACACCAGGACCTCCAGCCACTGCAAAGAACTCCAGATGCATTCACCACCTTGTGCATCTGGCTTATGTGGGTCCTGGGGAATTGAACTTGCATCCTTAGGCATCACAGGCAAGAGCCTTAACCACCAACCCATCTTTCCAGCCCTTTATTCTATTTAAAATTTATGTATTTATTTCAGGGAGAGAATGAGAATGGGTGCTGTGAGGACTCTTGCCACTGTGAATGAATTCCAGGTACATGTACCACTTGGTGTATCTGCTTTATGTGGGTTCTGGGAAATCAAGCCCAGGCCATCAGGCTTTGCCAGAAAGCACTGTTAGCCACCTAGCCATCCCCCCAGCTCCCATTTCTTTCACATGTTTTATTTATAAATAAATAAATATATATATATGATTTTTATTTATTTATTTGAGAGAGAGAGGGAGGGAGAGAGAAAGAGGCAGAGAATGGGTGTGTCGGGACCTCTAGCTACTGCAAACGAACTCCAGACACAAGCACCATCTTGTGCATTTGGCTTATGTGGGTCCTGGGGGATTGAACCCGGAAAGCAAACGCCTTAACCACTAAGCCATCGCTCCAGCCCTTTTCCTGTGTTTTAAAGATTTCACCGTAGAGGTCTTTCACCTCCTTGGTTAGGCTTTCTTTCGGTTTCCATTTTTATTTGGTTGTTTGAAGCTATTATCAATGGGATTTTTTTTCCTGGTTTCTCTCTTGGAAAGTTGGTATATAGGAAGCTACTTATATTTCGATGGATTTTGTGTCCTGCTACTTTGCTGAAAGCATTTGTCATAACTATGAGATTGCTGGGGGAACTGTTAGTATAGGCTCATATCACCTGCAAAGGATAATTTGACATCCTGCTTTCCTACTCACACGCCTCTTTGCTTTCTCTTTTTTTTTTTAAAATTATTTATTTATTTATTTATTTGAGAGCAACAGACACAGACAGAAAGACAGGTAGAGGGAGAGAGAGAGAATGGGCGCGCCAGGGCTTCCAGCCTCTGCAAACGAACTCCAGACGCGTGCGCCCCGTTGTGCATCTGGCTAACGTGGGACCTGGGGAACTGAGCCTCGAACCGGGGTCCTTAGGCTTCACAGGCAAGTGCTTGACCGCTAAGCCATCTCTGCAGCCCTCTTTGCTTTCTCTTGCCTCAGTGCTGTGGTAAGATTTCAAGCACTACTTTGGATAGAAATGAGGAGACTAGCCACCCTTGTCTCGTTCCTGGCTTTATTTTCATCTAGTTGCAAGCACAGAGGGATAGACAGTAGAGAGACAGAGAGAGTGGGCATGTCAGATCCTCCAGCCACTGTGCGTCTGTCTGGCTTTCCATGGGTACTGGGGAATCGAACCCTGGTCATTAGCCTTGGCAGACAAGTGCCTCTACTGCTGAGCTCTCTCCCCAGCCCCTCGTTCCTGATCTTAAAATGTTGCCAGTTCTCCCTTGCAGTTATTGTCTGTAACTTTTTTTCTCCTTTCTTTCATTTTTTTGTTGTTGTTTGTTTTTGTTGTTTTGAGGTAAGGTCTCACTCTAGCCCAGGCTGACCAGAATTCACTATGGAGTCTCAGGCTGGCCTCAACCTCACAGTGGTCCTCCCATTTCGGCCTTCTGAGTGCTGGAATTAAAAGGCGTGTGCCATCATGCCTGGTTCTAGCCTTTTGTACGTGGTGGTATATGTTTTGCATTCCTAGTTTCTATGCGTTTCTGAGGAAGGCAAAGCATGAATCATGGCTCTGGCACTGAGGCATACAAATGAGAACTGAGCGTATGTTTCTGTGGGCGAGCCTGCCCCTCAGGGGACTTGTGCAATGTCTGCACACATGCTCTGCGGCTGCATGTGAGGGTAAAGGGGTGTGGCCCCCTGCATCTTCGGGGCACATGCCTAGAAGTATCCCAGACATGAACAGAACGGCCCCAGCCAACACAGGATAATCTAATCTAAAATGGATACAGTGCTCAGCCCGACGAACCCAGGCAGGCAGAGGCGAGGGAAGAGGAGAGGAGGGGCTCCCAAGTCTCATTCCAGCAGTGCCGTTCCTAGACCAAGCCTTGCTTGCTGAGGCATCATGGGAAAATCCCTCTTATCCTTCCAAGGTCTGGTTTTGCCTCTAGATAGTGGGACCGTAATAGTGGTTCCTACCTGGTGGTTTGGTGAGGAGGACTGATGAAATGAACTGGAGCCATTACAAGATGCCTAGTCTCAGCAGCTTGGGGATAAATGCTAGCCGGGGAAAGCAGCAGTTGGAGTTTGGAGAAAACTGGGCGGCATCCTTAAATGCCCCAGGGCACACACCAGACTCCTGCATTCTGCACGGCAGGGTTTGGGAGATGTTAGGACAGTGTCTGGATGTGACAATCGAGGTAACTCACCTGGGCTGGGGATGTGGCTCAGTGGTAGAACTTTTCCTACCTTCCATCCCCAGCACCCAAACTTACACATATACCTGCCTAAGTGCTGGCTAAAAGGATTAGGGGAAAAGGAAATATTTTTAATTTATTTTCAAGGGGAGAGTGAGAGAGAGAGAGAGAATGGGCACACCAGGGCCTCCAGCCACTGAAAACAAACTCCAGATGCATGTGTTGCTTTGTACATCTGTCTTGATGTGGGTACTAGGGAACCAGACCCAGTTTGTTAAGCTTTGCAGGCAAGTGCCTTAACTGCGGAGCCATCTCTCCATCTCCTATTCTTTATGTTTTTTTTTCTTGTTTTTCTTAACAACTTCCATGATTATAAATAATATCCCATGATAATGCCCTTCATCCCCCCAGTTTTCCCTTTGAAACTCCATTCTCCATCATATCCCCTCCTCCTCTCAGTCTCTCTTTTATTTTGATGTCATGATCTTTTCCTCCTATTATGGGGGTCTTGTGTAGGTAGTGTCAGGCACTGTGAGGTCATGGATATCCAGGCCATTTTGTGTCTGGAGGAGCACGTTGTAAGGAGTCCTACCCTTCCTTTGGCTCTTACATTCTTTCTGCCACCTCTTCCACAATGGACCCTGAGCCTTGGAAGGTGTGATAGAGATATTGCAGTGCTGAGCACTCCTCTGTCATGTCTTCTCAGCACCAAGGTACCTTGTGAGTCATCCCAAGGTCACTGCCCTCTGAAAAGAGAAGGTTCTCAACCAAAAGTGAGAATAGCATTAATATATGGGTGTGAACATTAGCAGAAGTGCTTACTGGGCAGTTTGGTGAGCATAATATATACATTTAGCCAGACAGCAGCAGACATTACACCCCCAGGGCTCATGACTACCCCTGTTTTAAGTTTTCAGCATCAGGGATGTGTTTCCCCCCATGGAGTGGGGCCTCCAGTCCAATTAGAGGGCAGTTGGTTTCCACCATGACAGATGTACCACTATTGCACCCGTTGGCTCATTTGGCCTGGCTGGCAAAATATAAGGCTTGCAATGTCCACTGTTGAGGATCTTCGCTGGTGATATATTTTAATTTTTAACAGCAAAATATGTATGGGTTTTGCAACAAAGGTGTGTAGTTAAGGCTGAGGAGATGGCTCAGTGGGTAAAGAACCCTCCGTGCAAGCAGAACAACCTGGGCTTTTATTCCACACCCCACCGAAAGCTGGGGGCAGTAGCAGGCTTCTGAATTCCCAGCCCTCCTACCCCAACGTGTGCGGCACGGGCGGGAGAATCCGGGAAGCTCTCGGGCTTGCAGGCTGCTGAGTAGTGAGAGTCCCGCCCAGGCGGGGTCAAAGGCACGGCCGGCACTCAGACTCGCATTGCTCGCTGCGCCATGCACGTACCTGCATCACACATGTGAACACGCGCTCATGCAAACATGCACACCAAGATCATCTGTAAAAGTAAAACGGGCATGTGATTAGAATAGCGTTCCGTTATGGGGAGAGTGCTTTAAATGCGAAAATAAGGTAAATTAGGCCCGGTGTGGTGGTGCACGCCTTTAATCCCAGCACTCGGGAGGCAGAGGTAGGAGGATCACCGTGAGTTGGAGGCCAGCCTGAGACTACATAGTGAATTACACAGGTCAGCCTGACCTAGAATGAGACCCTACCTCCAAAAAACAAAACAAAACAAAACAAAAAAGGTAAATTAGAGCTAGAGAGATGGCTTAATGGTTAAGGTGCTTGCTGGCAAAGCCAAAGGACCCAGGTTCAATTCCTCAGTACACATGGAAACCCAGATTACAAGGTAGCACATGTATTTGGGGTTCACTTGTGGTGGCTAGAGGCTCAGATGCACCCACTCTTTCTATCTGCTTCTCTGTCTCCCAAATAAATAAACAAACAAACAAATAGCTGGGCCTTTAATCCCCACACTAGGGAGACAGAGGTAGAAAGGATCACCTTGAGTTCGAGTGGAGAATACAGAGTGAATTCCAGGTCAGCCTGGATAAGAGTGAGACCCTACCTCAAAAAAAACAAAAACAAATAAACAAAAAACCCATGGCTAGAGAAATTGCTTGGTGGTTACAGTGCTTGCTATGAAACCTAAGGACCCAGGTTTGATTCTCCAGGCCTCATGTAGGCCAGATGCACAAGGTGGCACGTGTGTCTGGAGTTCGTTTGCGATGGCTGGAGGCCCTGGTGTGCCCATTCTGTTTCTCTCACCCCTGTCTCTCTGTCTCAAATAAAACTAAATAATTTTTTTTTTTTTAATCCAGAGGATCCTGTTGAGCACACATGGGGTAAAGAGGAGAATAGACATTTTGTCGTTTTGTTTTATTTTTTTCAGGCAGGGTCTCACTCTAGCCCAGGCTGACCTGGAATTCACTATGGAGTCTCAAGCTGGCCTCTAACTCACGGCGATCCTCCTACCTCTGCCTCCCGAGTGCTGGGATTAAAGGCGTGCGCCACCATGCCTGGCTGAGGGTAGACATTTTTGACAGTAGCTCCAGGACTCCTGGTATTTCTGAGCATGCATCCTCCCTCACCCACTCAAGCAGCCTCGATCCCATGAGCACACAGGACCCCAGACCTCACCCCTTGCTGACTCCCTAGACTTTCTGGGTACACCCAGTGCCTAGGAGGCCTACAGAAAGCTGTGATCCCTGAATTCCTCTCAACGCTCAGCAGCCTGGGTCTTGGCTCCTCCAGTACTAGCAAAGGGTAAACAGGTCTTTCCTGAAAGTCCCACCTTCCAGTGCAGATTCAAAATGGGAGATGGTTAAGGGGAGAGGGCGGGTCACCCAGAGGTTGAGGGTTCAGAGTTTGCACTCATCGGGTGTAGAGAACATCTTGGGTCTGCCTCCTGGTTTCCCTGTCAAGGTAACCTGGGCATTCCAGCTCCTCTCTGAACAGATCTTCTAGTCACAGTTGTCTGTTAGCCGAGGCAGGCTGCAAGGAAAGGCAAGAAAAGCAGGAAGCCAGAGGATTCTGGGCAATGTCTATGTCCAGGAGGAGGTGGTCGCTGCTACACCTTCAGTGTGCCCGACTGTATCTCAGCGCCCTCTGTCCCCCGCTGCTTCCTGGGGGCATCGCTGAGGTTGCTCAGAGGCCAGGAGACTCAGCAGCCTAAATTCTAGAAACACCCAAAACAGGGCCTGCTGGGGCCTGTTTTCAGCAGCACCACCTTGCTGACTTCGAAGAGTGGAGGTGGGTACCAGGTGCCTGAATTTGGGCTTCATTTGGTGTCTGAAGGTGTGGGTTAGTTTAAGATTACCTATCTAGGGGCCTGATTTTATTTACCCACGGGCTGAAAACCCAAGGGCAGTTCAAAACCAATAGTCAGTTCAGTACCCAGAGAGTGTGTGTCCAGGGAGAAGTCTGTAGATGCAAGAAAAGAAGTTTTTCAAAGGGTGCAGTGGCACACACCTTTAATCCCAGCACTTGGGAGGCAGAAGTAGGTGGATCACCTCGAGTTCAAGGCCACCCTGAGACTAGATAATGAATTCCAGGTCAGCCTGGACTAGAGCAAGACACTACCTTGAAAAATAAAATAAAATAAAATAAAATAAAATAAAATAAAATAAACAAAAAAAGAACTTTTTCAGAGCTGGGCATAATCCCAGCACTGGGAAGCAGAGGTAGGAGGATCACCATGAGTTCAAGGCCAGTCTGAGACTACATAGTGAATTCCAGGTCAGCCTGGGCTCGAGAGACCCTACTTCAGAACAACAAAAACAAGAAAGAGAACTTTTTTTTTTTGAGCTAGGGTCTCCCTTTAGCCCAGGCTGACCTGGAATTCACTATGCAGTCTCAGGCTTTCCTGGAACTCATGGTGATCCTCCTACCTTGGCCTCCGGAGTGTTGGGATTAAAGGCGTGCACCACCTTGCTCAGCAAGAAGAGAACTATTAAGAACATTCTCCAAGGCTGGAGAGATGGCTTAGCAGTTAAGGCACATGCCTGCACAACCTAAGGATACAGGTTCAACACTCCAGGTCACACATAAATCAGTAGTACATGGTGGCACCTGTGTCTGCCACTCGTTTGCGTGGTAGCCCTGGCACACCCGGCCTTTCTCTACCTCTCTCCCCTTCTCTCTCTGTCTCTAATAAATAAATAAAAATGAAAAAATCTTTTTAAAAAAGACAAGCAACAAAACAAAACAACAACAACAAAAAGAACATTCCAGGAAGTTTGCTGTCAGCCAGGTGTGACCCTAGCACTCAGGAGGCTGAGACAGGAGGGAGAAGAGATCCAACATGCGCTATTTAGAAAAGGGGGTGAAAGAAAGAGAGGAGGGTTGGAATCTCCTAAAAGTTCAGGGCTTCCTGTACCCCAAGCAGTATAGTTCAGGAAAGATGTTATGAGCATTGGCCCGCGGCTACCTGCAAGCCAGGCCTCTGCAGAGAGCCACCTTGTGGCCACCTCAATGTGTGGCTGTGGTGGATGGTTCTGTCCACCACCAGCTCTTTATTTTCCTCAGAAGTGAAAGTGCTTCTGGTTCCGTAGTGAAATCAGATGGAAATATACTTTGTGGGGCAGCAGCATTTTGGCAGTTGTTACCGGCGGGAGCATGGATGCCCCGCAACTGCACCGCCGGCCAAGCTCACGTGGCCTCTCCCCCCAACTAGTGATGAGGAATGGTCACTCCTTCATTGTTCATGTTCCGCTCATTTTGTCCCTGGGTTTCTGTGAAGACTTCTTGTTTTGTTCACATGTGTGTGGACACACGTGTGAGTGAGTATCCGTGTGCTTGCTTGCATGTAGCGACCAGAAGGTGACTCTGACTGTCTTACATGATAGCGCTCTGCCTAATTTACTGAGGCAGGGTCTCTTACTGGAACACAGAGCTCATTGATGTTTTTTGATTTTTGTTGTTGTTGTTTATTTTTATTTATTTATTTGACAGCAACAGACAGAGAAACGAACTACAGACGTGTGCTCCCTCTTGTGCATCTGGCTAACGTGGGTCCTGAGGAATGGAGCCTCAAACTGGGGTTCTTAGGCTTCACAGGCAAACATTTAACCACTAAGCCATCAGCCCTGTTTTTGACTGTTTATAATGTATTTTAAAAATATTTTATATATTTGTAAGCAGAGAGACAGACAGACAGAGAGTGGGGTGCCAGGACCTTCAGCCGTAGCAAACAAACTCCAGATGCATGTGCTACCTTGTGCATCTGGCCTTACATGGGTACTGGGGAATTGAACTTGAGTTGTTAGGTTTTTCGGGGCAATGACCTTAATCACTGAGCCTTTTTTTTTTTTTTTTTTGTTTTGTTTGAGGTAGGGTCTCACTCTAGCTCAGGCTGACCTGGAATTCACTCTGCACTCTCAGGCTGGCCTCAAATTCACAGTGATCCTCCTACTTCTGCCTGGGTAAAAAGGTGCTAGGATCAGCCTCATTGATTCTGATGCAGTTAGTCTAGCTAGCAAGCTTGCCCTCAGGGATCGCTTGTCTCCACCTCCTGAGATTACAGGCAGGTGTGCCTGCCCTGTCTTGATGTGAGTGGTGGTGGGGGGGGGGTGTCTGAGCTCAGTGCCTTAGGCATGCGTGGAAAGAACTTGATTCACTGAGCCATCTCCCCAGCCCTCTGTCAAAACTTGATGGTAGAACTGTGTGCCACAGTCCCAAGTAGTTGGGAGGCTGAGGCAGGAGGATCGCTTGAGCCAAGGATGCAAACTCCAGCCTGGGCATTACAGAGGCTAATCACAAAAGAAACAAGAGAAAAGGGAGGGAGAGAGGAAGGAAGGGAAGAAGAAGGGAAGGAGGGAGAGAAGAAAAGAAGTAATGAAATCTGGCTGTATTCTCATTCTAAATATAAGCAAGAGACTGATCTATACCTGGCGACCATATGTAGTAGCCATATTGTAAGTGACTAAGAGGAAGAGGAGGAGGAGGACCAAGTCTCCGGGCTGTGGATTTGAACTTAGGAGAGGAGGGGAGAGGGGTCCAGGATCAGTGGTGCTCAGCTTGCTGGCCTAGCACAGTCCCCTGTGGACAGGCAGCTTTTTTTTTTTTAATTTTTTATTTATTTATTTGAGAGCGACAGACACAGACAGAAAGACAGAGGGAGAGAGAGAATGGGCGTGCCAGGGCTTCCAGCCTCTGCAAACGAACTCCAGACGCGTGCGCCCCCTTGTGCATCTGGCTAACGTGGGACCTGGGGAACCGAGCCTCGAACCAGGGTCCTTAGGCTTCACAGGCGAGCGCTTAACCGCTAAGCCATCTCTCCAGCCCAACAGGCAGCTTTTAGAGACAAGACTCTAAGAGTCAAGCTGAAGGGTTGAGTGTGTCTGTCACCTGAGGCCCCCAAGTCAGTGAGCAGGGGATCTTGACCTCCAGGAGCTCTACTCTCCCTGGACACTGAATGAAATCGCAGATCTGTCTAAATGCCTGAGGCCGCATGGGGACTTTCAGAGTCAGGAACGAGGACATAAATCCAGATGTCCTCTTTGACTTTCCCTGCAAACAAACTTGAGGAGCACGTCACAGTGCCAGGCTCTCCTTCTGACGTAGTCCTGCCCCAAAGACTGAAGTTTAGAAGCTGCTAGTCCTCTTGGGCTTCACTGTTTGTCTTCTATGTGACCAGAGACAAGTTACCTAACTACTCTCTGGACCTTGGTTTTCTCATCCTTAAAAAGGCGCAATGGGCTGGGCATGGTGGTGCATGCCTATAATCCCAGCATTGGGGAGGCAGAGGTAGGAGGATCACCTTGAGTTTGAGGCCACCCTGAGACAACATAGTGAATTCCAGGTCAGCCTGGGCTAGAGTGAGACCCTACCTCGAAAAACCAAAAAAAAAGAAGAAGAAGAGGGAAAGGAGAAGGAGGAGGAGGAGGAGGAGGGGGAGGGGGAGGGGGAGGAGGAGGAGGAGGAGGAGGAGGAGGAGAAGGAGAAGAAGAAGAGGAAGAGGAAGAGGAAGAGGAAGAAGAAGAAGAAGAGGAAGAAGAAGGAGAAGAAGAAGAAGAAAAGAAAAAAAGACACTTACAAAAAGGATGTAATGATAACACCAACCTCACGGACTTGTGAGGATAAAAGTTACGATAATATTGACATCTACTGATAGAGTACTAACTACTACAAGTCAAACCCCATTCCAGAGTCATTTGCTAGGGCTTGGGGTGGGGCTCGGTGATAGAGAGCTGTCTAGCATGCACCAGGCCCTGGGGGAAAGTCCCATCCCCAGCACCTGGGGAAAAAAAGTTCACTCCTTCCATGTATTTAGTCCGCCCCCCACCCCCACACATCAGTATAGGGAGTGTGATATTATATTAGGGAGTAGTCAATTATGTAATGCTGAGATGGTGTGAAGTCTACCTAGCAACAAGGGAAACACACTGTATTGAATAGTAACAATGAAGTTGACAAGTCCATTTGGACTCTTTCAATTCCTGATGCAAGGACAGGAAGAGGAAGTAGAGAGTGGACCCCAAATCATGAACCCCAGTATGTTGTTTGTCACTGTTCTGAAATTGTTTCTGTAGGAAATAAACTATGGAATGGAATCTGGAAAACAAACTTGAGTAATTAAATAGCTTTGTTATTACACTTTCTATGATTACATAGATAAGTAGTTTGTGTTATTTACCGGCTCTGATCACAGTGTGCTTTGAGAAAACTACCACGGGGCAGACATTTAAAGAGGGACTTCATCTCTTTTGAGTGTGTGTGTGTAAGAGAGAGAGAGAGAGAAAGAGAGTTGAGACCCTCTGAGGCCCCCAGGAGGACGTGCAAAACCCCAAGAGGTAGGAGGTCACCCATTCCAGGGAATTCCCAGACCTACCTCCCCAAGCCCAGGTGTTGATCCTTTGGGGTGCATGGGTATTACAACTCCAAGTGCTGGGGCTGGAGAGATGGCTTGGCAGCTAATGTGTTTGCCTGCAAAGCCAAAGGACCCAGGTTCAATTCCCCAGGACCCACGTAAGCCAGTTGTACAAGGTGGCACATGTGTCTGGAGTTCATTTGCAGTGGCTAGAGGTCCTGGAGTGCCCATTCTCTCTCTATCTGTCTCTCTTCTTTCTCTGCTTGTAAATAAATAAATAAACTTAAAAACAAATAAATAAAAATAAAGAAACCCAAGTGTTTTCATAGGCCAATCATAGCAATAACCTGTCCGTCCCTCCTCCCCTTCCTGTAAAGATTCGAAAAAAGAGCACGCTGTGTGCCCGGGCACACTGGGCCAAGCTCCTACGCTCACCAAAGTGAGCTCTCAAAACATCACCTGTCAGCAGTCACGCGGGATCAGCACCTACTCTTACTGCGCTTTGGGGATCCCTTCCTGGCTTTCCCCTGGGATGGTTGTAGCAAAAAAGAAACACGATGGGGCTAGAGAGATGGCTTAGTGGTTAAGCGCTTGCCTGTGAAGCCTAAGGACCCTGGTTCGAGGCTCGGTTCCCCAGGTCCCACGGTAGCCAGATGCACAAGGGGGCGCACGCGTCTGGAGTTCGTTTGCAGAGGCTGGAAGCCCTGGCGCGCCCATTCTCTCTCTCTCCCTCTATCTGTCCTTCTCTCTGTGTCTGTCGCTCTCAAATAAATAAATAAATAATAATAAAAAAAAAACGTGATGGAGAGAGACATTGAGGATTACGAAGGATTCACGGGCTGTGAGCCCACTGCCCCTGGACGAGTAGACGTCACTGTCACGTTGTTCAACAGGCAAGCACTGAGAGGGGAGGGGGTGGAGGGAGGATGAATGACAGATTCAATTATCTATGAGCAATGGAGCCAAAATTTTGGGCCCTGGGGTCTGCAGAAATCACATGTGGCGAAGACCATAGTTTGAACAGAACAAATGCTGTGTGCTCTTTTTTTTTTTTTTTTAACTTATTTATTTGAGACACACACAGAGAGAGAGAGAGAGAGAGAGAGAGGCAGAGAGAGGGAGAGATAGAATGAACAAGCCAGGGCCTCCAGCCACTGCAAACGAACTCCAGACACATGAGCCCCTTTGTGCATCTGGCCTATGTGGGTCCTGGGGAATCGAACAGAAGTCCTTTGGCTTTGCAGGCAAAGGCCTTAACCGCTATGCCATCTCTCCAGCCCACTGCATGCTCTCAGAGTAGTGGTTTCAATTCCCTGAGCCTGTGCTTCCTTCTGAAAGAAAATGAAGAGGAATTGCATTGGCTAATAATGAAAACATTTTAAAAGCTGGTGTGGGGTGGGGGGGGGGGCAGGTGCTGCTGGAGAGTTGACCCAGTGGTTAAGACACTGGCTCAGGTTTTGATTCCCCAGTACCCATGTCACGACAGATGCTTAAAGTGGTGCATGGGTCCTGAGTTCCTTTGCAGTGGCAGGAGACCCTGGCATGCCCATTCTCTCTCTTCCTGTCTCAAATAAAATATTTTTAAATTTTCTTTTGTTTATTTTTATTTGTTTCTTTGAGAGCGACAGACAGACAGAGAGGGAAAGAGAGAGAGAGAGAGAGAGAAAAGGGGCATGCCAGAGCCTCCAGCCACTGCAAAGGAATTCTGCGCCCCCTTGTGCATCTGGCTTGTGTGGGTCCTGGGGAACTGAGCCTCGAATCTGGGTCCTTAGGCTTCACAGGCAAGCGCTTAACCACTAAGCCATCTCTCCAGCCCCAAATTTAAAAATTTTCAAAGGCAGGCAGGGTGTTCTCCCAGACAGCGGGACTTCTTGTTCTACTGACCTTACCACCAGGCCATAATGAGGGACAGTCGCCCCCACCTCACTCTCATACAATGGCAAAGACAAGGACTTGGGCGCTACTGGTGGCGTAGATAGATGGCTTACACAAGATGGGACAGTATTTGAGTTTTGTTTATTTATTTTGTTTTCTCAGGGTAGGGTCTCACTTTAGCCCAGGCAGGCCTGGAATTCACTATGGAGTCTCAGGCTGGCCTCAAACTCAGAGTGATCTTCCTATCTCTGCCTCCCAAATGCTGGGATCAAAGGCATGCGCCACCACACCCCAGTGCTTTGATATTTTTGTTTACAGTACTAGAGAAAAATTTGGACTCCGAGAGAATTTCTCCTTCAGCTCCATAGCCCCCTCATCTGCCACCTATTGTCTTAAGAGATTTCCAGTGGGCGGGGCTGCTCTTTGATTGCTTTGGGTGTTGTTTTGCATATCTAAAACCAGGTGATCAAATCACTAAGGACACCTTTCCTCAGATGACTCTAGAGGACCGAGATCTGCCAAATGGTGAAAAGTCAGAGAAACTCAGCTTTAGTTCAAGAGCCAACAGCTGGGCTCTGTTAGCCATATCAGACTGTGCTGTGGCCAGGCGTGGTGGCACAGGCCTGTCCCCCCAGCTCTGGGGAGGTGGAAGCCGGGATGTAGAAACTTGGAGCTAGCCTGAGCTATATAACAAGACCGCCCCCACCCCCGCCTCAAAGCACAAAACTAAACCGAAAGAAAATCCATGGATAGTGCATTTTTAGACACCACCTAAAGAGGTTACCCCAAAGCCAGAGTGTTTGGGATAGACATAATCCTAAAAATCTTTATATCTAAAATCACACTCATTCTAGAAACTGACTGAATGACAGGCTCAGGAGGACTCACAATATTTAGATACAATGCAAAATTTTATTATATGAATTTATATATATATTGGTTGTTGTTGTTGTTATTTCGAGGTAGCGTCTCTCTCTAGCCCAGGCTGACCTTGGAGCTCACAATGTAGTCTCAGGGTGTCTCAAACTCTTGGCCATCCTCCTACCTTCTCTTCCTGAGTGTGGATTAAAGGCACGTGCCACCGTACCTGGCTATTTTACGTATATATGTGTGTATGTATATATTAAATGTATGCGTTTTCTTTTTTTTGTTTGTTTGTTTGTTTTTTGAGGTAGGAGTTCAGTCTAGTCCAGGCTGACCTGGAATTCACTATGTAGTCTCAGGGTGGCCTTGAACTCACAGTGATCCTCCTACCTCTGCCCCCCAAGTGCTGGGATTAAAGGCGTGCGCCACCACACCCGGTTTAAATGTATATTTTAAAGGCTTATTTTATCCCTTATCACACCAATTCCCAGCCTGCAGCATGTGTCTGTCCTTCCAAAAACACCTTCCTGTGGTGGTTTGAATTCCTGGTTTCAACAATTCCATCAGGTCATTTCCTCCCGTCGCTAGAGCTTGAGGTGGCTGACATCTTTGGAGACATCCTGAAGAATGGGTAAGCAAATGTTTGTTTTCTCCTCTTTTAAAATTCCTGAAGACACGAGGCAGGCTTTGGCCCAGGGGCCCCCAAAGCAGCTGGAGGCTCCAGCCGTCTCTGCCCTTTGTTTTCCTAAGACTCCTTACTGTTGTCCCCACTGGTTGAAAAGCCATCCCACCCCTGTTTTCAAAGAGAGCTGGTTGCATTTCAATGTCACTGAAAGTCCCCTCCCCGGGCGGGGATTCCCCGACGCCTTGGCGTCTAGCTGTCCCTACACAGACAAGAAATCATTAGCTCTAATTAAGTCCTCCCAAGCAGGCTGGCCGGGGTCGCTTAGGCAAGACTGACTTCCCTCCTCCCCTGTAGGAAAGAGGGAAGGGCTTCTCCTTGGGGCAGGTGGGAGTGTGAGGATGGGAAAGGCTATTTGGTGGCATGTGTCAGAAAACTTTAAAAATAGAATCGTCGCCCGGGCGTGGTGGCGCACACCTTTAATCCCAGCACTGGGGAGGCGGAGGTAGGCCAGGTGTCCAAAAAGCAAACACCTGCTGATTACCTTGCAAATGAAATCACCTCGTAGATGGCTTGGAGATAGAAGGCCAAAGACACTATGGGTCAGCTGGGCGGGTGTGATGGCTCGTACCTATAAGCACTTGGGAGGCTGAGGTAGGAGGTAGGCTGTGAGTTTGAAGCCGGCTTGGACTAATAGTGAGTGTGAGGTCAGTCTGGCAGTAGAGAGAACTGGCCTCTAGCCTCTGTCCTCCCTGTCCACACACACACACACACACACCAAAGAGAGCATTTTGCCACACTTTGCAGCTTTTAGCATAGGGTAGGAGTGGCATACTATTAAATGCTTTTTTAAAAGAAATTTTGTTTATATTCATTTGAGAGCAACAGAGACAGAAAGAAAGAGGGGGAGAGAGAGAATGGCTGTGCCAGGATGTCCAGCCACTGCAAAGGAGCTCCAAATGCATGTGCTCCCTTATGCATCTGGCTAACATGGGACCTGGGGAATCGAGCCTCGAACTGGGGTCCTTAGGCTTCGCAGGCAAGCGCTTAACCGCTAAGCCATCTCTCCAGCCCTAAATGTTTTTGTTTTTGTTTTGTTTCTTTGAGGTAGGGTCTCGCTCTAGCCCAGGCTGACCTGGAATTCACTATGTAGTCTCAGGGTGGCCTCAAACTCATGGCGATCCTTCCTACCTCTGTCTCCCAAGTGCTGGGATTAAAGGTGTGTGCCACAATGCCCGGCTGTTTGTTTTTTTTTTTTTTTAATATTTAATTTTTCTGAGAGAGAGAGAAGGAGGCAAATAGAAAGAAAAAAAACATGGGGTGCGCCAGGGCCCCTAGCCACTGCAAAGGAACTCCAGTTGCATGTGCCACCTTGTGCATCTGGTTCTACATGAGTACTGGGGAATCAAACCCTGGTCATTAGGCTTTGTATGCAAGCACCTTAACCACTAAGCCATCTCTCCCTTCTTGTCTCCATCCTATAGAATGTGATTAGTGACCCTGACTGCCATGCTCATGTCTGCAAATCCCAAGCCACCATGAGAAACATGTGACAGGCTGGAGGTATGGCTTAGCGCGTAAGTCACTTGCCTGTGAAGCCAAAGGACCCAGGACCCACATAAGCCAGATGCACAAGGTGGCACATGTATCTGGAGTCCCTTTGCAGTGGCCAGAGACCCTGGTGCACTCTCTTTCTCTCTCTCTCTCTCTGCCTCTCTCCTCAACATAAATAAATTAATTTTAAAAATAAATGAGGGGCTGGAGAGATGGCTTAGTGGTTAAGCACTTGCCTGTGAAGCCTAAGGACCCTGACTTGAGGCTCGATTACACAGAACCCATGTAAGCCAGATGCACAAGGGGGTCATGAATCTGGAGTTCATTTGTGATGGCTGGAGGCCTGGCGTGCCCATTCTCTCTCTATCTGCCTCCTTCTCTGTCTGTTGCTCTCAAATAAATAAAAATAAAAATAAATAAATAAAAATAAAGGAGGAGCTGGAGAGATGGCCCAGCAGTTATAGGTACTAGCTTGCAAAGTCTGACAGCCTGGGTTCAATTCCCCAGTACCCACATGAGGCCAGCATCCATGTAAAAAGCTGGATGTTGGGGCTCAATAGTCAGTCAGACTAAGTGAAAAACATGGCAGCTCCTGGTTCAGGGAGAGACTGCCTCAAGGAAACAGTAGGAAGTGCATGTGCACGGAACATGCACAACTGCACACGTGTGCACTCTATGTACACACATACCCATACCACACTAAAAGTTATTCACTCCAGGGCTGGAGAGATGGCTTAGCTATTAAGGCACTTACCTATAAAACAAAGGACCCAGGTTCAGTTCCCCAGTACCCATGTAAAGCCAGATGCACAAGGTGGCATTGAAGGACTCAGGAACCAGATAGAAGTCACGACAGGCTTCAGAGTCCTCAGTAGGCCTAAGTTTCTGTTTCCTGGCAAGGTCTAAGTTTTTATTTTCTGGTAAGGGTGGGTTTACCAGTTACGGGAAACTGATTACGCCATACATTCCTGTAGTCATAGGTAAGTTCAATTCCCCTCGCTCCTGCTCGCCAACTTTGCCCACCAAAATCCTAAGCCAACCAGAAGAGTACAAGTGCAGTTACTGTTTAAATCAACCAATCATGTACCCATCCCTTTCTTCAATGTTCAAATCCCTATAAAAACTGGACCCTCCTGCTACTTGGGACTCTTGTACGGATCCACTGCGTTGGTGAGGTCAAGAGACCAGACCGAGCTTAAGCCCGAAATAAAGCTCCTTGCCTTTGCATACGTGTTTGGTTCTCCTTGGTGGTCACTGGGGGTGCCGAGAACAGGGCGTAACAGCATATGCATTTGGAGTTCGTTTGCAGTGGCTAGAGATCCTGGCACAGCTATTCTCTCTTTATCTGCCTCTTTCTCTCTCTCTTTCTCAAGTAAATAAATAAATAAATAGCTTTAAAACAAGTGATTCACTCTGGGCTGGGAAGATAGGTCAGTGGTTAAGACACTTCAAAGCCTACTGACCCAGGTTCAGTTTCCCAGTGCCTCCATAAATCCAGATACCCAAAGTGGCACATGCACCTGGAGTTTGTTTGCAGTGGCCGGAGCCCCAGATGCACCCATTCTCTCCTCCCGCCCACCCCCACCTTTTCCTCTCTCAAATAAGGAAATGAGAATGGTTTTTTTTTTAGGGCTGGAGAGATGGCTTAGCAGTTAAGGCACTTACTTGCCTGCAAAGCCTAAGGACTCATGTTCGATTCTCCAGGTCCCACGAAAGCCAGACGTAGCGATGCAAGTGTGCAATGTCACACATGGGACACACGTGTGGCGTTCCATTGCAGCAGCTGGAAGCCTTGGTGTGCCAATTCTCTCCTTCTCTCTTTCTCTCCCCCCCCCCCCAACGCATGAAAAAAAAAAAAAAGCCAAGGCAGGTGTGGTGGCTCAGGTCTTTAATGCCAGCGCTTGGGAGGTGTTAGGTCAGGACAAAATGGAGTCACCAAGGAAGTGGTTCATCCACATTCCTCAAGGAACCCAGCCATCATCCCTTCCTTGCCTAACAACGCCCCACGTCTAGGTTTCCTTCCCCCTTATCTCTCAGGACACCAGATTACTGCTCTGGTGTCCCACCCTGGCTATCTTAGATCTCCCCTAAAGAAACCTTTTCTTTATTCCCCCTTCCTCACCTTCCCCCAACTGAGGAGCTCTATGCAGCCCACTATCGGTAACCCCAAGTGACTGCTGCGCTCTTGAGAGTCAGTCCTGGCAGCTCGTGTTCCATCTTAGCCTCAGAGCAGTCTCTGTGGTCTTGGCCACTCCTGAACCTTACAGGAGGAAGAGGAAGAGGAAGGAGGATCTCCGCAAGTTCAAGGCCACCCTGAGACTACATCATGCACTCCAGGTCAGCCTGAGCTAAAGTGAAACTCTACCTCGAAGAAGACAAAAAAGAAAAAAACAGTTATTCCTCCTGTCGTTGGCAATGGATGCGCTTGGAGGACACTGTTTCATGTAAAGCAAGTTAGGTAAGAGAAAAACACCCCGAGTTCTTTGCTCAGATATACAGAAGCTAAAATGTCGGTGTGCTTCACAGAAATAGGAGAGCGCAGAGTGACTTCTCCCACCCAACAAGCTACCTGCTGTCCCCACTTCTGCTGCCAGGGTGCTTGGGCTACTGGGCTAAGATGCTCCCTTCAAAAACACAGACAAAGGCTGGAGAAGATAGCATTTGTCTGCAAAGTCAAAGGACCCAGTTCGATTCCCCAGGACCCACGTTAGGCAGATGCACAAGGAGGTACGGAGGTATGTGTACCTGGAGTTCACTTGCAGTGGCTGGAGGCCCTGGCGCACCCATGCTCGCTCACTCTCTCTGGCACTCTCTCTACCTCCTTCTCTCTCAAATAAATAAATGAAATCTATTTTAAAAAAAAAAAACAAACAAACAAGGACTGGAGACATGGCTTAGTGGTTAAGGCACTTGCCTGCAAAGCCAAAGGACCCAGGTTCAATGCCCCGGTACTCACATAAGCCAGGTGCATGCGTCTGGAGTTCCTTTGCAGTGGCTAGAAGCCCTAGCACACCTGTTTTCTCTTTCTAAAAAAATTAATAAATATAAATAAATTAAGAAAAAAAAGGACAACGTGTTCTGGAAGGTGCCATCTTAAATAGTATAGTAAATGTTTCTGGTCAGAATCTGTCCCTCATAGCAGCTCTTCATCATTGCCCAGTTTTTCTTGAGATTACGGAATGGTGGGGGCACATCTTCAAAAAACCAAAGCTAAAGGATTTTTTTTTTCTTTGAAAAAAAAGTCAACAGAGTGGATTCTTCTTGCATCCTAGCCTGCTGGAGCCAAGAGCTGGAGTATGCCATCTCTTGCCACCCCCTCACCCACACACATACCCATTTGCCTTTAATTAATCCCCAAGCTGCAGGGGCTGTCTGAAGTGGTCCTTAAGGAGGTCCCCAGGGGACGGACAGAGGCCCACTCGAGGCTCAGGGCTTGCACATTGGCTCCGCATTCTTTCCAGGTTTCCGGCGGCCAGGGCTCTCTTCTGACCCCCAGTCCAGGGACAATAACAAGGGTCTTATTAGAGGGCATGCACATTGTCCCCGGCTGCTTTGTGGTCTCCCCAGGGTCAGCGGGATCTGCCCCCCACCCTCCCACCCCAGCTTTCAGATCGCTCCTCCCCACGGCGCAGGCTGATGTCAAAGGGTGGCTCCGCAGCTGCTGGGTGGTGGCACACAGTCCCTGGCCCCAGCCTGCGTGGGAGAGGGGCCGAGGAACACAGGAAGCACACTCACCATCTTGGGGACGGGAAACTTGTTAAGCCTCTTTTTCCAGACACACACCGCGCCCCCCCCCCACCTCCATCTGGGGCCCTCACTCCTGCCATTCAGTAACAAAAGCGGGGCCTGGCATTCCTGATTGTAGAGGCCGGGCGGAGGGCATGCGAAGTCCCTTCAGAGCTCATAAAACGAATCCTGACTCAGAAAGGAAATGTGTCTTGAAATCCAGAGGAAACAGCGTTTAATGATCACGGGGTCTCTCGGCTATAAATGGACACTATCTTTTGTCTTTCTTGAGGTCTCATGGCTTCCAGACAATTCAACACCGTATTTTAAGGGTTAAGTATGAACCACGAGGAATCTTCTAGAGAGAGAAATGAACTGAAGTGCAAGATATTTGGCCTTGACTCTTACTGGGATACTGTTACCAAGAACTTGGGAGTTTCTGCTGGTCCACAAGTGGCCCTGCACAGTGCTGGAAGCAGAGGCCTCAGGGCTGGGCCTGGGGGTACAGGTCTGAAACCCCACCACCTGGGAGGCAGAAGCAGGAGGATTACAGTTTGAGACCAGGGTGGGTTAGTGAGTTCCAGGTCAGCCTGGCTGCAGAATGAGACAGAATGAGAAGGTTTAAAAAAAACAAAAACAAAAACCAGGGCTGGAAAGATGGCTCAGGAGTTAGAGGCGCTTGCCTGCAATGTCCAACTTCTTGAGTTCCTTTCCTAGTACCCATGTAAAGGCAGATGCACAAAGTGGTGCATGCGTCTGGAGTTTGTCCAACAGGGGCTGGAGGCCCTGGCTTGCCCCCAGCCCCTCTCTCCCTTTCCTTACAAATAAATAAATAAATAGAATATTTAAAAAACCCAGACCAGCCCAGGCTTGGTGATGCTTATCATCCCCGCCCTTGGGAGAGGTAGGAGACTAAGGAGTTCAAGGTCATTCTCAGCTAACTAGTGAGTTCAAGGCCAACATGAGCTACATGAAATCCTGTTTCAAACAAACAATCAAAACTAAACGAAGGGTTGGAGAGATTGTTCAGTGGTTAAGGTGCTTGCCTGCAAAGCCTAAGGACCCAGGTTCCATTCCCCAGGACCCAAGCAAAGCCAGATGCAAAAGGCGGCAAATGCATCTGGAGTTAGTTTGCAGTGGCCGGAGGCCCTGGTGTGTCCATTCTCTCTCTTTCTCTCTCAGATACTAAATAAATGAAATGAAAAAAAAAATTAAGAAAAAAATTGCTGGGTTTATCATGTCCTTTCTTTGACAAAATGAGGAGACTGACAAACGGGTCCACTGACCCTTGATGCTTCACCATCCCAGTGTTCTTCTGTTCATCACCTGCTACCCCAATGTGTCCTTCATGTCCTGGCTTTAATGACATATTGAGAAACCATGTCAGTCGTTTATTGTTTTGTTTTTGAGGTAGGGTCTTGCCCGGCCACCAAATATTTTTTTTAAGATTATACTTACTTATTTATTCGAGAGAGAGAGAGAGGCAGATAGAGAAAGAGAGAGAGAGAAAAAAAATACCAGGGCCTCCAGCCACTGCAAACAAACCACAAACACATGTGCCACTTTGTGCATCCGGGTGCTGGGGAATTGGACCTGGGTCCTTAGGCTTTGCAGACAAGTGTTTTAACACTGAGCAATCTCTCCAGCTGCTCAAAAATTATTTTTTAGTATTTTATTTATTTTTTTAATTTTTATTTATTTATTTGAGAGTCACAGAGAGAGAGAGAAAGACAGATAGAGGGAGAGAGAGAGAATGGGCGCGCCAGGGCTTCCAGCCTCTGCAAACGAACTCCAGACGCGTGCGCCCCCTTGTGCATCTGGCTAACGTGGGACCTGGGGAACCGAGCCTCGAACCGGGGTCCTTAGGCTTCACAGGCAAGCGCTTAACCGCTAAGCCATCTCTCCAGCCCTGTTTTTGGTTTTTTGGTAGGATTTCACTGTAGCCCAGGCTGACCTGGAATTCACTATGTATTCTCAGGGTGTCCTTGAACTCATGGTGATCCTCCTACCTCTGCTTCCCAAGTGCTAGGACTAAAGGTGTGTGCCACCACACCTTGCTTTAGCATTTTTATTTTTATTAATTTATTTGAGAGAGACAGAGAGAAAGAAAGAGGGGCTGGAGAGATGGTTTAGTGGTGAAGGCGCTTGCCTGCAAAGCCTAAGGACCCATCTTGGACTCTCTAGATCCGACATAAGACAGATGCACAAAGTGATGCAAGCATGCAAGACCATACACGCACACAAAGGGACTCACGTGTCTAGAGTTCAAGTGCAGTGGCTGGAGGCCCTGATGTGCCAATTCCGTCTCTCTTTCACTCACATTATCTTGCATTAAAAAAAGGCCAGTCTATAAGCTTGGCGTGGTGGCACATGCCTTTAATCCCAGCACTCAGGAGACAAGGGTAGGAGGATCGCGGTGAGTTCAAGGCTGCCCTGAGAATGCAGAATGAATTCCAGGTCAGCCTGGGCTAGAGTAGACCCTACCTCAAAAAACCTTTCCAAAAAAAAGACAGTCTGTTGGATGGGCTTGCTTCCAAAAAAAAAAAAAAGAGAGAGAGAGAGAGAGACAGAAGAAAGAAAGGAAGGACAGAAAGAAATAAAAGGAAAGGAAAGAAAGGGCAGAGAGAGAAAGAATGGGAGCGCCAGGGCTCCTAGCTACTTCATATGAACTCCAGATTCATGCACCATCTTGTGCATCTGGCTTACATGGGTCCTGGGAAATCAAATCTGGATCCTTTGTCTCTTCAGGTAAGCACCTTAACCGCTATGCCATCCCTCCAGTCCTGTTTTTTTTAAAAAAAAAAATATTATTTTTGGGCTGGAGGGATGACTTAACGGTTAAGGTGCTAGTCTGCAAAGCTAAAGGACCCAGGTCCAATTCTGCAGGACGCGATAAGCCAGGTGCAGAAGGTGACACACGCTTCTGGAATTCGTTTGCAACAACTGAAGACCCTGGCGCACCCATTCTCTCTCTTGATCTGCCTCTTTCTCTCTCAAACATAAATAAAAATAAAATATTTGAAATGTTTTATTTTTATTAAATTTTTTTTTTGCTTTGTCTTGATTTTTCCAAGGTAGGGTCGCATGCTAGCTCAGGCTGACCTGGAATTCACTATGTAGTCTCACTGTGGCCTTGAACTTTTGGTGATCCTCCTACCTCTGCCACCCGAGTGTTCTGGGATTAAAGGCGTGTGCCACCGTGCCTGGCTTATTTCTTTTAATGATTTCTTTGATCCATGCTTAGTTGAATCTGAGTATGAGGAGCTATGGATAGAATGGACTGACTGTGTTTGAGTAATTACACTATCTCTCACTACCCCAAACCAAGCACTTCCTTTTCTATATTTCCTGGGGGTTTTTGTTTGTTTTTAAAAATATTTTTATTTTATTTTTACTTATTTATTGAAAGAGAGAGAATGGGTTGGCCAGGCACTCCAGCCACTGCAAATGAACTCCAAATGCATGTGTCCCCATGTGCATCTGGCTCATGAGGGTTCTGGGGAGTTGAACCTGGGTCTTTAGGCTTTGCAGGCAAGGGTCTTAACTGCTAAGCCATTTCTCCAGCCCTGTTGTTTTATTTTTGTTTTGTGGTGCTAAAGATCAAAACTATGGTCTTGAAAGGAAAGGTGGGGGAGAGTTAATCAAAATCTAAGGTGATAAGTAAGTTATATGGAAACCTACTTTTTTGGACAATGGCACATCTAGAAGGCATAGATTGTTACTAGAAAATTTTCAGTGCAAGGGATGAGATACCTTCCTGTGAGTTGTTGGCCAGAGAGGTCACTGATTCCCCTAAAACATTACAGGTCATTGCTGAAGCTCTTAGTTTCCCGCCAGGAATAGATGGTAAGACTCTGTTGCTGAAGACTCCACATACTTGGGCTGCAAGGTCACTGTGAAATCTTGTTGGAGCTGAGCTGAAAACCTCCTTCATGTAGACCAGCTGACAGAAAACTGGGGGGGAAAAAAACCACTCTGCTATATGCTATGGGAGAAAGAGAAGTCATCAGTGGAAATAAAAAACAGTGGACACTGCAAGCCTAAAGTTGGGCTAGCCAGGCCAAAATGAGCCAACAAGTAGCAATAGTGGCATGTCTGTTATGGGGGAAACCGACCACTCTCTAATTGGACTGGAGGCTTGCTCCAAGAGAGGAACACATGCCTGATGCTGAAAGCCTGTGTCAGGGGAAGTCACGAGTCCTCAGGGTGTACACAGCTGCTGGTGTCTGGCTCATTACATATCGTAAGCTCACCAAATTGCCTGCTAAGCACTTTTCTTAATTGTTCATACCCATATATTAATGCTACTCTCACTTTTGGTTAGAGAAGCTTCTCTTTTCAGATGGAAGTGACCTCTGGAATGACTCAAAAGGCACCATAGTGCTGAGAAATGACAGAGCACTGAAACCTCTCTATCACCTTCCAAGGTCAGGGTCCATTGCAGAAGAGGTAGCAGGAAGAATGTAAGAGCCAAAGGAAAAAAAAAAAAAAAAAGGGCAGGATTCCTTGCAATGCTCTCTTCCAGATACAAAATGGTCTGGATATCCATGACCTCACAGTGCCTGGCACTGCCTACGTAAGACCAGTATAATAGGAAGAAAAGATGATGACACCAAGGGCCGGGTGTGGTGGCGCAAGCCTTTAATCCCAGCACTTGGGAGGCAGAGGTAGAAGGATTGCTGTGAGTTCAAGGCCACCCTGAGACTACATAGCGAATTCCAGGTCAGCCTGGACTACAGTGAAACCCCACCTCGAAAAGCAAACAAACAAACAAAAAGATGATGACATCAAAATAAGAGAGAGTCTGATGAAGAGAGGGAGAGGATATGATTGAGGGAGGAGTTGTGAAGGGGAAAATGGGGAGATTATCATAGTTTATTGCCTATAACTATGGAACTTGTCAATAATAAAAAAAAAAAAAATTAAAACCCGGGCATGGTGGCACACACCTTTAATCCCAGCACTTAGGAGGCAGAGGTAGGAGGATCACTGAGAGGTCAAGGCCACCCTGAGACTGCATAGTGAATTCCAGGTCAGCCTGGACTAGAGTGAAACCCTACCTTGAAAAAAAAAATTGAATAAAATAATAATAAAAAATAAAAAAATAAAACCCCCAAAAGTCTTGCACATGCTAAGACCTATTCTACCACTGAGCTACAACTGTAGGCCCACATCTCCTGTGTAATTGACTGATATCCATCCATCATTGTCTGTGAATTTCTTCCCTAGGCTGAGTTAGGCTAAATGTTAGGAAGACAGAGCGAGAGCCTGTGAGGCGTGTCTCAGGGGTAGAGTGACTACTTAGCATCACTTAGCACGCATGAGGCCTTAGGTTCCATCCTTAGCGCCGCCAAACAAACACATACAAACAAAAGAGGGCTGGAGAGATGACCTCAGTGGTCAGGAGAACTTTCTGTGCCAGCATGAGGGAACAAGGAGGCCCGAGAGAGCACTTTTGTTCAGTCCCCAGAGCGCACAGCTGGGCAGGGCCACACCACTGCCACCCCAGTCCTGTGGGGGATCAGAGACCGAAGAATCTCATCTCAGAGCTGGGGAATAAAAACTAGTAAGCTCCGGGATCAGTAAGAGACTCCAACTCAAATAAGAATCAGTGGAGATTCCCACTGAGACGCTGGAGGCCCCAATTCACTCGCCTGCTCCACTGGTGCAGAAGTGCAGGAGCAGAAACCGGGGAGAGGGATTGTCCTGGCACACCAGCCTCCTCGCAAACTCAAGACACCTGAAGGACGAGAGAGCAGGGAGCAGCGGAGCGGCTCCAGGACAACTGCAGGCATCCTGCGCAGCCTCCCTTCTCCCAACTGCCAGTGGCACACAAGCCAGTGGAGAACTCACTCACCCACCCACCAGCCACACGGCAGCCAGCACAGCCAATCAGAACACCAGATCCGGCGATCCAAGCCGCCTAAGCGAGTCCACAGAGCAACAGAGGGCCACTGGGGTGGGCACTCCGCATTGGTGAGACTGGAAGCCATGCCAAGAGGTGACAGGGCCTACTTACACAAAGGCAGCTACATAGGCCTGCCCTGGAAGTGCCAATCTCGCTTTCCATGGCAGGGTGGGTGATGTGTTAGATTTTATTGACATGGTCTTGGCTGGTTTTACTATTCTCAAGTTAGCTGTATTTATAGGGGCTTTGCCTTTTTCTTCTGTCATTGTTGGGGGCAGGGTCTTATTCAGCCCCAGGCTGACCTGGAACCCATTTTAGGCCAGAAATCTCAGTCTCCTAATTGATAAGACTAAGGGTGTGCGGCAACACACACCCTTAGGGACTTTGACATTCTTAGATGATTTGTTTCTTTTAATCCTCGTTCTTTAAAAAAAAATTTTTTTTGTTTATTCTTATTTATTTATTTTTGAGCAACAGAGAGAAAGGGGCAGATAGAGAGAAAGAGAGAGAGAATGGGCACTCCAGCGCCTCCAGCCACTGCAAACAAACGAACTCCAGACGCATGCTCCCCCTTGTACATCTGGCTAACGTGGGTCCTGGGGAATCAAGCCTTGAACTGGGGTCCTTAGGCTTCACAGGCAAGCACTTAACTGCTAAGCCATCTCTCCAGCCCTTAATCCTCATTCTTTCATAAATACTTTCTGCTGTTTTTGATTGAATGTGTATATTGCTCAGTTGAATTATAGAATTTGCCAGCAATTTGCTCCACCCAGCCTACTAGAATGCTTGCAGAGCAGACAAATTCAACACCTAGGAACACTTCTATTGTTACTCTGGGAGCAATATAAGAGCCACACCTGGCACCTAAAACTCCAACCCTTAAGGTATATAAAGTTGGGTTTACACATCTTAATAATACTGCAGATAATTAGAAAACCCAAGTATAAAATTAACTGAAGATGCAAAAATCTCTGCATAATACAAGAAACACAAAAGATCAAGACAATAAAATACTACCAAAAATTATAAATCCATCAGAAATGACATCCACTGAGACTGAGACTGAGTTAGATGAAATATACAAGAAAGATTTTAAAAAAATTATATCTATGTTCAAAGAAACCAAAGGAATCAAAGAAAAAATCAAGCTCCTGAAGGAGAAAACAGGAAACCCACTTAATAAAATAAGGAGGTCAATACAAGACATGAGTAAGGAAATAGAAGTAATGAAAAAATGCCAATCAGAAATACTATAAAATAAAAACAGTAAGTCAAACAGAAAACTCTGCAGAAAGTCTCACCAGTAGAATGGATCAAGGAGAGGACAGAATATCTAAACTAGAAGACCAGGTGGCAGATCTAATACAGTCCAACAAAGAGAAAGACAAACTAATAGTAAGCCATGAAAGAGCATTTCAAGACATTCAGGTCACTATGAAGAGATCAAACATAAGAATCAGGGCATACCAGAAGAAGAATTTCACTCCAATGGCACAGCAGGTATTTTCAACAAAATTACAGAAGAAAATTCCCCCCAAAGAGGTAAAATGATGCCAATACAGATATAGGAAGCCTTTAAAATGTGAAACAGACAATCAGGAAAGAACCTCTAACCACCATATAATTAAACTGCAAAACGTACAAAGCAAAGACAATATATTGAAAGCAGTTAGAGAGAAAAATCAAGTCACATATAAAGGCAAGCCCACTGAGATCACAGCAGATTATTCAATACAAACTTTAAAAGCCAGAAGGGCTTGGAATGATATATGCCAAGATCTGAAAGTTAATAACTGTCAACCAAGATGGTTTTTATCTAGCAAAGCTATGCATCCAAATTGATGGAGAAATAAGGGCATTCCACAACAAAAACAGGCTAAAGGAATATATGACAACTAAGCCACCTCTACAGAAAGTACTTGAAGGATCCTTCATGCTGAAGAGAAAGAAAAGCACACATATAAGGAAATAGGAAAAAATAAACCATATTCAAAAAATAGCTAATACAAGACAGTAAAGGAAAAATAGGAATAACTACAAAACAAGAAGAATGGCAAGAATAAATGCACAGCTTTCAATAATAACTCTTTTTAAAAACTTTTTTGTTCATTTTTCATTTATTTATTTATTTGAGAGGGACAGAGAGACAGAGAGAGAGATTGAGAACGGGTGCGCCAGGGCTTCTAGCCACTGCAAACGAACTCCAGATGCGTGTGCCCCCTTGTGCATCTGGCTAACGTGGGTCCTGGGGAACCGAGACTAGAACCGGGGTCCTTAGGCTTCATAGGCAAGCGCTTAACTGCTAAGCCATCTCTCCAGCCATCAATAATAACTCTTAATATTAATGGCTCAATGCCCCAACCATAACACACAGACTTACAGACTGGGGCTGGAGAGATGGCTCTGGAGTGCCCATTCTCTTTCTCTCTCTCTCTCAAATAAATAAATTGAAAAATATGCTGGGTGTGGTATTGCATGCCTTTAATCCCATCACTTAGGAGGCAGAGGTAGGAGGATCACCATGAGTTTGAGGCCACCCTGAGAATACATAGAGAATTCCAGGTCAGCCTGGGCTAGGGTGAGACCCTACCTTGGAAAAAAAAAATCATTAAAATAAAACAGGATCCTTCTATTTTGCCCCTAAAGAACTTACCTTTCCATAAAAGGCAAACACTATCTTAGGGTGAAAGGGTGGAAAACGATTATTCAAGCAAATGGGCTTAAAAAAGAAGGAAGTATTGTTACCCTAATATCTGACAGAGTAGATTTCAAACCAATATTAGTTAGGAAAGATAAAGAAGGTCACTTTATATTGATTAAAGGACCACTCCAACAGGGGGACATGAAAATTCTAAACATATATGCACCTAACATGGGGGCTCCACACTTCATCAAATAAACACAATTCAACTTAAGGTCATAGATGGCACCAAACACAATTGTAGTGGGAGACTTCAACACCCCACTCTCAGCAATTGACAGGTCATTCCAAGAAGAAATATATAGAGAATCACCTGGATTAAATGAGGTCATAGAACAAATGAACCTAACAGATGTCTACAGATAATTCCATCTAAATGTTACAGAATACACATTCTCAGACCCACATGGAACATTAAAAATAATGGACTACATATTAATCCACAAAGAAATTCTTAACAAATATAGGAAAACTGAAATAATTCCTTGCACTCTATCTAATCACAATGGGATGAAAGTACAAATTAACAGCAAGAAATGCTATAGAGAATACACAAAATAATGGAAATAAAAGAATACACTACTATATGGTGAACGGGTCAATGAAGAAATCAAGAAATAAAAAAATTCACAGAATCAAATGATAATGAGAACACAATATACTGAAACCTTTGGGACACAATGAAGGCAGTCCTAAGAGAGAAATTTACAGCTTTAAGTGCCTATATTAGGAAAGCAGAAAGGTCACAAGTAAACATCTTAATGCTTTATCTTAAGGTCTTAGAAAAAGAAGAATAAAGTACGCCAAAAAAATCAGTAGATGGGAGCTGGAGAGATGGCTTAGCACTTAAAGCACTTTCCTACCAAGCCTAAGGACCCAGGTTCGATTCTCCAGGTCCTATGTAAGCCAGATGTACAAGGTGGCACATACATCTGGAGTTCATTTGCAGTGACTAAAGGCCCTGGTGTGCCCATGCTCTCTCTCTCTCTTCCCTTTCTTTCTCAAATAAAAATAAGTTAAAAAAATTAAAAATCAGTAGATGGGAAGAATAGTAAAGATTAGTGTAGAAATTAATGAAATAGAACAACAACAACAACAATACAACAAATCAATGAAACAAAGAGATGGCTCTTTGGAAGGATAAACAAGATTGATAAACCCTTAGCAAATCTGACCAGGAGAAAGAGAGAAGAGACACAAGTCAATATAATTAGAAATGAAAAAGGCACCATTAGAACAGATACCAATGAATTTCAAAAAATCATGAGGACATACTTTAAGAACATATACTCCACTAAGTTTGAAAGTTGGAAAGAAATGGATCATTTCTCACATTTATATGACCTACCAAAATTAAATCAAGATGAGATAAACCATTTAAACAGACCTATAACAAGCACGGAGATGAAAATAGTTATTTTAAAAAATCTCCTAACTAAAAAAGTCTAGACTCAGATGGATTCACTGGTGAATTTTACCAGATCATCACAGAAGAACAAATACTAATGCATCTCAAAATTTTCCATAAAATATAAAAGGAAGGAATACTACCAAACTCCTTCTACAAAGGCAGCATTATGCTGTACCAGAATCAGGGAAAGACAGAACAAAACAAGAATATTACAGGCCAATCTTCCTCATGAACATAGAAGCAAAAATTCTCAACAAAACACTGGCAAGCAAGCAGGACGTGGTAACATATACCTTTAATTCCAGCACTCGGGAGGCAGAAGCAGGAGGATCACCATGAATTCGAGGCCACCCTGAGAATTCAGAGTGAATTCCAGGTCAACTTAGACTAGAGTTCAACTCTGTCTTGAAAAACCAAAACCAAAACCAACCAACCAAACAAACAAAAACCTGGCAAGCAGAATACAAAAATATATCAAAAAGATCATTCACCAAGCCGGATGTGGTGGCGCACGCCTTTAATCCCAGCACTAGGGAGGCAGAGGTAGGAGGATTGCCGTGAGTTCGAGGCCACCCTGAGACTACATAGTGAATTCCAGGTCAGCCTGAGCCAGAGTGAGACCCTACCTCGAAAAACCAAAAAAAAAAAAAAAAAAGATCATTCACCTGACCAAGTAGGCTTTATCCCAAAGATGCAGGGATGGTTCAACATATGCAAATGGATAAATGTAATATGCTATATAAATGGACTGACAGACAAAACTCATATAATCATCTCAACAGATGGAGAAAAGATATTTGGCAAAAATCCAACATCCCTTCATGTTAAAAGTCCTAAAGAAGGAGACAGGTGTGATGGTGCACACCTTTAACCCCAGCACTTGGGAGGCAGAGGTAGGAGGATTGCTCAGAATTCGAGGCCACTCTGAGGCTACATAGTGAATTCCAGGTCAGCCTGAGCTACAGCGAGACCCTACCTCAAAAAACAAAAACAAAAAACAAACCAAACCAAACCAAACCAAACCAAACCAAACAAAAAAAGTCCTAAAAAACTGGGGATAGAAGGAACATATCTCAACATAATAAAGGTTATTTATTACAAACCTACAGCCAACATAACAGTAAATAGGGAAAAACTTGAAGCTTTTCCACTAAGTTCAGGAGCAAGACAAGGGTGTCTGCTGTCCCCACTTTTATTTAATATAGCACTGGAAGTCCTAGCCATAGCAATAAGGCAAGAGACACATAAAAGAGATATTGATTGGAAAGGAGGTGATCAAATTATCATTATTTGCAGATGATATGATTCTATATATAAAGTACCCTAAAGACTCTACCAGCAAACTGTAAGAGCTAGTAGACACTTTAGCCATGTAGTAGGATACAAAATAAACACACAGAAACCAGCAGCTTTCCTATATACTAACAACAAACAGGCAGAGGATGAAATCAGAGAATCTCTTCCATTCACAGTTGCCTCAAAAAATAAAAATAAAGTACCTTGGAATAAACCTAACCAAGGAAGTGAAGGATCTCTACAATGAAAACTTTAAAACATTCAAGACAAAAATTGCATAGAACACTAGGAAATGTAAAGATATCCTATGTTCTTGGATTGATATAATCAATATTGTGAAAATGTCAATCTTACCAAAAGCAATCTATACATTTAATGCAATCCACATCAACATTCCAATGGCATTCTTCATGGAAATATAAGAAGACAATCCTAAAATTCATTTGGAAGCATAAAAAACCTTGAATAGCCAAAATAATTTTAAGCAACAAAAATAAGGCTGGTGTTATCACCATACCTGATTTTAAGCTATATTACAGAGCCATAATAACAAAAACAGTATGGTACTGGCACAAAGACAGATATGTAGATCAGTGGAGCAGAATAGAGGACTCAGATGTAAATCCAGGTAGCTACAGCCAGCTGATTTTCAATAATAATATGAAAAATATTCATTGGAGAAAAGACAGCCTCTTTAACAAATGGTGCTGGGAAAACTGGATATTGATATGTAGAAGGATGAAAAGAGATCCTTATCCTTCTCCATGCACAAGAATCAAGTCCAGTGGAACCCTTGTACACTGCTGGTGGGAATGCAATCTGGTCCAGCTATTGTGGAAATCAGTGTGGAGGTTCCTAAGACAGCTAAAAATAGATCTAGCATATGACCCAGCTATATCACTCCTAGGCATATATCTTAAGGACTCATCTCACTACCTTAGAGATACTTGATCAACCATATTTATTGCCACTCTATTCACAATAGCTAGGAAATAGAACCAGCATAGATGTCCCTCAACTAATGAGTGGATAATGAAGATGTGGAACAATGGAGTTCTACTCAGCGGTAAAGAAAAATGAAGTTATGAAATTTCAGGAAAATGGTGGATCTGGAAAGAATTATAGTAAGTGAGGTAACCCAGGCCCAGAAAGCCAAATATCACATATTCTCTCTCATATGTGGATCATAGCTACAAATGATTGGACCTCTGTGTGAGTAGAAAGAAAACTCAGTAGCGGAGGCCAGTAAGCTAGAAAGGACATGTAAAGGGAATAGAAAGACAAGACTTAATAGGATGGAATTGTATATATGTAAGTAGAGGAACAGATTAATGGGGGTGAAAAAGCCTATTTGAGATCAGGAGAAGAGATTGAGTAAAGGAAAGGTGGAGCGAGGACTAATCAAAATCTAAGAGGATATAAATAAGTCATAAGGAAACCTACTTTTATGGACAATGGAACACACAGGAGCCATAGATGGTTACCAGAAAATTTTCAGTGCCAGGGATGAGATACCTTCCAGTGAGTTGTTGGCCAGGAAGTTCCCTGATGCCCCAAAAACATTACAGGCCATTGTCAAGGTCCTTGGTTTCCTACCAGGACTAGATGGTAAGACCCTACTGCTTAAGACTCCACCTACTTGGGCTGCAAGGCCACTGAGATATCCTGCTGGAGCTGAGCTACAAACCTCCTCCATGTAGACCAGCTGACAGAAAGCTGGAAAAAGCTACACTGCATGCAGTTCAATGGGAGAGAGAGAAATCACCAGTGAAGATAGTGAACAGTGGACACTGTAAGCCTTAAATTTGGCCAGCCAGGCCAAAGGATCCAGTGGGTGCAATAGTGACACATCTGTCATGGTGGAAACCAACTGCTCTCTAATTGGAGTGGAGGCTCGCTCCGTGGGAGGGAATACATCCCTGATACTGAAAACCTACAACATGGGGTGTAATGTCTGCTGCTGTCTGGCTAAATGTATATAATATGCTCACCAAACTGCCCAATAAGCACCTCTCTTAATGTTTATACCCATCTATTAATGCTACTCTCACTTTTGGTTCGGGAACCTCCTCTTTTCAGATGGCAGTGACCTTTGAATGACTCAGAAGGTACCATGGGGCTGAGAAGAAGTGACAGAGGAGTGCTCAGCACTGCAATATCTCGATCACACCTTCCAAGGCTCAGGGTCTAATGCAGAAGAGGTGATGGAAAGAATGTAAGAGTCAAAGAAAGGGTAGGACTCCTTACAATGTGCTCTTCCAACACAAAATGGCCTGGATATCCATGACCTCACAGTGCCTGACACTACCTACACAAGACCATCATAAGAGGAGGAAAAGATGATGACATCAAAGTAAAAGAGACTGATTGAAATGGGGAGGGGGTATGATGGAGAGTGGAGTTTCAAAAGGGAAAGTTGGGGAAGGGAGGGAATTACAATGGGTAATTCAAAAGGGAAGGTGGGGGAGGGAGGGAATTACCATGGGATATTGTTTATAATCATAGAAGTTGTCAATTAAAAAAAAATCAAGTCCGAATGGCTCAAAGACCTCAGTATCAGACCTGAAACTCTGAAACTGCTACAGGGAAAAGTAGGGGAATCCGTTCAACATATTGGTCTTAGCAAAGACTTCCTGAATATAACCGCAGTTGGTCAGGGGGTGATGTCCACCCTCTGCTCATGTCATCATTTTCCCTGCCATTATGGAGCTTCCCCCTCGAGCCTATAAGCCAAAATAAACTTCTTTTTTCCCCACAAGCTGCTCTTTGGTTGGGTGATTTCTACCAGCAATGCTGAACCGGACTGCAACAGTAAAGTGGTACCGAGAAGTGGGGTTGCTGCTAGACACCTGACTGTGTGGCTTTGGCCTTTTGGAGCTGATTTTCAAGAGGAATGTGAAAGGACTTGAAACCTTGGCCTAAGAAACACCTTGCAGTGCTATAAATACAGCTTGATGGACTATTCTGGTCAGAGTTGAAAGACCTGATTGCAGTAAGAACTATGGACTGTGAGGTTTGGCTTATGAGGGTGAGAAAGAGCTTTGCTTGGACTGGGCTAGCAGTTTGTGTGTGGAGCTTGCTGTTATGCCTGTGTCCTGAGAAGTTGTGCAGGGTTGCTCTGCGTAGAAATGAACTGGTGTGAGCAGAGGGATATGGCACAAAAAAAATTTGGGGGGTGGTGAACTGCTGCCCATTCAGCTGCAATTGAGAGATTACAACCTTTGAGATTGGGCCAGTTGACCTGTACTGGGGCAACAAAAGAATGTAGACTCTTTTGAAGGGGCCTGAATGCTCAAGGAATGTTCTATTCTTCAAAGCCTGCTTTATCCCCCCCCCCATATTAATACATTGGCACCCTACCTGGTATTGTGGAGTATAAGAATTGCTGGAAAGGCTGGGTGTAGTGGCGCATGCCTTTAATCCCAGCACTTGGGAGGCAGAGGTGGGAGGATCACTGAGAGTTCAAGGCCACCCTGAGACTACATAGTTAATTCCAGGTCAGCTTGGACAAGAGTAAGCCCCTACCTCAAAAAACCAAAAAAAGAAAAAACAAAAGAAAAAAAAGTGCTGGAAAGAGGGTCATTGAATTTGCAACATGGTCTTGTGTTTTGGAAATGGCCATGGGCAGTGTGAAGCAGGTTTGCTGGATGTCTGCATGGAGACCCCATGGGGCCATGAGGATGAACCATGGATTGCAGTGGAGACCCAGTGGAGATGGCGGGACCACGAGATGGCTGCTAAGGAAAGCTGCCAGCCCTGATGAAGTTTTCCAGGACTGTGAGTAGCTTGGCTAGAGAGGTGGAATTGGAATGCCAGAGATTTGTTGCTGGTTAGAATTATCAGACTTGGAGATTTGTCACTGGCTAGAATTGTTGGACTTGGAGTTACAGTTTGATGTTTGCCCTGGTTGTTTTAAATCTTGTATTGGTTGAATGTTTCTTTTCTATGCCCAATGCCACCTTCTACAGTGTGAATGTTTATTCTGTGCCATTATAGGTTTTCTGAGGTTATTTTTTGGTATTATGGCTCAGTTAAATGATCTTGGACTATGGAGATGTATGAACATCATTGGAATTGATAAAAAAAAAAACTATGGGGACTTTTAAAGTTAGATGAATGCATTGCATTTTACATCATGCATGGTTATCAGTTTATGGGGGTCAGGGGTGGAATGTGATGGTTTGATTCAGGTATCCCCCATAAATTTGGGTGTTCTGAATGCTAGGTTCCCAGCTGATGGAGATTTGGGAATTAATGCCTGCTGGAGACAGTGTATTGTTGGGGTCAGGCTTATGGGTGTTATAGCCAGTTTCCCCATGCCAGTGTTTGGCACACTCTCCTGTTGCTATTGTCCACCTTATGGTGGCCAAGGGGTGATGTCCACCCTCTGCTCATGCCATCATGGAGCTTCTCCCTTGAGCCTGTAAGGCAAAATAAACCTCTTTTTTTTTTCCCCACAATCTGCTCTTGGTTGGGTGATTTACGCCAGCAATACTGAACCTGCCTGCAACATGAGGTAACCCAGACACAGAAAGCCAAGCGCCACATGTTCTCTCTCATGTGTGATCCTAGCTACAAAGGTATAGACTTGTATGTGAGTTGGGATAAATGTCAGTAGCAGAGGCCAGTAAGCTAGAAAAGGGCTATAAAGGAGGGAGGAGAGGGGAGGACTTAAGGGGATGGTATTGTATATATGTAAATACATGAACAGATTACTGTGGGTGGAATGGCCTAAGTGAGGCCAGGGGAAGAGACTGAGAAAAGGAAGGGTGAGGGAAAGGTTAATCAAAATTTAAGAGGGTGTGAATAAGCCATATGGAAACCTACAGTTTGGACAATGGTGCATCCAGAAGCCATAGATTGTTACTAGAAAAATTTCAGTGCCAGGGATGGGATACCTTCCACTGAGTTGTTGGCTAGGGTGGTCCTTGATGGCGCCAAAACATTACAGGCCATTGCTGAGGCTTTTAGTTGCTCACCAGGAATAGATGGTAAGACCCTATTGCTTAAGATTCCACATACTTGGGTTACAGGTCACTGAGAAATCATGCTGGGGGTGATCTGAACACCTCCTCCATGAAGACTAGCTGACAGAAAGCTGGAAAAAAAAAACTATGCTGTATGTAAACCTATGGGAGAGAGAAGTCAGCAGTGCAGATAAGCAGCGGTGGACACTGTAAGCCTTATGTCTGGCCAGCCAGGCCAAATGAACCAACGAGTGCAATAATGGCACATCTGTTATGGGGGAACCAACCATTCACTAATTGGACTGGAGGCCTGCTCCACCAGAGGGAATACATGCCTGGTACTGAAAACCTATGATGAGGGTAGTCATGATCCCCAAAGGTGTCTGGCTAAATGTATATATTATGCTCACCAAACTGCCCTGTCATCACTTTTCTGAATGTTCATATTCATATATTAATGCTACTCTCACTTTGGATTAGAGAAGCTTCTCTTTTCAGATGGTGGTGACCTCCGGGATGACCCAGAAGTGCTGAGAAGAAGTGACAGAGGCATGTTTAGCACTAACACATCTCTATGACACCCTCTAAGGCTCAAGGTCCATGGTGGAAGAGGTGGTGGAAAGACTGTAAGAGCCTAAGGAGGGGTAGGACTGCTTACAGTGCATTCTTCCAGACACAAAATGACCTGGATATCCATGACCTCACAGTGCCTGGCACTACCTACACAGGACCTTTATAATAGGATGAAAAACTGATGACATCAAGAGAAAAGAGAGACTAATTGAGAAGGGGAGGGGATATGATGGAGGGTGGATTTGTGAAGGGGAAAGTGGGGGAGGGGAGGGAATTATCATGGTTTATTGCCTATAATTATGGATGCTGTCAATAAAAAAAAAAAAAGTTAAAAATTCAGGTGTCCTGGCTCATGCCTTTAATCCCAGCACTTGGCAGGCAGAGGTAGGAGGATCGCTGTGAGTTCAAGGACACTTGGAGACTATATAGTGAATTCCAGGTCAGACTTGGTTTAAGCAAGACCCCACCTCAAACAAACAAACAAACAAACAAAAAAGCATCATTGGAAGCAAGTTTGGGCTGCAAGTCACCAAGCTGAAAATCAAGCTGGAGCTGAGCTGGAAGCCTCCTTCCTGGTGACTAGCTGTCAGGATGCTGGAAAGCTCTACGCAGCCAGCTGGGAGAAAAAGCCATCAACAGTCTTAACCAGCAGTGGGCCCTGCAAGCTCATGGCTGGACATCCAGGTCCAATATGCCAGCTGGTACAATGGTGGCATGTCTGTTTCGGGAGAAACCAAATGCTCTCTTTTTTTTTTAATTTTTTTTTTAATTTATTTGAGAGCGACAGACTCAGAGAGAAAGACAGATAGAGGGAGAGAGAGAGAATGGGCGCGCCAGGGCTTCCAGCCTCTGCAAACGAACTCCAGACGCGTGCGCCCCCTTGTACATCTGGCTAACGTGGGACCTGGGGAACCGAGCCTCGAACCGGGGTCCTTAGGCTTCACAGGCAAGCGCTTAACCACTAAGCCATCTCTCCAGCCCCCAAATGCTCTCTTTTGAACTTGAGGCCCGCTCCATGGGATTAGTGCTGCCTGGTACTGAAAACCTAATCAAAGCCTATGGCTGGGGAGACCATAATAAAAGCCTTAGTGGGAAAACTACGATTGTTAGCTGGCTAGATGTATATATTATGCCCACCGCACTGCCCTCTAAATCCTTTTGTTCATTCCTACACATTAATGATATTCTCACTTTTGGTTTGAGAAGCTTCTCTTTTCTGATGACGGTGACCACTGGGGAGACTCAAAACCCACCAAAGTGCTGAGAAGAAATGACAGTGCTTTATTAGGCACTAAATGACACATCTCTGTCACATCCTTCAAGGCTTAGGTACCTTTGAGAAAGAGGTGGTGGAAAGAATGTAAGAGCCAGGGGCTGGAGAGTTGGCTCAGCAGTTGAGGTGCTTGCCTGTGAAGCCCAAGCACCAGGGTTTGATTGCCCAGTACCTGTAAAGCCAAATGCGCAAAGTAGCACATGCACCTGGAGTCAGCGGCTGAAGGCCCATTCTCTTTCTGTGTCTCTCCTTTCTTCTCTCTCTGCTTGCAAATATATATTAGTCTGGCCAGCCAGTCTTTTTTTTTCTCAAATTTTTATTAACATTTTCCATGATTATAAAAAAATATCCCATGGTAATACCCTCCCTCCCCCCCACTTGCCCCTTTGAAATTCCATTCTCCATCATATCCCCTCCCCATCTCAATCATTCTACTTACATATATATATATATATATATATATATATATATATATATATATATATATATATATATATATGTATGTATGTATGTATGTATATATGTATATATATATATATGTATGTATGTATGTATATATATGTATGTATGTATATATATATATACACATAATATAAAAGCTAGGCATGATGGCACATGCCTTTAATCCCAGCACTTGGGAAGCAGAGGTAGAAGGGGAATCGCCCTGAGTTCAAGGCCACCCTGAGACTATTGAGTGAATTTCAGGTCAGCCTGGGCTACAGTGAGACTCTACCTCAACAAATGAAAGAAAGAGGATGAACACTACTATATACTCTTTGAATACAGTATATAGGCAGTTTATAGGACATGTTCATCCTATCCATGT
Source organism: Jaculus jaculus (assembly GCF_020740685.1). Classification (NCBI taxonomy): domain Eukaryota; kingdom Metazoa; phylum Chordata; class Mammalia; order Rodentia; family Dipodidae; genus Jaculus; species Jaculus jaculus. The sequence continues at coordinate 21,225,807 of NC_059114.1, read as the reverse complement.
TAAGTTATCTCTGAGTTACTTATAATCTCTAATACAATGTAATTGTTGTGCAAATAGTGGTTACACTACATTATTTAAGGAATTTTGATGAGGCAAAGTATAGACCCAAACATACGGCTTTAGTTATTAAACATTTTTATTTACTTGAGAGAAAGACAGTGAACAGATGGGCATGCTAGGACCTCCTGACACTGACAATGGACTCTAGGCACATGGGCTACTTTGTGCATCTGACTTTACGTGGGTACTGGGGGATCAAGTCCGGTCTGTCACCTTGAACCACTGAACAATCTGCCCAGCCCCAACTATAACACTTGTAACTATCAGGGACTTGAGAGCCCACAACCATCAGTATCTTTTTTTTTTTTTTTTTTTTTGGTTTTTCGAGGTAGGGTCTCACTCTGGTCCAGGCTGACCTGGAATTAACTATGTAGTCTCAGGGTGGCCTCGAACTCTTGGCAATCCTCCTACCTCTGCCTCCCGAGTGCTGGGATTAAAGGCATGTGCCACCACGCTCGGCACCATCAATATCTTAAGGCATCCTGGAACCAATCCACTATGGATACAAAGGTGTACTATGTTCCATAGGCCTTTAGGTCCCACCTAGAAAGGTACCAGAGTTTTTTTCTTTAATATTTTATTTATTTAACAGAGATAAAGAGGCGGGGAGAGATAGAATGGTGTGCCAGGGCCTCCAACCGCTGCAAATGAACTCCAGACACATGCGCCCCCTTGTGCATGTGGCTAATGTAGGTCCTGGGGAATCAAACCTGGGTCCTTTAGCTTTGCAGGCAAATGCCTCAACCACTAATCCATCCCTCCAGCCCTTATTTACTTATTTTCAAGGAGAGAGAGAAAGAGTGTCAGGGCCTCCAGCCATGGCAAACAAACTCCAGGCGCATGCACCACTTTGTGCATCTGGCTTTACCTGGCCTTAGGGAACCGAACCCAGACTGTTAGGCATTGCAAGCAAGTGCCCATAACCGCTGAGCCATCTCTCCAGCCCAGGGACCAGTTTTGATAATGCAGTGATCTTGGTGCTTGGGGGGACCTCGGAACAAGAAGTACAAGCATAAGGAGAAAGCTGGGGGACCAACAAAATCCAGACACAATGCACACGGAAGGGTGGGCAGGAAAAAAGACCCCGGAAGTGTGTGGAGTAGGAAGATTTCTAGAGATGTGGGGCAGACCAGAGGGCCAGAAGGTCATGGGAACTGACCCTAAAAGAGGCCAGAAAGAGGTTCCAAGAATACATGGCCAGTAGGGCCAGTGGAGGCCAGGAGAACCAAGAAAGATCGGGCCATGATGCTGAGCAGTTTGGGCATGGTGCTGACATGCCCAGCAGTGAATACGTGAGGTGAGACTTATGCTCAGCCCTCGATGGTCACTTCCCAGAGTACACCTATTCTGCTTTTACCTCAGAACGGTACCAATGAAACCTTGACGGGGAAGGACATACTGTCTAGTCTCTTTGAAAATGTAGCAGAAACCACATACCATCTGCCTGGATTCATGGCCAGCTGACATACCATCAGCAAACTCCATGTAATTGTGCAGAGGTCCAAGGTCCCATGCCAGCCAGAAGCCAGGGAAGACACTAGGAACCCAAAATCCAAGCCCCCGTGACTTCTTTCTTGCTCTTTTTAAAGCCTCTATGGGCTGCCCTCAAAATGGAAAAGATTGCTTTCGAAAATATTTTATTTGTTTATGTACATATCATTTATTCATTATTATTTTGGGCTTTTGAGGTAGGGTCTCACTCTAGCTCAGGCTGATCTGGAATTCACTATGTAGTCTCAGAGTGGCCTTGAACTCAGTGATCCTCCTACCTCTGCCTCCCTGGAAGGCATGTGCCATCACTCTAGGCTTTTATATATTTATTTATTTGAGAGAAAGAAAGAGAGAGAGAGAGAGGCAGATAGAGAGAGAGAGAGAATGGGTCCTGGAATACTGCACATGAACTGTAGACACATGGGCCACCTTGTACATCTGGCTTTACATGGGTACTAGGAAATTGAACTCAGGTCCTTAAGCTTCTTAGGCAAGCGCCTTAACCACTGAGCAATCTCCCCAGCCCCTTGATTGTTTTATTTGTTTGATTTTTTTTTTTTTTTTTGAGATAGCCTTTTACTTCATGAGCAGGTTGTCTGCCCACTCACCATTCTCTTGCCTCTACCTCCCAAGTGCTAGGACCACAGACACGGGCCACCACACCCACCTATTTTTATTTAATGCATCCCCCAAAATGAGTGCTGGGAGAGTGTGTGAGTAGCCTGCCAGAGACTCCACATGGTTTAAAGGGAATACTAGAGTCTCTGTTTCCCAAACTTGGACTCAATAGGTCTGGGTAAAGCCCAGGTATAGGCCTCCCCGGGTAAATCTAAGGTGATAAGCCAGGCATGGTGGTGCATGCCTTTAATCCCAGCACTTGGGAGGAAGAGGTAGGAGGATCGCTGTGAGTTCGAAGCCACCCTGAGACTACATAGTGAATTCCAGGTCAGCCTGGACCAGAGTGAGATTTTATCTCAAAATAAAATGGGGGATCCAGGGCCTCAGCCACTGCAATGGAAATCCAGACACTTGTGCTACCTCGTGTACAGGTGTGACCTTGTTCTCGCATCACCTTTGTGCATCTGGCTTATGTGGGATCTGGAGAGAGATCAAACGTGGGTCTTTAGGCTCACAGGCAAATGCCTTAATCACTAAGCCATCTCTCCAGCCCTGAACTCCCCCTCCTTTTTTTTAAATTTTTTTTTGGTTTTGGTTTTTTGAGATAGGGTCTCACTGTAGCCCAGGCTGACCTGGAATTCACTCTGTAGTCTCAGGGTGGCCTTGAACACATCGCAATCCTCCTACCTCTGCTTCCCAAGTGCTGGGATTAAAGGCATGAGCTACCACGCCTGGCCTGAACTCTTTTTTAAAACAATATTTTATTTATTTGCAAGGAGAGAGGGAAGGAAGGAAGGAGGGAGGGAGAGAGAGCAGGAGAGAATGGGCACACCAGAGCCTCCAGCTGCTGCAAATGAACTCCAGATACATGGGCCACCGTGTGCATCTGTCTTTATGTGGATATTGGGGAACCAGACCTGGGTTGCTAGGCTTTGCAGGCAAGCACCTTAACCGCCGAGCCATCTCTTCAGTCCCCGGCCTTGAACTCTTGATCCTCCTGCCTCCACCTCTTGAGTGCTGAGATTACAGACCTGAACCACCGGAACTAATTTGGGAATGGGAGGTTTGTGCGCGCACAGAGTGAATGAGACGATGCATCATCTACTTGAAGGCTGGAATCGTGTGTTCGTGCCTCGACGTGTGTTCAACATCTTTCCACTCCTTGCTGCTTGCCGAAGCTGGCCTTGCTCTTCCGGAACGCTGAGTTTCGAAGTGGCTTTGAACCTTTCTGGCCGTCCATCCCCTTTATCTCTGTTGCCAGCCCTGCCACCCCAAGTGACAATGTAAGTCAACAAAGACAGGGACCCAATGTGGGGGCGCTTCGGGTCTCCTAGTTTGACTTATGTCATTGGATACCCATTTGCTTTTCTTCCAAGCCTGTTGCTTGTAAACGAGGCGGCTACAGTCTATAAAACTTTAATGCACAGATTTGCCATTGTGTGGGAGTCTGTGGGGCACCAGCTTTCCTGTTTTCCCCATGGAGTGTTGACCTGGCAAGAAGCCCACCGGGAGGTCTGTGGATGATGTGCACGGGACTGTTCGCTTTAGCAGATGGGGACTCGGGCCCATAAATAATAACAATAACAGGCACGTGACAAGATGGCAAGCCCTGTTCCTTGTGGTGTTTTTTTTTTTTTTTTTTTAAAGTCAGTCCTGGGGATTGAACTCAGGGCTAGGCAGACTTTTCTAAATATATATATATATATAATTTTTATTTATTTATTTGAGAGAGAGAGGATGGGCATGCCAGGGCCTCTAGCCACTGCAAATGAACTCCAGATGCATGCGCTACCATGTGTATCTGGCCTGCATGGGTACTAAGGAATTGAACCTGTGTCCATAGGCTTGGAAAGCAAGTGCCTTAAGTGCTAGCCATCTCTCCAGCCCTAGGCAAACATTTGACCAGTGAGCTATACCTTCTGCCTTGTCAGCTGAGCTTTAAGAAGAGAGCAGTGAAGACGATGAGGAGTTAACACCCTTGCCCGGGCACACAAATCAAAAGCAAATTGGAAGCTGGGCATGGTGGCTCAGGTCTGTAATCCCAGTATTCAGGGAGCTAAGGCAGGTGGATCACTCAGGGTTTGATGCCAGCCTGGGCTAGAGTGATTTCTAGAACAGCTTGGACTAAGGAGTGAGATCCTAGCTCAAAAAAAGAAAGAGGCTGGAGAGATAGCTTAGCGGTTAAGGCATTTGCCTGCAAAGCCAAATGACCTCTGTTCAATTCCTCAGGACCCACGTAAGTCAGATGCACAAGAGGGCGCATGTGTCTGGAGTTTGTTTGCAGTGGTTAGAGGCCCTGGTGCACCCATTCTCTCTCTCTTTCTCTCTCTCTCTCTCTCTCTCTCTCTCGGTTTGCCTCTTTCTCTGTCTCTAAAATTAAATTAAATTAAAATTAAGAAAAGAAAGGAAGGAAGGAAGGAAGGAAGGAAGGAAGGAAGGAAGGAAGGAAAGAAAGAAAGAAAGATAGAAAGAAAGAAAGAACTCTCTGGAGGGTGAGATAGAGGTAGGAGGATGGCTATAACTTCAAGGTCAACCTGAGACAAACAAATAAAAGGCAAAAAACAAGTTGTGGGAAGGCAGGACAGAAATATCTGACTCAAGGAGCTGGGTTGGTGGATTGGTGTGTGCCTGTGATCCCAGCACTCAGGAGGAAGAGGAGGAGGAGACAGAAGGATAGAGAGAGTTCCCCGTCAGCTGGGACTATGTAGGGAGACTTCCCCCCTCCACCCACCACACCCAAGCTCAAAGTGAAGCAAAACAAAACGAAAATCTAACTCTTAAGAAATCACAGAGCCAGGCTGATGGCGCACACCTTCAATCCCAGCGCTAAGGGAGGCAGAGGTAAGAGGATGGCCGTGAGTTCAAGGCCACCCTGAGACTACATAGCGAATTCCAGGTCAGCCAGGGCTAGAGTGAGACCCTACCTCAAAAACCCCACAAACACAAACGAAGGAGGAGGAGGTGGAGGAGGAAGAGGAAGAAGAAGAGGAGGAGGAGAAAAGAAAAGGAAGGAAGGGAGAGAAAGGAAGAAGGCACTTCCACGTCTTTCTTACAATTCTCCTGTTTGCTTACATTTATTTTGCACACACACAGGCCCGCACACAATTGTTGCTTTGATACTTCACATGTTGGGAGCAGACACGAGGGGATGAGCGAAGCCCCTGGATGGGTTTTGTCAAAGCACAAAGGTTAATAACCTGAAACGCAAATTGGCTGGCTGGAGTCGCAGCCTCCCTCTGTTCCCTTGTGGGTTTTGTTCTTGCCCTCTCTCCCTAGCTACAGGGCCTTGTTGGACAAAACAAACAGGGTCTGTCAGGACAGAATTGGCCTCTTCAGCCACACAATGAGAAGTGGGAGCGGGAACAATTACCCCAATAATTCAGACTCGGACGTTAAGACGCTCACGACACAGGCCGAGGTTTACCTAAATTATCTGGATGATCGCCTCCACTTTCAGCTTGGACTTTGGTTCTCAAAATCCCCGGGACTTCAAAATGATGAATAATGAGTTTCTCATTGAGGTCAGGGCTGAGAGGCAGCCAGGGGCTGGGGCTTCTTATAGAGGGGTGCAGAGGGGCGGGCCACTTGTAAGGAAGGCACGCTGCATGGAGAGCCCTGACCGAGTCAGCGACTGTTTCTAAGCTTCGACTTCCTTGGCTGGTCCTCCAAGGGCTGCTGTCCCTGGGGATAAGGAAGGGGCGAGGGAGGAAGGAAGGAAGGAAAGAAGGGGGAAAGGAGGGAATGGAGAGAAAAGAGGGGGGGAAGGGGCTGGAGAGATGGTCTAATGGTTAAGGCGCTTGCCTGCGAAGCCAAAGAACCCAGGTTCGGTTCCCCAGTGCCCACATAAGCCAGATGCTCAAGGTGGCACATGTGTCTGGAGCATTTTGGAGTTTCTTTGCAGTGGCTGGAGGCCCTGGCACACCTGTTCCCCCCACCTTTCTCTCTCTCTCTCTCTATATATATATATGCATATATATATATACCTTTCTCTTTCTCAGATAAACAGATAAATTTAAAAATAAAAGGAGGGAGAGAAAGAGAACAGAGAAGAGGGAAAATTATTGTGGGCTCTTCTGTGTGCTTGTTACTACAGGCATCAGAAAGGGTTACACATGACCCGGCGTCTTCCCCACCCAGCCTAAAGAAAGAAGTCAGAAGAAAGATCTGCAGGCAAGCGGGGTGACTTTGAAGGGAGAGAATGGACAGCGAAGCAGCCCTCGAGGAGCCTGCAGCTGCGCCCCTACCCTTTCCCTTCCTCGCACAGAGTTGTTGCAAGCAGCACAGCATGGAAACGAACGGGTGTGGCTGCATTCCAATAAAACTTTATTGATGAGTACTAAAATTTGTACTAGCCGTTCAAACTCTTTATCCCCGGCCATTTGGAAGAGTAAATGTGGGTGTGGCTGGCTCACACCTGTTATCTCAACACTTGGGAGGGTGGTGAGTCCCTGGGGCCAGTTTGGGCTACATGTGACTCTGTCTCAAAGTAAGTAAGTAAATAAATAAAAACTGCTGGGGGCCTGTAGAGATGGCTCAGAGGTTAAGGCGCTTGTCTGCAAAGCCTAAGAACCAAGGTTCAGTTCCCCAGTACTCACATAAAACCAGATGCACGAGGTGGCACATACGTCTAGAGTTTATTTGCAGCACATGAAGACCCTGGCTGGCACACCCTTTCCTCCTCTTTCTTTCTTTCTTTCTTTCTTTCTTTCTTTCTTTCTTTCTTTCTTTCTTTCTTTCTTTCTTTCTTTCTTTCTTTCCATCCTTCCTTCCTTCTTCCTTTCTCTCTTTCTCTCTCTCTTTCTCTCTTTCTTCCTTTCTTTCTTTCTTTCTTTCTTTCTTTCTTTCTTTCTTTCTTTCTTTCTTTCTTTCTTTCTTTCTTTCTTTCTTTATGTTTTTGTTTCTTTGAGGTAGGGTCTCACTCTAGCCCAGGCTGACCTGGAATTCACTATGGAGTCTCAGGGTGGCCTCCAACTCACAGCAGTCCTCCTACCTCTGCCTCCCAAGTGCTGGGATTAAAGGTGTGCACCACTGTGCCTGGCTTCTTTCTATCTCTGTCTGCTTGTAAATACATTTTTAAAAGGGGCTGGAGAAATGGCTTAGCGGTTAAGGCAACTTGCCTGCAAAGCCTAAGGACCCAGGTTCAATTCCCCAGTACTCTTGTAAGCCAGACGCACAGGATGGAGCATGCGTCTGGAGTTCGTTTGCAGTGACTAGAGGCTCTCAAGTAAATAAAAATATATTTTAGGCTGGGCATGGTGGCACACACCTTTAATCCCGGCACTCGGGAGGCAGAGGTAGGAGGATCACTGTGAATTTGAGACCACCCTGAGACTACATAGTGAATTCCAGGTCAGCCTGAGCTAAAGTGAGACCCTACCTCAAAAAACCAAGATCTATATATATATGTTAACCGGCTGGGGTATAACTCACTAGCATGCCCTGGGATTGCTGTCTGGCCTCCAAGTAAAAATAAAACAAAATTGTACAGACCTTTCTTATCCTACATGGAAGCAAGAGGCAGGTGACTTTGAGCAGTGCGTGCCCTTGGAAGATGGCAGAGCAGGCTGGGAGCTGCTGGGCATGTGTGAGGACTAGAGTTCAGACCCCCAGCACCAACATAAACGTCCAGTGAGGGCTGGAGAGATGGCTTAGCAGTTAAGCACTTGCCTGAGAAGCCTAAGGACCCCGGTTCGAGGCTCAACTCCCCAGGACCCACGTTAGCCAGATGCACAAGGGGGCTGGAAGCTCTGGTGCGCCCATTCTCTCTCTCTGTCTCTCTCTCTGCCTCCTCTCTGTTGCTCACAAATAAATAAACAAAAAAATTAAAAAAAAAAAAAAAAGTCCAGGGAGTGACAGCACTCAGGAGGTGGAAACAGGGGCCCCTCCTCCGCACCCCCCTGCAAGCCGTGAGCCCCAGGTTCTGGCGAAAGGTCCTGTTTCAATAATGTTGAGGGCAATGGAGGAAGACACCTCCATAAGCATGAACACGAACATACGTGAGCACGTACATGCATACACACACTCATGCATAACGCATACACAGAATCCCAAATGACCTCATAATTTGAAGCGGGCGAGGCAGCTACAACAGATGTTGACAGCTGCCTTGATCGGTGGCACTGCCTTACAGGAAGCTGTCACAGGACCTGAGGGGGCTCCTCAGCCAGCAAGGGCTTTTCTGCATGGAGTGACTCTGATGTTCCAAGGGGGAGGTGCTGAGGGAGTCACACACCAAGGCCATAGCTCACAATGGGACTGTCACCGTCATGACAGGCCCTGCTGTCTGGAGACATATTTGCTTGTTTGTTTTTGTTTTTGTTTCTTTTTTCAAGATAGGGTCTCACTGTAGCCCAGGCTACTTGGAACTCACTATGTAGTCTCAGGCTAGCCTTGAACTCATGACGATTCTCTTACCTCAGTTTCCCAAGTACTGGGATCAAAGGTGTGTGCCTCCATGCCTAGCCATTTTTAATTTATTTATTTATGAGAGAGATAAAGAGGCAGAGAGAGAAAGAGAGAGAGAGAGAATGGGTGCACCAGGGCCTCCAGCCACTGCAAACAAACTCCAGACGCATGTGCCACCATGTGTATCTGGTTTATGTGAGTCCTTGGGCTTTGCAAGGAAGCACCTCAACTGCTAAGCCATCTCTCCAGCCCTGTGTACATGCATTTTTTTTTTCAAGGTAGGGTCTCACTCTGGCTCAGGTTGACCTGGAATTCACTCTGTAGTCTCAGGGTGGCCTCGAACTCTCAGTGATCCTCCTACCTCTGCCTCCCGAGTGCTGGGATTAAAGGCATGCACCACCACTCCCGGCTACATGCATGTTTTGTGTGTGTGTGTGTGTGTGTGTGTGTGTGTGTGTGTGTGTGTAGGCCAGAAGACGATTCTCAGTCATCAACACCATCCTCTTTTCAGACAGGATCCCTCATTTCCCTGGAGCTCAGTAAGTAGGCCGCACTGGCTGCCCATCAAGCCCCAAGGGTCTTTCTGTCCCAGCCTCCCCAGGGCTGAGATTGCCGGCGTGCATCACCATAACCAACGCTTTTAAGTGGCTATGGGGGATCAAACTCAGGTCGGCAGGCTTGCAAAACAAGTGTTTTATTCATTGAACTATCTCCCCAGTCTGCCTTTGGGTTTTTTTAAAAAATATTTATTATTTTCATTTTATTTATTGGAGGGCAAGGCAGATAGACAAAGAGAATGGGCATGCCAGGATCTCCAGCAACTGCAAACCAACTCCAGACACATATGCCACCTTGTGCATCTGGTTTATGTGGAAACTGGGGACTCAAACCTGAGTTCTTAGGCTTTGCAGGCAAGTGCCTTAATCGCTAGACCATCTCTCTAGCCCTGTTGTTTTTTTTTTTTGTTTTGTTTTTTTTTTTTTTTTTTTTTTTTTGGTTTTCTGAGGTAGGGTCTCTCTCTGGTCCAGGCTGACCTGGAATTTACTATGTGGTCTCAGGGTGAGTCTCAGGGTGGCCTCAAACTCAAAGAAATCCACCTACCTCTGCCTCTCGAGCGCTAGGGTTAAAGGCGTGTGCCCAGCACACCTGGCTGTTTTTTTTCCCACTATATATTTTTTTTTATTTATTTGAGAGAGAGATACAGAAATAGGCAGGTAGAGAGAGAGAGAGAGAGAATGGGCATGCCAGGGCCTCCAGCCACTGCAAACAAACTCCAGATGCATGCGCCCCCTTGTGCATCTGGCTCACATGGGTGGGCGGGGGGGTCGAATCTAGGTCCTTTGGCTTTGCAGGCAAGCCCCTTAACTGCTCACAAATATCTACCGCTATGCTTTTTCTGAAGGGGCAGGAGAAGTGTTTAGTTGTTTTTTTTTGGGGGGGAGAGAGAGTCTTATGTAACAAGCTGACCTCCAACTTACTACATAACTGAGACTGAACTCCCAATCCCCTGCCTCCAACTCCTGAGTGCCAGGATTACAGCATTGCATCTCTGGGTTCTCTTTAGAATATTTTTCACCCATACCTTGAATTTCTGCTCAATAATCATTACTTGAATGAAATTCCCAGAGCTTGGCTCAGTTGAGGAGGCAACGCAGAGGAACACCACAGAGGAAGGAAATGCTACCCAGCAAGTGCTGCCTTTGCTGAAATTCAGTCGTGAGACTCCAAAAGGGGCCTAGGATTATAGATATGCGCCACCACAGTATGCTCTTGGCTCATTTTTATTTGCAGAACTGGGAATTGAACCAGGGCAAGTGCTCTGCCATGAAGCTATGTGCCCAGCCTTATTATTTTGTTTGGTTTGGTTTAGTTTTTTGAGGTAGGGTCTTGCTCTAGCCCAGGCTAACTTGGCATTCACTATGTAGTCTCAGGGTGGTAGTGTTATTATTTATTTTTTAAAACATTTTATTTATTTAAGAACGAGGAAGAGAGAGAGAGAGAGAAAGAGAGAATGGGCGCTCCCAGGCCTCTAGCCACTACAAACGAACTCCAGAAACATGTGCCGCCTTGTGCATCTGGCTTTCCTTTCGAACTGGGGAATCAAACCTGGGTCCTTCGGTTTTGTAGGCAAGTGCCTTGACCGCTAAGCCATCTCTCCAGCCCTTAGCTCTATTATTCTGAAAGGATTGTCATAAAAGCTGATTCACTGGTAATTCAGATTCATGAGAAGTGACATCATATCTCAATAATTTATTTGCTGATTGATTGAATGAATGGGGAATGAATGAACGTGTCTCCTCTCTGTCCTGGACACGCTCCTTGCACTTCCCCATATAGCCAGCAGATGGCAGCAAATGCGCAGTCTAGCGAGGGCGTGGGCTTCTGGCTGCAAGTCCTTTGATTTGAGTCATCCATGCTTTTGCTGGATCTCTGGGTGACACAGGTAGCTTTTCCCCTGGGGAGGAAGGAAGAAGCAGTGCTGGTTAACTGCACTTCTCCCTTTCTGTCTTGACTCCCTTGACCCAACATGAAGGCTAGGATGCATGAAGCAACGCAGAACTCCGGGAGCACATCGCTTGTCAACTCCAGCCGTCTGGGAAGTGGCCTGTGTAAAGACAGAGCAAACACCCTGTGTCCCAGCAGCCAGCCAGGTAGACATCTGCGGATGCTTGTGACTGGCCTTTGAAGAAGCTTGGGGGGCATGTTTGGAGCGGAATAGAGTGGAGTGGGATAGAGGTTGGTGTGGAATTTGGTGTTAGGGCTGAAATGTGAGCATTGAGTGGTTGGACCGTTCTTGGGGCATCAGGAAATCAACTTATTTTTTCTTTTTCTTTTCGGTTTTTCGAGGTAGGGTCTCACTCTAGCCCAGCCTGATCTGGAATTCACTATATAGTGTCAGGCTGACCTCGAACTCACAGCGATCCTCTTACCTCTGCCGCCCCCCACCTCCCCTACCCAAAGTGCTGGGAGTAAAGGTGTGCGCCACCAAACCGGGCTAGAAAGCAATTTTTGCTTGACTGTCCGGAAGAAATCCATCCGTGAGAGGTCAAGGAGGACAGAGAGGAGTCACTTGAGCTAAGTTCAGGGTCGGGGCTTTCCTAGGTCCAATAAGAGCGAAGAGAAATGGCCCCTCTCTTCGGGAACGTTCTTCAGTGGCTAGGATATTTACTTCTTTATGTGTTTGTATATCCTCATGCGCTGTCGTAGGTCTGCCTGAATGGAAAGTGAAAGAGGCAGCAAAGGAGAGAAGAGACACCCTTGTCAACCGCTGGCGTCCAAATTAGAGGGGTCCCTGGGCGTGTGCAGACTGGATCTGCATGCAGGTTTGGGACAGGTGCCTGCTTTCTTGTAGGCAATAAAGATGATAAAAGGGATCATTTTCGCCCTGAAGGCGGTCCTAGCTTTTGCCTTTTTCATGTTTTCCCCTGGGAGGAAAAAAAAAAAAACAAAACAAAAACCCACAGGTGACCCTCAGACCTCAAACTACCTCCCTCCAACATACACACGTCTCTCTTCCTTCCAGAAGTCAAACCCCACTCAGGTCGGGGTGACTGTCTCCAGAAACCAACACAAAACTCCAATAAAAACGCCATTCCACCCTCATTTCTACCAGGTATCTCTACCGAAAGCATTATTTCCTCAGATTCACAGGCAAATGAAACCTGCCCAGCTTCTAGTCTCCTCAAATCACTGATGTCTATACAGGCCAGGGACCATCCTCTGCCAACTGGGACCCCGGGGTCTCCCCCCCAGGAGGACTGTCTTCTGCAGCTCCCCCCTGCCCTTGATGTGGGGCGGGGGGTTGTAGTAAAAAAGTGACTTTTGTTTTTTATGAAAAGTGGTTTCCTTTTATTACCCGTGGTGGCTGAGGGAGGGTGACCCTACCAACAGGAAATTAACGCACAACTCATTGGGGGGTGATAATGACTGCTCATAATCCTCCGGCTGATAAGTTAATATCATTAATCAAGTAATTAGACAGTGTCTGAGTCACCCCTCCTGGACCTGTCTGTAGGTTTAGCTTCAAAATAAGGTGGGGGGGGGGCAGAGAATATGTGTTAAATTCTACCTAGCAAAAACTAGAGGTCCATTTCAAATGTCCCCAGAGCAGTAAGGGGGATCTTTGGTTGGACTCAAACATCTATGAGAAACTGCAATTCTAGCTTTCTCTTAAAAAAAAAAAAAAGGAAAGAAAGAAAGGAAGGAAGGAAGGAAGGAAGGAAGGAAGGAAGGAAGGAAGGAAGGAAGGAAGGAAGGAAGGAAGGAAGGAAGAAAGGAAAGAAAACTACATATACAGCAAAGTTAGTTAACCACTGCTAGCCTTTGGGACAGCGGGGGGTAAGATGGGGTGGTGGGTGGCTCCGTGGAGGCCGAGGCTGTCGCCGCTGGTCCTCCAAACGTGCTCTTGGGGCGTCTTTCTGCCAGGTTGGGCCGATTGGAGGCCCGGGGAATTGACGAAAATAACGACCTGAGACAGCTGGCGCTACTGCCCGGACCAAAGGGCGCCTCGTCCCGGCCCGAAGAGATAAGAAGCTAACCCAGGATGCCTGCTCTGGGGACTGGGGTGGACCGCAGCGCCGACGTGACAGGAAGGAAGTTCGCGCCCCAGGGTCGGTCCGTCGCGGGCAGTGTCCTTGGTGCTCGGCGACCTTGCAGGGGACCCGGGAGCGTCCTCAGGCTCGCGGGCGAAGGCTGGCTCCGCGCGCCCAGGGAAGCCATCCACTCCTCCCGGGACAATTCCGCAACCCGAAACCAGAGTCCAGGTCATTAGCGGGAGGGGTGGGGGACGAAGTGGTGCAGGGGGATCGCATTTCAAAAGCTCAAATCCAAGGCTGCCTGGGATGCTAGGGCTCGGGTGGGGAGGGGATGGGAAGCTGGATAGCTCAGACAGCGACCCCCCCCCCCCCACACACACACACACTTTTGCCCCTCGGGGTCAGGGCCCCAAGGCAGCCGGAGTCCGTCCACATCGCCTGATGTTTGGGGCGCAGACAAGGAGTTTGTTCTCCCCCCCCCCCCCCCGCCCCTTCTGGTCTGCAGACAGGTAGGCCTGGGTAGGATGGGTTCCAGTGGCCTACAGCTCGTTTGCCCAGCGAATCAACACCCAGTAGCCCAGTCTTTAGGCTACCATCCAGCTGAGAGGGCCAAAGGATTGCCAGTTAAAGGACGAGGGGAAAACTACATTTGTTGAGGTTTCTAGAACCCGGAAGGAGCAAACACCCTTTGTCGCTGTGGAGTCCGCACCTGCTGCGGGTGGTGCTCGGCCTTGGCCTCTGCTTAGACATGCCGGGCAACGTCAAGTGCTGGGGACCCTGGAGCATTGGAGCTGGGGTGTAGGAAAGGCCTGTCCACCCAGCTGGCTCCCAGAAGGGGCAGGAGAAGCAAGCCCCGTGGTAGTACAGGAAGCATTGTCACACTATGTCCCTGGCCCTGGCCCGTGCCAGCCAGCCCAGCTATAATTCCTTCTCTCCCCTGCTCCCCCCCCACACACCCCCGCCCCGGCAGCTCAAATCCTGACACTATTGCTGTCCCATGGTTTGCTTGCATTTTTAAATGAGATTTTTCCATTACCATCCACCCAGCCTGGACTCATTTACCTAGCCACAAGGTGCCCAGTCCCTCAGTGGGTACCCATCGATATGTCTGGGCACTGAGAAAAGTGGAAGGTTGAAAGCAAACCAGGGTTTGCACAGGATGACAGATTCACAAAGAAACTAAAATATTTTGCTGTGTGTGTTGGGGGAGGCTGGTAGGGAGAGACAACATCCCAAACTGGAATACACCCATGATTTCTGTACATCCGGGAACTAAAACTGCACGTACCACCTGCACCTGAATTAGGGATGGTGGTCGGCATGAATTCTGGAGGGGCTTGGGTAGAATTTCCTCTGTTTTCTAACCCCTCACCTTCTCCTGGTCATAGTGGGTAATTGACTGAACTGTCTGTTGGTAACACAGCAATAAAAACACACCTTACAGAGCTCATGGTGAGGGGCTGTGGAGGTCTTTTTTATTTATTTACTTGTTTGTTTGTTTATTGCTCGGTGCTTCGTGGAGTGCCTGGCGCCGGGCGCAAACCCTTGTATACCAGCGATTTCCAGCGTCATTATACGCACTTTGAATGCTCACATCTGCAACGTATATGTCTTGATTATATGCATCTTGATTATAAAACAACCAAATGCATTTACATCCGGAACTGTCTTGCGCGTGAGTTTCTAAATCCAAATTGGAAGAGACGGCTACAGATGGAGCACACCAAAGTACACACACACACACACACACACACACACACACACCCTCCTAACACCTGCAGACCCTGATGGCCTCTGAGCTCCCCATAGGTACTGTGTCCCTTCCAGCTTAGGTCAGGCTCAAAGCTACACCCTATGGCCACTTTCCTTGGCTGGAAGCCAGGAGGTCAGCTTTGGGAACCATGGAGGCAGAAAGTGCTGGCAGGTAAGCTAAGGCGCTTATCTGCTGAACAGAACTTGAACTTTCCTTCTTGGATGGAATTTTTTTTGAGGGGCCTTTCCTTGGGGAACTCCCCCCCCCATACACACAAAAAGGGTGGATCCCGGGACGCTGCGGATCCAGAGAGGCCCTACCTATGCACGCCTGCACACTCGCTTGCACACACGGGATTGCAGGGACCCGGGAGGAGGGAGCTGGGGGTCGTGACCCTTGCCTCTGCCCCAGCGCGCCCTTCGGCCCCTGCAATTAGCGCCGGGAGGTCAGCAGGAACCCGGACGCCTCTCTACGCAGGGCTCAGCAAAAGGTGACCCCCACCCCTCCCCTCGCTGGGTCCCAGACGCCAGCCCTCAGCCAGGATTGGAGTCTGGTGGGGCCCCAACATTTCTCACCTTCCATCTACAAATCACCAGAGCCGCCCAGCCCTGCAGAGTTGGGGGGGGGTAGCTGACCATTGGGGGAGTGTGCGGGGGGGGGGCAATGGGCTGATACTAGAGGGCGCCTGGTCTTTGTAGACGCTGCCAGGACTTTAAAAAAACACAAAACATCAAAACCCTATAAAGTATGGGGGGGGGGAACAAAACAAAACAAACAACAACAACCAAAAAAAAAAAAAAACCCACATCCAGACCAAGGGGTGTTGGAAACAGGCAGAATTCAAGGTGTGCACCTCCCGAATCCAAAGTTATTCCTTGCGGGAAAGGCCCCAGAACTTAGTGTCCACTTCTCTGCATCCGCCCACAACACCCCCCCCACACCCCACTGAATTTCCAAACATTCCTGGGAACCCCAGAGAGGACTGTTTTCCTCATCTGAGGCCCCAAACGGGGAATGAAAATGATATTCAAGAAATAAATCCCCTTCTTCCGATGGTGGGGGGGTGGAGGGGACCGTGGACTTGGGAGAGGGGAGCGTTGACAAGGGCTAGAGGTGAACCCCCCCACATACACCCCAAATTTCAGAATCCGAAGAGGCCCCTGGTTTGGGTGCCCAGCCGGAGGCAACTGGCAGCGCGCATTCGTGGGTCAGACAGATAGGTGGCACTCGAAGCTTGGGGAAAAAAAAAAAAAAAAAGAAAAAGAAAAAGAAAGGAAGGCGAAGAAGGCGAAGGCGCCGGCCTGGAGTGGCCTCCGCCGCCGCCACCATAAAGCCCGGGGCGAGATTGCGACGGCGCCAGGTGAGCGGTAGACGGCGAAATGCTAAGAGATTGAGCGCGGTTCAGCCCGCGTCCATCTACGCCGCAAGTTACTCATTAACATCGCCATATACAAATAAGATACAGGGGAGATTAAAAAGGAAAAAGAAAAAAAAAAAAAAAGGAAGAAGGAAGGCGACGCTTCGGAGCGGCGGGGGTGCAGGTTTCAGCACTGTCCCCCAAATTGGAGTGAAGGGGTAGGGGAGATGATGGGGAAGAAAAGCTGAGACAGAAAAGAAAAAGGGAAAAAAGAAAAAAAAAAACAAAACACCCATCTTTGAAATAGAGTGACGTGCTCCCTGATTTTGGGAGCGCTCAGCGGGACGCCACTAACGCCACTGCCCCCTTGTCCCCAGCGCGGGCTTCTGTTTGGGGGGAGGGGAGAGCCAGAACTGTTCCCCGGGGGATCCGCGGCCCCAGAGGGTCCCCAAGCCTTACCACCACCACCACCACCACCACCACCACCACCACCACCACCATTCTTTCTCAACTCCCACCCCCAGACGGCTGGGGGAAGTTGTGGGGGTCCCCACGTGTCTCTACAAAAGGTCTCAAAGCTTCAGGACCCTCCTCCAAGTACTTGGAGGAGGAAGGGGAAGAGTGGGGGGGGGGGTCCTTCTGGCCGACCACTCGGGAGACCTGAAGGTGACAGGGACTTGGGGCCCGGCTGGCGGGCTCCGGAGTGGGGGTGTTGGGGACGCCAGGCAGGCTCCAGCTGCGTCCGGCCCCAGGGCAAGAAAACCCTAAGGGCTGACAAGGAAGAAGGTTCCTGGCCACCCCGTCACCCCCAACACACACGCCACCACACCTTAGGGGAGGGATTGGTTTCAGGAGACCAAAAGATGGATACAAAGTACCATCGTTTATTATTATTATTATTATTATTGAAAGACTCAAAGATAAATTCAACTTCAAAAGACAAAGTTTTCAAACTGCCTGGGGACTGGTTGGAGGGGAGATCGACGGGAAAGAAGATGCCAACCTCCTTGGGCGCCTTAACCCTGGGCCCTATTGCCCCATAGAATTATCTTCCCTTTGCTGGAGCAATTCTCCTTGCAAAGACACAGACAAGTTCTGCACTCACTAGCGGGGATGGAGGGCGTCCTGGGCAAGCTCGGTCCAATTACAGACCCAGGATTGCCCGCGAGGAAGAGGGAGAAAGTGGCCAGTTGTCTAGTCCTCCAAATTCTGAGTATCTATCCGGATCGGATCCTCAGGGATCTCTGCTAGCCTCTTCCTGTGCCAGACTCCCGGGCACAGGGGAGATATTTTTGACTTGAATTCCCCAGGATTCATTTCAAAAAGGAAGAGTGAGCTTCAAAACGAAAACCCTTCTGAGAGCTCTAGCTTGGTTTGGGTAGGATTTCTTTTTTTTGGGGGGGGGACCTTGGACCCAGGCAAGTAGTCTTTTATCCAAAATTCCTCTTTCCGAATTTTAATCAGGCTTCTTTCGTCTTCCACTCAAGCTCCTTAAATTAGAAGAAAAGTATTTTCAGATTGGAGCGCCTTCCTTACTTCACTGGAGTAAGGGACCTTTTTTTTGTTTTTTGCTTTGTGGCTTGAGTGACGTCTCATTTGGGTTCACGGGGGAGGGGAGGTGTCTTAATTATTTAAAGGCTAAAGAAAGTAGGCAGAAGAGAAGGAGGAATCCTTTCTGATTTTCCATCTTTAGGGAAAGTTCTTAAGAAAGCATTAACACAAGGGCCAACGACATTTCAATAAAAATTTATTGAAATTTCAGTGATGTTTGAAAAGGGGGGAAAATACAGAAAACCAAAGAACTCATCACAACTATAATACAAAATATACCTTCATGGATTCTGTCTTTCTTTTTGCCTTTCAACCATCTCTCAAGCACCTGTCTTTTGAACCTGCGAGTCTCTCTCTATGCACCAATTCAAACCGTCACTATGGAGAACAAAGGTAGTAAATTTCATTAGGTTTGGAGGATGTCGGGGTGAACTGAGTATCAATACATAAGAAAAATTCGGAAGTCGAACCACAGCTCTGTCCCTCCCTCTTTCCCACACGTGGGACAGAGGACACCTTCAGAGCCCCTCTGGGGTGGTTTATGGTTTAAGGAATTTAAAGTGGACCTGGGAAGTGTGAGAGTACCTTCCCCAGTTTTGGCGAATAAAGGAAGTAGAAATTTCCCCCACTCTTGGGCATTCAACAGAAAGAAATAATAATTTTGCAGAAAGTGTGTAAGTGTTGGTGCCGAAAGTAATGCTTGCTAGTGAGAGTAGCAATCTTGTGACTCGGAAAATAAAACCCACCAAGGCAAACAGAACAAACCCGACAGTGGCAATTCTATTTACATCAAGCTATGTACAGTTCAATAAATTAAAGTTTTAATTCTCCAAGCATTCATATTCCACTTATTTACAAGTTATCAAATAATTACATAAATACTTTGTCTAATAGTCTCGCTTCTTCTTTATTTTTTTTAACCTTGTTATTGCATATACAGGAAAGAGAACCAAATACCAAAGAGGGCCATGGATTCCCGCTACAGCGCGCTTAGATAAAATAAATTCAGTTCTTGTTTGTCCTGTCATTTCCCTTTTAAATTCCTTCCCCCCATTTTTTTTTTTTTTTTTTGAAGGTTTGCCGATTTGAGAGCACAGGTCTGAGGACAGGGGACCGAAAGGGCTTATGTTATTTCTCTCTAGACGCAAGCATCCAAGATAAAAACCACAAATACATCACTGTGTAACATGCAAGAAGAGACCTATGTGGGCTCTTAAAACATCACAAGAATATTAAAAAGACACAGGTTTCCTTTAATAGAGACTAAACAAGAATGGCAAAGACTCCTTCCCTCCCCAAGTGAGCTGCTTAGTAACTGATGGAGAACTGATACCCAAGTCACTCTTCAGTCTTCACAACAGAATCATGTTAATTCATTTGTCCCCACTTAAAAAATTTTTTTTTTTAATATTTCCACTTGACATGTTGAAGGGAGAAAAAATCCACAGGGAGAAGTGCCTTTGGAGCTCCCGCCTTCCTGGTGGGTCAGCTCCCTTGTTTTTTTTTTCAGCCAACTTCCAGACCAGCCTCTATAGAAGTCATCTGAATGCCTTTTTTTTTTCTTTCTTTTTTTGAAAAAAAAAAAAAAAATCCCCCACCCATGCACTCCATGCAATCACCCTTCCTGAATCTCAGAATCTGACCCAGACTCAGACCTCAAAACCTCACCAAGAAGAAGGGGCCTGTCCCTAGCACATTCTCAGACAAGATGGCCAAGGAAGGGGAGAGGGTCACCCCAACATGGAAGGCGCCCCCACCCCCGCGGGGTTTTATTTTACAACCAACAAAGTGCACTGCAGACCTGACTGGATAACTGGAATGAAGATGTTCGGGGGGAGGGAGTTTAGGGGGACCCACTGCGGGACCTGTCCGGCTTGGCTTCCAAGCCACTGACCAGCCTCTGTATGCTCTGCAGTTCGCTGGTGGCCGCCTCCTTGTCGGAGCAGAGTTTGGGCGACAAGGACACGGAGCTGGAGGAGAGGGTGGAGGAGCGGCTGTTCAGTTCGGAGCCGGAGTCCACAGCCACCGAGGCCGGGCTGGTGGCCAAGGCAGCAGCTTTGGCGTCCAGGGGCCCCGTGGCCGGCGCCATGGATGGCAGCGCGGTGGCCAGCAGGCCACTGCTGTCGGGCAAGGGCACTGGGATGGAGTAGGGGCTGTAGCGCAGCCGGGGTCGCATGCTGTTCAAGTTGAGGAAGGGGTGGCGATGCACCGAGCTCGAGGCCGCCGCCGAGGAGGCCGCCGCCGCCGCTGCCATGTATGTGTAGGGGTAAGGAAAGAGGCTCCCGAAAGGTGACATGGCCAGGCCCTGGGGGAGAAAGAGAAAGGCACACAGGGAGTGAGCAGGGCAGGGAGAGGCCCAGCTCCAGTCACCTGGGGCAAACCAGGCAGCCCCCTTGGGTTTGGGGGACCTTAAGGGGGGAGGGGACAGGACCCAGTGGTTCTAAAGGCTCACCCTAGACCACAGCTTCCTTATGGAATAAGCCAGGGAAATTGCAAGTGATTCTCACATACTGACTGGGGGGGGGGGGGGTCCTGTGTGGATGTACATCCATGACCACAGCAAACCCCACCCCCCACCCTCAGAACTGTTAGGGATTTCCCACAGGGGCTGCACCTGTTGGGAGAGCTCACAGCATAGGAATAAGGGCAGACATTATCACACAATATCATTTTCATTCTTGTCCTCCTAGCCTCCCACTCCAGTGCTAGAATTTTCCCCAAATGGGGCGCGGGGGGGGGGGGGTGTGGGGGACAAAGTAGGGAAAGTGTGGACCTGGGGAAGAGAAGTGTGTAGGAAAGGGTTATCGCAATCAGCAAAAAGTGAGCGCTGAGCCTTGAAGGCTGGTGTCACCGGGTGAGAAACTGAGGCAGAAGCAGATGTTGAAATGCAAGAGTCCTGGGGGGGGGTCCTCTGTTCCACCCCTTGAAATATGCCACTGCGTAGGGTCTGTCCAGATTTCTATTACCACCCCCCCCCAAACCACCTGTCACCTGCCCACTTGGGACTGTCTCAGGATAAACCCACAGTGGAGGTGGGAGGAATGGAGACAGGCCAGAAATCAGCTTTTTTTCTCTGCTCCCTCCTCCCCTGTGGGGAGAAGGACCCGTGCCCTCTTGGCTCTGGGAAGGGAGACCTAAGTGCTCAGACAAAACAAAAGGCCAGGGAGCGGGCAGAAAACCCCCAGAGAACCTTTCCACGGGGTTCCATTCTCAGAGGCCAGGGCCTGGTCCCCGGCGCAGCTGCCTGAACCTCACACAGGCCGGGCACTGCGGGCCTTCCTCGGCTCGCGCGGGCAGGCACCATTAACCCTTTGGAGGACAGGCTGGCCTGCTTGGGGGTGGGCGTCTGGGAGAAGAGCTCAGAACTGGGAGAATTCACAGCCAGAGAGTTAATAATCATCCCCCCTCCTGGTGCCTCAGTTTCCCTTCTGCTGGATTCCTAAGGTTTGGGGTGGGGGTTGGGGAGGTGGCTATTAGACACCCCACAGGCATTTTAACTCTGAAACTAAAGTCAGGGAGGCCTGAGAAAGAGGCAGCAGTGAATTGTCTCAACTCCACCAGGGATGAGCTGTGTGGCCTTAGACGACTTGCTAAACGCCTCTGGGCTCCTTCCCTTCCTGTGAAAAATAGAGGTGATAAAAATGCCAAGGAAGGGCTCAATAGACCCAAGAGTCACCAATCTGGATGACAGCCTTGTTACAAAGAGGGTGCCGCGTGAAGCGTGGAGCTGTTATGAGCGCAGCCTAACCTGCAGGGAAACAATTTCTTTCTTGGGGTGGGGTTGAGGTAGGGGCTGATTGGTGAGGACTCAACGAGGTAAATCTTTTGAGTCCATAAGAAATACTGTGATAGGGCTGGGGAGATGGTTCAGTGGTTAAAAGGCACTTGCTTGCAAAGCCTGACGGCCTGGGTTCAAATTCCCAGTACTCCCGCACGTAAAGCCAGAGATGCACAGTGGTTCTTGCGTCTGGAGCTCATTTGTTGTGGCAAAAGGCTCTGGTGGGCCCATTCTCTCCCTCCCTCCATGTATCTGTTTGCAGATAAATAACAAGTGACATTTTAAATAGATGTATATATAGTAATAGTTGTGCTATTTTTTTTTTTTTTTTTGGAGCTCCCAGGCCACGGGAGCGAGCGGGGGCGGGGGCACCGGCGTTGGCATTTACCTGCGAGGCCAGAACGTGCTGCTGAAGGTGGAAGGGCAGAGTGGCCGCCGAGGCCCCGGACAGTCCCTGCGCCGCCGCCGCCGAGGCCATGGCGGTGGTGGAATCCAGCCCGGAGACGCCGCCGGTGGACGCGCCGGACACGGTGGCCAACAGGGGTCCCATGCCCGCCGCCATGCTGGAGAAGGCGCTGCCCATGGCGAACTGGCCCGGGTGCAGGAAGAGCGGGTGCCCGTTGAAGAACTGCTGGCCGGCCAGGCCCGGGGCGAAGCCGAGGCCCGGCAGGGGCCCCTGGGCGAGGTGCGCGGCGGCGGCGGCGGCGGCGGCCGCGTCCGTCTGCACCGAGAGCGGCGCGAAGGCGTCCTTGGCGGGCAGCGCGCGCGCCTCCTCGGCCTTGGCGGCCAGCGCGGGGCCCTCGCGGCCGGGGCTGCGGCGCTCCTCGGCGCCCGGGCCGCGCGTGCTGGACGAGATGGTGGCCGGGCTGTGGCGCGAGTCCGGGGACGCCTTGTCCAGACGCCCACTGTCCCGGGGCCCGCTGGCGTAGAGATGGGCTTTGACCGAGGAGGACGGGCTGCCCTTGTCCCGGCCCGGCTCCTCCGACGTGGTGGTGGAGATCTTGGCCGTGTCGCAGGCCTCGGCGCCCGGCTCTTCCTTGCTCTCGGCCTCCGCGTCGCTCTCGACCTCGCTGGGACACAGATCTATTTGGGGGAGGGGAGGGGGTAACGGGGCGGGTGTGAAAATCGCCTTCATTCTGGGCCAAGGCTCTCCTCTCCCCGCCCCTGCCCCCCAACAATATCTCCGAGTTTAAATCCCACCTCCCGCCTGTTTATTCCCAAGCGCCGGGGAAGGCTGAGGCAGGAGGATTGCCGCCAGCTCGAAGACAAACTTGGGGTACAGAGTGAGACCCTGCCTCAAAACAACACACACACAAAATCCCACCTGGAGAGCTAGGCAATCTATCCCCCCCCCAAAAAAAACCTATCTGAGCCTCAGTTTTTCCGTCTGCAAAATGGGAATAATGAACCATAACACCTTTGCTGTTGGGTTTAATATGCAAATAATTACAAGTATTTAGATCAATCTTAACCTTTTATAGTCACCCCCAAGTCAGTAGCTCTTATTGTAATGATTCTACTTAAAAAAAAAAAAACACAAGAAGCTGAAGTGATGTCAAAACCTCGCAAGAATTTATCCACTGTACTGCAAATTAACTCTTTTTCAAATGATAACTAAGTTATTTTAAAACTCCACAGGCTGGAATACATTCCAGGTACCTTTAGAGCTCTAGGTTCAGCACCTTCCATTGCACAGATTGGTGAATTATTTTGGAAGGATTTGATTGGAAAGAAGCCTGACACGTGAACGGGTAACAACAGAAACAAACACACCCTTCCTGAACAATCCCTGGAGCTACCAGGATGGGTGGTGGGCAGCTAGCTCACACCCCCACCCCACCCCCCGGGGGCAAACACAGGCCTTTAAGAAAGAATTCCATTTACTTTCACCACACCCTCTGTGGGTGTCCTACCAGACAAAAAAGAAAGAAAGAAAAAGGATCCTATTTTATGTTTAAAGCTTAAATGGACTGAAGACATGAAAGACTTCCATTTTATTTCACTTAAAAACAGGTTTCTTCCCATCTAGCATGTGTCTCTCTAAATAAATAGCACTTGCTCTTTAAACACCAGCTGAGGATTCAAACTATCTCTTCCTCCTCCACCCTCAGCCTCCCCTCTCAGGAGTCAACTGAGGGCCCACAGCTGATCTTTTCTCAGGTACCTTCCCTCTCCCAAGGTGACTAAGGACCTCGTGCCTCCCTTCCTGCCCGACATATCTGAACCTGAATTCACACTGCTGTTGGTCAGTAGTTAGAGATCTGATGGGAAGGAGGGGAGAGCTGTAGGCAGGAGACCCAAGCAGAGGGAAAGAGAGAGAGAAGCACTGGAGACACCTTGCAGAACTGCCCCTGTCAAGAGACCACACACAGGCCAGCCAGTTGAGGACCTGAGCTCCCCTTAAGCCATCCCTGGGAGGGGTCCACACCTGAAGTCCCCTGTAAGAGTCTGAATTTTTCTAAAGGGCCAGTCTGTGGTCCAGGCCTCCTTTTTATTTTTTTTTTACGCCAATACCTTCAGGCCAGGAGGACCTGACGTGTTTTGGTGACAGAAGTAGCTAAGCTTACCTTTGAGGTTTGACGTCCCTACGGTGGACACTGCAGGAGAGGAGGCCTGGCCGAAGCAGTTGAAGGCTGTCTGCTCGCTGGAGGACTCGTCCGAAGTCCCTGTGTTCTCCTTCTTGTGTCTCTCATCAAACACCCTCATGGACTGCAGGGTGAGCTGTTTTCTGGGGAGGAGGCCCACGCCCAGTGTTGGCATAGGTAACATACATTTCCCCTCTTCGCTTCCTTCCCTCTTTCTGTCCAGAGTGGCACACACCTTGCCCGGCCTGCCACCCACAGACATCACACATTTTCTGAAGTCTTCTGGCCCTCGGGTGGCCACACAGACCCCGGCATTGTTCCTGACCATGTAACTGGGCCAAACACTGCGCATCAGGAAAGAACATTTGCTTGGCCTGTGAAGTCTTGTTTAAAACACCAGAACAGAGGCAGGAGTTGGCCAGGAACAAGAGGGAGGGTTCTGGGAACACAGTGCTGCCTGCCCCATCCTACCAAACTCCTGCCTGGTTGCTAAGATGTGGAGGAAGTGGTTATTT
This sequence comes from Jaculus jaculus, assembly GCF_020740685.1. Taxonomy (NCBI): domain Eukaryota; kingdom Metazoa; phylum Chordata; class Mammalia; order Rodentia; family Dipodidae; genus Jaculus; species Jaculus jaculus. Next base: position 21,201,159 of record NC_059114.1, on the reverse strand, counting down.
TATGGTACACTCTACTCTAATCGGCTCACCAACACATTAATTGGAGTTAAAATTTATTTGGATGTTACAGAAATTATTTCTTAATGCTCAGCCCCAAGGGGATAGCTTCAAACTTTGGGGTGATTTTCTGGGTTGTAGACAAATCTTTGAAAAGTGTATGGGGGAGGGGACAGCGTCTTTCATATCATCTCCAGCTGTCTACTTAATGCAAAATGAAACATAGACCCATGAGGGAGGGAGAGAGGGGGGAAAGAGTCACAGATCTCTGAAGGGGCCCTGGCTCTGACTGATGCTATCTGGAAGACCAGGTTACAACAATTCCTCAGCCATCTGTGAATGGTAAGGTCTTTTCCTGGGACCTGCTCAGGAGGACCTAAAATTAACTAGCAATTAATAGATGTTCCTATCCAATCTGTTATCCCTGGCACTTTTGCTTTTGTTTGTTTCCAGAGGTAGCTCCAGTTGTAACCTGGTCAGTTTCCTGAAAGGTAGTAAGTGGTAGGAAAGGTACTTTTGCAGGGCGGGGAGGCACACACCTTGCATCTCAGCCCTCCCACCCCCAAGACAGAGGTAGGAGATCACTGTGAGTTTGAGGCCAGCCTAGGACTTCAGAGTAAATTTCCAGGTCAGCCTGGGCTACAGCAAGACCCAACCTTGAACTCCCCCCAACCCCTGCTCCAAAACAAAACAAAACAAAACAAAACAAAACAAACAAAACAAAACAAAAAAACTAGGAAAGTTACTTTGTATCAGCCACACAGAGCAAGTAGGGAAGGAAATGACTTTCTACCCCAATGTACCCTGTCCAAGTGCTTCCCATGCCACTTCTAACACTTCAAAGTTTAATCTTAGAAGAGCAATTTTCTTAAATTATCTGAGAAATAAATAATGGTCTCAACTCACCTCTTTTCTCTCCTGCCATTTCCAGTGTCCCGAAAACCTTTTGCAAAGGGGTTGTTGTCTATTTTTAACTGAGTTATCTAAAAGAGGGAGACACAAGCAAGACAGGCATTGGCTTCACTTTCTAGAAAGCTCTGAAGCTGTCTCCCCCAACTCAGCAATCTCCTAAAAGTGTGACCACCCATAGAGTCACACAGTTAGACTAGGTTGAGCAGAGACTGGAAGATGATAGAAGCCTGTTAAAAAGGGAAGAGACATTAAAGGAAATTAGTATAAGGTTGGTGTGTTCCCTACGAAGCCAATTCTCACTGAAATTATCCAAATAAAGTATTTTCTTTGGACAGCCAGACACTTTGGGGTTGGAAATGAGAATGTCACCAAGGCTGTGAAGAGGCACAACCTATAGATATGAATATCAAGCTTTATGATTTTTTTATACAGTGCAATTAACTATACAGTGTGTTAAAGTACAATTCCCTGCTGCCAACACACACACGCACGCACGCACACACACAACCTCATATACACACCAACCTTTTCCATGAATCTAATAAATTGATTTATGAGGTCTCACTGCCCTTGTGTGGGTGCAGCCGGGAGAGTGGGCTTTGAGGAATGACAATATTAACAATTGCAGATTTTAAAAGGAAGGAGTGACCACTGGTAAACATTTGTTTTCATTGACATGTTACATGCTCTTTGCAGCCACTGTTAGGTGGAGAAGGCCCATGACCTCCTCCTGGTCTAAAGAAAAGAAAAGAGCTACATTTTATGATTACAGTAACAACTTAAGTTAGTTAGTGACTCTCACAGGCTTCTGGCTCTGCAGGGAGACTGCATTTTACATACTGTAGAAAAAGCGTGAGACTCTCTCCCTTTGGGAGAAGAACTTCTGAGCTTGGGTTCTGGTTCCTGGAGTTCCATAGGCGCATGCAGACGTCAGGAGGTGCAGCAGACAGACGCGGGCGACAGCTGAGCCCAGACTAGAAAATTGCACGTGCAAGCACCAGAACAGTCCGTAGCAACCCAGGGACAGTGACCGTGAGTTCAAAGTGCAAGATGTTTCCAGGTGAAGTGGACTCTCCCAGTGGTCCAGGGCTCAGAGGGTGAAGAGTGTGTTTGTGGTGGTGGTGGTGGTGGGGGGGGTCCTCCGCCCTTCCCCCACCCCACAGCTACCAACCAAGCTGTTAAGTATCCTGGTCAACAGCAATGACCACCCTGCGCCTGAGCTCTGTGTCCATGACCTTCAGGGGAACTGAAGAGTCTAGGTTCGGTCCTATTGGTAATGGGGAGCTTTACTAACCCCTGGCTTCAGGACCGGCTGCTCTAAAACTTTCACATGTCATGGTGACCCCCTTGAAGCCCAAGCCTCAGACAACTCCATCAGCATGACCCTGTGATCAGTTTCTCAAACACACACACACACACACACACACACACACACACACACACGCCATAAAAACAGCAGCATAAAAAGTAATAAAAAACAGACCAGCTACTCAGGATTTCTGGCTAAGAGAGAAAACCTGGTTTCTTCGGGGATTCTTCTCCCAGGCTCCCTAATGGTTCTTGCCTGAGATCATTAGCTGGTTCCTTTCAAACCCCATTTTCCTGACCCTTCTTCCTTCATGGGGAAGTGGAAGAATATGGAAGTCGTGGAGACAAGGCCTCAGGAGCTGGGAGCTAAAACGGCATTGGGGGTGGGGTGGGGGTGCACATGCTCTAGAAGCTTCTGCCTACAACACTGGCTTAGCAGTTTTGAATTCAGAATCAGATTCTTAGCTCGGAGCCATCACCTCTCCCCCCCCATGCCAAACCTGCCCAGAAAAAAAAGTCAAATCACAAAAGAAAATTCATGATTCTGCCCAATCAACCCCCCCCCCACCAACTCATCTGGCTGCAAAGCAACTCAAAAGAGAGGAGGAGCATGGAGCAAAGACCCCATCTGGTCACCTTGTCATTCTGGTAGGCAGTCACGGCGATGAACTCCGTTTCGGGGAACAAGTAGGTCCGAAAGGTACTATAAGGCAGTTTCAGGATGTCATTGGCTCTTACAATGTGGAACCGAGGCTGGTATTTATGCATGGAGTTCAATATAGTCTGCAGAGGCAGGGAGGACAGACATGTTAAAATAGAAAGTGGGGAGAGGATGTAGCAGGACAATTAGGGTCTAAGGTCCCCTGCCAAGCTGACTTCTTCCCCACTACAGGGGTCACACTTGGACCAAACCCACCTCCTAGGGTACTTTCCACTACATAGATGTTATCTTCTGGAGATTCCAAATTGATTCCTCAATTTCCAAAGCCCCACACCCACCCTTACCATCTACAATTTATTCATACATTCAACCCTAGCCTACCTGGGTCCCAAAACTATAATTCCCCTGCCACGTTGCGTGATCGCTTGGGAAGGCCAAAGTCTTAAAAGATAGAGAAAAACATGCATTTTAATTTACAAAATGATTCAGTACTTTAAGCGCCCACTAATTGACGAGCACAATCCACTTAGAGCCCTAAAAGGCTGAGCTCTGGAGAGGAATATTTATGCCCTAATCAAATCAAGGGCTTCAAATGCAATTCCTGTCCGCTTTAGATATTTCCGCGCCATTCACGTCTTCCTGGGCCTAATCTTTCTGCTTATTCCTCGCTTATCACTTTGTTTATTTTATTGAAATACTGGGGAGGGGCAGAGGAAGGGGCAAAAGGTCCCTCGGTTTACTTTTTTTTTTATAGGCCATCAAGTGTTCTGAAAATGTCTGAGCGCTCTCTCATGGAATCTGTATGTCCATTCCCAGTGCACACACACACCGTTTTTTACACCCAAGATGTAAGCCTCACTTCTAGTAAACTTAACTTTCATTGAAGCCCTGCCTTTCGGTAAAAAAGAAAATACACTCTCAGAATGGTATTTACACCCTTTCACCATCAGGCTCTGAAAATTAAAATTCTCCCAAGTAATAATAACGTTTTGATTTCAAGGAAAGCAAATCCTTTGTGAACACATAGCTTTGGAATTGACTGTTATTATTATTTTTAATTCTCTGTTCTGAAGATTTTGCTTTTACCTCCAGGCCCAACCTCCACCAATAATCTGAAAGTGCTATAGAATAGTGCCTGGTAAGTTTTCTTGACTCATTTCTTTCAGAACATCAGGCATTTCCACTACCCAAAGAGCTGGCATCCCGGTATCCACTCTCTCAGCTTCCTTGCAAATCAAACAAGTTTGCTACAGTGAGCACTGAGCAAGAGAAAAGTGTGGGTCGAAACTCAAAGTTTACAGGGATGAGAAAGGAACGATGTCTTCAGGAGAGAGGTAAGGAAGAGAAAATGTCACCAAAAGGAAGCAATGTAACTTACAAATCCATGTTTATCGGAAATGTTGTTGGTGAGTTTCAGTTTGTGGAAAGTGACCACTTTGGACATCCATTGCTCCCCAGTCGCAGGACTGTCCGGGTGAATGTACATTCTCTTTGGCATTTCAGGGTCCGCCTTACCGGCCACCATCCACCGAGAATTGTGAAATTTATATCGACAGTCATCGGCGGCAATAATATCCATCAATAAAATGTATTTGGCCTTTTTATCAAGCCCAGAACATCGCACTTTAAATGGAGGGAACATTCGTCTGTAATCACAAAGAACAGGAAAGGAATAATAATAATAATAATAATAATAATAATAACGACAAATAAATCACTCAGAATCTTAGGTTTGGCTTCAAAGATGTTCCAAAGTGTTTAGACAAAGTTTAAAACTTTCATTTGGGACTGACTATTTTGGATCGTTTTTAGCCACAGACATATTAAAAGTGCTCAATTTCTCCATATTTTGGTATCCCAAGATTTAAAATAAATAAGCTAGGGCACAGTGTGTCTCCACATGGTCTACTGATTTCTTTAAAAATTGTGTTTATTTTCTCTTTTGTGGAGCTGTACAGGTCGTCCTCTGCAGAGAGAGCAATTCTCTCCTCTGTCTTTTTTTTTTCACAATTGCTAGGAACAAGATCCTAAGAAAGTGCAGTTAGTGAAGGTGAGCATTTTCCACCAGCCATCGAGGAGAAAACATTATGCTTATCGATATGGGAAGGATGGCCATCCCGGGGCTGGTGAAATAGCAGAGTTCTGAGAGCGAACAGCCTGGCCTGCCAGCAACGAGTTCCTGGAGCTAGGCACCACAGCCCCCCAACTCCTTAGGCCGGGCCCCAAACTGCAAGATCTTGCCACCCCCTTGCTGTCTGATTTCACAGAAGTGTTGGCATTCTGCATTTCTGATTTAAAAGGAAAGCACTTCGTTGTGAAAATGACTGAAATATCTTGTGGGGCGGAGGGCCGTTTCGTGGCAAACTTTGGCCTCATGTCCCTTGGAAGGAGACGGAAAGCTGAAGACACCCAGAAGGGGCATTATAGTTTTACTCAGACTGGATGTCTTGATAAAAAGTCATGCTGTCATTTGTGAAAAAAAAATCAGTTATTTAAAATGCCAATCCTAGGATCGTCTCTCTTCCTGGCATGTTTTGGGTCAAGCAAGGACCTCTCAACATGTAAAAAAAAAAAAAAACAAAAAAAAAAAAACAGACTTCTGAAAGTATTCTCACGGGTTCCTTAGGTCTGTAAACATAATCTTAATTATCCAAAACTAACCACTCATTTCTCCCAAGGGTTACAGACACAAGAAGTGGTGTGAGCACACACATCTAAACGCCTTCGATTTTTCTCTGACCTGCCTGGGCAGTCAAGTGGGGGGGGGCTCAGCCCCAGAACTTGGGAGGGGGGCAGGCCTCCCACTACACACACAAAAGAAAGGGCCTTTTTCAGTTTCTGTCCTAGATTAGAAATCAGATAGATGGAAACACACAAGCAATGAAATAAAGATGTATCAGAAAGGCTTTTTACAGCGGGGTTCCTCTCCTACTTCCTTGCAGAGGTGTGTCTTCAATGGAAATAATAATAATAATAATAATAATAATAATAATAATAATAATAATGTCCCCATCTATTCTGTAAGGAACTCTGGATGGACCTCTCTAAGACCCCAAAACACCCACGGAGACTGAAGTACCCTGTCCCTGAGGCAAGGACCGGGAGTCTGCAGAGTTTTCGTCCCAGCCGTTAACTATCAAAGAGAATGCTCTGGCAGTAGAGAGATAAATGGGTGGGTGGATGGGGGGGGGGACGCAAAACCCAGCCACCCCCAAATAACTTTGAGGAGAGGGTACCCACCACCGCCTGCTTACCTTCCGGACTTGGTAATGACCATCTCGGTACCCCTCTTGTGGAACTGGTCCCAAAGTTCCTTGGCCTCCAGGTGCACCTTGGGGTCGTCCTCCACTTCTTCCTCGGGTTCCATGGTCTTCAGAGGCCTCAGATGCGCCTGAGGCCCCAGGGACGAGAAGGGGATGCCGGTCTCGGCCGCCCCCACCAATTGATCCATGATCGGCTTGGCCAGGGCGCCGGGCAGGGAGAGCGCCGCGGCGGCGCCGTTGGGAGGCAGCGTCAGCGCGGGGAAGAAGGGCGGCTGGTGGCCCAGCACCGCGCTCATGGCGAAGTCCGGCGCCCGGTGAGGTAGGAACGGGTGGTAGGCCATGCTTGTCCCAGGAATCACCGGATCTCTCATGGAGAGACTCATGAACTCCAGGCAGGGACGAGTCCCAGCTGTTGCCTTGCTATTTCTTTTTTTTAATTTGGGTTTTTCTTTTTTTATTCAACAGGAGTACATAGTTAAAAAAAAAATAAAAACAAAAGGAAGTAACAAATCAGAAGTCAAGCACTCCAAAAGGGAGAAAAAGAAAAGTGTCCTTTTGGTGGGGGGGGGGGAGTTGGAGAAGGGAATGCCGCTTTTTTGTTTTGTTTTTTAAAGAGGACGAGGCGACAAATCTGGAGACATAGTCGCTGGGGTGACCGTCCCTGCCGCCTAGGCGCGTTTAAAAACCCGCTCCGGGAAGTCGGTTTGCAGAAACGGGAGGAGCGAGCAGGGTCAGGACCGGCGCCCGAGCCCCTGGCGCTGGGCTGCGAAGAGACAACCGGGCCCGGCGTCCCGGGGAAGGCTCCGCCGCTCCCACGCGCTTTGGTGCACAGGCGCACGGTGCTCCACGGAAGACTCTCTTTTTTTCCCTCTTTTCACCTTTTCTTCTCCTTCTTCTTTCTCCCACCCCGGTCTCTTCCTCTCCCTTTCTGGCTGGAGGCGTCTGCAGTCGCTCGCGCTCCGCTCGGCTTTAACCGGGAGCGAGAGGGCCAGCAGGGAAAAAAAAAAATAATAAGTCTCTTCTTTAAAAAAAAAAAAAAGATGGATTTTTAAAAAAACTGATTTAAGCCCCTTCCAGCAGCACTATCAGAAGTTGAACTGCAAACGGGCTCTTCCGTCCGTGCTCCTCCTCCTTCCTCCGCTCCAGCAGGCTCCGGAGAAGGGTGCCTTGCGGGGGTGGGGGGGGTTCCACAAATCCGAATGCTTTTGGTGCCGGGAGGGGATGGTGACCGTCTGCCTCGGGGGTTCTTCTTCTCTTCCTGATCCTTAAAAACAAAAACCGTGAGCGAAATCGCTTCCTAAATCTGCGTCTCCCGGGGCGGCGCGCGCAAGAGGGTGGAGAAGAGGGCGAGATGGCCCGGGTGGAGGAAGAGGAGGAGGCCGTGGAGAAGAGAGAGGGAGAGGGAGAGGAACAGAGAGAGGGATGGGGGAGACGGAGCGGAGCGCCGCGGAGAGCGGAGGGAGGGAGCGAGAGAAAGCGAGCGCGAGGTGCCCGCCGCCCTCCTCCGCCTGGAGAATTCCCCGGGCGTCTGCTCGGCGGCTCTAGAAGGTCGGGCTGCGCCGTGGGCTGCGGGGAGCCCCAGGCCTCTTGATTGGCTCTTTGACGCTTTCGGACCAATTGTGTGGCTGCATAGGCGTGGTTTTCACAGGTCGAGTGCTGGGGGAATAGAGCCGAGTTATAAAAAGAAGGTGTCGGAAACTGTAACGTCGCCGCTGCCGCATCGGTACTACGGCCTGTCCCGTGAATATGTCAACATGATGGAGGAGGAGGAGGGAGAGAGAGAGGAGGAGGAGGAGGAGGGAGGGAGAGGAGGAGGAAGGGAGCCACCAGGGAGCTCGCGCACTGAGTCGCCTCTAGGTGGCTTATCGAGAGAGATCGCCGCCAGCCCCTGAGCTCGCTTAGGCTGCCTCTCGCTCAGCCCACGTCTGAAATGCCTCAGCCTTCCAGCCCCGGGATCCAGGGAGGAGGAGGGGGAGGAGGAGGCAGGGCCAGGGAGGAAGGGGGAGGAGGGAGAGAGGGAGGGAAGCCAAGCCCAGCCCCGGAGAGCCCGGCGGAGAGCGCACCGGGGCGCCGGGCAGGGGCGCTCGCCTCTCACGCGCTTGGCTGGCTGGCTTCTCCGGCCCGCTCTCGGGAGCCGCCGCTCGGCTCCTCCCCGGCCGATCGGCCTCTTCCACCGGCCCCGACCCCGGGTTAGCCGAGCCGGGCGGGCCTGAGCCTCCCAATGCCACCTCTCGGCCCCAACAACAACAACAACAAAAAACGGCGGCTGCTGGAATCTTTGCTTCCCCACGTGGAACCCAGCTCCGCTCGGCCAGCCGCCTTTCAGGAAAGGGTCTCCCGGAGCTCGTGCGTCTCGGGGCTAGTCTCCCCCACATCCGGACTCTTGTCTCTGAGACCCGAGCTCGTGGATGCGGACAGATCTCGGCGCAGTAAAAGTGTGCACCTCCTCTCCACCGGCCCCACGCTACCATTACCGCAGCTCTGTGCGGAGACCCTGACAACCCCTTTCCACCTCTCCGGGCCCGAGCCACACACGCCGAAACACACATGTCCACGCGAACACGTCCACCGCGTGCGCTCCCGGCCCAGTTCGCGCTCGCTCTGCAAGATGGACTTGGGATTTTGATGACCATACCGACCCTTTTATTTATTCATTTATTTGTAAAGCTCTGCTCCTCTTCCACTGGGATGCCCCACCCGGCCATGGGTGTGGTTGTAGAGGGGTCAGTGGAGGATTCTCCCCACAGCCTCGGCCCTCACCTCCCGCCCAGCTCGGAGGCGAGGAGCGACGCACGGGTCAGGACCGGGCAATCTGGTTGGGGGAGGTGCGCCAGCCTCGGATCTTCTCCAGGCATAGCACTTAGGTCTCGGTGCCTCAGTTGCTTCCTATCTCATCAGAAGTCAGGGGGGCGAATTGGTAAAAGAAACCGTGAAACGCACCCCCCCACCCCGACTTCATCCCAGAGGCCTGGAGTCTGGTTTCAGCTCACGACTGTGCGGGTGGAAATGGGGGGGGGGGCTCAGGGGAAGAAGTAAAAGTCTTTGGCTTGGTGACCCAGTTCACATAGCTCCTGCCAGGGTCCGAGGCCTCCTCATACCCACAGTCCTTGCTTCTTGGGGACAGAGGGCAATGAGTCAAGCCATCTCTGTTTAGGCGGAGGGAAATCGTGGGGGCAATGCATTTTTATTCCTTCTCGGACAAGGAACACGGAAAGGAATGGTTTCTGGATCTGGGGGTGTTAAGAAGCCTGTACCTTCGGATAGGTGTCGACCAGCACGACCCCTACAGTACTTCACCCAGTGGACCCCCCCCCCTCAGGCCACCCCCCCCCCAGCTGTATGTCCAAAGCCGCATTTAATGGAGACTGGAAATGCCTTTCCATTGTAGGCCAACCAACCCCCAGACAGATAGGAAAGGAACATTTGAGGAGACGAGCTTTTCCAGCTTCGCATTTTTGACGCACATGTTTAAGAGCGCTTGGCGCCAGCTCTGAGCATTCTCTTGAAGTCACCAGAGAGAAAAGAGTCGATCTGTGAACTTGGGCTGACTCGCCATCTAGTAGTCCCTTTCTTTCCCTTTCAGCCCTTCCTCCCAGCCTCTCTCTCCCTCTCTCTCTCCTTCCCTTCCTCTTTCTCATTAAGAACGAAGAAAGAGAGACTCAAAGAAAGACGTGATGATGCCCAATGGAGGTTCAAACGACACCCCCCCCCCCGGGTCCTGTGCTTCCGATCTTGAAGGGTGCCAGAAAACAGGCCTGTCTCCTTTTCGCACCGACCGCGGAGGTCACTTCAGGGTTTCTGGAGTCTAGGAAGAAAAAAAAAAGCGACCCTCCCCCACAGTGCCTGCCGCCCGCCTGGGGCTTGGGGCTGGGGCTGCGGTATAGGAGCCACCCAGAGCCGGTCCCAAATCCCAGCGATCTGTTTTGTCTGCTCTCTCCTGCGCACCATCTCCACGGGTTCGCATGCAATTCAAGGAAAATAATTCTGCAACCACAAAGCGATTGAGCCCCCTCCCCTTCACCCACGCGGTGTCACCCCCCACCCCCGGGCCCAACAGGCCGGTCCGAGCGACTTTCGAACGGCGCCCCAGCATTCTGGCCTCTCGATCTCGGGAAATGGGAGGCCAGCTGGGGTTCTGCTTGTAAATATCTAGCCTCGTTTTTTGGCTCCAACTTGGACCAAGTGTAATTTCTTATCCTCACGCCCGTCCCCCCCCCCCCCCAGCTGCCTTTTTTATTTTTTTTTGTCTGTAACTCTAACTTAACCCTGGGGTCACCCCAGTTCGCCACTTCTGGCTTCCACACACCCCACCCACCCACTCTAGTGCGCCAGGGAGGTGGGGAGAGAGGAAAGTTTGCGGGGTTCTGAATCGAAAACGTCGACATCTTGCTAATGGACTGCAAACTTCCGCCAATTATGACTGACCTCCCAGACTCTGCCCCTGGAGGCTCCGTATTATGCAGGGAGGCCGCCGAAATTCTAGGATCAAAAGCGGGAAGGTGCGAACTTCTCTTTGTCTCTGCGTGCCCGCCGCGCCCCCCTCCTGGTGGGCGATAAACCCACTCTGGCGCCGACCGTGCGCTGGGTGATTAATTTGTGAACAAACAAAAGAGGCCTGGTGGCCACTGCATTCGGGTTAAACATTGGCCAGCGCGTTCCTAAGGCTTGTGCCAGGCCTGGCCTCCCGGAGAACCCACACGACTAGGGCGCCCCCAGAGCCCTGGCGCTCAGTTCTAGCCCCTGGCTCCCCGCGGTCTGGTTCCCTAGCTAGAACCTTCCAGCGTCTCTCTGGGACTCAGACCCAACAACAGACGTGTGGCCTGACTCTATAGAATCCGATAGTGAAAGAAGGGAAAAAGGGGTCCACAGTCTGGGTGAGGAAGGACTTGTGGAACGGGGGGGGTGTCTCTGGAATAAATATTCCTCCACTCTTATTTTTTGGCAAGAGTTTTATTTTTTTTTTTCTTTAGCTATGGGCCTGGGACTTAAAAAAAAAAAAAAGATAAGTTTTTAAAAACCTCCATATTGGTGTAATGCCTGTAGCAATTGAGGGGAAAAAAGTGCGTGTGGATATGGACTGGGCTACTGGGATAAGCACTGGAAAATAAAGTTGAAGGGGTGTGGCAAAACCAAATCAACTCCCCCCCCCACAAGCATAATATAGACAGTCCTTTGGAGTTAAAAGTCCAATAAGCTTCAGACTGCCATTTTCCCCCTATGGCTCACACTTTAAAGGGGACACACCGACCCGTTTGTGACCCAAGGTTGTTTATCTGAAGCTTACAAAAATACAAAAAAGAGGAGGAGAGGAAAGGATGTGGGCTAGATGGGATTGCTTGCTTTGGCAAGTTTGCGGTAAATACTCTCTTAGGCATGTGTGAGGTCTGTGAGACGCGATTAGGGCCACTATTACATGCTTATTCCCTCTTAAACTTTCCCCTGGTTTGCCACAGGGGCTCTGGACAGTCCTAGGTGAGGTGTGGAGGTGTCACTACATTGAGGCTATTGTTGACATAAGGGCATGAGGAGTTTCTCTCTCCTCCTCCCTCTGCCCCTGTCTGAGACCTAATTAAGACATGGGGGGAGTCAATATGTGTGCACTTTTACTGGGGAGGGGCTCTCAAGTAGCTCTGAGGGGTAGACATGGCTTTCTTTGAGGGATGCCCAGGCACATTTGATCCCTGGAGTTCAACCCATTTGATGTTGACATGACATGCTTGGGAAACTGGCTAGGTCTAGGCTGCAATATACCCATCTTTTTTCCAGCTTAATTGTCCCATCAGTGATGTGACTTCCTTCTCCCGGATCTTGGAGAAGCATCTCCTTTCAGAATACCTGGTTTAGTATTCCCATTTTCCCCTAAGTGCGCAGGCAACACCCCCACCGGCACCCCATACCTAAGAGTGCTCTTGGCTACTCCAGCTCATTCTCCCCACAGGGACTTCTGTGCACACCTGGGAGAATACCTTTCATTTGGGGTGGAGCCTGAACTCAGGGTATCCCTAGCCTCCTGCTCCCCATAACCTCTCAGCTTTGTAGGCTAGTAGCTGGTCCCTTTGAGGAAGGGTTAGCTTCCCCGCCTTGGCTCTGAAAAGGAGCAAGCCCCTTTCTTGGGCCAGACAGCAAAGGCATCCCACCTTTCCTCCCCTCTTGTCCTCCCTCTCTCCTTTCCTTCCTTCCTGCTTTCCTGACCTTTTTGTTTGTTTGTTTGTTTTAGTTTTTCCAGGGTAGGATCTCACTGTAGCCCAGGCTGACCTGGAATTCACTCTGTAGTCTCAGGGTGGCCTGGAACTCAAGGTGATCCTCCTACCTCTGCCTCCCAAACGCTGGGATTAAAGGTGAGTGCCACCATGCCCGGCTCCTTCCTTCCTTCCTTCCTCTTTCTCTCCCCAGTAGTCTCCTTCAGAATTCCTTGAAGGTAGTTTCCTCCTACTTTCCCTCACCTCGTAGCTTCTTTAACTTCATCTCTTTATCTATCACTATCACCCAGTCTTAACTTGTGTTGCGCCCTCACCCCATCTTCCCTGTGTATTTTCAGGGTAGCTTGGTTGTTTCCAAATATTCCCCTCCTACCTTGTTACCTCAGTACCTCAGTTTTCCCTCTCTCAGCACTCCCCCCCCCCCCACGCACCAGTCTTTTCCAGTAACTTGGACAGGCTGGAGATACCTCTTCCTGAGGTCTAATCAAATGCTGTCCCCTCCCTTCCTTGCTTGGGGACAGATAGCATTTTGAGAAATAGACAGTGGCTGAGACCATTTGTCTTACTTGTGTCACCTTGTTATTTTTGCTTTGTCAAAGTCACCTTTTTCTAGAGTTGGCTTCTATCTCTGTTCCTTGTGTCCCGAGAGTCCCTCCACAGGATCCCAGAGTGAGAGGCTGCCCGCAAGCTCCGAAGCCCAGCTCCTAGCTGTCTTTTTTCTTTCTTTTTTTTTTTTCAACAGGACACAGCTTTCCTTTCCTGCAACGCATATTTCTCTGTCCTCTGACATCCTTCTAAATTATTGATCAGGGCGAATCAGTGTAAGAGTCTGAAGCCTGTGTGAGAGAAGGCTGTCAGCATTGTCTAGCTTGGGGGAAGCAATATTTTTAGTAGACGGACTCACTTTGGCGCAGGCTGGTTCAGGCTGTCTCTAGGATATCATTCGTTATGCGCTTATTCTGTGTTTTATCATAGCCCATTTGAATGGGAATGTGGTTTTGGCAGAGGGAAAATGAAAAGATTTCACTCCTCATATTATTCTTATTAACACCTACCTTTCATCCAAGATGATCAGCTTGCAAAATGGCAAATTGGGGCACAACTAGTGATCTAGATAAGTTGGAAGGGAAATGGAGGAGGTGAGGATGAAGAAGGGGGTTGGCACTTTTTATACATGCCCCAAAGCTTTCCCTTTCTCTCTCAGGAAAAGGAACTAATTGTGGTTTCCTAATTTTAAGCCAATCAACATCTTTAGTGTGCGTGCGTGTGTGTGTGTGTGTGTGTGTGTGTATTTTACTCAATTACCAAAAAGGGGGAAAGAAAGACAATGCAATGGGTATTACTTAGTCTAGCAAAAAAGAATTCACAAGGAAGGGGCTAGAAATTTCACCTTTTCTTTTAATCTGCTTCAGAATTAGCAAGGTATGGGCCAGATCTGAATTTTACCCCAGACATTTTGAACACCCCACTCCTTCCTTCCTTTCTTTTTCTTTCTTTCTACCCTTCCTTCATCTTTCCCTCCCTCCCCTCCGTCTTTCTTTCTTTCTTTTTTTCACAACAGCTTTGCTGCTTTTTAGCCAAGACAGGTAAGGAAGTAGATAGCTCCTCCATAACTGGTATCAGGATTTGGTCTAATGGAAGATGGGGCCTTTTAAAAGGGTGGAAGGAAACTATATATTAATATACTCTCCAGCCCTCACCTGCAGATCAACAGTAGCAAATAGACAAGAGAACTTCCTTTGTGGTTGGCTGTTGCTTGGTTCTTTCTGGTGTGTGTGTGTGTGTTGTTAGAGGCCAGGGATGTGGGGGCATTAGGGTGTCACCACCTGGGAGCCTACGGGGCAGAGGGGACAGGGAGCTCTGTAAGTGAGAGGGCATAGCAAATTCAATGGCTGCTACTGTCAGGAAGGTTGAAGGGCCTAAGAATGATGGACTCTTCCAAATCTGCCGAACTAACTGTCCCCTTGTAGCTCAGGACACGTTTTCTCAATTTGGACACAATATCCATCACTATGTCCCTTACTGGGTTTCAATTATACAGGGCCAGAGCCCAGAGTGCACCCTTGCAGGGCTTCTCAGTGGCCTCCAAGTGGGACACGAAGGAAGGGAGCTGGGGATACTGACGCTGTCCTTGTGTGTATACGTGTGTGTTTCCTCTCCATTTCCTGCTTGCTGCTCTGTCTCCTCTACTCTTTGCCAACCGTTCGGTTCATCTGTGGCCCCAAAGGTATGACTTGGGCGTCTTCCAAAACTTGTTAGGGTGAGGGGAGAAGGCAGTGACACACTCAGTGCGCCGGTCATGCCTAGGAAAGCCCCCAACGGAGAAAATGGCTCCTAAGGTCCCACAGATTTAGAGGAACTCTCCCTCCTGGGGTGGACACGGGCGTTTGGTGGGGCCCTGGCTTCATTGGCCCACAGAGACTCCATCAGGTCTTTCTTCTTCCCCTGCACAGTCCGGTGAAAAGTTGAGTCTTTTGTGCAATTACCTTTCTGCGCTCCTAGGACATGTGGTGCTGGGACCTGCCTGGCAGGTGAGAGGGGACTGGAAAAGCTGCTGCCACCTCTTAGAATCAAGATCCTCATTCCAGGCCTGGCCTGTCACTAAACTGCGGCCCCACAGCCAGGCAAATCCACTTGCTTCTCATAAGCCCAGAGCCAAACAGCAGCTCTTCCACTCTCTCCCTCCTATGGCCAGTGACCTTTTACAAGGCCAAGCCCACCCACAACTGAGGAGGTGGGATGGGGATGCAACTCTCATAGGAGTCTGACTTCCCTAACAACGACTTTTGCCACTTCCCCCAGGTCACCAAGAGGAACTGGAGACCTCCACAGCGTGGTTGCTTTAGACCCAGTTATCCCTGCCTCTCAGTAATACACAACATCCCCCCCCCCTTCCATCGCGTATTTTCACCAGCTTTACATCTTGTAAGGGATCCAGCCACTGACCACTGCTCGCTGGAGGCTTAGGTTAGAGATCCCCAACTCCTTAAAAGTTCACCACTTGGGGGTTTGAATACCCGAGGCCCAGAGAAATTTCCCTTTTCTTCCTTGGGGGGAAAAATCATTTATCTTCTAGAGAAAGGAGAGGGAGGCATATAACCACATAACTTGGAGAACTTGTTTGGGATTCTTAATCGTTTCTGCTAAGTAAGAACTGCTCTCCTCGGACAGCGAGGCCTGGAAACATTGCACCTCCTAGCGACAACCTAAAATTCCTTTGTGCCTGGCAGAGAGGACTCTCCGTTCCCGCCCTGGCTTCGCCTTACCCCCCCGGAAAGGAAGACTTTTTAGAGCCCCCAGGAGGGAGCTAGGAGTGAGGGACAGACAAGCATCCCGTGGTTTCCTCCCCAAGGGGTTTCACCGACTGTGGCTCCCCTTACCCTGGCTCCCAACACGGAAGCGCTCGGTGGTACCTCGGTGCAGATCTAGGCCTCGCAGAGCGCGGAACCCGAAAAGACGCTCACCGCTTCGGTTCCCACTCGCACCCGAAGGCTGGGCTCGCCTCTCCAAGCCCACAACTTGGCCATGGGGAAGCCCAGCGGCCTGGCACCCGCTAAACCTTTCCCGGCCACTCGGATGGCGACCAGGTGCGGATGGGCAGGGGGGACCCGCGAAGCGCGGCCAGGTAACCCGGCGCCGGTTACCTGCGGGCTCTCCGCAGCTACCGGGGCGGGGCGAGTCGGCACCCCGGGGAGCCAGAGCGGAGTTAGAGAAAGCGGGGCGGACCCTGCCTGAGAATCGCTGGCCTCTTTTTCTTTTCTTTTTTTTTGAGAACGAAAAGTAGTATTGGGAGAAACCTCTCGA
Source organism: Jaculus jaculus (assembly GCF_020740685.1). NCBI lineage: Eukaryota > Metazoa > Chordata > Mammalia > Rodentia > Dipodidae > Jaculus > Jaculus jaculus. Next base: position 21,185,014 of record NC_059114.1, on the reverse strand, counting down.
CGGCCGATGACTTTTTCTATTCTTTCATTTTTTTTTTTTTGTTATTATGATTTTGTCTTTGCAGATTAGATTCCCGCTTCCCGCCTCTCTCTCCGCTTGCAAAGAAGATTTCGAGGTTGGGTGATGTTAAGGACCTGGGCTGTGGTGGTGGCGGTGGTGGTGTGTGTGTGTGGGGGGGGTGCGGGCGGGGGGTGCGTACAGCAAAAATGAAAGAAAAAGATGCGCAATGCAGACACAGAACTCCTTGTCTCTGCAAAGTGTTGGTAAAGCAGTTAATTGCCTTCGGGAGTGGAACGGGAGGCCGGGGAGACTGCAGAGCTGAGCGGCCCGGAGAAGGCCGGGAGGGTGGTTCCCCTGCGCCTGGGGGAAGTGTGCACGGGTCGGGGCTGGTAGTAGAGACGTCTCCCCCTCCGCTCCCCACTCCCCCCAGCAAGTCAAAGGAGGAGGGGGCGGGCGGGAAGGGGAGGGGGACACTGTCCCTTCTCTGACACGCCGGGTACATTTCCTTTGAAATGCCTCCCCTTGTCTTCGGAGGTAAAATAGGAGTTCCCCAATGCGTCTGGGTCTGGGCTTGGGGGTACATCCAGCTTGGTTTGGGGAGGGAGTGGGTGAGCGCTCTAATTACTTCTGAGCCGGGTGGGGGTGGGGCAGAGGGGGATTCTGTCTTTTCAGCCCTGGCCTGCTGGGGTGCCCGGTCACATTTATTAAACCCAGACGTTCTCGGTCCAGGAGTTGGGGCCATGCGGAAAAGATTTACAATTAAACCAATTGGGGCTGAATACACCCGTCTAAAGTCTGCAGATGTAAATATTGTCCCGTGTTTCGTGTTTTATCCCCCCCTCCTCCTTTCGTTCCAAGAGGCTTCACCCTCCCCCCACAGCCTTCATCCACACCACCAGGACTTCAGTCCTTCTGAGAGCCGGAGGAGGAATTACGGTCCAGCAGACTCCAGACCTTTCTATCAGACAACTTAAAATATGAGGATGTGTTCACATTTACGTCCATGCATTTGTGCTGTGAATAACCCCTACATCTCCATTTCATGTCTCCTTCTAGAATTCAAGACTTGTTGAAGTCGATGTTGAAGGCTTTTGGCTGTAGGTTATTATTTTTTTTTAAAGCAACAACAACAATCGGTCAGGTTTTTATGTAACTGGGATATTGCAGTTGAATGATAATGATTTTTAAGTGCTAGAAGTGGTGAAAGCGGGGAGAAAACTCTCTTCAGTTGGGATTTCAGAAGCTGGCCTCAGATTAAATGCGGAGAGGCTTTCTCGAGAGTGCGGATCCTTCCACAAATTCAGTGTAGGTCTCCCTCCTCGGTGGCGTTTACTGGGATGTGCATGGGTGAAACTTCAAGCTTATATTCCATTGCATTATTTAAATGTAAGATAATATGCATGTGTATTTCTAAAGCATTCTTTGTGGGCACAAGTGTGTACGTATGCACGTTCCAAGTAGCCTAGAAGATGCAATTAAATCTCAGATTAAAAAAATGCGTCGCAGTCACACCCCACGGGCACCCTCCCATTTGATCGATATAGACGTAGTTGAATGTGTTTGCTGGATACACACTCCTTTCCTCTTAGAGCGACAAAGCCTGTCTGTTACAAATTACCAGGGAATTGGAGAATATGAACTCTTCCCCCAGCCCCCTCCCCATACCCCCGTTGTTCGATGTTTTAAAGTCTCCCATTAACCCGCTCAATCATATATGTAATGCGTGTATGCATAGGCACGTCTCCAAAAAAAATTAGTGATAACATCCCAGGTGTTTGAACGGTAGTGGCTTTTCCTCCCTCGAATTCGGGTGCAGAGAGAAACTGCGATTCACAAGGTCCATGACCAGAGGGATTGACACCCACCGGGGGCTGGGGAGGAAGTTTCCCAGCCTGGTGGTGCGTGTAAGGACAGAGCGTCCGGGCGCCTGACTCCAGCCAGGATAAGGTCATAGGTGTACAATTAGGGGGACAGGACCGAACATGTTTGTGGCGCAGGGAGCTGCAAGAGTCACCCAGCCCGGAATGAACCCTCCTTGCCGCCACAGGGAGGTCTCCAAGACAGCCTTGGCGCAAAGGCTTTTCTTCTGCAAGGCTCCCAGCACCCCACTCCCCCCCCCCAACTCCGTGCACACCTCGTGCATAAAGAAAAGAAAAAGGGACTCGAACCCTAGGTGAACTCCAGGCCGTCTGAAGCCAAGCAGGCAGCGCAGGCGCAGGGATGGAGGTGCCCCGTTTGGGAAGAGAGGGAGGAAGGAGCCTCTGCCCACTTGGGAATCTCCACCCTTCGCTCTCTTAGGGAGGCTGCGCCGGCTGACCTCTGCCGAAGGTGCCATCGCCATCCTGCCGCTGGATGGCGCTCGGGGCGACCGTGGCTGGCACAGCGATGCCCTCTGCGTGCCCCGCGAGGCCTGAGCCAAGAGACAGCCTGGGTTGAGGCTCTGAGGAGGCAGTTCTCCACTCACAGGGAAGCCCAAGCTTTGCTTGGAGTTGGGGAGTGGTGGAGAGGCAGAGCGACGTGGGGCTGGAGAGAGCCCTGGGCTTGCGGGGCGCAAGGATGCTAGGCCAGAGAGAGCGCCGCGTCGCTCAGCCTCCCTCTGCTCCAACTGCTGTGGACCGGTGCGGTGTGGTGCGGCCCGGGGCGGTGAGGGAGAAGAGGAGAGGAGGTGTCCAAAAAGGCATGCATTTTCCTGATCTCACCTCAATGTGCCCCCGCCCCCACTTTTTTTGTGTGTGCCTAGTCTAATATCACCTAGGCTCCCACCGCTGGGTGGAAATTAGAGCGCTGGTCATACTCTGAGATCGATCTGAAACGTACCTAGAAATGGGAACCCACAGTGCTGCTGGGGCACTCCAGTCTCAGGACTGCTCTTACTGAAAGGCCTGCCACCCCTTGGGGACTGCAGCCAGATGGCTTTGGTCGTTAACAGAAGGGGGTTTCCATTAAGGTGATGATGATGAAAACCTTTGGCTAAGGCTAGCGTGGAGGCACTCACAGAATCGCAGGCAGAAGTTCGAGGGTCCCCCGTATGTTTGTGATCAGTCTGGGGTACCTAGGGCGTTCTGGGCCAGCCAGGGAGAGAGAAGGGGTGTGGGGAGGGAGAGAGAGATCTCAATCAAATCAAACAGTAACAAACAAACAAAAAAACTCCTAACTCTTAGACAGGCAGCGTCACAACCAAGAGGGCAGCTTGTGTTATAATGGGAAGAAGAAATCCATCCAACACGTTCTGAGTTTGTGGGGTGTACCATGCACGACTGCATGGACTTTATGATCTTGTCAAAAGTGCATTTAAGAGCTGGGAAACAAGAGACAAATCGACCTCGCCCAAGGCAGACCCAGGCTCCACGGTCTGGGCGGAGAGGCAGGTATTGACTCTCCTTTCTTGGGTCGGGACTCACATCTCCGATCACGATGCAAATGTGAGGTACTCTCAGTAAATAACCATTCTGTACGGGAGTGAAGGTTGAAGGAGAAAGGGAGAAAATGAGTGTCGGGGAGCACTGGAGATGCAATGTCTGAGCTAGGCGTGGTGGCACCTGCCTGAGATCCCAGCCCTGCAGAGGCTGAGACAGGAGAATTGCCAAGTTCCAAGCCAGCCAGGCAAGACTGTGTCTCAAGAAAAAGGAAAAACAAAGCAAAGCAGAAAAGGGTGAGGACAATGTCTGCTTCCCAAATGCATTTTAACATAACCATTATCAAGCTTACTGTCTCCAAAAACGGATTTTGAAATTTAAAATAAGACAAGGAGCCGAGGTGTGGTGGTGCACACCTTTAATTCCACCCCCGGGAGGCAGAGGTAGGAGGAGCACTGTGAGTTTGAGGCCACCCTGAGACTACAATAGTGAATTCCAGGTCAGCCTGGGCTAGAAGGAGACCCTACCTCGAAAAACCAAAATGGGGGAAACAGACCTGTTCTTCCCATTCCATAGAGCTAAATGGAAGAGAAACTTGGAATGCAGGATAGAAGACCTACTGGAACATTCCCCAAGGGTTTAACTGTGGAGTCTAAGTCAAATGCAAACAAAGATTCATTTTGAGTTTGAAGTTAGTTATTCTGAGTTTTGTGTACTGAGGTAAAAATACATTTTATCCCATTTTGAAGATGAGGAAAATTGAGGTGTAGGAAGGAAGGAGGTGGGAGAGGGTTTAAGTTCAAGGTCTGTTCTCTAGGTAGGAAAGTTCCTAGCTCTTCCCTGAAGTTGTGGGGAGGTTATGAGGGATGGGTGAGGGAGGATTTGTGCTCCCAGAGGGAGGCAGCATAGCGCCTGGGGGTTTTGCAAACTTCGAACCATCTGTCCAGCAGCCAAGCCGTTCACCACGGGGCACGAGGTGACTTCAGCTGGCATAGTCTAGACCCCAGTGCAGTTTCTCAGAGGACTTTCCCACAGTGGCGCGGCTCACCTCCGGTCCAAGCACAGAAGATCTAACCACTAGGCTCTCATCCAAGTCTTCCATCCAGCATGCACGTTGTGCTTGCTACTCTTCACAAATGGGAAACTGAGGCATTGACCGCTAAGGAATCTTGCCCAGTGCCCTGTTCTTTAAAAGGTGATAGCAAACCCATAGCCCTCCCCCACAGTTCCGTGCTTTCTTACAGACCACATTTTTCCATTAGTACCCCGTCAGTCCCAGCACAGTCTCTAGCACATTCGGTGTGAGCCTCCAGTTTGATTGAGAGAATAACTAATTCTTCTTTTCATTTTTATTTTGAAAAAAAAAAAATAGAACAGAACACACAGAGAACTAATAAAGCAGTGACAGAGCACTGTCATGTGAAGGGAGACGTTTCTCTGCCACACGTGCTTGGAGTGGAGCTGGCTATGGTCATCTGAGTCCTTGCATGGTGACTGGGCCACTTCCCACCAGCTTTGCCATGGCTCTTGCAATTTCCTTTTGCCTCTGTGTTTGTCCAGTCTGTGCCCAGATGATGGATGAAGGAGAAAGGCCAGCCCACTGCGAGGTCACTCCAATCAGAGGACCTCTCTGTCCGTTGGGGGGAAGAAAACTGACAGATGTTCCGGGTAGCTACGTTCTGGGTTTCACTCCAAAAGGTTCTGGGATTTCGTGTTTCTTGCTGTTGTAACAGAAATGGAGGGAGGGGAGAGGAGGGTGAGTGGGGGCAAGTTTCCAACCCCACTTTGCAGAGCCTCCAACTTCCCACTTCCACCAAGTGCCAAGGGCCTCGGTGGACCACCTAGTCCTGGGGTAGCCGTGCGCTGGAAAGTCTTTCATTCTCGACCCTTTAGCTTGGGAATCAGACCCAGGTCCACTCTTCTTACTTCCCAGTTCCTGGCCTGAGAAATTGAGGCAGTCAGGGACATTTGTGCTGTGATGTTCATGAGGTTGGCACAGGCCTGAGTTTCCCCACACTTCGGTTCCTGGAGCCTGGTCCTTGGACAAGGCAGGCCCTGAGGACAAAATGGAGACAGAGGCTCAAAGAGTCTCAAAGTGATGTCCTCCTGCCTCCTTCTCCTCCCGAGATGAGTGACTGCGGACCGACAGGATCGGGCCGGCAAGCTAGTCCACCGAGCCACATCCTAGCTTTGCCTCACTGGCTTTTAACAGAGCACTGAACGTGCAGGCACTCACAGTAGGTCTACAGCAGCATTGGAGTTCTTTGGGTACCCCCCCCGCCCCCAACCTAGGAGAGAAACTCCAATTAATATTCTTTTCCCCCCTCAGGAAGCTTGGGAAACCACTTTGCCCATCGGGCGCCCTGCCTTCTGGAAGACCGTGCAATTGGTGGGTGAGGTGTGCCAGTAGGTCAAAACTTTAAAATCTGGAAATGGAGATCTTCCAAGCAAAAAAAATTTTTGAACGTAGGGGGAAATTGTGTGTGTGTGTGTGTGTGTGTGTGTGTGTGTGTGTGTGTAATCAATATGACCCAGACAGCCCTTCACAAAAGGACTCCAGGCGGCGCCTGGGCAGCACAGTCTCCTCCCCACCGCCCGCGGCGAATTAATTGGGCCCTGAAAGAAGGGGCCACGGAGCTTCCAGTTAATTAGTCAAGAAATGAATCAAACCGCAGCGGCCTGGCCAGGGTTCCTGGGGCGAGGGCTTTGTGCGAGCCAAATTGGTCTGTGGGATGCACCTCTTGGTCCCGGTGGGGTGTGTGGGAGGGGACGCGGTTTGGATGCCTAGGTCACCCTGAGACCAGGGCTGGGGCGCAGTGCTCCTCTCAGTCCGCCAGCTCTCTCCTCGCTTCTTTCCCCCTTGGCGATCTTGGGGAACGGCCATCTCACCCCTTTTGGGCTGTCTCCTGATTATGGGACTTTTGTCTCCTGTTTCCAAACTCTCTTTACTGGTCGTTGCTGACTGAGCTCCAGCCCCAGCCTTGGAGTCACTGGACCCTCACGGTGGAGGTGGAGGTGGAGGTGGTGGGGTGCTCTGATCAAGGAAGACCCGGCGGAGGTGAGCACTAGCCCCGGAGGCCAGAGCCAGCTGGGTGTCCCCGGATGGAACTGTTCCTCCTTGGGACGTCTTGGGATCCGCCCTGGTGGCAGTTCACAGAAGCCAATGAGGGCTGTCCGGGGTCCCCACCTACCAGCACCCCCACCCCAAGCACCTGATGCAGTCACTCTCTGTCAACCACAGGGGTTAAGATTCGGACACTGTTGTTGCTACCTTGAGGAGAAGAGAGGGAAGGCATGAATCAATCGCGAGCCCTTTCTTCTTTCTGTTCCCTAATGGAAGCGACGGAACTTGTCCTCTGAGAAGTGGGGCCCTTATCTTGGAGCCACAACAGCAAACTCCCTTCCCCTCTCCTCTCCTCTCCTCTCCTCTCCTCTCCTCTCCTCTCCTCTCCTCTCCTCTCCTCTCCTCTCCTCTCCTCTCCTCTCCTCTCCTCTCCTCTCCTCTCCTCTCCTCTCCTCTCCTCTCCTCTCCTCTTCCTCTTCCTCTTGTGTGTCTTTATAGCACTCCTAACACACACGCAGGTAAAACTGGGATTCAGAATTGAAAGGCAGCGCCTCTCTTGCTTCCTCCAGTTATCCCACTGGGTCAATCACTCTGCTAGGATCTGCTTACTTCATCCTTTTCCGAGATCCACAGAAACAACCTGGCCCGATTTTTTCACAATCTCTGCGCCGTCCACACCTTCCATGCCTCCGCAGCAAGCGGCATACCAGCAAAGCCCCCCCCCCCAGACTTTCAGCGAATGTGGGTAACCCTCAAATTCACCACTGACTGCAGCCCAAAAGAGGGTCCTTTTCTTCCTTTGGCCCGCTCATTGGACGCTGGAGGCGCCGAGGTGCCCGCCTCGCTTTGCCCAGCGCACAAGCTTGCAGAGTGTCCCGCGCGCTTACGACGCCAGCCGTCTGGGGCCTCAGTTTCCCTGCTCCCTTGGAGTCGGAGAAGTGACAGACAGAAATGATTGAGGAGGGAATGGAAGGCAGTGGGTTGGCTGAGTTCCACTGTTAGATTGGGGTCAGGAGTGGAGCCACTGCTAGCTTCCCAGAGCCCCACTTGCATGCTTCCCAACTTTCCTTTTCCACACCCACAAGTGACACTGGACACGGCTCCCTTTCCACACCAGGATTGGAGCTCACCAGCTTCCCAGGACTCGAGTTTTTCCTTGGTGGGACCCACAGCCGATTGGCTGGCAACAGAGCCTGGTGTTCCGGGCTACACCAGGGGATCTGCCAGGATGGGGGGAGGGCTGGTTCCAGATGTGCCCATCTGCTCCTCTGTGATTGGTGCATTTGTAGATCTGGCCAGTGGGTTCTAACTCAGGGTCCAACACCTCCTGCTGAGTGTTGGAGCCCAGAGCCCTGGGTGAGGCCTTGACCTCTCAGCACCCGTTGTGCCTGCAAAATGGAGCCTACAGGCTCTGCCACCAATGCTGGTAGTGCTGATGTCCCAGGTGACTTGGCACTCACAGCTCAGCCTGACCTGTGAGGGACAGAGTAAGTGCTGGTTACTCACCAAGATGGGTATGTGACAACCAGAAATATCTCCATCCTTCCCTCCCTCCTTTTCCTGCCTTCCTTTTCTTAATTGTGTGTGTGTGTGTGTGTGTGTGTGTGTGTGTGTGGTTTTTCGGGGTAGGGTTTCACCGTAGCACAGGCTGACCTGGAATTCACTATGTAGTCTCAGGATGGCCTCAAACTCACCTCCTACCTCTGCCTCCTGAGCGCTGTGAGTAAAGGTGAGCACCACGAGTCTTAGTTTCTTTTTTTTTTAATTGTTTATTTTTATTTATTTACTTGAAAGTGACAGAGAGAGAGAGAGAGAGAGAGAGAGGGAGGGAGAGAGAGAGAGAGAGAGAATGGGCGTGCCAGGGCCTTCAGCCACTGCAAACGAACTCCAGACGCATGCGCCCCCCTTGTGCATCTGGCTAATGTGGGTCTTGGGGAATTGAGCCTCGAACCGGGGTCCTTAGGCTTCACAGGCAAGCACTTAACTGCTAAGCCATCTCTCCAGCCTGAGTCTTAGTTTCTTGAGGTAGGGTCTCACTCTAGCCTGGGCTGACCTGGAACTCACTCTGTAGCCCCAGGCTGGCCTCCAGGCCTGTCCTCCTTCCTTAGCCTCTCAAGGGCTGAGATGAAAAGCTGTGCCTGGCTTCACTCTCTTTCTTTAGGCCTTTAGGACAGTTGATGATATGTATTTGGGGACTAGCGCCTAAACAGCAAATGTATTTTCAGGTCCTCTACACCCTGTATACATCCTATAAACAGACCGAGGGCTGGAGAGATGGCTCAGTGGTTAAAGGTGCTTGCTTACAAAGCGTGGTGGCCTGGTTCGGTTCCTCAGTGCCCTCCTAAAGCCAGATGCACACAAGTTGGCACGTGGATCTGGAGTTCATTTGCAGTGGCTGAAGGCCCTAGCATGCCAATTCTCTCTGTCTGTCACCTCTCTATTTCCCTCTACTTCCACATAAATATATAAAATATTATTTTTAAAAACGTTTTATGGCCCAGCATGGTGGCGCACATCTTTAATCCCAGCCCTCGGGGGGCAGAAGTAGGAGGATTGCCATGAGTTCAAGGCCATCCTGAGACTACATAGTTAATAAAAAAAAAAAAAAGGAATGCTGGGAGGATGGTTCAATAATTGAAGCTGTTTGCTTGCAAAGCCTGCTGGCCTGGCTTTAATTCCTCGGTACCCACGTAAAACCTATTGCAAAAAGGGGTATATGTGTCTGGGGTTCATTTGTGATGGCAAGAAACCCTGGCATAAACATGTGCACATATGCATACAAATAAATAAATAAACTTTTTAAAGCTTTTTAGTTTGGATTTAGGTTTGGCATGTTGTGTGTGTGTGTGTACACACACATTTGTTTCTCTTTCTATATCCAAACTCCACTCCTCTCTTTCCCTCATAGAGGACTCTCTGGTATATATCAAGCTCTCTATGAGCCCTTTTCCTGAATCTCATCACCTCCGAGACTCCAAAGATGGAATAGTCCTTTCTTCTCTGTGTTTTGGAGTTAGTGTCCCTGCCAGGCTTTGAGAGCCACTTTGAGTCAAACTCAATGCCTTTTTTTTTTTTTGTTTGGTCTTTTCAGATCAGGGTCTCATTCCAGCCCAGGCTGACCTGGAACTCATTCTGCAGTCCTAAACTGGCATCGAACTCACACTGATCCTCCTACCTGTGACTCCTGAGAGCTGGGATCGAAGGCGTGCGTCACCACACCTGGCCTCAATGCTTTTTCTTCCATCCCCACTCTACTAATATCTTCTTCATCTCCGGAGGGCCAAGGGGAAAGCAAATTGTCAACTCTGTCCAGGAAAAAGGACACTGGGGGAGGAAGGGACCATTTGCGGGGCCTGGACTGTCCTTGGGCAGCAATCCCCGGCAGCAATGAGCTCTTTCATGAAGAGGGGACTGTCATGATCAGGAGAGGAGGCCTCTTGTACCTCAGTGCAGCCGTGTGTGGCTGGTCATCCACTCCCTTGTGGTCACCCACTGCAGCTGGTCAGCTCCCATACAACAGTATGAACCTGTTGCCCCCCACACACACACCCTATTTCTGTTCCAGCCCAATTCCACTAGGATAAGAGCTGTTGGTCTCTCATCCCTGTGTGAGAGCTGAGGGCAGGGGTGACAAGAGAGGTGAAGGGTGGGAAAGATGGATGATGCCAGGGGTTAGGAAAGAGAGTGAGAGAAAGAGGGAAGCAAGTGGGCAGAAGGAGAAAGATGTATATTGAGAGACAGAGACACGACAGACACCCAGAGAGGCTGGGAGAGACTGGGGTAGCGGGGAGAGAGAAAGAGAGAAAGAGGCAAAGAGGCAGATCCACTGCAGAAAAAGGAGACAGAGACACAAGGGTCAGAGCAGGGCTAGAGAGATGGCTTAGTGGTTAAGGTGCTTGCCTGCAAAGCCCAAGGACCCAGGTTTGATTCCCCAGGACCCACATAAACCAGAAGCACAAGGTGGCACATGTGTATAGATTTTTTTTTTTTTTTCAGTGGCTGGAGGCCCTGGTGCACCCAATCTCTTTCTCTATCTTCTTTGCTCTCTCTCTCCCTGTCTCAAATAAATAAATTAAATTAAAAGAAAAGAAATAAAGGAGTCTGGGAAAGAAATGGGCAGCAGGAAACAGAAGGAGGAGGCAGGGAAATGAACCACCCCGCCGCAAGGCACGGGCTTCTGGTATATTACCTAACATAGTACAGGATTATCTAGCCCGGCATAAATGCCTCCATTAAGTCATGACTGAACTACTCAAGTAACCCACCAATTCCCCAAGCAGCCTCCAGCCCTGGGGGAATATGGTTTTCAAAACAAGGAGGTAAGTTATGGCTCAGGAGGGGTTGTCAGGGGTCCCCCCCCCCACAGCCTTTGGGGTGGGGATGAGGGGTGTGTGGCTTGGAGCTTGGGGAAAAGCCTCGCAATGAATCTAATTTCCTCCTTCTAGGCAAAGAGGCCCTTTGGAAGCTCCCAGATAACCCCAAAGAAGCATGGGCTCCCGGGAGGGGGGTCAACCAGCATGCGTTTGGTCAGATGGAGAGGAGGTGCCTGGTTTCTTAAGTGCTTCAAGTGATCCTTGGGGAGTAATGGGATGGGATGGTGGGGTACTCTGAACCCCATTATCATGGGGGAAACAAGTCCATGTTCAGCCAAAGGAGGGCATGAAAGACAAGAAACATCCCCCCAATCGTCATCTGCAGAGAACCACTCCCCCTGCCACTCCCCAGCTTGTCTCTGGCCACTTTAGATAAATTCCAGAACTTTCTCTCTCCTCCTGTCCTACCTTTCCAAGAAAGGTATTTTGACAAGGACATTTTAATGGTAGTAAATAAAAGGAGTTCTTCTCTCTCTTTCTTCTCTCTCCCTGACACACACACACACACACACACAGAGGCTTGTGTTTGTTTTGCTTTAATAAACAGCTAATAGTTTGTTTTAAAGGAACACTTAAAAAAAGAAAAAGTATCCAGAGGGCAGCAGCCCAGGCACTGGGCTTGTATCTCTCTCTGATTATATATCACTCTGTGTGTGTGTGTGTGTGTGTGTGTGTGTGTGTGTGTGTGTGTGTGTCCAGGTCTCCTGATCAGGCTTGCAGTAATAAACAGGAGGCTGCTCTGCTTCAGGTGCAGAAAGAAGTTGGGAGGGGCCCCGCAGGAATGCGAGGGCAAATTTACACCTGTCCCTACAGCTGCTATTGACACTTACAGCCTCCAGAAATGACCCTTGGTGCCGACTTGTCTGGAAGCCATCATGGGAAGTTTTGAAGCAAGAATCGTCAAGTGGACCTGAGGCTGAGCTCTGTCCACCCCTGCCTTCCCTGTGGGGGTCCTCAAGTGCTGAACCATCAGGAAGGAAGGACCACCTAGCTACCTTGTAAGCCCTCTTCATTTTTGCTGTCAGCCAATATCAGCGGCGACTTTCCCTCTCTCCCTCCTTCCCTCCCTCCCTCAGGAGCTGGACCTGGGCCCCCGCAGATCAGATCCATGTGGATTCCTTACTCTGTTTCTGCCTCTGTCACCGACTCACTGGCCAGACAGTTGAGTGGCTGACAACATCCAGATGCCTCTGGAATCCTGCTCCTGGTCTGCCGGCCCTTGGCCCGCTGGTCTGCTCGCAGCCTGCTCTGAGACTTGTTGCCACCTCTCAGGCTGCTGAAAGCCCCACTCAGCGGAGCCCTTCAGGACCGGGACCCTGGAGCCAGGGCACTCAGAAGGGATGTTTGACACCTGTGCCTGGGACTTTCAGTCCCCAGCTCTCGACCCTAAGCCCTGCAGGGGTCTAGGAGGGCTGAGAGGGGGCGGGTCACACGCCATCAGGCTCCAGAAAGGACATGGAGAGAGTCCCCGCACTTTGCCTAGAAGTGACTAGGAACCAGGCAAGTACTCCAGCCTCCATTGCCTCACCGGAAAAGTGAGGAGGAACGGAGGACTGACGTACCCACTCACATTTTAGTTCCTTAATAAATTTTAATATTCAACTCACTTTTTTAAAAATTGTATTTAGGGCCGGACGTGGTGGCGCATGCCTTTAATCCCAGCATTTGGGAGTCAGAGGTAGGAGAATTGCCATGAGTTCGAGGCCACCCTGACATTACATAGTAAATTCCAGGTCAGCCTGAGCTACAGTGAAACACTGTCTTGAAAAATTAAAAAAAAAATTGTATTTAGGGATGGAGAGATGGCTTAGTGGTTAAGGCGTGAGCCTGCGAAGCCTAAGGACCCCAGTTTGATTCTCCATGTCCCACATAAGCTAGACACACATGGTGCAGCATGTGTCTGGAGTTTGTTTACAGTGGCTAGAGGCCCTGGTGCACCCATTCTCTCTCTCTCTCTCTCTCTCTCTCCCCTTCTCTCTGACCCTAATAAATAAATAAAAATAAAATCTTTAAAAAAATTGTATGTAGGGCTGGAGAGACAGTTTAGCAATTAAGGTGCTTGCCTGCAAAGCCAAAGGACTCAGGTTCGATTCCCCAGGACCCACATAAACCAGATGAACAAGGGGGCGCATGCGTCTGGAGTTCATTTGCAATGGCTGGAGGCCCTGGCGCATCCATTCTCTCTCTGTCTGCCTCTCCCTCCCTCTCTCTGTCTCTTTCTCCCTCTCTCTCACAAATAACTAAATACATATAAAAATTGTGTTTATGAAAAAATGTAAAAAGAACAAAATGCATTTATTTATTTGTAAGTAGAGAAATGAACTCCAGATGCATGCACTACTTTGTGCTTCAGGCCTTACGTGGGTACTGAGGAAGTAAATCCAGGCCACCAGGCTTTGCCAGCAAGTACCTTTAATCACTAAGAATCTACCTAGCCCCCCAAAAATATTTTTAAATTTATTTATTTGAGAGAAAAAGAGGTAGATAAAGAGAGGGTATGGGCATGTCAGGGTCACTAGCCACTGCAAGCCAACTCCAGACACATGTGCCACCTTGTGTATCTGGCTTTACGTGGGTACTGGGGAATCAAACCTGGGTCCTTTGGCTTTATAGGAAAGTGCCTTAGCCACTAAGCCAACTCTCCAGCCCTTAAAAAAAAAAAAAAAATTAACAAAGCACTTAATTTGTTGAAAATGCAAACTTTTTTTAAAATTTTTTTAATTTATTTTTTATTTTTTCAAATTTTTTATTTATTTATTTGAGAGCGACAGACACCGAGAGAAAGACAGATAGAGGGAGAGAGAGAGAATGGGCACGCCAGGGCTTCCAGCCTCTGCAAACGAACTCCAGACGCGCGCGCCCTCTTGTGCATCTGGCTAACGTGGGACCTGGGGAACCGAGCCTCGAACTGGGGTCCTTAGGCTTCACAGGCAAGAGCTTAACCGCTAAGCCATCTCTCCAGCCCTGAAAATGCAAACTTTATTCAAGTATCCCTGACTATCCACGGTGGATTGGTTCCAGGACCCACACCAATACCAGAATTTCAAGTCCCTTATATGACATGGTATAATATTTGCATATGACCTAAGAACATCCTCCCAAAGACTTTGTTAATGTCCTTATTTCAGGCTGGGCTCGAACCCAGAGCCTTTGGCATGCTAAGTATGTACTCTGCAGGGCACCACCAGCCACCTTCTCTATACTTGAAAGCCTTCAAATGACTTATCATGAAAAGTGATGGGCATAGTTGTCATACTGTATTGTTTAGGGAAAAATGTTTTTTTTTCACAAAGTCTCTGATCCAGGTGTGGTGGTGCAGCCTTTTATCCCAGCACTCAGGAGGCAGAGGTAGGAAGACCACTCTGAGTTGGAGGCCTGCCTGAGAGTACAAAATGAATTCCAGGTTAGTGTGGGCTAGAGAGAGACCCAATCTTGAAAACAAAATAAAACCAAATAGAATAAAATAATTAGCCAGGCATGGTGATGCGTGCCTTTAATCCTAGCACTTGGGAGGCAGAGGTAAGGGCATCACTATGAGTTCAAGGCCACCCTGAGTCTACAGAGTGATTTCTAGGTCAGCCTGGGCTAGAGCGAGACCCCATCTCGAAAAACAAAACAAAACAAAAATCTCTGTATGTGTTTACTATACATGCATCTGCTCCCCCAAATCTTTTCCACGGGGCGGGGGGTTGCTCGCACTCCGCTACAGAAGGATGTGATCCACTGGATCCACTATGTATTCTAATCCAACCCTCGCCTGGAGGAGAGGGAAGCTGTAAAATGGTCGGTGATGTCTGCAAAGTAAGGCCAGGGGCTCTGAGCCTGAGGTGCGGCTCTGGCCCTGAGGGAGGGAGGTCAGAGCTACCAAAAAGGTGTCGAGACAGGTTAGCGCTAACCTAAGACTGCCTTCACCTCACAGGAAGGAAGAAGGAAGTGTGCGTGTCTCCCTCCACTGGAGCTCAGGACCAGAAGGCCATGCACAGCTCCCAGACTGGACTTTGAGGCTTCGGCCTGTACTCAGTGTGCTTTGCCAGAGCTTTTAGAAGGACAGAGTCGTTACTCTCTTGTGTTCAGATTTCTCTGCAACTATATGAGCCCTAAAATGCTAGCATGAGTCTTAAGCTGTCTTCTGCTCCACCGCTCAGAAAGGGCCTTCCAACCTTTTTGTGACATGGGCTCCTTTGAGCAGACTGAGGAACGTCTAGGGATAACTCCTCAGAATATTTATACGTATAATTAAAAAATGTGTTTTTACTGGGCCAGGTGTGGTGGCGCATATCTTTAATCCCAGCACACGGGAGACAGAGATAGGAGGGTCACCATGAGTTACAGGCCACCCTGAGACTACATAGTGAAATCCAGGTCAGCCTGGGCTAGATTTTTTCAATCTTGAAAAAATAAAACAAAAAATCTTTTTATTTATGTATGCATGTTTTTAGTTTTTCAAGGTAGGGTCTCGCTCTAGCTCAGGCTAACTTGGAATTCATTATGCAGTCTCAGGTGGCCTCGAACTCATGGCAACCTTCCTACCTCAGCCTCCTGTGTGCTGGGAATGGGACTGCAGAGAGAGAGAATGGACATGTCAGGCCCTCCAGACCCTGAAAATATAGTCCACATGCATGCGCCACCTTGTGCATCTGGCTTACATGGGTCCTGGGAATTGAACCTGGGTCCTTCAGCTTTGCAGGCAAACGCCTTAACCGCTAAGCTAAGCCATCTCTCCAGCCCAGGGCTTCTTTAACTACTTTACCTTTCTTCCAGTCGCTGCTGCTTCCCCTCCTCCTCCATCTCGTGCTCTTCTTGTTCTTGTTTGGTTTTTCAAGGTAAGGTCTCGCTCTAGTCCAGGCTGACCTGGAATTCACTATGTCGTCTCAGGGTGGCCTTGAACTCACAGCGATCCTCCTACCTCCACCTCCCTAGTGCTGGGATTAAAGGTGTGTGCCACCATGCCCTGCTTCTGGCTTAGATTCTTAACTATAAAGGTGTCGAGTCTATGGATGGAATTCTTAGATCCTTGAACTGGAGGAAAATTAATCACACTTTCATGTCCAGTAATCCCACAGTGACCTTAGTACTTCATGCCATTGGGAGACAAAGCAAGGGGGACCGAGGAGGTGTCACCAATGTCTGAGTCTTAGTCATAAATAGAAAACATTATTATTATTATTATTATTATTATTATTATTATTTGGTTTTTTGAGGTAGGGTCTCTCTAGCCCAGGTTGACCTGGAATTAAATATGTACCTTCAGGGTGGCCATGAACTCACAGTGATCCTCCTACCTTTGCCTAAGTGCTGGTATTAAAGGTGTGACCCACCATGCCTGGCAAGGGGAGCATTTTTAAAAAAAATATAGTTTATTTACTTATTTAGAGAGAGAGAGAGAGAGCACACCAGGGCCTCCAGCCACTGCAAATGAACTCCAGATGCATGCACCCTCTGTGTATCTGGCTTATGTGGGACCTGGGGAATCGAACCGGGGTCCTTTGGCTTTGCAGGCAGATGCCTTAACCGCTAAGCCATCTTCTCCAGCCCAAGGGGAGCACTTTTAAGAAAATATTTTATTTATTTATTTGTGTGAGAGAGAGAATGGACAGGCCAGGGCCTCTAGGAACTGTGAAGGAACTCCAGACCACCTGTGCATCTGGCTTACATGGGTACTGGGGAATCAAACCTAGGTCCTTAGGCTTTGCAGTCAAGTGCCTTAACCACTAAGCCATCTCTCCAGCCTTCAGCCTTCAAGAGGAGCACTTAAGTGCCCATGTCTCAAATGTGGGGTTTTGTTGTATATATAGGTTTACGTACATGTATATTCTTTTCAGAACTGGGGATCAGATTTAGACAAACATGGCCACACAGCTCTTCCCTCAGCCCTGTCTCTTTCAGTTTTCAGGGGCGATTGCTTTTTCAGCCCAAAACTGGGGATGTGTGTGCGTGTGTGTGCGCGCGCATGCGCATGTATATTTGTTTGTGACAGGGTCTTACTCTGTAGCCCAGACTGGCCTGAAGTTCAGTATGCAACCAAGATTAGCCTCAAAGAAGGGTGAAGCAGGAGGATGGTGAGTTTGAGGCCAGCCTGGGGTACACAATAAGTTCCAGGGCAGCCTGGGCTTCCACAGTAAGACGCACAGTGACTTTGGCCCAAGACCGCCACCTCTGCAGTGAGTGCTGGACATCTTTTGCCCTGTAAACCTTTGGTTTTCCCTCCTAGCTCGGGGATGCCTTCATCCTCACCTCCTCCACCCCGCTCTGTAAACACTTTTATAGCGCTTTTGCCCCAAAGGATCTACAGACAAGCCCGCCCTTTGCTCTGAGTAATCCCTTCACAAAGACTGAGGTCTGGGGGAAAGCAATTCCCCACCTTGAAGCAGAGCACTTAGTCAAATGTCTCTTCACACCAAGGAGAGCTGGAAATGGCCCCAGGACAGCAGCCCTCACTTTCCACCTAGAGATAACAGCTTTAACTGCTGCCGGGCAGGCATTTGGTGACTGATTTAAGGGATAGACGTTTGGAAAGTGTCAGAACACAGGTAAATGGAACTTCAATAGTATGACCTCAGTGGACAGGGGGCCCCAGCAAAATAACAACAGTCGAGGCGTAGTGGCACACACCTTAAATCCCAGGAGGCAGGGGTAGGAGGATCTCTATATGTTCAAGGCCACCCCAAGACTACATAGTGAATTCCATCTAGGTCAGCCTGGGCTAGAGTGAGAGTGAGACCCCACCTCAAAAAACCAAAAACCAAAAACCAAAAACCAAAAGCCAAAAGCCAAAAGCCAAAAAAAAAGAAAAGAAAAGAACCCAGAAAACCAGGTATGTCACACACTCTATACCATGGCTTATTTATGGAGTGATTTATTGAGGAATGGATTGCCATGCTAGAGATGGAGCCCCAGGCCTTGTGCATGCCACGCAAGTTCTCTACCATGTCTTCTCTACCAGCTGCATATCCCAGACAGGCCTCAGCATTGTGCTTCTCTTGCCTCAGTTTACCAACTGTTGGGATTATAGGAATGTGCCACCATGCCCAGCCACTGTGTGTGTGTGTGTGTGTGTGTGTGTATGTATGTGTATATATATATGTGTGTGTGTATATATATATATGCATATATATATATATATACACACACATATATATCTTTACTTATTTATTTTTTGGAGGTGGGGATCTGATTCTAGCCTAGGCCGACCTGGAACTTTGTAGCCTAAACTAGCCTTGAGCACCATGAGATTCTCCCATCTCAGCCTCCTAAACGCTGAGATTAAAGCCTGATTTCAGACCTTTTTTAAAAAATATGTTCATATATTTTATTTTATTTGCAAGCAGAGAGAGAGAAAGAGAACAGAACAGAAGAGACACTGACAGAATGAGCATGCCAGGGCCTCTGGTCACTGCCACCAAACTGCAGAGGCGCGTGCATGTGGCTCGACATAGGAACGGCGGAATTAAACCCTGGTTAAACAATTGCTGCAGCCCAGACCTTTGTTTCTTTTTTCTTATGTCAACATGCTAAGGTAGAGATCCCAGGAGACTGGCCCCCTGTGGACCCACCACGAGCCAACTGTGAGAGTTACCAAAGTCAGCCTTTGGCCGGTGGTTATTCCGATGTAAAGCTGGACCGCCCACCCTTCCCTGCGCAGCGACTTCGGTGCCCGCGTTCCAGTGACGACCACGGGGTCCTGAAGTTGCGCAGCCGCAGTGCTGTTATCATGCCCACCCCTACCCGCGCCCCGCAGATAAAGATCGCACAGCCCCACAAAACACGTGGGTTGGAGGGCAAGGGGAGCCGGGACGCGAGGCATCCCCTCATCTCCACCGCTTCTGCTTTTTTCTTTTTAAATTTGTCGAAGTGCTGAGAACAAGTGACTGTTCAGTGTTAAGCAGTTTATTTTATTATTTATTTATTTGATAGAGAGAGAGAGAGAGAGAGAGAGAGAGGGAGAGAGAGAGAAAGAGAATGGGTGCTCCAGGGCCTCCAGCCACTGCAAACGAACTCCAGTCGCGTGCGCCCCCTTGTGCATCTGGCTAATGTGGGTCCTGGGGAACTGAACCTGGGTCCTTTGGCTTTGCAGGCAAATGCCTTAATCGCTAAGCCATCCCTCCAGCCGCTACTTTCTTTCTTTCTTTTTTTTTTTTTTTTTTTGAGGTAGGTCTCACTCTAGCCCAGGCTGATCTGGAATTATCTCTGTATTCTTAGGGTGGCCTCAAACTCACCGCGATCCTCCTATCTCTGCCTCCCAAGTGCTGGGATTAAGGGCATGCGCCACCACGGCTTCTACTTTAGATCCGTTCCAGTCCAGATGCAGACAAGGTGTCTGCCTGGTCCACTCAGGATCCTGCATCTCATCTTCTCCATCCACCTGCCTCTCTCTCGACCCGCCCTGCCTCCTCCCCTAAAGCTGGAGTTTCAGCCCAGGGCTTCTGGACAAGCGCTCTACCATAGAGCCACATTCCCAAACCCACTTCCCTCTTTTATTTTTCCTTGAAAAAAATAGTTTTTCATTTAAATTTGAAAATTGAAAAATTTTTAAATGATAAATTGATTCCAAAGGTCAAAGTCACTATAGCGCTTGTCATTTTTACCCTGTTGTCACTTGTGATGCTCTCTTGTCTCTTATTTATTTATTTATTTATTTATTTATTTATTTATTTATTTATTTATTTTTGAGGTAAGGTCTCACTCTAGCCCAGGCTGACCTGGAATTTTTCACTATGTCGTCTAAGGCCAGATTCTTCTATTTTTGCCTCTCAAATGCTGGGATTGAAGGCATGCACCACCATGCCTGGCAATAAAACACTTTTTAAATAAACAGCAAAACTAAGCTTGAGCCAGGCGTGGTGGCACATGCCTTTGATCCCAGCACTCGGGAGACAGAGGTGGGAGGATTGCTGTGAGTTCGAGGTCACTGTGAAACTACATAGTGAATTCCAGGTCAGCCTGAGCTAGAGTGAGACAGACCTACTGTGAAAAACCAAAACAAACATACAAACAAACAAACAAACAAAAAAACCTAAGCTTGAGAAAGATGCTATCCAATATCTGCATAGCTTTGAGACATACTATAAATAAATACATGTACACACATATATATTAAACTGCATTATGTAGGAAGTTAGAAGATACCCATGTTGTAAACACACACAGAATTAATCTGTTGAGAAAACGTGACTAGCTGCCAAAAAACTAAGAAAAATCCAGTGACATTGCACATTTATTTCCCATTGCAGACTGGGTGTGGTGGCACATTCCTGTAATCCCAGAACTGGAGAGACTGAGGCAGAAGAGTCAGCAGTTCAAGACCAACCAGGGATACTTTGCAAGACATAAATAAATAAATAAATAAGTAAGTAAATAAGGAGAGAGAGAGCACAGTGACGCACGCCTTTAATCCCAGCACTCAGGAGGCAGAGGTAGGAGGATCTGTGAGTTCAAGGCCACCCTGAGACTACAGAGTGAATTCCAGGTCAGCCTGGGCTACAGTGAGACCCTACCTCAGAAAAATACAAAATAAAAAGCATCAAAATTCTTCCTGTGCCCAGTGGCCTGTCTACGCACACCCCCCTTGGAGGGTCCTCGAACCTAAAGACCTGTTGGGACTCTGAAGTGTCTTCCCCCCTGACTCCCTCACTGGCCAGTGATTCTGCAAGAATCAAAGGTAGAACCCCTTCCCCGCCACCAAAACCCCTGACCATTTGGGGGGTCCTAGATGATGATATTTACAAACCAGAAACTGCCTTAGGGAAGGGAGCACTATTTCTTTTTCCCATTTTTCATTTTAAAGTACTCACTCCCCGAGAGCAAGTGGAGGCGAGGGAATGCCAGAGACTTTAAACAAACCACATAGCCCACAGCTCCGCTTCGTGAGGGGGGATTGACTCCTGATCCCTGCGCCCGCCCCGGGAGCGCTAACAGCAGAATTGATGCCGGGGTTGCGGCAGGGGCACGCTTGCTTTCTGCATGTGTCTGTGCCCCTCTACAAGGCATTAATAACTTGTTTGTATAGGAGAAAGCGCATGCACACACACACACACACTCACTCAGACCTGGGTGTGTCTGCCCAGGCTTCTTCCATTCCTTGGTTCAGGGTTCCAGAGCCCTGAGCGGTGACAGCGGGGCCCTTAAGAATCAGAGGATGATCAAGGGCAATGCATCACTTTTCTTCTATCTGCCTTTTCTTCTTCCTTCTTTCTTCCCCTCCTCCTCTTCCTCCTCCTTTTTTTTTTTTTTCTGGTTTTCCAAGGTAAGGTCTCACGTAGCCCAGGCTGACCTGGAATTCATTATGTCGTCTCAGGGTGGCCTCAAACTCACTGTGATCCTCCTACCTCTGCCTCCTGAGTGCTGAGTACCCGGATTAAAGGCGTGTGCCACCGTGCCTGGCTCCTCCTTTCTTCTTGTTCTTCTTTTTTTAAATTTTGCATTGCATAAGCTAGTACTAACTGAACTCCATGCCTGGCCATTTTCTTCTCTTTTCTTTCTTTGCTTTTTTTCTCTCTAACTCTCTCTCTCTCTCTCTCTCTCTCTCTGTCTTTCTATCTCTCTTTCTTTCCTTCTTTCTTATTTACTTTTGGTCCAGGCAGCGTTTCACTCTAGCCCAGGCTGACCCAGAACTCACTCTACAGCCTCAGGATGGCTTCGAAGTCACAGCGATCCTCCTACCTCAGCATCCACGAGTGCTGGGATTAAAGACACAGGCCACTACACCAGGCTGTATTTTCTCTTCTTTTTCTTCCTTCCTTCTCTTTCTTTCCTCTTTTTAAAAAGTATACTTATTGATGTGCACATGGGTATATATGGGTGTGCCATAGCCTCTTGCCACTGTAAATGAATGCCAAATGCCTGCACCATTTTCTTCGTCTGGTTTATGTGGGTGGCTTGGGGACTGATCCCAGACCAACTGGCCTTGCAAACAATTGCCTTTAACCTCAGAGCCATCTTCCTAGCCCCACTACTTTTTCTTATTTGTGTATTTTTTGTTTCTTTTTTTTTTTAATTTTTGGGTTTTTTCTATTTCTTTAAAAAAAAAAACCAACAACTTTATTTTATTTGTTTGAAAGAGAGAGAGAGAATGGGCATGCTAGGGCCTTCAGCTGCTGCAAACAAACTCCAGACATGCACCACCATATGTTTTGCAGGCAAGTGCTTTAACCTCTAAGCCATCTCTCAGCCCTTATTTATGTATTTTTCATTTTCAGTGCTGGGTTGGCACCCAGGACCTCATGTGTGCTATGCAAGAACCCTACACTGACTACATACATATCTAGCCACTTTGATTTTATTTATTTCTCTCAATTTTTATTAACATTTTTGATTTTATTTTTGAGTCAGGGTCTTGTTCTAGCCCAGGCTGACCTAGAATTCACTATGTAGTTTCAGGCTGGTTTCGAACTTTCAGCAATCCATTTACCTCTGCCTCCCAGGTGCTGTGATTTTTGTTTTGTTTAGAGGTAGGGTCTCAGTCTATAACCCAGACTGGCCTTGAACTCACTCTGTAACCCTAGCTGGCCTTGAACACATAGTAATCCTCCCGTCTCAATGATCTAGATGCTGGGATTACAGGTGTGATCACATTTGGTAGGAATCATTTTTACTTAATCAATCAATTTATTTATTTATGAGAGAGAATGGGGACACCATGCCAGGTCCTCCAGCCACTACAAACAGACTCCAGATGCATGCACCACCTTGTACATCTGACATTTTGTGGGTATTTGGGGAATCAGACTCATGACCTTAGGCATTGCAGACAAGTGCCTTAGCTGCTGAGCCATCTCTATGGCTCCACTTTTATTTTAGAGAGAGACTAAATCAGACAAAGCGGGCAGTCGATAGAGAAATAGTAGCACACAGCTGTTATGGTATCTGCTACATAAACAGCAACTGCAGTACCAGGTGTTATCCAGGCTTCAGCCAATTTATATATATCAATAATAAATGTAGTATACTCCCATCAACCGGACCTCAAGACTTTTGCCTACACTGCAAGCAGATCTTGCTACATGGACAGAATCAGCCAGACAGTGCAAGAGCTGCTAGAAACATTTTACATTGTGAAGCCCTCAGCAATCTGGCCGTGTATTTAATCTTGTTGGCCTCTGAAGGTTTCAGCTAAATCCTTCTTCCTCTTCTCTGGTTCAGAGCGGCACTTTATAGCATCCATGTTTTTGGATGGGTCTTAAAAATGAGCCTCCTTGATCACTGTGAGTAGTTCGACGCCACCCTGAGACTATGCAGTAAATTCCAGGGCAGCCTGGACCAGAGTGAGACCTTATCTCGAAAAACCAAACAAGCCAGGCGTGGTGGCGCACACCTTTAATCCCAGCATTTGGGAGGCACAGGTAGGAGGGTTGCCGGGAATTCGATGCCACCCTGAGACTATGTAGTGAATTCCAGGTCAGCCTGGGCTAGAGTGAGACTCTACCTTGAAAAACCAAAGGGGGGTGGGGGGGAGAAAAAGAGAAAAGAAAACAACAACTAAAAAGATTCTCCTTGTGTTCAGCATGGAAACATCTCTATCACACCTTCCAAGGTTCAGGGTTCATTGCAGAAGAGGTGGCAGAAAGAATTTAAGAGCCAAAGGAAGGGTAGGACTCATTACAATGCAATCATCCAGCCATAAAATGGCCTGGATATCCATGACCTCACAGTGCCTGAAACTACCTACACAAGACCTGCATAATAGGAGGAAAAGATGATGACATCAAAATAAAAGAGACTAATTGGAAAGTGGGGGGGAATTCAATGGAGGGTGGATTTGAGGGGGGGAATGGAAGTGGAGGGGAGAATTATCACGATTTTATTGTCTATACTTATGAAATCTGCCAATAAAATGCTTTATAAAAGAAAACCACAAGCCTCCTCACTGGCTACAGTGGCAGACACACCTTTAGTCCCAGGAGGCAGAGGTAGGAGGATTGCTGTGAGTTGAGGCTAGCCCGGAGCTACAGCGTGGACTTCTAGGTCAGCCTGGGTTAGAGCGAGACCCTACCTCAAAAAAAAAAAAAAAAACAGAAAAAAAAAGAAAAGAAAAGAAAAGAAAAAAGATCCTCTTCTGGCCCCTCCATGGTCAGTGTAGCTGACCACCCCACTGTCTCAAATCCATTTGCAATGGCGGTAAACGACTGTCAGCTAAGCCAGGCAGTAAATCGTTCCCTTTCATTGAAAAAAGGCTAACCAACGAGAAGAGAGCAGAAGCACTTGACCCAAGCTTGCAGACCTGCCATCCTGCTGTGACAGCCTTGTTTCTCCACAGCTCTCCCCCACAGTGACCGGCAGACATTGGAGCCTTGGAGCCTGATGTGTGGCATCAAGGTGATGGAGAAAGAGGCTGGAATTGTAACTTCTGATTCCTGAAGCTCATGGCTTGCTCAAAACACACAGCCCCATTCTTTCCACGTCTTTGTGAAAAATGGCATGATTCTGCCGGAAAACAGGTTTTTCTGGTTGATTAGTTTGAAGATGGATGTGTCTCTTGACTGAGGGAAGCCAGGGGCTGTCAGGAATGTTTCCAGGAGAAGGAGGGTCCGGGAGGTGAGGCCTGGGATGGGGAGAGAGGGGATTCCATTGTGGCTGTGTTTCTGGAGCTGTTAGGATAGTCTCGACCTCATCTGGTCAGTCTGTCCTCATCTCGCACTTGTTGACCGGTAGTTCACTATCAAGGGGACAGGCAAACTGACAGAGAAATAAGCTTCAGGTTCGGAATGAAAATCACTAGTGTTAGACTCAAAGCCAGCCAGACGACCTCTCCCATCTTCAGTGCCCATGAACCAAGGCCAGAGCTCTTCCCTACCTCCAGGGGCCCTTGGATAAAAATCCCTGGCAAACTTGAGCTTGCGGAATGTTTGGAAGCTGTTATTGTTATTACGGTAATTATGACAATGAGGGAGACACCTCTTGGGAGTGAAATTAATTGACATTTGCAAAACATATGGAAAGACTCCTTCTCTCTCTCTCTCCACTCTGGGAAAGTGTGAATGGTTGGGAGTTTGTGAGATGACGCAAGAGGATTGTTCTTGTTCCAGTTGATATACAGATAAGCTGCTCTTCAGAGCTGCTGAAAGATAGATTCGAGGGCGCCACATTCTCCCTGGAAGAGCTGGCTGTGAACATGCTGAGGGAGAGACATACGCACACTCACACATTCACACGCATGCAGAGCTGATAGCTTGAGGCCTGTGAAATTTTTCATTCCTTGCTCTTCCCAGTGTGTCCCCATAACAGCCAGGATCATTTATTTTTTTCAAAATGAAAATGGGGGCACTTGCCTGCAAAGCCAAAGGGCCTGGGCTCGATTCCCCAGGACCCACAAAAAAAAAAAAAGGTGGCACATGTGCCTGGAGTTCATTTTCAGTGGCAGTAGGCTCTAGCGTGCCCATTCTCTCTGTATATCTGCCTCTTTCTTTCTCTCTAATAAATAAAATAAAACAATGTATGAAATGCAAATAGAATTAGTGCCTTCCACCACATTATGGTCTCCAGTAGCTCCCCAGTGCTATTGAGGGAAAGAGACAAAATTCTAACAGAGCTGGGAATGGTGCATGCCTTTAATCCCAGCACTTGGGAGGCAGAGGTAGGAGGATCACCATGAGTTCGAGGCCCCCCTGAGACTACATAGTCAATTCCAGGTCAGCCTGGGCTACAGTGAGAACCTATCGAAAAACAAAAACAAAAAAAATAAACAAAAAATTCTAATAGATCTGGGAAACTTTCTGGAATCTTCTTTCTGTCCTCTTTGGCTCAATTTGTCTCAACTTATCTGTCAGCTGTCCTCTCACCTTTGGGTAAATTGAACAAGTGACACCCAAAAGTCATACTGCTATGTCCATGCCCTTTGACTGGAACTTGGCAACTCTAGTCCTTAAAGCTAAAGTAACTCGCTTGACTTTTCCTGTGTGTGTGTGTGTGTATGTGTGTGTGTGTGTATGTGTGTTTTCTAGGTAGGGCTTCACTCTAACCTAGGCTGACCTGACACTCTGTAGTCCCAGACCAGCCTTGAACTCTTGGCTTCCCCTGACTTGATGTTAAGCTTGAACATCTGATCTGCTTTGGCCAATCAAATGATGGAAATGACAGAGGCTGGGTTTTGATCCTAGGCTACAGAGACGTGTTCTTTGTGCCTCTCCTTCTCCTGAGAGGGAGGACCTTCCTCTATCTTTGGTCCTTTCATCTCAGCTAGAACGAACCAATATCTCACAGAGGAAGCCCAGCCTGTCGCTAGGAGCTGAGCCCAGGCTGGAGACAAAGTTTCTTGTTGCCGCTCGGTGACTGTTACGCAGCATGAGCAGACCAAGGTGATGAGCACTCCTGCTTTCCTTCCTCGCTCCTGCTTAGCGCGCTTTCTCTACCTGGGCTACAGTGCTGCCTGGAGTCCTCTATTCATCCTTCCCATCTGAGCTCACGTTCACTCCCCTTGACAGGCTCTTCCTGACGCCCTCAAACCAGAAAAACCCTCTAGCACACACCTCCCGGCGCCATGTCTCTCCTCTACGGTGCTGACCAGAGAGAACACTGCAGAGCCATTCCTTTGTGCGCTGTCCTTCCACAAACAAGCTCTAGGAGCCGGACGTGGTGGCGCACGCCTTTAATCCCAGCACTCAGGAGACAGAGGTAGGAGGATTGCCGTGAGTTCAAGGCCACCCTGAGACTACAGAGTGAATTCCAGGTCAGCCTGGGCCAGAGTGAGACCCTACCTCAAAAAACCAAATAAATAAAATAAAATAAACACTCTATGAGGTCAGAAACCCTCTGTCTGGTTCATACCTATTTTTTAAATTTTTGTTTTTATTTATTTATTTGCAAACACAGAGTGGTAGACAGGAGAGAGAGAGAATGGGTGCACCAGGGTCTCCAGCTGCTGCAATTGAACTCTATACATATGCACCACTGTTCATCTGGCTTTATGTGGATACTGGGGAATCAAACCCAGGCAAGTGCCTTAACCACTGAGTGATCTCTCCAGCCCCACACCTATTTTATTATTATTTTTCTTGCTTCCCTTCCTCTCTTCCTTCCTTCCTTCCTTTCTTTTGGTTTCTTTTTTTCTTTTTTGATGTAGGGTCTTGCTCTAGCCCAGGCTGACCTGGAATTCACTATGTAGTCTCAGAGTGGCCTCGAACTCATGGTGACCCTCCAGTGCTGGGATTAAAGACGTGCACCACCATGCTTGGCTTTGTTTTTTTATTTTTATTTTTTATTTTTGAAGCAAGTTCATAATGAATAGCCCAGAATGGACTCAAATTCAAGATCCTCCTGCCTCTACCTTCTAAGTGCTGAAATTCCACGTGTGGGTCTCCCCATGCCTGGCTCTTGTCTGGTTCCCATTCATATCCCTAGTACCTAGCACAAGCCCTTGCCAGGCAGATGGTATCAGTACATCTTGTAGAAATGTGCAAGGAAGGCTGGGGACACAGATGGGTGGAAGAATGCCCTCCTAGAATGCCCTCAGTTCCACCCCGTCTATTGCTCCTCCACCCCCAAAGGATAGGGCATTTTACCAACGTGCATACTAAAGGAAGGAGTAGGACACAGATTTTCTAGATTGAAAATACTCTAGGGCTGGAGAGATGGCTCAGTGTTTAAGGCCCTTGCTTGCCAAGCATAGCGGCCTTGGTTTGGTGCCCTGGTACCCACATAAGGACATGCCCAAAGTGTCACATGTGTCTGGAGTTCTTTTGCAGGGTGTAGAGGCTCTGGCACTCCCATTCTCACCCTCCCTCTCTTTGAAAATAAATAAATAAAAATATTTAGGAAAGCCAGGCGTGGTGGTACACTCCTTTAACCCCAGCACTGGGGAGGCAGAGGTAGGAGGATCGCTGTGAGTTTGAGGCCAGCCTGAGGATACATAGTGAACTTCAGGTCAGCCTCCAGCCTAGGCTAGAGCAAAACCTTACCTTGAAAAACAAACAAACAAAATACTCTCTAAGCTACTCAGCTTACATGACCTAAAAGATCATTACAGAAAGGGAGAATATAGACATGGAACCAAAACAAAACAAGGGCTGGAGAGATGGCTTAGTGGTTAAGGCGCATGCCTGCAAAGCCTAGGGACCCAGGTTCGATTCTCCAGGTCCCACGTAAGCCAGATGCACATGGTGGCACAGGTGTCAGGAGTTCGTTTGCAGTGGCTAGAGGCCCCAGTGTGTCCATTCTCTCTCTCTCTCTGCCTCTGTCTCTCTGTCAAATAAATAAGTAAATAAATAAAAACATATATTTTTTAAAATGTGCATGCAGCAACACATCAACAGAACTGACAGTGTCTTTGGAGAGGAGACGAGAGGTGGAGGTGAGACAGGATTTGTGGCTTTGTCAGTCACTCGCTCGTGCCCTCGTTTGTTTGGCACGTGGCCTTGTAGACTAGCCAGGCTGCAGGTGAACGGTGCCTGGGCAGAGCCTCGGAGACTCTGATGTGAGGGCGTGCAAAGGACCACTGCTGAGAGGTGTGCAGACACAGGGCTGGGGTGAGGCTTCTGAAGTCGCCCACACCGAGGAGGCAAGCTTACCAGGCTGTGGTAGAGGATGAAAGGTGTCCAAGATGGAAGCCCAGCATCCAGAGGGACGGAAATGGGTAAGCGGTGCTCAGAGGGAACTGGGGATGTAGTTCAATGCGAAGGATGCTGGTCTATAGCCAGGCGTGGTGGCGCCCGCCTTTAATCCCAGCACTCGGGAGGCAGAGGTAGGAGGATCGCCATGAGTTCGAGGCCACCCTGAGACGACAGTTAACTCCAGGTCAGCCTGGACCAGAGTGAGACCCTACCTCGAAAAACAAACAAACAAACAAACAAAAAGAATGCTGGTCTGTGCCTGTCATGTTCCAAACCCTGGGTTCTGTCCCCAGCAACACATAAGCCAGGTGTGGCTGTGTGCCTCTGGAATCCTAACACCTGGAAGATGGAAGCTGGAGGATGAGAGGTTCAAAGTCATCCTCAGCTACACAGTCTGAAGCTAGCTAAAGACCCTGTCTCAGGAAAAGAATAAAATAATAATAATAATAATAATAATAAAAACCGACTTGCATTCCTTTTTGTCACTCTTCTCTCTATCTCTCTCTGTTTGCAAATAAATAAATAAATAAAAATATTTTACAAAAAGGGCTGCCAGGTATGGTGGTGCACGCCTTTAATCCCAGCACTTGGGAGGCAGAGATAGGAGGACTGCTGTGAGTTTGAGGCCACCCTGAGACTACAGAGTGAATTCCAGGTCAGCCTGGGCTAAAGCGAGACCCTATGTTGGAAAACCAATAAACTAATAAAATAAAACAAAGGGCTAAAGAGATGGCTTAGAGGTTAAGGTGCTAAGGTTAAGGTACTTGCCTGTAAAGGTTAATAGCCTGAGTTTGATTCCCCAGGACCCACGTAAAGCCAGATGCACAAAATGGCACATGCATCTGGAGTTCCTATGCAGTGGCTGGTTGCCCTGGCACACCCATTCTGTCTGTCTCTTTTCTCTCTATCTCTCTCCGCTTGCAAATAAACAAAAACAAATATTATTTAACAAGTCTTGGAGGACGGATGTTTGGAATCAGAGGGTCCCCCATGGTGACTGAGGTAGCAAATAATGGCTGTTGTTCCGATTTTTCTTTCTTCTTCTTTTTTCTTTTTCCCCCCTGAGGCAGGGTCTCACTCTAGCCCGAGCTGACCTGGAATTCACTCTGCAGTCTCAGGGTGACCTTGAATTCAGAGTGATCCTCCTACCTCTGCCTCCCGAGTGCTGGGGTTAAAGGCGTGCGCCGCCATGCCCGGCTTGCGGCTTGCTTTGTTTTGTTTTGAGACAGTGTCTCATGTTGCCTGGGATGGACTTAAATTTACTACGTAGCCTAGGCTGACTGTGAACTCCTAATCCTCTTCCTCTACCTCCAGAGTGCTAGGATTACAGACATGCACCACACCCCGCTCAAGGGCTCCAACTCTTTGAACATTTCAACCCCCGTGCCACCGCGACGTCAACGCTTGAGCCACGGTGGCAGTCTCACGGCAGCCTTAGCCACCTCCACCGAGGATGTGGGCACTGTCGTTATTCTCTGTTTCTCCAGATCAAGAAACTAAAGAACAGGTCACTTACCCAAGGTCACAGATCAAAGAAGTCACAGGGTCAGGCTTGGAACTCAGCCAGCCCCTGTCCTCAGTCATGAGACCTCATCACCGGAGAGTCAGAACGTGCAAGGTGTCCGCGCGGGGGAAGCAACGTGGCTTCTGTGGAAGCCATGGGACAGGAGTCGGAGGCACGCACCGGCTACTATGACAGAGCAGCAATGAGCTCCCAAGGGGTGATGAATTACCTGCTACTGAGGTCAATTTAGCCTGCACACCCAGAGGCTCTACTGAGCTCTCAGAAGCTGAGACGAGAGGATCTAAGTAAATATTGCAGCCAGCAGGGCGGGGAAGGAGCCAGTGATCTTCTTCGTTATGCTCAGAGCTAATGGGAAAATACCCATCTAGGGGTTAGGGTGTGTAAGTGGGGAGAAGTGAGATGTGAGAGATAGAGGCAGCCTAAGTAAAAACTAATAGGACAACAAGGAAGACTTTAAAAGGCAATAAATCTGGACAGCCCGGCCGGTATTTACCCAGGAATTCTGCAGAGGGTGATTCACTTTTAGCACCCTGCTCACCTGCAGTTGGTTAGGGTCCCACAGGGCTTCCAGCAGGGGCGATGGGCCCTGTCACATGGGGGATGGTGAATTCCCTGGACGGGTGTGTTTCTGGGCTGGGAGCGGCCCCTGGAGTCTAAGGAGACAAGTCAGGAGCCCCGAATTCCGGGAGGTTGGGTTGGTGATGGTATGTTCCCACCTCAGCCACTGGGGGACATTCTCTGGAAGAGTTAATCAGCCCACGGGGAGATGAGAACCACAGCATAGTATTTATTTACCTACTCTCTGGCAGAATCCCTTCCCAGAAGGCTGTGGATGGTAATTCTCTGTAATTATATCTCAAGCGAAGTTCTGCCAGGTCTTAGGCATGTTAACTCATTAGTGCTCAGAAAACACCTGGAGAAAGATCTGGAAGGGGGTGAGACAACCCCCCCCCCCAGCTATGCCAGCTAGCTGGGGGAAACTGAGGCATTTCTCTGCCTTTTTCTAAAAATATTTTTATATATCTATTTTCAAGGAGAGAGAGAGAGAGAGAATGAATGAGAATGCGTGTTCCAGGTCTCTTATCACTGCAAGCAAACTCTAGATGCTTACTTCACTCTGTGCAACTGGCTTTACTCGGGGAATTGAACCTGGGCCATCAGGCTTTGCAGACAAGTATTTTAACCACTGAACCAATAGCTCGCCCACTCCTCTGTCTTTTCCAACTAGCTCGAAAAAAACATCTGAGGAGCAGAGTTGAATGCCTGATTTCCCAAACAATTAAGTGCTTCTAAAGGAAGTAGAAACAGGTCAGACATCCACACCTGGAATCGTTTCCTTTTCAACCCATGTCCACTGTATGACCTAAAGGAAGTTGCTCAAGCCGTCTGTACTTCCGCCTGATGTGCAGATGAAGAGAGCAGGGTGCATTGGTGCACGTGACTTGTCATCTGTGAGCCTCTTTGGAAATTGAACTCTTGTGATTTATAGAGGAGCATCAACTTGTGTGATGATGAGGGCAGATTTAAGTCAGACTGTAGATTTAAGTTTGCCTGGTTTTCCATCTGGGACATTGTGGCAAATCTTTCATGAGCTTCCGGGGATGGGGACTCTAGTATTAGTCTCTCCCATGAGTGTGGGGCAACAGAAGTAGGATTCTAGCTTTATGTCTCACTGATCAGGGGCAGGAAGGGCTTGCTGAACTGGGCATTGTGGCACATGTCTTTAATCCCAGCAGAGGTAGTGGAATTGCTGTGAGATCGAGGCCAACCTGGATTACAGAATGGGTTCCAGGTCAGCCTGGTCTAGAGTGAGACCCTACCTCAAAAAAAAAAAGGGTGGGGGCGGTTGGAGAGATAGCTTAGCAGTTAAGGCGCTTGCCTGCACAGCCAAAGGACCCAGGTTCGATTCCCTAGGTCCCATGTTAGCCAGCTGCACAAGGGGGCGCATGTGTCGGGAGTTCGTCTGCAGTGGCTGGAGGCCCTGGAGCGTCCCCCTCATCCTCCCTCTTTCTCTGTCAAATAAATAAATAAATATAAAATATACTTTTTTAAAAAGCTGGGCGTGGTGGCACACACCTTATAAAAAGAAAAGACCCCACAGTTACCCCCACCCCCCGCCCACCGCTTCCTAGGGCCGTGGGGAAGAAGTCTCAGCAAGAAAGATCTGGAAGGGAGTGAGACAGGTGAGGTGTTTGAATGAAGAGGTCATGCATGGAGAAACAGGTGCCAGTCCCCAGCTGTCCCTCCCAAACTTCAGACTACCAGTGGCAGTCATCCTGAGGGTCCTCACCCCTAACCCTCTCCAGCATGACCACCCACCAGGAAGAACGGGCGCTGCTGAGTGGCTCCCCTCTGCCAACAAAACCCCATGGAAGCAGATTTTAATTCCTGACCTGGTTAGTTGGAGACATTGCCATGCGATGCCTGTTACCCATGAGTTTCCACTTGGGTCATGGGGGTGACAGCAGCTGTGCCAGTTCAAGTCCTCTGTGACAGAAAGTCATCAGTGCGTTGGTGTAATGACCACCATGTGTTTGCTTATGACTCCTTCTCTGGGTGACAGACAGCAACTGAGGCCAAGAACGAAGTGGGGCGGAGGCTAAAGAGATGATTGCAAAGTCCAAGGACCTGGGTCCGATCCTCCAGGAGCCACGTAAAGTCAGATAGATGCACAAAGTGGTGCGCGTGTCTGGAGTTTGCTTGCAGAGGCTGGAGGCCTCGGCGCTCCCATTCTCTCTCTCTCTATCTGCTTCTTTCTCCCTCTCTGTCAAATAAATAAATAATAAAAAGAGAGAGAGCAGAGGAGCAAGACTTTACTGAGCAGCGACCACAATCTGTGGTCCTGAGGGCCTCAGTTTCTGTATCCTGGGTCCCCTGCTCAGCAACCTTAGGGGGCATGCATTATTCTCATTTGATGAGCAAAGTAAGACTGAGCAGTTCAGTGGTGGGTCTGACACCCTGCAGCCAAGATGGATTTGAACCAAGGATCATATACAGTCAGAGGTCAGTGGTCCATTCTTTTTTTTTTTTTTTCTTATAATGAAACATGTTTTTTGAAACATTTAAAAAATTTGTTTATTTGAGAGAATGATAAAGAGGCAGATAGAAAGAAAGAGAAAGGGCACGTCAGAGCCTCTAGCCACTGCAATGAACTCTAGACGCATGCAACCCCTTATGCATTTGGCTTATGTGGGTCCTGGGGAATCGAATCAGGGTTCTTAGGATTCACAGGCAAAGTCCTAACTATTAAGCCATCTCTGCAGTCCAGTGGTCCAATCTTCATATTGGTCTCAGCTTGTAGGAAGAGAGTTGATGTCTGTATTATAATTATTAGCATATATTAAGGATATTAAGGGGCTCATTGTGACATTTCTACATTGAGACTTTTTGACTCTTAAATTTGTTTGACCCAGAATTTAGTAGGTAGTCTCAGGCTGGCTACGAACTCATACCAATTTTCCTACCTCTGTTTCTTGAGTGCTGAGATTACCACTCCCCAGGAGAAAGAGAGAGAGAGAGAGAGAGAGAGAGAGAGAGAGAGAGAGGGAGAGAGAGAGAGAGAATGGAAGCACCAGGGCCTCTAGGCACTGCAAGCAAATTCTGGATGCATGTACCACTTTGTTCATCTGGCTTTACATGCACTAGGGGATCAAACATAGGTAGTTAGGCTTTGCAGGAAAGTGACTTAACCACTGACTCATCTCTTTAGCATTGAAACTGGTGTTTTGTGGGGACATGTAGAAACTTGCAAGGCATGGTGGCTAGAGCCTGTAATCTCAACTCTCAGGATGCTAAAACAGGAGGATTAGCATGAGTTGAAGGTCAACCTGGGCTATGGTGTGTGAACTTGTCTCCAAAATAAAACAAAAAAAATCAAAGTATGGAGCACACACCTATAACTGCTGCACTGGAGAGTCAGAGGCAAGAGGATCAGGAGTTCAGGGTCATCCTCAGTTTATGCAGCAAGTTCAAGGCCAGCTTGTGCTACATAAGACACTGTCAAGGAGAGGAAAGGAGAAGGAGGAGAGGGAGGGAGGGAGAGAAAAGACAAAGAAAGAGCCTGGGAAGACAGTTCAACAGTTGGGGCCCTTGAGTCCGCTAGCATGGGTTTCAGTTTCCCCAGCCACCCACATAAAGCTGGGCAGGCATTTGATTGTAGCAGCAAGAGACCCTCTGATAATGCACACACACACACACACACACACACACACACACACACACACACACGTGCAAACAATACACTTTTAGAAAGGAAGGAAAGACAGACGAAAGGAAGGAAGGAGAAAAAAAATGAAGAAAGAAAACGCCGGGCCTGGTGGCTCACACCTTTAATCCCAGCACTCAGGAGGCAGAGGTAGGAGGATCGCCGTGAGTTCAAGGCCACCCTGAGACTCCATAGTGAATTCCAGGTCTGCCTGGGCTAGAGTGAGACCCTACCTCGAGAAACCAAAAAGACAAAACCAAACAAGCAAAGAAGAATAAAACAAAGCCAGGCATGGTGGCAAACACCATAAACTGAGCCCAGTCAGAAGGGGCACTGAATTCACAAGGGTGGCCCCCAGGGGACAGGGCAGAGAAGACAGAGCTCATGGACCTACAAGAGGCCTGTGTGAAGGGGGTGGAGCGGAGAACAAGTTGCTCCCACTTGGTCTGGGAGCTGGCCTTGTCCCTTGTCCCCTTGGTGCCTCTGAGTGGGGACACATGCAGTGCCAGTGACCTTGGGACTGTTTTTCTCAGACAGCGAGGACTGGGTGCCTTGCAGGAGGCACACTGGACATTCCTGGAACCTTGGCGCTCCCCAAACCTTGTACCAGCCGCTCTCTGCACTGTCAGCACCCAGATAGGCTCAAGTGCGTGGCTGGAGTACTTGGGGAAGAATTTGAAGCGCGTGTCTCCCAGACCTTTCCAAGCCCTTCCCCCAGCCCTAGGCCTATTTAAAAGGAAGTGTTTATTAGTCAATTTGTTGGCTTTATTATTTCCCAGCTGTGTGATCTTGGGGTACAATAGTACCTCTTGCGGTGGGAGGGATGCCCTTAGTTTTCTTATCCGTAAAATGGAGAATTCTGATAACAAGGGAAGTCCTTGTGGAATGCTTTGGATATCTACTAGTAACTGACTAGTCTTCATTTACTCTTTTCTTTGGCCAAGGAGCAGAAGCTGTAGGGCATCAGTCAGAGAAAGGAAAAGAAGAAAAAGAAAAGAAAAGAAAAGAAAAGAAAAGAAAAGGCCTTAGCATGGAGGTTTTTTTTTTTTGTTAGTTAGTTAGTTTGTTGTTGGTTTTTTAAGGTAGGGTTTCACTCCAGCCCAGGCTAACCTGGAACTCATGCTGTAGTTCCAGGCTGGCCTTAAACTCACAGTGATCCTCCTACCTCTGCCTCCTGAGTGCTGAGATTAAAGGCATGTGCCACCATCCAGCTGAGATTCTTTTTAAAAACATTTTTAGGGAGGGAGAAATGGGGACCAGCTTCTTCCGCCATTGATGAAAGTTACTCCTGGATGGGCAAGCTTGAAATAAGTCGCTTCCCCCCTTAAACTGTGTCTGGTTTGTATGCTCGTCCTAGACGTGAAGCTGTCTGCAACAGGCGACATCTGAGCAAGGACACAACGAACTCCAGGTTGGACAGGTCATCGGGGTGGCGACACGGTTCTCTGGTACCAGAGCCCACACCAAGGGACCAGGTCTCTTTGATCCAAGATCCCTTAAAGTCCTTGCAGTCCCTCGGACACCCTGGGTATCTGCGGCCTCTTCTGGGGGCCTGGAGGTGACAGCTGAGACTTGCTTAGTGACGTGATGCCATGGGAATTTGAGAGCGTGGGCTTTGAGGCTGGGGTGGTGATAGCAATGACAGGCTGGCGGCCTGACAGGGAGGATGGATGAGATGGCGGATGAAGAGGGTTGGCCCAGTGCCGCACGCTCGGAACCCATCCCGTGCGGTTACTTCTGTTCATTCCTGGATCTATGGCACTGATCTCATGACTGATGCTGCTTTCGGAGGTACTCAATAGAGCTTGTTATTTTTTACATATATATATTTCATTTATTTATTTGAGAGAGAGAAAGAGGCAGATATATCTATATCTATCTATATCTATGTCTATCTATCTGAGAGAAAATAGGCACACCAGGGCCATTAGCCACTGCAAATGAACTCCAGACGCATGCGCCATCTGGTTTACGTGGGTGCTGAGGAACCGAACCTGGGTCCTTAGGCTTCATGGGCAAGCACCTTAACCACTAGGGTATCTCTTCAGCTCAGGACTTTTTTTTTTTTTTTTTTTTTTTTGCTTTCTCTAATTTCTCTAAGAACTAAGATGAACAAGCTAGGGTGTCATTGGTAGAGAGTCTGCCTAGTAGGCACAAAGACTGAGTTGGATCCCCAGCACTGCATAAACTGGGCATAGTGGTGCATGCTTATCATCCCAGGGCTTGGGAAGTAGAGGCAGGAGGAGCAGGAGTTCAAGGTCATCCTCCTCTACATAGTGAGTTTGAGGCTAGCCTGTCTCACAAAAAGAACTGAGGTGGGCAGAGCATTCCTGTAGCCAGAGCAGCCACCACTTTGGATTCCTCCCTTGAACCTTACATCCTGGAATAGAACTTCTTCTGCCACCCATGTTTTTTTTTTTTTCCGAGGTAGGGTCTCACACTAGCTCAGGCTGACCTGGAATTCACTAGTCTCAAAGAGGCCTCAAACTCTCGGTGATCCTCTTACCTCTGCCTCCCAGGTGCTGGGATTAAAGGTGTGTGCCACCATGTCTGGCACCACCCACTTTTTATTGATTTATTTGAGAGAGAGAGAGACAGAAATAGGCAGGTAGAGAGAGAGAGAAAGAGAGAATGGGTGTGCCAGGGCCTCATCCCCTGCAAACAAACTCCAAATGCGTGCGTCCCCTTGTGCATCTGGCTTATGTGAGTCCTTTGGCTTTGCAGACAAGGGCCTTAACTGCACTCAGGGTTAATCCACTGCCATTCCCGCCTTGGCTGCTCATGTAGCCTCTTAGCCAGGCTGCTAACCCAGGAATTCTGTTAGACCCTAAGGCACAGAAGGTCCCTCCACTACTCTATTCCTATGGCTTCCACCTCAGTCCCCCTCCCCAGTGTGGGATTGCAAAGCGCGTGTCACTGTGCCTGGTTAGTGTCCTGACTGACCATGCCTGGCTTTATCATTTTCCCTATTAAGCCACAGGCTCTGTGGGTACTTTGTAAGATTCCACACAACCATAGAATATATTTTTTTAAATTTTGTTCATTATTTAGTTGAGAGTGACAAACACATAGAGAAAGGCAGAGAGGGGGGCGGGGAATGGGTGCGCCAGGGCCTCCAGCCACTGCAAACAAACTCCAGACGCGTGCGCCCCCTTGTGCATCTGGCTAATGTGGGTCCTGGGGAATTGAGCCTCGAACCGGGGTCCTCAGGCTTCACAGGCAAACGCTTAACAGCTAAGCCATCTCTCCAGCCCTTGTTTGACTTTCAAGGTAGGCTTTTGCTCTAGCCCAAGCTGACCTGGAATTCACTGTGCAGTCTTGGGCTGGCCTGGACCTCACAGCGATCCTCCTGCCTCTGCCTCCCTCTGAGTGCTGGGATCAAGTGTGTGCATCACCACGCCTGGCAACAGCCATAGAGTGAGCGAACAAGTCCACTTCTGTCTCCGGACTGGGGATTCTTTTCATCCCAGCTCCAAGCTTCCCTTCCTGCACCTGTTGAGCGGGGTTGGATGATTTTGCTCTCATGCCACACCTTCCACTTCCCCAGACAGTCAGGTTTCCTAGCAGATGTCAGAGAATATGCAACCAAGGTTCCGCCGGTGACCGTGAGAAGCTGTACTGATCTGATTCCTTCCCCCAATCCCTGTGTAGAGCAAGGCTCCTGTGCCTGGTGGTCACTACCTCCTGGCTCGCTTCCCTCCTTTCCAGAAGCTTCTCCTGAGTATCCCAGAGCTGCCATGTGACTGCTTTGTCCTTTATGGTGGTGGCTGAATAATTGGGTTGTGGGTTTGGAGGAGGGAGGGTGGGAGAGAGATCTTTCTTTCTGCGGTGGACTCGCTTTCATTTTTATTACTGTATATTTTGATACTTTCATGCACCTGTAACCTGGGCTTAGAGGCACATGTCTATAATCCTAGCACTTGAAGGAGAAGCGGAGGGTCCAGAAGTCGTTGCAGACAGCTCCACGTTGCTGGGATGAACATCCAAACCAGACACAGTTTAGGGGAGGAAGGGGCTCAGTTCAAGCTCACAGACCCAGGGGGAGGCCCCATCAGTGGCGTTAGAAGCTGCTTCCACACATCCAAGCAGAAGGAGACCATCACCAGCCAGCATACACTGAGAGCTGCAAAAACAAAACCAGCAGCAAGCAGAGACCCAGGCAGCGCTCAAATCCCTCTGTATCCATTTGGGCTGGAAATCAGATCCGCCCCCAAACACACCTTAGGGCTGGACCCCAGGATCCACCCTCAGTGACTCCCTCCTCCAGCCAGGCTGTTGGACACCCAATTTACAAGGTTTAATAAAATGTCTGAGTCTATGAGGACCTACATTCAAACTACCACAGACATTTCATGTCATTCTCATTACATAAGGAGTTTGAGGCCAGCATGTGCTTTTTGAGCCCCTATCAGTGAATGAATGAATGGATGAATGAATGAATAAATAAGTAAATAAGGAAGGAAGGAAGAAAAAAAGGTAGGAAAGAAAGAAATAAAATATAGCCAGGTATGGTGGTGCATACCTTTAATCCCAGCACTGGTAAGGAAGAGGTAGAAGGCTAAGAATGAGTTGGAAGCCAGCCTGGGACTCCTGAATGAGTTTTAGGTCATTCCCAGCTAGTCTAAGACCCTGCCTTGAAAAACAAGATAAAACAACAACAACAAAAAAAAAAAAGAAAGAAGAAGAAGAAAGAAAGAAAAAATAATAAACAATGCTATTCAATATTCTCCGTGTATCCATTGCTTTGTATGTATTGAGCCATTTGGCCCCTTG
Source organism: Jaculus jaculus (assembly GCF_020740685.1). NCBI lineage: Eukaryota > Metazoa > Chordata > Mammalia > Rodentia > Dipodidae > Jaculus > Jaculus jaculus. Next base: position 21,146,179 of record NC_059114.1, on the reverse strand, counting down.
ACAATTTGACCTATGACAATCTTTTTTTTTATTATTATTAAGAACTTCCAGGCTGGAGAGATGGCTTAGCGGTTAAGCGCTTGCCTGTGAAGCCTAAGGACCCCGGTTCGAGGCTCGGTTCCCCAGGTCCCACGTTAGCCAGATGCACAAGGGGGTGCACGCTTCTGGAGTTCGTTTGCAGAGGCTGGAAGCCCTGGCGCGCCCATTCTCTCTCTCTCCCTCTATCTGTCTTTCGCTCTCAAATAAATAAATAAATAAATAAATAAATAAATAAATAAATAGAACTTCCATGATTGTAAACAATATCTCATGGTAATACCTTCCCTCCCCCCACTTTCCCCTTTGAAACTCCACTCTCCATCATATTCCCTCCCCCTTTCAATCAGTCTCTCTTTTATTTTGATGTCATGGTCTTTTCCTCCTATTATGAAAGTCTTGTGTAGGTAGTATCGGGCACTGTGAGGTCATGGGTACCAGGCCATTTTGACCCCCATGGCAATCTTGTTGGTACTGTTATTCTTCCCCTTCTTCCAAATGAGGAAACCAAAGCCTGGGGAAGTTCAGTAACCCACCCAGCAGAGCTTGGCCAGCAAGAGTCAGCAGCGAGATTTGAACCATGTCTTCTACATCCTACATCCTTGCTTTCAAGTGTGATACTGCACCTGCCTCTGCTGAGAGATGGGACAGAGACGTGACCAACCCCTTCTGGGCAGAAGGCCAGAAGCCCTGATGAGCTAGCTGGTTGCCAGTGCCAACCTTTCAGGGTGCATCCATTAAACTCAGAGAGGCTAAGGGGTTAACTCCAAGGTCCCTGTCTGCAAGCTGCAGAACCAGTATTGATATCCAGGTCCAGATGGCTGTTTCTTTCCTTGGATAGGTCTCCTGTAGCTTAGGCTGGCCTCAAGCCCACTAGGTAGCTGAGGGTGACTTCGAACTTCTGACCCTCCTGCTCTTCCTCCCATTACAGACATGTACCACCACCCCTCACTTTTTTTCTAGGCTAGGGATGAATTCAGGGTTTCATGCATGTCAGGCAAGCATTCTTCCAACTGAGCTCTAATACTGGGCTTTTTGGCATTTTGTGACAGGGTATCTGTCCTTGAATTTGCTACAATCTTTCTGCCCTGATATACTGAACCCAGGGATTATAGGCATGTACCATCATATCCAGCTTCACTGGGCTTTTCTCAACATGTTTAACCTGTCTCCTTACCCTTGACCCTTACCTCCATCTTATTTATTGACTTATTTTGTTTTATCAAGGTAGGGTCTCACTCTAGCCCAGGCTGACCTGGAATTCACTATGTAGTCTCAAGCTGGTGTCAAACTCATGGCGATCCTCCTACCTTTGCCTCCTGAGTGCTGGGATTAAAGGCGTGTGCCACCACACCAGGCAAGGCACAATTTTTTAAACCTATTTTTTGCTTTTTTTGAGGTGAGGTCTCACTCTAGCTCAGGCAGTCATGGAATTCACTATGTCGTTCCAGGTTGGCATTGAACTCACGGTGATCCTCCTACCTCTGAATCCAGAATTCTGAGATTAAAGGTATGTGCCACCAATTTTAGCTTTACTTCCATTTAAAAATGTGTTTAGTTGTCTCTTGGCCATGAATAAATGAAAGTCTGAGTCAGGAAGAGGGGGCTGAGGAGAATAAACTGGAGGGGGGGGCAAGGGAAGAGGTTCCGAATTGCTACCAGGGCGCCAGGCATAAGAGAGGCAGGGTGCTAAGTTCTTGACTCTTATCACCAGCAGTTGATTTACAAATTCATTTATTTATTTTGAGAGAGAGAAGTGGGGAGGGGGAGGAGAATGGGCACGCCAGGGCCTCCAGCCACTGCAAAGGAACTCCAGACCCACGTGCCACCTTGTACATCTGGCTTACATGGGTACTGGAGAATCGAATCTGGGTCCTTAGGCTTTGCAGGCAAGCACCTTACCTGCTAAGTCATCTCTCCAGCCCCACGTCACCAGTAGTTTCTTTACTGGCCTGGTTGCATCTGCTCATGTGGTCCCAGGAGAATGGACTGAGAAAGGGGCTGGAGAGGCTCTGACCAGGTCAAAGGCCCAGTGTGCTTCTGCTTCTGCTGCCGTAGACTGACTTGGATGGTGGAAAGGCTAAAAGAGATGAAGACATTTTCCCCAGTGGGCAAGGTCTTTACATGAGCAGCTGCTATTGGGGGCAGAAAGTCACCCTCCCTGGTGCTGCTTGGCCCAACGGGCCACACACAGACACAGGCAAACAGAGGTCTCTCTTGAATGAATGTTAATTGTCTCCAGGCCAAGGAGAGTTGTAGAATTAGGGCTTTCCGGGCTGGCCCAGGGGACAAGGAGGCCAAGATCCTGCTCCCAACCCCTTGGCCACTCTCATTTCCTTACTAGCTTTCCAGAAATCCAGGTCTCTTTCAAAGCCTGAGGCTGCAGTCTACCCCAGAGCATGGGGTCGCTTCCGGGGTCACTGACTGGACAAGCAGGTCAATTTTAGCAGGAAACCAACATTTAAGTGGGGCTGGCTAAGCCAAAGTTCAGAAATGCCATGTGAACTTTGTGCAAGGCCGGCTTTCCACCTCACTGTACACCTGGGGAGCTAGAGCTTTCTAAAACATGAACACTTACTAAGCACATGCACTAAACCAAACACAGTACACACACATATACACACATACACACACCTACACACACACACACACACACCAGGCATGATAAGGGGAGCTCCTTATAGCTGTCATTTGGAAAAATCTTCACAATTCCAAGAAATAGGCTTAAAAAAGACCCCGATTCCCATTTCATGGAAGAGAACTTTGAGTCTGGGAGGGGTAAGGAGTTTGCTCAGAAGCTGGGCGTGGTGGTGCCCGCCTTTAATCCCAGCACTTGGGAAGCAGAGGTAGGAGGATCACCTATGAGTTCGAGGCCACCCTGAGACTCCATAGTGAATTCTAGGTCAGCCTGAGCTAGAGTGAGACCCTACCTCGGAAAAAAAAAGAAGCTTGCTCAGGATGCCTTGGCTGGGAACTGGCCATTGAGGCTTGACCTCGCCTCTGACTCCCTGCCCAGCCCTCTTTTCATTTTAGCTTTGAACCTCTGACCCTCGGGTCTGTGGGAGGCCCCTGGCAAAAGTCTGAAGTGAGCTGAAACCTGTCAGAGGTCCCCTCCCTCACCTGGCTTCTTGCACTGGGAAGGAGGAAGCAGCGACCTCCCTCCGACCCACCCAGTCACCCACCCGAGGTGCCATTAAAGTTAATTGTTTTTACTGCCAGTTTTACATAGTCTTGTAAATCTTTTTACGATGTGGCCCCGGGAACACCGAGCTGCCTGCTGCGGAACTCCAGAGACTGGAGGTAGCTGGAACCCCGGCAACTGTGGCCAGCAGCGACCTGGGACGTGACAGCGGGGCACCTGGACTCCCCAGGGGCGTCTTGACCCTATATCCTGGAGGACCGGGTCCCTTGTTTTGGTGACAGTGTTCTTCCTGGTGAAGCTATGATCCCCCCCCCCAAGGGAGTCAAGGTCCTTTGCTAGCCCCAACATTTGGAGGGGCCTTTCTTCTTGACCCTAAATCATGAGCCACCCCCAAGGAAGGAGTAAGATCCTAAGGCCTTTGGAAGGTTGAGATCCATTCCAGGCAGAAATTGGGCCCTGAGGTTGGCAAGCCACCAAGATGAGAGGTGAATATGGAGGGTGTGCATCCCGTGGAGCAGGGGATGCCTGCCCCCTCCCTCCTCCGTTCAGGCCACTTGCGGTCAGTCCTGCACACTGCCACCAAGACTTGATCCAATGGCTTGTCATCGGTAAGAGTCCCTTGAAGGCAACTGGGCCTGGGTTGGGGGACAGGAATCAACAATCACTAAGTGGCAGGCAGACCTTGACTCCATTCCCCACCCGAAGCCTCTGTGCTGTCCTTCAAAGGAAGATGTCAGCCTCAGAGGTGCCCTTCTTCTTGGTCTGCTCCTCCTGAAGCGCCCACGGAAGTACCAGGTACACTAAACATCTGCATACCACAGCCACGCGACTGTTTTTTTAATTATTATTATTTAACTTTATCTTATTTTACTTATTTCTGGTTTTTCGAGGTAGGGTCTCACTTTCACCCAGGCTGACTTGGAATTCACTATGTAGTCTCAGGCTGGCCTCTAAACTCACAGTGATCCTCTTACCTTGGCCTCCCGAGTGCTGGGATTAAACACGTGTGCCACCACACCGGGCTATTTAAATTTATTTTTATTTATTTGAGAGAGAAAGAGGCAGATATCTATCTATCTATCTATCTATCTATCTATCTATCTATCTATCTAGAGAATGGGCATACCAGGGCTTCTAGCCACTGCATACGAACCCCATATACATGTGCCATTTTTGTGCATCTGGATTTACGTGGGTCCCGGGGAATCAAAGCCAGGTCATTAGGCTTCACAGGCAAGTGCTTTAACCGCTGAGTCAACTCTCCAGCCCTACTTTGTTGTTGTTGTTGTTTGTTTGTTTTGTTTAAAGACAGTCTTACTAGTGTTAGATCCAAGATCATTCATGTATGGCTTGGTAACATTCACGATTAAACCCAATTATTTATCAGGCACTGAGAGTACCAAAGCTTTCCTTGTGCTGGGTTCCCGGTACTCAGAGGACTTAGTAGACATGACATCATCAGGTGAATTTCAAAGTCGAGCAACAATGCAACTCTAAGTCCTCCCCCAAATGTATTTCCCCATCCTCAGGGAACTTGCTAAAAATGCTTTTTGTTTGGTTTTGTCAAGGTAGGGTCTCACTCTAGCTCAAGCTGACCTGGAATCCACTGTGTAGTCTCAGGGTGGCCTCGAACTCGTGGTGACCCTCTTATCTCTGCTTCCCAACTGCTGGGATTAAAGAAGCGCACCACAAAGCGTGGCTTTGGAAACGCATTTTGTGAGCGAAGCCGCAGCGTGTGGATTTCTTCATTTTGTTTGTTTAGAGTGTCCGGGACACTGGACAAGCCCTGGAACTCCTCGGAGCCCGCGTCTCCCTCAGGTGAGGAGACGCTGAAGCGGCGAGCAGGTGCAGGTTCGAATCCCTTGCAACTATGCTGTGAAGCTCTAGCCAAGAGATTGCAGGAAGTTCAGTTGAGCCAGAGCAGGGAAGGAAATGGATGGGGGAGGGGAGGATGGGGAAATTGGGGTCAACCCCTTGAGGCAGAACAACAGCCTGGTCTCCCCAGCAGCACATCCTGCATCACACACAGGGGTCGGACCGTGACCCATCTGCAGGGTAACTCCACAAGTCCCCAATTTAAGCACTCACCCCCCCCCCCCAACCTTCCCCAGCCCAGCACACCCGGGGAAGGTTTGCAGGGATGGATGCTGGTGCTGGACCGTATTTCCCCAGAAAGCTTGGTTGGTGGTTGTAGATTGAGTGGCTTCGGGTTAATGGCCGGGAATTGAGAACCAAACAGGTGTCTGTGAGTTGAAAGAATTGTACCCAGAGGCCGCTGGCGGGGGGTGGGGGGAGTTGGGGGGAGACTTGCACCCCGGGCTGGGACTGCTTCTCACGCCCCCTCTGCCCCTCCCCCCGTGTGGGGTCGGCAGTGACATCATCCTCGTCCCCCGTGGGAAGGGCGATGGAAGGAGACTTGGGGAAGGCTTGCGTGGGATCTGCTTGGGAAGGTTCAAGCAGATCGCGCGATCCATTCCCGCGGCTCAAAACTTCAACGTTCCTTCATAGGATGTTTGTCTTGGCAAAAAAAAAAAAAAAAAAAAAAAAAAAAGACCGAGAAGCGGTGCGTTCCTGTGTTCCTAGAATCAAAGGGCCAGAATGGTCTGGCCCTGGAGCTCGTCCTTCCCCACCTCCAGCCGGCCACATCCCCTGAGCAGTGCATCCTCAGTGGAGGACCCCAGGCCCAGCCACATGGGAGGAGGTGACCACGTCCCCCTGCGGACCCAGCGTCCTTCCCCCGCGGTCCCTGCAGCCTTTGAAAAGCGCACCCCAACTTTTCTAGGTCTCATCTGCAGGCGGGCTGGTTCCTCTCCCTGGCTCCCTCTGTCTCCCTCCCTCTCTTCCTCTCTTTCTCCCCCCCCCCCTTTTACAAGCTTCAGGGCTGAACGGCACGTTCCTCCCTCCGTGTAATTTCAATTTGAACTCTCCCCAGAGCGGCCTTTTCCCTCTTTTGACCTGCCAAGTCGTTTGAAGGCTGCGCAAACATTCTTTCTCCCTCTGGTCCCCTCGGTAGGTCTACACCCCGCGAGGGCGGGCGGGCGCAGGTCCCAGATCCAGGGAACAAATGAATGAGAGATTGGGTGGGGGGAGAGACCATGAGAGAAACTGGCCCCGACACCCCCACCCCCACTCCGCTTCTCAAGGATATGGGGGTGCGTGCACCAGTCACAGCCGAAGTCTTGGGAATAAAGCTTCTGGCGGAGATGCTGAGGGCATCTCCATCTCCATCGCCTGGTTCAATTTTCAGGCACTTTTTGTTGAGGAGGTGTTCACCGCATTTTTTGGATTGGAAAAATTGAGGCTGAAGCAGGAGGTCTTTTTCTTCATTCTTTTCAAAAGTTATTTCAATACTTAATAGCAGAGGCCAGTAAGTTAAAAAGGAGACATAAAGGGAAGAGAAAGGAAGGGAGGAGGGTACTTAATAGGTTGATATTGTATATATGTAAGTACAATGATTGTGATGGGGAGGTAATATGATGGAGAATGGAATTTCAAAGCGGAAAGCGTGGGGGGTGGGGAGGGAGGGAATTACCATGGGATTTTTTTAATAATCATGGAAAATGCTAATAAAAACATTTTTTAAAAAAGTTATTTCATTTATTTATTTGCAAGGAGATATGGGGAGAGGAAGGGAGGGAGGGAGAGAGAGACAGAGAGAGAATGGGCTTTCCAGGGTCTCTAGCCACAACAAATGAACTCCAGATATAGGTGCCACTTTTGCCCATCTGGCTTTATGTGAGTTCTGGGGACTGGAACCCAGGTCATTAGGCTTTGCAGATAAGCGCCTTAACCACTGAGCCATCTCTTCAGCCCCCAAAGGTTAGTTTCTAAGCCATGTTGTTGGGATTCAAGTCCAACTGCAAGTGAACCAACTAGTAATCATGATTACCAGTCCATAATAAGGAGTGCTGGTTCACACCTGCCATCTCAGCTCCCAGGAGGCTGAGGCAGGAGGATTACCACAAGTTCTGGGTTGACTTTGTGCATTCCAGGTCAGCCAAAACTACAATAGTGAGACCCTGCCTCAAAACAAAAACAAGGGGTGGACAGATGACGTAGTGGTTAAGACACTGGCCTGCAATGACTAATGACCAGGGTTTGGTTCCCTGGCACCCATGTAAAACCAGATGCACAAAGTGGCACGTAGGTCTGGAGTTTGTTTGCAGTGTCTAGAGGCCCTGGTGCATCCATTCTCTCTCTTTTTCCCTCTCATAATAAATAAATAAATAAAATATTTTAAAAATAAAAACCAAAAACAAGATGTTATTATGGCTTCATGCCACAATAATAAACTCTTTAAAAAATATTTTTATTTATTCATTTGCAAGGAGAGGAAGAGAGAGAGAGAGAGAATGTGCACACCAGGGCCTCCAGCCACTGCAAACAAACTCCAGATGCATGTGCCACTGTATCTGGCTCTACATGGGTACTGGGGAATTGAACCTGGGTTGTTGGTCTTTGCAGGGAAGTGCCTTAAGTGCTGAGCCATTCTCCAGCCCCACAATACTCAACTCGTAACTCCTTTGTGTAAAGCAGCAACTGTGCTTCTAGGTTCTAAGCGAGCCATTGATTTATTTGTGACACTGCATTACTCACCCCCCCCTCCCCCCCGTCCCCACAGGACAGGAGAACAGAGAAATTGAATCACCTGCCCCAGGTCACACAGCGAAGAACAAGCTGTAAGATGAGAATTCAGGCAGAGGTGGCCCTGTCCAGCCACATCCATCCTTCTGCTGTCCCAACGCTCCCTGGAACCATATGAAAGAAACCCCAGGCTCTCTGGCTTTGGACTTCAGTTTCCTTCTCCAAGGTCTCTATGGGGACATATGGGAAGATGGGAGGGGGCAGAGGGTTACATAAGCTGGTGACTTGACTTCAAAGGTGACCTCCACTCGAGGGCATAGCCTTGGCTTTGGGCAGATGACCAGAGACACCATAAGGCAAGCTGAGGGCTGTCCACCCCCACTGCTGGCCCATCTCCTCTTTGTCCAAGGGCAGAGCAGGGAGTGATGGGTAGAGAGCTTAGAATGAGAGGAGGGGAAGTAGAGACCCAGGGGCCATGACATTAGGAATGACAAGAGCCGGTAGGGATGGAGTGCTCACTGTACACTAAGTGACCAGTTCTTTTCTTTCTTTTCTTCTTCTTCTTCTGTTTTTTTTTTTTTTTTTTTTTAGTTTTTTGGAGATGGATCTCACTGTAGCTCAGGTAGACCTGGAATTCACTGTTTAGTTTCATGGTGACATTGAACTCACACTGATCCTCCTACCTCTGCCTCCTAAATGCTGGGATTGAAGGCACGTGCCACCATGCCTGGCTTTTTTTTTGGGGGGGGGGGGGAAGGGTTCGAGGTAGGGTCTCAGTCTAGCCCAGGCTGATCTGGAATTCACTATGTCGTCTCAGGATGGTCTCGAACTCATGGTGATCCTCCTACCTCTGCCTCCTGAGTGCTGGGATTAAAGGCGCGTACCACCATGTATTTCTTTTCTAATTTATCAATCAGTAGATAGGGAGTTGCAGTTATTCTTTTGCTTGGAGTGACCCAGAGAGGGAAAGCCATTTGTTTAAGGGTCACCCGTGAAGGGTGCTGGTCTCTGTGCAGCCTTTGTCAATGGACAGGACAGAGCTAGCTTGGGGGTGAAGGCCAGTCAGCAGAGCTACATGGGAAACTGAGGGAGGAGGATTACAGGTTCACAGCCTGCTTAGGTTACAACAGAGTGAGTTCAAAGACAGATGTGGCAACCTATTGAGACCCTATCTCAAGTAGAAAATGAAGACTTGGGAGCCCAGTATAGTGGCACATGCCTTTAATCCCAGCACTTGGGAGGCTCAGGTAGGATTGTCATGAGTTCCAGACCAGCCTGGACTACAAAGTGACTTCCAGGTCTGCCTAGTCTAAAGTGAGACTCTGCTCCAAAACGAACAAACAAACAACAAAAAAGTTGGGTTTGGTGGTACACACTTGTAATTCCATCATTTGGGGGGATCAAGAGTGCAAGGCCAATATTGTTTTTGTGACCGACTGCACAGCTGTCATTGTGTGCACAATGTTGAGCCCATAAACATTCCAAAATGGACGCTAGACAAGAGCAAAAATAAATAAATAAAAATAAATAATAGTAACACATCAAAGAAGAGGGCCTAGCTGTAAAGAAGGGGTACAGTGGGAGGGGGACAGGAGAGAGAGGACAAAAGAAGTTAATAGGGGGCTGGAGAGATGGCCTAGCGGTTAAGCACTTGCCTGTGAAGCCTAAGGACCCCGGTTCGAGGCTCGGTTCCCCAGGTCCCACGTTAGCCAGATGCACAAGGGGGCGCACGCGTCTGGAGTTCGTTTGCAGAGGGTGGAAGCCCTGGCGCGCCCATTCTCTCTCTCTCCCTCTATCTGTCTTTCTCTCTGTGTCTGTCGCTCTCAAATAAATAAAAAATAAATAAAAAAAATTAAAAAAAAGAAGTTAATAGGGTGATGGAAGGAAATTATGACCAGAATATGTTATATACATCTGTATGAAAATTGTCAATTCAAAAAGTTAAATAAAACAAAACAAAACTGGGCATTGTGGCACACGCCTTTAATCTCATATTTGGATGGCAGAGGTAGGAGGATCGCCATGAGTTGGAGGCCAGCCTGAGACTACATAGTGAATTCTAGGTCAGCCTGGGCTAGAGCGAGACCCTACCTCAGGAAAAAATAAAAGAAAGAAAGAAAGAAAGAAAGAAAGAAAGAAAGAAAGAAAGAAAGAAAGAAAGAAAGAAAAGAGCTCAAAGTCAGCTTCAGTTTCATAGTGAGTTGGCAAGTACTCTGGCTTTCTGACTTGAATGAGACTCTGTCTCAAAAATTTTTTTAAAAATTGAATGTGTGTGTGTGTGTGTGTGTGTGTGTGTGTGTGTGTGTGTGCATGCATGCGCATGCAGGCATGATGCTGTGGGTGGTAAAGACTGTTGGGGTCAGCCAGGAGCTAGGCTGGAATTCAACCAGCGCAGGCCTCAGCCAGGGGAGAGAACTTTCCAGGAGAGAAGCTGCTTCCTCTGGCTGCTCGGGGCCTGGCCAAGCCCACCAGCTCGGTTTCCTTCCTTTTCTCTGCAGCCGGTTGCAGAGCCGCCGGCTCCGCGCCCGGCCTGCCTGCCTTGTAACGAGATAGTTTATATTATCCCGCCAAGCAGAAATAAAACTCCCGAGTCCAACACTGCAAACAGATGCCGCGGCCGGAGCCCAGAGGAGGCAGCCAGATGTGCTTGTGAGCATCCAGGGAGCGTGGAAGCTGTGAGCCGTGGTCCCTCCGGCACTGTGGATTTGGGGAGCGAGGTGCTCTCGGGATGGGTGATTTGGGGGACCACTGAGGGACTTTTAGAATCCGAGGGAGGAGGAAACATAGCCCTCTTTGCTCACAGGCATTCCAACTTAGCTGCTGGCCAATTTCTCCATTGTAATGATCCTTCCTTCCACAAAGAGCTGAAACTTAGAAAGGATTTTGGGTTTAGCCTCCTTGAAATCCCTGTCAGTTCTCCTAAAACACCCCAAATAGAACATGCTAAATTCTCTAAGCCTTCTGTTCGTCAGGTTCTACTTCTTCACTCACAAGGAACTTCTAGAACTTCTACCCTCATAGGGTCTCTCTCTCTTTTAAATATTTAAAAAAATCTTTTATTTTCATTTATTTATTAGAGAGAGAGAGAGAGGGAGAATAGGTGTGCCAGGGCCTCTAGCCACTGCAAACAGACTCCAGATACATATGCCACCGTGTGCATTTGGTTTATATGGGCTCTAGGGAATTGAACCTGGGTCCTTAGGCTTTTCACGCCTTAACCATTAAGCCATCTCTCTAGCCCTGTATTTATGTATGTATGTATGTACGTATGTATGAATGAATGACAGAATGAGCAAGAGAAAGAGGCAGATAGAGAGACAGAGAGAATGGGCATGCCAGGCCTCTTGCCACTGCAGATGATCTCCAGATACACGTGCCTGGATTTCTATGGGTACTGGGCAGTTGAATTCTGGCCCCCAGGCTTTGCATGTGAGTATCTTAACCACTGAGCAATCTCCCCAGACCCTCACAGGGTCTCTTAATTCATCTCTCTTGCTCTCCGCCCACCCATGACCCTGAGAGTGCAATGGCCTGGTTTTCTTTAAATATGTATAGACAGAGCCATGTTCTCACCTTCAAGACCTTCCCCACCTGCCTCTGGCTCATAGGGTATTTATTTATTTAAAGACAGAATGTCATGTAGCCTGGGCTGGCCACCAACTATGTACCTGAGGATGATCTAGAACTCCTGATCCTCTGGTCTCTACCCCCCAAGTCAGGCTGGGGTTACAGGCATGCACCATCACACCTGGTTTATGCAGTGCTGGGAATTGAACCTAGGGCTTTATGCATGCTAGGCAAGCACTCTCCCAACTGAGCCACAACACCGGCTTTCTGCATGGGGCCTGGGGAATCAGAACTCGGGTGATCGGAGTTGTACGGCAAACTCTTTATCTTCTGAGCCATCTCCCTACGCTGCTAGGTCATTGTGATGATGCCAACCCAATAGGCCAACGATCTCCATTCAGCAACCGGGTACGAACTGCCAAGGGCCCAGAGCGAGTAGAGCTCAGCCTTCGCTAGGTGGTGGAGGTTGTTATCCTGGGGAGGTGACTCAAGACAGGTCTAGGTGGACAGAGGTGGTCTACAGGATGAAAGGTCAATGCCCCAGGTAGAGGACCCAATCTGAGAGTTGGAGAAACACGAGGGGCGCTGTGTTCTGCTGCAGGGACACCTTATATTCCCCCCAGCCACCGCTGGGGCTGCCTCCAGCCTCTGGAAATGTTTATCGCATGAATAAAGAAGGATGGTGGGGTCTGAAGGAGGAGAGGAGGGATACACAGGATGGGAAAAGGGATGTGGCTCAGTGGTAGCTGCTTGCCTGGCATGTCTAAGGCCCTGGGATCCACCTCTAGCACTGAAGAGAAGCAAATTGATAAAAAGAAGGCCAGGCGTGATGGCGCACACCTTCAATCTCAGTACGCAGGAGGCAGAGGCAGGAGGATTGCTGTGAGTTGGAGGCCAGCCTGGGACTACATAGTGAGTTCCAGATCAGCCTGGGCTAGCCTGAGACTCTACCTTGAAAACCCACAAACACACACACACACACGAGGAGACGGGCCATTGTACAGCTTCCATAGGGTTAGGGAGAATGTGTGTGCAGCACACACTTCCAAAAAAAAAAACAAAATAGCTCTCATTAACACTTGTCCATCTTCTTTTCCACAACAACCATTTCCTTCTAGCCAAAAGCCGGTGTCAAGCCTGGTGTGGCACCTTTAATCCCAGCACTCAGGAGGTTGAGGTCGAAGGATCGCTATGACTTTAAGGCCATCTTGGAACTATATAGAAGTCCCTACCTCCAAGAAATATAAAATAAAATAAAATAAAATAAAATAAAATAAAATAAAATAAAATAAAATAAACTAGTGGCAGACCTGCCTAACTGTAACAATAAAAAGCAAAACATGCTTGCGCAATTCCCTCTCTCTCTCTCTCTCTCTCTCTCTTTTTCTCTCTCTCTCAGATGCTGGTATGCTGAAGGCCACAGCCCAGTGCTTTGAGATTTGGCCGCAACCCTCACACCCATCTCCTTCTCTCCCAGCCCCCATATGGTCTGGTCTCTATCTTCTGCTGGCCTGTGACAGACGGGGCCAGGCCAGGCACCCCAGAGGCCTCCCCCCTTTCCAAGCCAGGGGCCTGTCCCCTCTGAAACTGATCCCCTGCCTTTGGATGTAATTTGTTTCTCTGTCTGCCAGGTTTTTTGGTGGGGGGGGGTCTTGCCTGGAGACGGGGTGGTCACAGGTGACATTAATCACGTCTGCATCTTCCCAGGGACTAGGATAGGATATCAGAGAGGTGACCAAGCTTTTGCCACATGATTTGAATCATCTCAGCATTGATTAATTGAGTTCATCCTGGGTTTCCGAATCATAACAACTGTTTTTCTCCTTCACCTAACGTCAACAGGCCCTTAAAGGGCCAGGATCCATTTACGCCAGGCATGGGGCACATTAACTCCATCAGCTCCTATTAAACCTTAAACACTGGATGCGTTTTAGACAAATTCAATTTACGAAAGACGCTTTTCAAAGGTACTGCAATGATTAGCAATCGCTCTCTCTTGCATCATTCCTTCCTCCCTGCTTTCCTGGTTTGGTGGGATGAGAGATGTTTGCACTGCTAGAGATAGTCTGAAAAGCTTAATAAAGCAGAAAACCAGGCTGGAGAGATGGCTCAGTGGTTAAAGTGCTTGCCTGCAGAGACTAATAACCTGAGTTTGATTCCCTAGAGAGGAGAGAGAGAGAGAGACAGAAAGAGACAGAGAGACAGAGAGCGGAGAGAGAATGGACACACCAGGGCCTCCAGCCACTGACAACAGACTCCAGACTGATGGGCCACTTGGTGCATCTGGCTTTAAGTAGGTCACAGTTTTTTTTAAAAAAAATTTATTTTGTTGTTGTTTTGTTTTCAGAGGTAGGGTCTCACTTTAGCTCAGGCTGAGCTGGACTTTACTGTGTATCTCAGGATGTCCTTGAACTCCTGGTGATCCTCCTACCTCTGCCTCCAAAATGTTGGGATTAAAGGTGTGTGCCACCATGCCAGCTGGGTCAGTTTTTAATCTGATTCTCGGTCTTTCTGCTCCTAACCATGAAGTAGCTCACAATGTGCACTTGTCATTGAGAAACGTAAGCTAAAGGAAGACATTTTAGCGAAATGGTGTAGCCCTGGCTAGGTTTTGGGTAGATGCTTGACAAAGAAGTTTATGTATGTTGGGCTTGGCGGGGGAGGGGAGAGGCTATAGCAAGGAGACCCTGCTCTCCAGGGTATGGATTTGCTTGCTTTGAAAAGTTTTAGGATGTCAATGGATGTTTTTAGCTCCCGAAAATCAAAAATCAAGAGTCCATTTGCCAGGGTGGAGCTAGACAGGAGGGCATGGCTGTAATCCCAGCACCGCCCAGGAAGCTGAGACAGATGGATCGCACACTGGGGGCCAGCCTGGGCTACATAGCGAGACACTCTCTCACACCGAAACAGGCTGAGTGCATGGCTCTGGAGCAGCATGCTTGCCAATATGCAGAAGGCCCAACACTCTATATCACAAGACCAAGGCCAGCTTGGGCTCCATAGCCAGGCTGTGTGTCTAAACAAAACCCCAACCATTTTGGCATCTGCTATGATGGGCATGGAGACTAATCCTAGCACTTGAGAGGCAGGAGGACGTCTGCAAGTTCAAGGCTGCCCTAGTCTACATAGTGGGTTCCAGACTAGCCAGGGTTACATAGCAAGACCCTGTCACACGCGCGTGCACACACACAACACCAGAATGGGCGTGAACAGTCCTAGAGATATGGGGTAGTGAGTTGGAAAGTGAAGTCTCTCAGGGTAATGAAGGCTGCTAACCCTTCCACCAACCACAAGTCCAAGAACCCCATTGCGGTGGTTTCATTCATGTAACTGAAATGACCTTGAACTTCTGGAGCCCAAGCTCTTTCTTGGGGATGGGGAGAAAGTAAGCAGGCTCTTGCCAGGTTCAACCCCTTCCCCCTGCTGCCCTTTGTAGGGTGGACCTTATTAGCCACAGAAGTCCTGTTGCTGCTGTTGGTAACAGGTTCGGGGTTTTTCCCGGTGCCCTGGGAGGAGGAGGAGGAAGGGAAGATAGGGCACAATGGGAGAAAGAAGGCAGAGAAGAGGTGGGGAGGAAAACTGTGGAAAGTGTCAGATAAAGAAAAAGAGAAGCCGGGAGTGGTGGCGCACGCCTTTAATCCCAGCACTCGGGAGGCAGAGGTAGGAGGATCGCCGTGAGTTCGAGGCCACCCTGAGACTCCATAGTGAATTCCAGGTCAGCCTGGGCTAGAGTGAGACCCTGCCTCGAAAAACCAAAAAAAAAAAAAAAAAGAGAAAGAAAGAAAGAAAAAGAAAAAGAGAGGGGCTGGAGAGACGGCTCAGCCAATAAGGTGTGTCCCTGCTAAAGCTTAAGGACTTGGGGTCAATTTTCCCATACCCACCCATGTCAACCCAGATGCACAAAGTGGCACATGCATCTGGAGTTTGTTTGCAGTGGCTGGAGGCCCTGGTGTGCCCATTCTCTTTGTCTCTCTCTGCTTGCAAATAAATAAATAAATAAATATAGTTTTAAAAAGACAGCCAGAGAGCAGAGGAAAAAGACAGAAGTGAAGTATTGGACATTGCTTCAGGTGTTCTGTTATAGTAACAAAACAGACTAATCCATATAACTCTCTGTACTATGAGTAACAAAGTCCTTTGTGTCTGAATACAGAAAGAGCCTGGCAAGCCAGGTGTGGTGGCCTGTGCCATAATCTCAGGACCTGGGAGGTGGGGAGAAGAGGATCAAGGGTTCATATCTTCCTTGTCTACACAGCAAGTTGGAGGCTAGCCTGGGCTACCTGAAATCCTATCTCAAAAAAAAAAATGGGCTGGAGAGATGGCTGAGCAGTTAAGGCACTTGCCTATGAAGCCTAAAGACCCTGGTTTGATCCCCCAGTTCCCGTGTAAACCAGATGCACAAGGTAGCCCAGGTGTCTGGAGTTCATCTGCAGTGGCTAGAGGCCCTGGTGTGCCCATTCTGTCTTCCTCTCTCTCTCTATCTGCCTCTCTCTCTTTCAAATAAATAAAATATTAAAAATAAAAATAAAAAAGCTGGACATGGTGGTGCAGGCACCAGGTCAGCCTGGGCTACAGCGAGACTTTACCTGAACAAGAAAATAAATAAACAAAAAACAGGTACATATGAAAAACAGAATCTGGGCTGGAGAGATGGCTTAGAAGTTAAGGTGCTTGCCTGCAAAGCCAAAGGACCCAGGTTCAATTCCCCAGGTCCTACATAGGCCAGATGCACCACGGGGTGGCACAGGCATCTGGAGTTTGTTTGCAGTGGCTAGAGG
The DNA here is from genome assembly GCF_020740685.1 of Jaculus jaculus. NCBI lineage: Eukaryota > Metazoa > Chordata > Mammalia > Rodentia > Dipodidae > Jaculus > Jaculus jaculus. Next base: position 21,130,072 of record NC_059114.1, on the reverse strand, counting down.
CCCTGGTGCACCCATCCTCTCTGTCTCTCTCTCTCTCAGATAATGCCTTTAATCCCAACACTTGGGAGGCAGAAGTAGGAGGATGGCCATAAGTTAAGAGTCCACCCTGAGACTACATAGTGAATTCCAGGTCAGCTTGGGCTACCCTACCTTGGGGGAAAAAAAAAAAAAAAGGAGATAGAAGCAAAACAGAAAATAGAAAGAGAGAGAGAGGGAGAGAAGGAGAAAGCATGAGAACAGAGATGAGTGAGTGAGAGAGCAAGAGCAAGACAGAGAGAGAGAAAAGCAGAGATTCAGAGCATCGCCTGCCTGTACAGACACACAGAAATGAGCTAAGGAGAGAGAGCGAGACAAGAGACACACCAAGCCACAAGAAACCGTGCTGGACCACCATGATACTTCCTCTGTGAAGTCTTGTGGGGGGGGGATGCTCCCTGTCCCCCACCCCCAGCACAGAATCCCTATCATTATCAGTGGCCCCGAAGTCCCTCTGCTAGTCTGGCGCCCTTGGGGACACTGTGGGGATATCACACATTAGACATCAGGCCTTCAAGGCAGATTACATCAGGGAGGGATGGACTGTGGTGAAGATCAAAGGACGGCCTGGCAGGGCTCCCGGTGGGGCCCCCAGGCCTGAATTCCTGGCTGAACCCCCAGGAAACATTCTGATGTGCAGATAGAAACCCTTTCGAGCTGCCTCCTCCTCCCCTCTTCCCTCCATCCCTCCCTTGCAGCTGGTCCTCTTCCGGACTCACTGAGTCATAACTGTGCCCCAGTGAAGGGTTAGTTCAAGTCCAGAAGTAACAGGGCACCGCTGAGCATGGTAACACACTGCTGGAATTCCAGCCCTCGGGAGGCTGAGACCAGCCCGGACTACATACTGAGATCTTGTTTCAAATAAAACGAAACAAAAAAACTTCCCCAAACCAAAACAGCAACAAAACAACAGAAACAACCAAACAAATACCAAAGCTCGTCATTTTGGTGTACCCCTATGATCCTAGGATTGGGAAGTAGAGGCAGGACTAGGAGTTCAAGGTCGTTCTTGACTATATAGAGAGTTTGAGGCAAGCCTGGGATACATGAAACTTCATCTGTAACGACAAAATGAAACAGAAACAAAACCTCAAGAAACAGCTGGACACATGGGCTTGGGCCTCAGCTTTCTTGTGTGCCCTACAAACATTCTAACAGCAGCGATGATCTGCTTGTAGAGCCTCATGGATGATGTGAAGAGCTTGGCGTCAGACTCTGTTGGGACGAAATCAAACCGGGTTTCTTCCCTTCGCCTTAATCTCCTCTTGTGTAAAGCAGAAGCAATACCGACAGATCTGTGGCTCCATGGCTGTAGGCAGAACACAGATCCCAGCACCTGGCACCCAGTAAGTCCTCTTGCACATGGTGGCTCTGCACTGGCTGCAAGACACAAGCCAGATTGCCATCCCAGACAGGGGCTAATATATGGCATCTAGCTCTGGCAGAGAATTGAATTCAACCTCAGCAGGAGAATTAGAATATTGTGATTAGAAACAAGAAAAGGGAAGGGACAGAAACAATCTGTCCTCAAGTGCATGGTGACAGACCACAGACGCTCCTGGCAGCCGGAGGGGCTGGGGAAGGACAGAGCAGATCATATTAATAACAATAAATTATATCTGTGCCATGATTTATGGGTCCTGATGTCTCCTCATTACGTTATCTTACAGTACCGCAGGAAAGGCTATTAGCCTATTGTTTGTCGAAGGCATTTTAATGTCACTGTGACTATTTGTAATGATAGGATTATCACATCACTTTGATATGATTCTGCTTGCTTTCCAAGCCGAGGAAACTGAGTCTCAGAGAGAAAGAACTAGCGACTTAATTTACTCAAAGGAAAAAAAAAAAACAAACTTGGCCACATCGTCTTTAACCTCAGCTTTCTGATGGGTCGTATGAACATTCTAGCAATTGTGAGGGTCTGCTTATAGAGCAGGGAAGACCCCAGGAATGCTGGCCCTCGTTGGTAGTCCTGAGTGCCCTGGAACCCCTGCTGACTCTGTCACCCCCAGGGACTGTGGCGGGGGGTGGGTGTCTTCCATGTCTCACCCTCATGATCCATGATGTCAGCTGTGAGCGAAGGAGTTCAAAATCCCTCCTATCGGACCTGGTGACAAAGACCACTCATCGCTACCAGGGCAGCTGAAGCAGGAGGGTTGTCTGAACGTCAGAGGAAGTTCCAAGCCAATTTGGACAACTTAAAGATCCTGTCCTGAAAGGAGGGTGTGTATGTGTGTGGGTGGCTGGGGGTGTTGACTTTGATTCTCTGCACCTCAAAAAAACAACAACAACAAAAAAAAAGAGATGTTCCCTCCTGCTGACCCAAACATCTCCCTCTGCCTAAGAAAGCAGTTTTCTACTCTCAGCTGGACAACCTCTCTGTCCGCCCCCCCTGCAACCCCAGCCGGGACACCCATTCCCCGCATGCGTCTGCAGATTTAGACATGACTGCTCAGGTTCCAGGTTGATTTCGATTCAAGTCTGTCTTTGAAGTCAGCAGCAGACAGCCTGGCGTTGTCCACTCCCTCTCCTCTGCCTTCCCCTTTCTTTCTGGAAACCCCAAGCCTGCTTAGGTCTTAGTTGATTCAAGCAAAGGACCAGGTTCCCGTACTCTGCAGCATGAGCTATTTCAAGAATGTTCTTAAAACTGGCTGAGCGAGCAGGAAGCTGGTGGAGTGTATGTGTGTGTGTTGGGGGGGGGGTTAGGGGGGCTCCTGGGCTGGAGAACAAATGAGCCCCCACCCCACCCCCTTCCCATCTTGAGATTTCCTTTGTCTCCATCCCAAATCCCCTTTTACATGATCCTGGAGGCTTCCCAATGAAATAGAACTGTAACTTTTATCTAAGACTAGTGAAGGCCGTGTAGAATGGATAAGGTGTAATTAATAACAGAAAATAACGTTCCCCCCTTCCTGACCTTTCACCCTCATATAAGTGTCTTAAGTTTTATGACAGTTGAGCACAAAATTAGTGTTGCAGGCGTGTGCGCGTCTGTGTGTGTGTGTGTGTGTGTGTGTGCGCGCGTGCGTGCGCTCGCGTGGGTGTGTGAACGCACAGGCTCCAGTGTGTACATTACAGCTCAGCTAACGTGGGCCAAGACAGCTGTCGGTGAGTGCTCATCTAGCGCTGGCTGGAACTGGTTTGCAGGGGAACTGGCCTCGCACTGAACTCAGGGGCTGCCTGAAAAGTCATGAGTTCTGAGAGCAGGGTTCTGCCCAGGTCTCCAATGGACCCTGGGTCTATGCGTACTTACGCACAGGCGCGCTTGAATCTCAGCGCTCACTTGGAAAGCTGCCACAGGAGGACCAGCCTGGACTAAAACAACAACAAACAACAAACAAAACCGAAGAAGTTTAGATCATGGAAACGGAATAGGAGGCTGGGGAAATGGCTCAGCTATTAAAGGCGCTTGCTCGTAAGGCCTGACAGCTTGGGTTCACTTGCCCAGCACCCAATGACACATGAGTCTGATATTCACGTGCAGAGGCAAGAATGCCTGACGCCCCACACCCACACCCAGATACAAATTAATAAAAAATAATAACAGCCTGATGTCTTTGATCCTAGCACTTGGGAGGCAGAGGTAGGAGGATCACTGTGAGTTTGAGGGCAGCCTGAGACTACATGGTGAATTCCAGGTCAGCCTGGCCTAGAATAAGACCCTACCTCAAAAACAAAGCAAAACAAAAAAAAACCAAAAAAAAAAAAAAACCCAGTAGTAATAATAAGATAAGGGCTGGAGAGACAGTGTAGCAGTTAAGGAGCTTGCTTGCAAAGCTAAAGGACCATGAATTCTCCAGGATCCACGTTAAGCCAGATGCACAAAGTGGCACATGCATCTGGAGTTCAGCAGCTGGAGGTCCTGAAGCACTCATTCTCTCTCTCTTTCTCCTCCCTCTCTCAAATAAACACAAATAAAACATTTTTAAAAATACTATGAGTGTCCTGTGGGCTTGTAACCTCGCGGATGTACACCCTCTCCTTTGGATCATCTGTGATGTTTTAGAGCTTCTGGGATGCTGGGAAGTAGCCCTGGTGGTCCTTTGTCTCTATCAGTGGGCGAGCATTTCATTGGTTTGAAGGTATAAATCCTTTGCCTATATAAGGACCTGATACAAAATGCACTCTGAAGCCGAGGCAGGGCCCCCACACCTACTGCGCCCCCATTGCAGCTATATTGGCAGGGTGACTTTTTCACCAGGTATAGTAGGTAGTCTGTAATTCTAGCACTGAGGAGGCTGAGGCAGGAGAATCATGAATGGATTTGTTTGTTTGTTTGGTTTGACATAGCTCGCTCTAGAGCAGGTGAACCTGGAATTCACTATGGAGTGTCAGGGTGGCCTCGAACTCATGGCGATCCTCCTACCTCTGCCTCCTGAATGCTGAGGTTACAGGTATGTGCCACCCGGCAAGAATCATGAGTTTTCAGGCTAGCCTGGGCTACGTAGTGCGCTTCTGCCTCAAGAGCAGGAAAAATGTTTGGCCTGGCACAGCAGGGGCTGGACTAGCTGGGTATATGTGGAGCCACGTAAGCCACTTTCCCCAGACTGCTGTCTCCTTGGGAGTTGAAGGGGACTCCATTCCGTGCTGTTTACCTTAATGATTCCACACTATGTTCTTTTAAAGACATATTATCTTGCTTTAAAGGTCACTGGGCTGGCCTGAGCTATTGGATTCTCGTGATTCATTACTCTGGATGCTCAACTTCTCCCCGCCTCCCTCCCGCCCCCGTGGTGTCCTCAGCACCAACCTCCAGGTTAATGGAAGCCACACCAGCCACGAAGCCAGTAGCTTTGACTCCTCGGGGCCAGGAGGCCTGGGTAGGGTGGATGGACTGCTTCCTTTTGATCAACAGCGCCGAAGTGAACCGGAGGTCAGGCACGTCTGCTCTGCCAGACAGCAGCAACTGGGCCTTGTCCCTTCCCTCCCACCCCAACCCTGGGGAGTTTGGTTTCCTAGAGCTTGTCCCTCTCCGCGGAGACGTTTCCAGGACCCCAGGGCACCAGAGGGGCTTTCTTTTGGAAGATCCCAGCCTTAAATCATTGGGGAAGATGCCTTTGCCCAGCCCCCAGCCTGCCTTCTTCCACCTCTGGCTTCTCCAGACACAGATGAACCAATTCCTGCTTCCCCAGGGGAATTCCCGCTCCTTCGTGTTAGGTGACAGGCAAATTTGGAGGGAGATCTCTTTCTCAGGTTTGGGGGTGGGTGGGTCATGGGGTTGGTGAGCTCTTTTATGGGCATGCCTGAACTCTGGAGGGCCCCCAAACTGACAGCCACCTCTGTCTGCTAAATCGGCCGTATATTTTCCTGCCATTATGTCATGCCGTCACCCTTTTGCAAATACTTTGCCGACTATATTTTTTAATGGCTCCCCCTCCGAGAGAGGCTCCATGAAGGGTGGGTGAGCGTGACTGGTCTGAGGGCAGAGGGCAGAGGAGGGTTGCATGTGGCTGGCATCAGAGGGTGGGATTTCAGGGCTGGGGAAATGGTGTAGTAGACAAAGCACTTTCCACGTAGCCTTGAGTACCTGAGTTCAGATCCCCACACCTCACATATAGAACCATAGCCCCTTTGGAGGCTTGGGAGATGGGAGGTGGATCCAGGAGGACTGGCTGGAAGCTTGCCAATACAGTGAGGAATGGAGAGACTCTGCCTCGAGTGAGATAGAAAGGTGAGGATGGATCCTAAAACTCTTCTCTGATGTACACTATAACACTTGTCCATCCAAACACACACACGTGGACACACCAAATGAAAATAACAAAACAGGGGGCTGGAGAGGTGGCTTAGCAATTAAGGTACTTGCCTGCAAAGTCAAAGAACCCAGTTTCAGTTCCTTCAGGACCCAAGGTAAGCCAGATGTACAAGGTGGCACATGTGTCTGGAGTTCGTTTGCAGTGGCCGAAGGCCCTGGCGTGCCCATTCTCTCCCTCTCTCTCTCTCTCTCTCTCTCTCTCTCTCTCTCCCCCTCTCCTTCTTTCCCTCTGGAATAAATAAATTAAAATTAAAAAAAAATAGGTCTGGAGATATGGCTTGGCAGTTAAGGCACTCACCTGCAAAACCTAGGGACCCGAGGTTTGATTCCCTAGGATATAGGTAAGTCAGATGCACAAGGTGGCTCATGCGTCTAGAGTTCATTTGCAGTAGCTAGAGGCCCTGTTGTACTCTCTCTCTCTCTCTCTCTCTCTCTCTCTCTCAAAATAGATAAAGTAAATGAAAAAAAATCACAGTTTTTTTAATAAAAAGAAAAACAAATTAGAAGGTAGGATTTCTGACTTGCCACTTTTTAAAAAAATTAACTTGAGAAAGAGAGAAAGAGTATGGGAGCATCAGAGTCTCTTGCCACTGCAAAGGAACTCCAGATGTGTGCGTCCCTTGTGCATCTGGCTAATGTGGGTCCTGGGGAGTAGAGCCTTGAACTGCGGTCCTTAGGCTTCACAGGCAAGCGCTTAACCGCTAAGCCATCTCTCCAGCCCCGGCCTTGGTTTTTTGATGTATGTGTGTATTATGTATGTATCTATGTAAGTATGTGGGTTCTTGGTATTGAACTCAGGTTCATTTTACCAGCTGAGCCATCTCTCCAGCCCAAGCAGGAGGCTTTTCATGAATTCCAGGGTAGCCTGGGCTAGAGTGAAAACTGCCTCAAAAAAAAAAAAAAAAAAAGCTGGGAGTGGTGGCGCACACCATTTGGGAGGCAGAGGTAGGAGAATCTCTGTGAGTTTGAGGCCACCCTGAGACTACATAGTGAATTCCAGGTCAGGTCAGCCTGGGCTAGAGTGAGACCCTACCTGGAAAAACAAACAACAACAACAATAAAACTGAACATGGAATATATATTCCTTAGTGGAAAAGTTGAGAAAACAGATTTTTAGCAGAACCAAACCTACAGTTTCTCTAAAAGGTTTTCCTTTTCTTTCTTTTAGTTTTTTCAAGGTAAGGCCAACCCGGAATTGACTGTGTAGTCTCAGGCTGGCCTCAAACTCACAGTGATCCCCCTACCTCTGCCTCCGGAGTGCTGGGATTAAAGATGTGCACTGTGATACCAGGCTTCTTCTTTCTTTCTTTTTTTTTTTCTTTTCCTCTTTTCTTTCTTTCCTTTGTCTTCTCTTTTCCTTTCTTAAATTCTCATACACACAACACACACACACACACATATATTATTATTATTTTATTTTTTTGAGGCAGGGTCTAATTCACTATGTAGTCTCAGGGTGGCCTGTAACCCACGGTGATCCTCCTACCTCTGCCTCTTAAGGGCTGGGATTAAAGGTGTCACCACTATGCCTGGCTTTCTTCCTCCTTATTTGAGGAGATATTTCAATGTACATCCCAGGCAGCTGGCCTTGAACTTGGAATCCTCCTTCCTAGCCAGTGTGCTGAGATTATAAATATTCATCATGCATGCCTGCAATCTCTGCTTTATGATTATTTGCAGGCAGAGAGAGACAGAGAGACAGACAGACAGAAGAAAGAATGGCTGTGCCAGAGCCTCCAGCAGCTGCAGATGAACTCCAAGTTTCATGCATCATGTTGTGCATCTGGCTTTATGTGGGTACTGGGGAATCGAACTTGGGCCATTCGGTTTTGCAAGCAAGTGCCTTAACCATTGATCCATCTCTCTAGTCCCTTGTGATGTATGTGTGTGTGTGTGTTTATAAGTGTGCACCATGGAATGCCTGTGGAGCTCAAATGACAACGTCAGGATGTTGATTCTTACCTTACCCGACCTTCCTTCCTTCCTTCCTTCCTTCCTTCCTTCCTTCCTTCCTTCCTTCCTTCCTTCCTTCCTTCCTCCCTCCCTCCCTCTCTCCCTCTTTCTTTCTTTCCCTCTTCTTTCTTTCTTCTTTCTTTCTTTCTTTCTTTCTTTCTTTCTTTCTTTCTTTCTTTCTTTCTTTCTTTCTTTCTTTCTTTCTGTTGCTGTTTGTTTTTTTGAGGTCTGGTCTTGCTCTAGCCCAGGCTGACCTGGAATGGAATTCACTCTGTAGTCTCAGAGTGGCCTCGACTTCACAACAATCCTCCTACCTCCGCCCTCCGAGTGCTGGAATTAATGGTGTGCACCACCATGCCTGGTTCGGGTCCTTCCTTTTGTTTGCTGCTGTAGGCTAGCTGGCCTATAAGCTTTGTCACCATTGATTCCTGGTTTCACATGGGTTTTGGAGATCCTAGCTCAGGATCCTAGTATGAGATTTGCACAGCAAATACTTTTGGCCACTGAGGCATCTCCCCAATCCATGCTTTGTGATTTGACCTCACAAGATGCTATTGAGCTGGACCAGGGCTCTGTTTGTTCTCTACAGCCCCCAAGATCAGGGGTTCAAAGAGAGTGTGGCATGGGAAATCTGAATCCTAGAGTGGAGACTCCATACTCTAGGGTCCGTTCAGAAATAACTCCAGGATCTACACAGGCTGGAGAAGCTTATCTTCCGTTTCCATCAGACAAAACTGAGAAAAAGCAACTCTAGGGCTGGGGAGATGGCTCAGCAGTTAAGGCGTTCGTCTGCAAAGCCTAAGGACCCAAGTTTGATTCTTCAGTCCCCACATAAAGCCAGATGTACAAGGCGGTGCACGTGTCTGGAGCTTCACTGAAGTGGCTAGAGACCCTGGTGTGCCCATTCTCATTCTCTCTCTCTCTCTGCCTCTTTCTCACTCTCAGTACTTAGAGAAGATGCAGGTCTTGTATCTCATCCCCAGGGTCCACTACATGCTGGCATTCAAAGGGTGCTTACTGAATGAACGTGTGACCTTGGGTCCTGCATGAAACCTGCTTCCTTCCTGTAGCACCTAAGCCTTCGGCTCCTTCTGCGACAAGCCCTTCTTCCTTGCTTGCTTTCCCCGGACTCAAATGTCCTCAAGAGCTTTAAAGTAGAGTTCCAGATCCCCTCTGTAAATTCTTTTATTATTATTATTTTTTTATGTTTTTTTTTATTTATTTATTTGAGAGTGACAGAGAAAGAAAGAGGCAGATAGATAGATAGAGAGAGAGAGAGAGAATGGGCACACCAGAGCCTCCAGCCACTGCAAACGAACTCCAGACGCATGCAACCCCTTATGAATCTGGCGAATGTGGGTCCTGGGGGAACCGAGGCTCGAACCAGGGTCCTTAGGCCTCACAGGCAAGCATTTAACCACTAAGCCGTCTCTCTAGCCCTGTAAATTCTTTTTTTGCTGTTGTTGTTTATTCGACGTAGGATCTTGCTCTATCCCAGGCTGGCCTGGATGGAATTCACTATGGAGTTTTAGGCTAGCCTTGAACTCACAGCAATCCTTCTTCCTCTGCCTCCAGTGTGCTGGGATTAAAGGTGTGTGCCACCACGCCTGGCATGTGTGGAAAATTCTGGAAGATGCACTTGCTGGTCCAAATTGTCCAGTGCCACTCCCAGCAAAGCAGACACACAGGGAGGGACAGAGGAGTGGAAGGCAAGAGCTGTGAACACAGCAGAAATTTCAGCTGGTGAGTGCAGGCAGGATGTTGCAAACACAATTAAAACCCAATCAGGCTCCGGAAGAGTGCATTACGGTCCCTCAATCAAACCAGCCAGCACATGTGGCTTAGGCGTCTCTCTGGGGGCCACTTCTTCATGGGCTGTCATCAGCAGTAATGCTCTTCCCCCCACCTCCACTTGAGACAGATTCCTACCCAGTTCCTGGGCCACCTTGGAGCTGGGACCCCTGTTGGAGGAAGGTTGAAGGACCCATCTGCATTGCTGTGTGTGTTTTAACTCTTTATCTTTTTTGTTCATGTGGTTTTTGGAGGTAGGGTCTCACTCTAGCCCAGGCTGACCTGGAAGTCACTTGTGCCATCCCAGGCTGGCCTCTAACTCACAGTGATCCTCCTACCTCTGCTTCCCAAGTGTTAGGATTAAAGGTATGTGCTGGGCTTTTTTTTTTTTTTTTTTTTTTCCTTTTTACTATTGATGCCATAGAAAACAAGTCACAAGTCAGCTGAGCTGTCTTGACCCTGATTGTCAAAAAAAAAAAATTCATTCCATCAACAAACATTTCATTTGGTGTCTGCTTCTATAAACCCAGCCCTGGGCCAGTGATTCTCAAGTGGGAATGATGTTTCTAGGGAATTCCTAGAGATGATTTTAGTTGTTAGAACTGGTGTAGTTTGTAGAGGCCAAAATTGCTGCTGGATATCTTGCAATGCATGGGACAGCCTTACCTAAAGTCTCCACAGGGTTTTTCATCACTGCAACAGATCCCTTAGAAAACAGTGTAAGGGGTGGCAAGCCCTTAGAGCCCAGCACTTGGGAGGCTGAGGCAGAAATATTTGCAGATCGTTTGAGGCCAGGCTGGGCTTCATAGTGTGATGAAACCCTGTCTTTAAAGAAATTTTGGGGTTAAAAAGAAGAAAAAAATTAATAATAATAATAAAAAGAAAACAACAACAACAAAATTTTGAGGTTGAGCAGGGCATGGTAGTGCATCCCTTTAATCCCAGAGGTAGAAGGATCACCATGATTTCGAGACCACCCTGAGACTACATAGTGAATTCCAGGTCAGCCTGGGCTAGAGTGAGACCCTACCTCAACAACAACAAAAAACAAACAAACAAAAAAACCAAATTTCAGGGTTGGAGACATGGATTAGTGGTTAGGTGTTTGCCTACAAAATCTAATGACCTGGGCTTAATTCCCCAGTACCCACGTAAAGTCATATGCACAAAATGGTACATGCATCTGGAAGATTTTTTGCAGCTGCTGGAGGCCCTGGCATGTCCATTCTGTCTGTCTTTCTTCTCTCTCTCTCTCTCTGCTTATGAATAAATAAAAATACTTGAAAATTACTTACTTACTTATTTTTGTGTGTGGATGTGTATCAGGGTATATGCTGGGACACAAGTGTAGAGGTAGGGGGCAACATAGAGGTGTCTGTCCTCCACCTTCTTCTTTTTTTTAAAAAAAATTTTTGTTTATTTTTATTTATTTATTTGAGAGCGACAGAGAGAGAGAGAAAGAGGGGGAGAGAGAGAGAGAGGGAGAGAGAATGGGCGCGCCAGGGCCTCCAGCCATTGCAAACGAACTCCAGACGCGTGCGCCCCCTTGTGCCTCTGGCTAACGTGGGTCCTGGGGAATCGAGCCTCGAACCGGGGTCCTTAGGCTTCACAGGCAAGTGATTAACCGCTAAGCCATCTCTCCAGCCCTGTCCTCCACCTTCTTTGAGACAGGGTCTCTTGCCACTGAGATGAACTGTCAGGCGACAAGTGAACACCCGTCCAGCTGGTCCTCCTCACCGCATCTTCCCGGTTCTGCCTCCCGCTGGTGTAGGAAAGTTGGGGTCACAGCTTCATGTACCACTTTGCACGTGGCTATATGTGGGTGCTGGGGAAATGAACCCAGGCTCACAGACTTTGGAAGCAAGGGCCTTTCACCATTGAGCCATCTCCCAGTCACTCTTTTTTGGATTTTTATTTTAAGATAGGGTCTGGGCTGGGCATGGCAGCACACGCCTTTAATCCCAGCATTCGGGAGGCAGAGGTAGCAGGATCGCTGTGAGTTCGAGGCCACCCTGAGACTACATAGTGAATTCCAGGTCAGCCTGGGCCAGAGTGAGACCCTACCTCAAAAAAAAAAAAAAAAAAAAGAAAGAAAGAAAGAAAAGAAAAGAAAAAAAGCTAGGGGCTGGGGATGGAGATATGGCTCAGCAGTTAAAGATGCTTGTTTACAAAGCTAGCAGGTGAGGTTTAGGAACCCGTTGCCCGCGTGTCACAGTCAGCTTCTCGTTGCTGGCAGAAAACGCCTGACCAAGACCAGCCTGAGGAAGGAAAGCGTCGATTTTGGCTGATAGACTCAAGGGGAAACTCCGTGGTGGCAGGGGAAATGTGTCATGAGCAAAGGGTAGACATCACTTCCTGGCCAACATCAGGTGGACAACAGCAACAGGAAAGTGTGCCAAGCACTGGCAAAGGGAAGCTGGCTATGACACCCAAAAGCCTGCCCCAAACAATACACTGCCTCCAAGAGGCTCCAGTTCCCAAGTTGCTACCATCTGGGGACCTAGCATTCAGAACACGTAAGTTTATGGGGGACACCTGAATCAGACCATCACACCTCATAAAGCTGCCTGAGGCTCAGACTCACCAGTTTGCAGCAGCAAAACACTCCGTTTCAAAAGAATTAGAGCACAGACAGCTCCTCTAACTGTGCATGCCATGGCACATGAAAGTCATGCCACACGTTTGCAATACACACTCATAAATAAATAAATATAAATTTTTCAAGATCAAAAATGGGGGAAGGGCTTGCCGGGTGTGGTGGCACATGCCTTTAATCCCAGTACTCAGAAGGCAGAGGTAGGAGGATCACCATATGTTCAAGGCCACCCTGCAACTACATAGTGTATTCCAGGTCATCCTGAGCTAGAGTGAGACTCTACCTTGAAAAAAAAAAAAAAGGAGAGAGCTGGAGAGAATACTCAGTGGTTAAAGGAACTTGCTTGCAAAGCCTGATGGATGGCTCAGGTTTGATTCCCCCGTCCCACATAAAGCCAGATGCACAAAGTGGTGCATGCATCTAGAGATCATGTGCAGCATCAGGAGGCCCTGGTGTGTCTATTCTCTCTCCCTTCCTCTCATAAATAAGTAAATCAATAAATAATATTTTAAAATATTTTATTTATTTGAGAGAGAGAGGGGCAGATAGACAATGGGCATGCCAGGGCCTCTAGCCGGTGCAAACAGACTCTAGATGCATGCGCCACCTTGTGCATCCAGCTTATGTGGGTACTGGGGAATCAAACCTGTGTCCTTAGGCTCCCCAGGCAAGCGCCTTAACTGCTAAGCCTGCTCTCCAGCCTGTCAATAACATTTTGAAAGCTCAAGAAGAAAGGGGGAAAGATGGAAAGATGTCTCAGTGGTTAAGGAGCTTTCTTACAATGCCTAATGGCCCAGATTCCATTCCCCAATGCCCAGGTAAAGCCACATGCACAGGGTGTGTGAGGCAGACCCTCGTGGTAGAGAGTTCTGGGGTGTCAGTCCACACTAGTCCGGCTCCCCTGCTTTGGGTGGGACAGATCATCATGGTGGAGAGGGCATGATGGAGACAAAATTCTCATGTCATGGCAAGCCAGAAGTAGAGACAGACAGGAAGGCACCTGGGCAAGGGAGTACCCCTCCCCTAGTAACCTGCTTCCCCAACAAGTCCCCCCAGCCCCTGCATCCTTCTATAGGAGGCCAACAGAGGATCACTCAATCCATTCATGAGCCGAACTCTCAGGATCCAATCACTTCCCCAAAAACATTATCTGGCAATCAAGACTTTAATACAGGAGTCTTTGGGGTGGTAGCCCAACCCCCAGATTGGTACTAGTTGCTAGGAAGGAATAAGACAGTGACTAAGACAGATGTGGTCATGACCCTGGCTCGGTTTCCTTGAAGTTGGTCATCTTTGCCATATTCCTTTGAGATCGGGGGTTTCATGTAGCCCAGGCTGATCTTGAAGTTCTCATCCTCCTGCCTCTACCTGCTGAGTGCTGGGATCACAAGTGTGTATCACCACGCTTGGTTTACGTGGTACCAGGGATGGAGCTGTGTAATGCCAGAAAGCCATTCCACCCACAGAGCCCCCTCGCAAATCCTGCCTTAGCTCGCTCCTTCTTTCTTTCTTTCTTTCTTTCTTTCTTTCTTTCTTTCTTTCTTTCTTTCTTTCTTTCTTTCTTTCTTTTTTTCTTCCTTCCTTCCTTCCTTCTTTCATTCATTCATTCATTCTTTCTTTCTTTCTTCCTTCCTTCCTTCCTTCCTTCCTTCTTCTTCTTCTTTTTTATACATTTTTATTTATTTATTTGCAAGCAGAAAGAGAGAGAAGAGACAGAGAGATAGAAAGAATGGGCATGCCAGGACCTCTAGCTGCTGCAAACGAGCCACTGTGCATTTGGCTTTACATGGGTTCTGGGGAATCAAACCTGGGTCCTTAGGCTTTGCAGGTAAGCAGCTTAACTGCTAAGCCATCTCTCCAAGCCCAGCAATTTATTTTTTAAAATTTTATTTATTTATTTATGTGTTTATGGCAGAGAGAATGAAGCAGACACAGACACAGATGCACACACACACACACACACACACACACACACGCACGCACGCACGCACACACCAGGGCATCCTGCCACTATAAATGAATTCTAGATGCATGTGCCCCATTGTGTATCAGGCTTTACATGGGTACCGGGGAAATAAACTCTGGCTGTCAGGCGTTTGTTGCAAGCAAGTGCCTTTAACCACTGAGCCATCTCTCCAGCCTTTAGCTATTCCTTCTTTCTTTATTTTATTTTTTATTTATTATTTTATTTTATTTTTTGTTTTTCAAGGTAGGGTCTCACTCTAGCCCAAGCTGACCTGGAATTCACTCTGTAGTCTCAGGGTGGCCTCAAACTCATGGTGATCCTCCTACCTCTGCCTCCTGAGTGCTGGGATTAAAGGCGTGTGGCATCACACCGGCTGCCTTTAGCTATTTCTTTGGTAACTTGGTGAGGGGTCCATTTAAGGACAATGTGAAACTTTCCCTTTTCCTTTATCCAGAGGGTCCTTCTGGGCCTCCAGCTGTGTAGGAACTATGCTGGCTGTTGAGTGTGCATGTGCGTGTGTGCGTGCAAGCATGCATGTGTGTGTTCTGAGCCGTGGGGTGTGTTTGGACTTGTGCGGTCATCTGTTTATGTCTGTGTGTCTCAGTGTGGCTCTGTCCCTAAGAACTTTGCTGTCATTTCCTTCCCTTGCTTGCCAAAGAGGCACATGTGGCCCGCTGAGGACTTCCAAGGTTGAATTCATCACCAGATAAGATTAAGAAATCAGTAGGGGTGACCTTTTCTTGCCGGCTTCCTCTCTTCCTGGTCTCTACTGGAATTCCCCTCACTACCTTCCCTGCCCCCACCTGGGCCATAAAATTAGAGGTCAATAAACTCGTCTAAGCAAGGAAACTTTGAACTTGAAGTTTAGTTTAGGCAAACTCTGCTTTGATGGCCTATTATCCAGGAAGCATTAAAAATCCTGTTTTAGGGCTGGAGAGATGGCTTAGCGATTAAGGCACTTGCCTGCAGAGCCAAAGGACCCAGGTTCCATTCCCTGGGACCCACGTAAGAAAGATGCACAAGGTGGTCCGCGGGTCTGGAGTTTGTAGTGGCTGGATGCTCTGGCGTGCCCATTCTCTCTCTTTCTCTCTACCTGCCTCTTTCCCCCTCTCTCTCAAATAAATAAATAAATAAATAAATAAATAAAAATAAGCTATTTTAAAAAATCCTGTTTAAGGGGTGATGTCCATCCTATGCATGTGCTGTTGTTTCTCCTGCTACCATGGAGCTTCCCCCTCAATCCTGTAAGCCAAAATAAACACACAAAAATCCTGTTTTAGAAGAAATCAAACCAAACCGAGAGAGAGAGAGAGAGAGAGAGAGAGAGAGAGAGAGAGATTAACCCTCCAAAAAGAAAAGGCCGGGGGTGGGGGAGCTTTTACTCTCAGTACTAATGAACATTGGGGATCCAACCAATTCTCTGTTAGGACTGTCCTGTCATTTTAGGATGTTGTACAGGCCCTATGGCCTGGACCCAGTAGTCATACCTTGAGTTATGACAACCTACAATCTCTATTACCTCATTATAACCTCAAGTTTCTTGGGGCATGTCAGCACCTCTAGCTGAAATCACTGATCCAGACTGGGTGTGGTAGCTGCACATCTGTAATCCCAGCACTTGGGAGGTAGAGGCAGGAGGATCAGGAGTTCAAGGCCAGCCTGGGCTATATGACACACTGAGAAAAAAAAATGCACTTTTTTATTTTGAGGTAGGGTTTCACTCTAGCCCAGGCTGACCTGGAGTTCACTCTGTAGTCTCTGTTTGGCCTTGAACTCATGGCAATCCTCCTGTCTCTGCCTCCCTAGTGCTGGGATTAAAGGCGTGTGCCATCACACCTGGCAAAAATGCACATTTTTGGACTGGATAGCTGGTTTAGCAGTTATGTCATTTGCCTGCAAAGCCAAAGGATCCAGGTTCAATTCCCCAGGATCCACATAAACCAGATTCACAAAGCGGCTCATGCATCTGGAGTTCGTTTGTAGTGGCTGGAGGCCCTGGAGCTCTCATTCTCTCTCTATCTGCCTCTTTCTCTGTCTGCTTGTCACTCTCAAATAAACAAATAAAAAATAAACAAAAGAAGAAGAAGCAGAGGCCTGGAGAGATTGCCCAGTGGTTAAAGCATTAGTCTATGAAACCTGAGGACCTGGGTTTGATTCCCCAGTACCCATGTAAGCCAGATGTCCAAGATGGCACATGTGTTTGGAGTTTGTTTGCAGTTGCTAGAGGCCCAGGTCCATTCAGTCTCTCTGTCTCTCTTTTTTTGGTCTTTCCAGGTAGGGTCTCACTCTAGTCCAGGCTGACCCGGAATTCACTCTGTGGTCTCAGGGTGGCCTCGAGCTCACGAAGATCCTCCTACCTCTGCCCCCAGAGTACTGGGATTAACGGCGTGAGCTACCATACCCCTCTCTCTCTCTGCCTTTCTCTCAAACAAATAAATAAAATTAAGAAGAAGAAGCAGAAAGAAAACACAACAAAAACCAAAAATCTAACAGGCAGTTTTCGTACCCTTTCCAAAGCCTGTCATGGAGGGTTCAAGAACAATTGTACTCAAGGGTTTTTTCTGACTCCCTCCAGCTGCACTGTGACTCTATAGAATAGAACGTGTTGCCAGCCCCTGTACAAGCACACACACACACACACACACACGCACACACACACACACACACACACACACACACACACGCACACACACACACCAAGCAGAGATGTCATGGGGCCTGAGCTCAATTGAATTTCCTGTCTTTGTGTTTCCAGAGTAAGCAGGCCTTCCAGAGTCAGCAAACTGACCCGTGAACTGGATCAGTAAGTTGAATTGACACTTGCAAACCAAATGGTCCTTTTAACCTATGGGAGGGGGGGAAAAAAAGTCTACAGGAGTAATGGACCTCACTCCTGAATTTCTGCCTCACGCCAGGTCCAGCCTGGCCCAGATCACTCTTGGGTTCTTGGCTATGGCCCACTAACATTTTTTTTTTTTTTTGGGAGGGAGTATAAGACCTCACTTTGCAGCTCAGGTTGGCCTTGGAATTTATCTCAATCCTCCTGCCTCAGCCTCCCAAGGGCTGGGATTACAGGTGTGACCTACTACCCCTGGCTCACTTGGGGTTTTTGTGAATATCATGTGCCACATGGGTGTCAATAGCCAAGGCTATAGACAGTCTCTATTTTCTTTTCTATGTAGTCTCTGGCTGGCCTTGAATTTATAGTGATCTTCCTATTTCAACTTCTTGAGTGCTGGGATTAAAGGTGTGCACCACTATGCCAGAAAGTTTTATTTATTTATTTATTTATTTTAGACAAAGTCTCATGTAGCCCTAACTGGCTTCAAACTTGCAATGTAGCTGAGCATGACCTTGGAACTCTTGATTTTCCTCACCCCAAGTGCAGGGTTTGCATGGCCTGGCCTTTTAACATCCTATTTTATTCATTTATTTATTTATTTTTATTTTTATTTTTTGCTTTTTTGAGGTACAGTCTCATTCTAGCCCAGGCTGACCTGGAATTCACTATGTAGTTTCAGGCTGGCCTTGAATTTAAGGCAACCCTCCTACCTCTGCCTCCTGAGTGCTGGGATTAAAGGCGTGCGCCGCCACGCCGGGCTTAACACCCTATTTTGAGGAAGCACAGAGAAGTTTCTGGAAGGAAGCAGATCCCAAGATGTGCCCAGCAGAGCCCCAGTCTTCATCCCAGAGGCCTCCTCAGGCCTTGCCATTTGGAGAAAGCCGTGAGAACACGTGCTGCAGCCTCCCTGCTGGCCAGCGTTTAGGAAGTGGGGCACATCTGCTCTCCATTGCTGTCAGGCAGGAGGGAGAGGGTCAGTGAGACAGGAAGCCCTCAGAGCTGGGCTGGGCTCACCCAGTGCCAAGATAGAAGTGCCCCTGAAGGCCTGACGTGTTTTATCCAAAGGGAATATATATAACAAAAAAGACGAGAGAGAGAGAGAGAGAAGAGAGAGAGGGAGGGGGTGTGGGGCTGAGAAGTTGGCTCAGTATTTCCAGGCACTCACTTTGTAAGCCACCTACGTGACACATGAGCCTGGCATAGTAGCAAGAGACCTTGGCACACCCACGCACCTATACACTATGCCAAACACACGTGCACATATATATGTATATATATTTAAAAAGAAAGAAGCCCTGAGCTGGGCGTGGTGGCGCACGCCTTTAATCCCAGCACTCAGGAAGCAGAGGTAGGAGGATCGCCATGAGTTCGAGGCCAGCCTGAGACTCCATAGTGAACTCCAGGTCTGCCTGGGCTAAAGTGAGACCCTACCTTGAAAACAAAACAAACAAACAAAAAAAGAGAGTCCTTCTTGGCTGCTTTGTCCTCCTCCTCCTTTCCCTGTTGCGTTCGGAGGTGTCCCAGGTTCCAGCGCAATCTTGGGATTTACGTGTTTCACCTTGTGAAGATCCAAGATCGTGTTTGGGTGACGGGGAGCTGAGGTTGCCCTGGAGAGACCGCGGGTTGGAAAGAGAACAAAGAACAATGAAGAGGGCTCATTTGCAGCACGGTCACACGTGCCCCCGTGCGTGTGCGTGTGCGTGTGCGTGTGTGCATGTGTGCACACAGCACTGTGCTAAGAGGCAGCCCCTCCCCACCACGTCCAAGTGTTAGTGAACAAGAGCAGAAGCCGCCGGCATGCTGCTCCCGCGGTAGCAGGCCCACACCAACATCCACCAGCGGAGAAAGCAGATGGAGCCCCGCCACGTATGACATCAGGCCTCATGGGACCCACACACCTCCCTTCAGCTCCTCCCAAACTCAAACCAATGGAGCTGGAAGGGCCTTTTCACTTCTTCTTGGCGCAGTTTCCCTCACATTGCAAATGCTTTCAAAATGCACTGGGGCCCAGTGGGTCCCACAAACCACACTCCTTTTTGCCTTGCCTACCTTCCTTCCTTATCTCTCTCTTTTTTCTTTTCTTTTTTTTTTTTTCCGCTACGTAGTCTCAGGTGGCCTTGAACTCACACGATCCTCCTACCTCTGCCTCCCGAATGCTGGGATTAAAGGCGTGCGCCACCACCCACAGCTTGCTTGCTTGCTTGCCTTCTTTCTTTCTTTCTTTCTTTCTTTTTTAAACAAACATGTGGGCTTTATATGTATATATGTTTTTAATATTTTTATTTTTTATTTGAGAGAGAGAAAGAGGGAGACAGAGAGAGACTAGACTCACCAGGGCTTCCAGCCACCACAAACAAACTCCAGATGCTTGTGCCACCTTCTGCGTCTTGGCTTACGTGGCAGCTGGGGAATCAAACCTGGGTCCTTTGGCTTTTCAGGCAAATGCCTCAACCACTAAACCATCTTTCCAGCCCAATTCTGCTTTCTTAACAAGATCTCCAGCTCCAAACAGAGCGAGAACCCTCTGAAATAAAACCTGCCAGTTCTAGGCCCTAGCCTGGCCCAAGATGTGTGTGTGTGTGTGTGTGTGTGTGTGTGTGTGTTTGAGAGAGAGGCAGATAGACAGTGGCTATGCCAGGGCCTTCAGCCTCTGAAAACTCCAGACACATGCGCCACCTTGTGCATCTGGCTTATATGGGTCCTGGGGAATTGAACCTGGCTCCTTCGGCTTTGTAGGCAAGCACCTTAACCCGCTAAGCCCTCTCTCCAGCCCCAAGATGGGTTTGAACATTACTGTGTGTGCCGTTGCACAGTGGCTGCCATCAACTTCCTGGAGAAGAACTGGCCTTACAAGGGCTTCCCAAAGAGGACAAAACGTGAAGCATGACCCAAGGACCAGGACACGGAATTACATGGAGGCTCTTGGAGAGACAAAATAAAAACTGTCCCCAGCAATCTTCCCCCCCTTTCTCCAAAATCTAATTATAGATGACTTGACATTCCTCCTGCATAGAATTTCCTTAAAAGATTTGCCAAGAAGAAACATTTGGAAACTGTGTTTTTGGTTTAATCCTGATTGCAAGTCACTCCTCTTTAGTTGTTGTTGTTTTGATTTTTTTTTTTTTTTCCGAGGTAGGGTCTTGCCCAGGCTGACCTGGAATTCACTATGTAGTCTCAGGCTGGCCTCGAACTCATGGCGCTCCTCCTACCTCTGTCTCCCGAGTGCTGGGATTTAAGAGTGTGCACCACCGCGCCCAGCTGGGAGTCCCTCTTGCTTGCTCAACATTAGAAGATGCAAGCTTCCTGACAAGACTGGGCTCTTCACCTGCTGCTCCACAGTCCCCAGACTGACAATGGCCTTGTGCTAAAGATGCCTCTGGTCTTGCATAAATGACGGCACAACTGCACTCGTAGTGGGCACTGTGTTTATAGGATGAAGCCCTCCTGGCACGCATGGGCAATAAAAACACAGTCCCTCCTCCCCGACTCTGGCAGGGGGCAGGGCAGGAGGGATCCCTTTGGAGAGATGCTGTTTAATGCCATGAGGCTGTCTGCTGGATATTCAGTTGGATATGCTATTTTTAGTCCCTCCTTTTTTTTTTTTTTTTTTTCCAAGGTAAGGTCTCACTGTGGCCCAGGCTGACCTGGAATTCACCATGTAGTCTCAGGATGGCCTGGCCTTGAAATCACAGCAATCCTCCTACCTCAGCCTCCCGAGTGCTGGGATTACAGGCGTGCACCACCAAGCCAAGCTTAGTCCCTCCTTTTATTAAAGAGCCTTTACCCCTAACATTCCTGGCTTGTAATTCTTTTTTTTTTTTTTTTCTTTTCTGGTTTTTCAAAGTAGGGTCTCACTCTGGCCCAGGCTGACCTGGAATTCACTATTTAGTCTCAGGGTGGCCTTGAACTCACTGCAATGTCCCTACCTCTGCCTCCTGAGTGCTGGGATTAAAGGCGTGCGCCACCACGCCCGGCTTCCCTTCTTTATTTTTGCTTTTATGCCCTGGGAAAGACAGATTAGATTAAATTCGATTAAAGACTGGGAGATCCCTCTTGAAATAAATACTCACCATCGAAAGGCCGATAAGGCTGTGTATGTTTGTTTCTTTGTCTCTACAAAATGACTATATTCTGTAGCTAGAAATGTGTTTGCTCCTCTCCCCTCTCCCCTTTCAAGTCTGTCGCCTTGGATTGTGTCAGGATTTTAGGGGTCGGTGACTTTTTGGAGGGCAGTAAATTTTCCCTTTTCAGCCTCTCACCTTGGCCCAAAGCAATAGCAAAAGTAAGTATAAATGAAAACCTGACTCGGTTCAAAGTTTGTCTCCCTTCTCCCCGGCTCCCGGGCCTCTGTCATGGTCTGATGATGTCACGGGGGTAGAAGGCAAAGAGCTATGACATCACAGCTCTGAGAGCTTGACTGACCTCGGCCTGGAATTCAAAGGAAAATCCACCCATAAACTTCTGAAGCAAGTGGGAGATCAATGCCCTTAGTCATAAAAGAACAAACAGAGCTTGGGGTGGTGGTGGGGTTTCTCCTGGTGGGGAAAGAACAGAGCTGAAAAGTACAGTAAAAGTTAGTTGCCAACTTTTCCAGGAAGTGCCAGTGGCCATTTTGATTATGTGAATTAGAGCTTAAAATAGAAAGAGAAAATGTATGTGGCAAGAAAGGTTGCCCACAGCATGAGCCTTTTCCCCCTAAGTAGGTGAGTTTTTTCCCCCTAAGAAACCTCCATAGCTCTTTTGTTTTTATTATTTTTAGTTTTGTTTTTTCCAAGGTAGAGTCTCACTCTAGCCCAGACTGACCTGGAATTAGTCTCAGGCTGGCCTTGAACCCACAGCAATCTTCCTACCTCAGCTTCTTGAGTTCTGGGGTTAAAGGCGTGAGCTACCACACCAGTCCTCCATCATTTTTAAAAATGGGAGCAGGGGAATGAATCAGAGCCAAGCAGAAAAAGAAACGAGCAATTCCTCTCGGAGAGGATAGGAGTCAGCTGCCAGATAGAGGGAGGCCTTCCTTGCCAGAGTGTTCATCCACATCCAAAAGAGGAAGTGCTCTCCACAGCATGATGTCTGCAGCTGGAGCCTGGAATGGAAACTAGGTGACACGCAATGACTTCTGAAGCTCTATCATGTTGGCTCAGCTTTGATTTGAGGCAATTCTTTTGAAACAGGATCTCCCACTGTAGCCCAGGCTGGTCTGGAACTCCTGAGCTCAAGCCATCCTCCTAATGTATTTTTTTTTTCAGTATGAAGGAATTGAACTCAGGGCCTCATACATGTCAGGAAAGAACTACTTATTGCTTATATATATTATATATATATATATATATGTGTGTGTGTGTGTGTGTGTGTATATATATATATATATATATATATATATATATATATATATATATATATATATATATATATATATCATGGCCATTTTCCTACCACTACCTCCCAAATTCTGGGACTAAAGGCATGTGTCACCATGCCCGACTGCAGTCATTTTCAACTGGCAGAAGAGCTACAAAGGGGGTGGGGTGTAGCTCAGTGGGTAGAGCACTGGTCTCTCATGCAGACAATCCTGGGTTCCATCCTCAGCACCACATACGCTGGGCACGGTGGCACCCACCTGTAATTCTAGCACTCAAGAGGTACAGGCAGGAGGATCATGAGCTCAAGGTCATCCTTAGCTACAGACGGGAGTTCAAGACCAGCTCTCACAAGCAAAAGAAGAGGGGCTGGAGAGATGGTTTGGTGGCTAAAGGCACTTGCATGCAAAGCCCGACAGCTCTGGTTCGATTCCCCAGCACCCACGTGAAGCCACATGCACGAAGTGGTTCGTGTGTCTGGAGTTTGCACTAGGCCATCGGGTGTCCATTGTCATGTTCCCACTGTGTCTCTCTTTCTCCTTGCAAATAAATATAAAAAGAGGGCTGGAGAGATGGCTTAGCGGTTAAGTGCTTGCCTGTGAAGCCTAAGGACCCCGGTTCGAGGCTCGATTCCCCAGGACCCACGTTAGCCAGATGCACAAGGGGGCGCACGCATCTGGAGTTCGTTAGCAGTGGCTGGAAGCCCTGGCACGCCCATTCTCTCTCCCTCTCTCTCTCTCTCTCTCTCTCTCTCTCTGTCACACTCAAATAAATAAATAAAAATGAACAAAAAAAAAAAAAAAAAAAGAAACACGGTGCTTGTTTGTATCACTTCTATTCAGACAACAAAATCCTGCTGTGCTCAGGGGTCTGACAATGCCAAGAACATCCTTGGAGCACTGAGTAGGGAGACCTGATAAGGAGGAGCAGGCAAGGAAGTCTTTTGGAGAAAGTGGCATCTAAGCCGGGCATGGTGGCGCATGCCTTTAATCCCAGCACTCGGGAGGCAGAGGTAGGAGGATCGCCGTGAGCTCGAGGCCACCCTGAGACTCCATAGTGAATCCCAGGACAGCCTGAGCCAGAGTGAGACACTGCCTGGAAAAACTAAAAAATAAAAGTGACATCTAAGCATCACAGGTGTTATCTCTAGACGAGAGCTAGGCAAGATGAGAATGGAGTTCAAGTTCAGCTGGGTTGATTGCATGGATGACCTTGGTATGGAATTCAGTCTATCACCAGGGTAATTGGGAGCCTTGGAGGACTTTTATGCCAAGGGAGTTTCATCATCAGCAACAACAAATAGTCTTTTTGAAAATCTTGGCCTTTGCTAAGTGGGCACAGGAGAATCAGAAGTTCAAAGCCAGCACTGGCTACATAGTTTGAGGCCAGCTTGAGTGGCAATGAGACCCTGTCTCACAAACAAAACAACAAGCCGGGTGTGGTGGCGCACGCTTTTAATCCCAACACTCAGAGCAAAGCATGTATGACCATGTGACCTAGGAGCTGTCCTGAGCATTGTCTTGACAGAAAAAAACAGGGAGATGTGGGGTGGTGGCGCACGTCTTTAATCCCAGCACTCGAGAGGCGGAGGTAGGAGGATCGCTGTGAGGTCAAAGCCACCCTGAGACTACATAGTGAATTCCAAGGTAGCCTGAGTTAAAGACCCTATCTCAAAAAACCACCCAAACAAAACGACAGCTCTATTTCATGAGTGGTACTGCTGAGGAATGGACATGGGAGCCAGATTGAGCAGCGGTACCGGACAGTCAGAGGAAGACCAATAACTGAACTCAGATCTCCAGGTCTAAACCACTGTTGTTACTTCCCACCTCTTCCCCAGCTGGCTCAGCTCCTTCCAAGTGAATTATTCAGTGTCAGAGGAAAATAAAGTCCCTGCACAGGGCTGAGCTATGGCCCTCAAGAAGATAAATAGACTTAAAACACACCCACCAAGGTCAGGGAAGTTTGCAGAAAAGGGTGCAGCAAGATTTTAAGAGCCATAGGATGGGAGGGGATATCTAGAGACATTGCCCCCCGGCCATGACGGCTGCTCTCAAAACTCTTTACCCACAACCCCATGGTGAATACCAGCAATCCCAGTGGAATGGGGATGGAGAGGAGGGAAATGATGGTAGCAACACATGATGCATCCCTACAAAGATTCTACTTAAAGCTGGGCGTGGTGGTGGATGCCTTTAATCCCAGCACTCGGGAGGCAGAGATAGCAGGATCTCCATGAGTTTGAGGCCACCCTGAGACTACATAGTGAGTTCCAGGTCAGCCTGGACTAGAGTGAGACCCTACCTCAAAAAACCAAAAAAGAAAGAAAAAAAGAAAGAAAGAAAGAAAGAAAGAAAGAAAGAAAGAAAGAAAGAAAGAAAGAAAAACAAGGGCTGGAGAGATGGCTTAGCAGTTAAGGCATTTGCTTGCAAAGCCAAAGAACCCAAGTTCAACTCCCTAGGACAAGGGAGCCCAAGGGGGCACATGTGTCTGGAGCGTCTTTGCAGTGGCTGAAGGCCCTGATGTGCCCATTCTCTATCTGCCTCTTTCTCTCTCAAATAAATAAATGAAAAAAATTTTCTAAAAAATAGAAAGAAAATATAAACAAAAACGGGCTAGAGAGATAGCTTTGTGGTTAAGGCACATGCCCATGAAGCTTAAGGACCCAGGTTCAGTATTGCAGTATGCATGTAAAGCCAGATGCACAAGGTGGTGCATGCATCTAGAGTTCGTTTACAGCGGCTGGAGGCCTTGGGATGCTCTTTCTCTCTTTCTCATCTCAAATAAAGTCTTTCTCTGAACCTGGAGTTGTACATGCATGTCCATCTCTGGCTTTTCTATGTGGGTGCTAGGTATCAAACTCAGAGTGTCTTGGACCCTTATGCTGGTGGACAAGTGTTCTCAATTGCTGAGTCATCTCCTTCACCCCCTATGTCCCTCCTCTCCACCCCCATTCCACTGGGATTGCTGATATTCACAATGCTCTTGGAGAAGGTCTGGGTCGGAGGGGAGGGGGCTAGGCAAGAGGAGGGAGACCCTGGGAACTGGGTGACATGGCAGGATTACTCAATGTCACCGTGGCCAGGGACATGTTTAAGATGAACCTCCATGATGCTCAGGAATGAGTCAGTGGACTGCTGTGAGGAAGAGAATTTGTCTGAAAACCAGGGCCTGGCCCTGGCCAAGGGGCACAGGGTAGACGTCCTGTCTGATTATGCCACTGGCAGCTCACCTCCCACATGTACAAGTTAGCAGCTTAGCTTTCCTTTCTGCCCTCTGCTTGGGCCCACTTTCACCTGGACATTCTTTGTTCTCTTATTTTTATCTAATTTCATTAATTAATCAATCAACGAATTTGTAAGCAAAGGGAAGGAGAGAGAGAGAGAGGGACAGAAAGAATGGGCACGCCAGGGCCTCTAGCTGCTGTAAATGAACTACAGATGCACGTGTCACTTTGTGTATCTGGCTTTGCATGGCTACTGGGGAATGGAACCTCGGTTGTTGGGTTTTGTAGACAAGTACCTTAGTGGCTTATTTTTATTTATGTATGTATGTGTTCGTGTGCTTGTTTGTTGGTTTTGAAACGGTGTCCTTCTCAATAGCTCAAGTTGATCTTTAACTCATGTCTATCTTCATGCCTCCCCCGCACCCAACCCCACCATGAGTGCTGGGATCACACATAAGCCTGTGGAACTAAGGACTCCTCTTCATTTTTGAAGTCCACTTGAGTGAGGTCAAGTTCACACAAAATAAATGCACCCATGATAGTATACAGCCAGTGAGGTGTGAGGCATGCGTATATCCTGTGTCACCACCAACAGAGTCAAGCTACAGAGCATCCATTTTAGACTGGAGGGGAGTCAGTCCCACGGCCTGTGTACACTAAGTGAATGTCCTGTCACTGACGGAACCACAGCCTTTTTCCTCCTCCTCTTCTTCCTTCTTTCTTCTCCTCACACTCTTTTTTTTCTTTTTATGTTGCATTTAAAAAACATTTTATTTATTATTTGAGAGAGACATAATGGGTATGTCATGCATCTGGCTTACGTGGGATCTGGGGAATCAAACATGGGTCCTTATGCTTTGTAGGCAAGTGCCTTAACTGCTAAGCCATCTCTCCAGGCCCTCCTCTGCGTTTTGATGCAGGGTCTCGTGTAGCTCAAGCTGACCCCCATCTCCATATGTAGCTGAAGATGGCCTTGAACTCTGATCCTCGAGAGACAGTGGTGCAGCGGCCTGTGTCAGCATACCCAGCTCACAGACCCCCACTTCATTCCCCAAGTTTCCTCCTGCCCTTCCCAGCAACCTGCTCCCACCACCCATCCTTGAACTCCGGCCCTCGGAAGCCTTTGACCTGTTTTCTGTCCTCATGCCTGAACTCCATCATTTCTAGAATTTGTATGAATGGAGCCATCCCATACGAACACCCTTATATTTGACAGCATTATTATTGATGTTTTTTATTTGTTTGCTTTTTTCAAGGTAGGGTCTCACTCTAGCCCAAGCTGACCTGGAATTCACTATGTAGTCTCAGGGTGGCCTCGAACTCACAGTGATCCTCCTATCTCTGCCTCCCGAGTGCTGGGATTAAAGGCGTGTGCCACCACACCGGGCACCATTATTTTCTTTGCTTTGTTTTTGCAGTGCTGGGGAGTGAATTAAATGACCTCAGACATGTGAAATAAGTACTCTACCCCAGAACCAGAACCATACTCCCAGCCCAGTAGCATTATGGCTTAAAAAAAAAATGAATCAATTTCTTTTTTTTCCAGTTATTTTTATTTTTTTTAATTTTAATTAACATTTTCCATGATTATAAAAAATATTCCATGGTACTATCCCCCCCCCACTTTCCCCTTTGAAATTCCATTCTCCATCATATCCCCTCCCCATCTCAATCAGTCTCTCTTTTATTTTGATGTCATGATCTTTTCCTCCTCTTATGATGGTCTTGTGTAGGTAGTGTCAGGCACTATGAGGTCATGGATATTCAGGCCATTTTATGTCTGGAGGGAGCACGTTGTAAGGAGTCCTACCCTTCCTTTGGCTCTTACATTCTTTCCGCCACCTCTTCCACAATGGACCCTGAGCCTTGGAAGGTGTGATCGAGATGTTACTCAGTACTCCAGTCACTTCTTTCCAGCACTATGATACCTTCTGAGTCATCCCAAGGTCACTGCCATCTGAAAAGAGAAGATTCTCTACCCAAAGTGAGAGTAGCATTAATATAAGGGTATAAATATTAAGAGAAGTGCTTACTGGGCAGTTTGATAAGCATAGTATATACATTTTTCCAAACATTAGCAGATGTTATACCCCTAGGGCTCATGACTACCCCTGTTTTAAATTTTCAATATCAGGGATGTGTTCCCCCAATGGAGCGGGCCTCCAGTCCAGTTGGGGGGCAGTTGGTTTCCACCATGACAGACCTGCCACTATTGCACCCGTTGGCCCATTTGGCCTGGCTGGCCAATTATAAGGCTTGCAGTGTCCACTGTTGAGAGTCTTCACTGGCAGTATCTTTTTTTCCCAAATTAATTAATTTCTTAGAGAGGGTTGCGGGGAGAAGATAGGCCCACCAGAGCCTCTAGCCATTGCAAACAAACTCCAGACACATGTGCCACCTTGTGCATCTGGCTTACGTGAGTCATGGAGAGTCAAGCTTGGGTCCTCAGTCTTTGCAGGCAAGCGCCTTAACCACTAGGCCATCTCTCCAGCCCAGCGTCATGTTTTTGAGGTCCATCCCTGTTGCAGTGAGGTTTACAGGTTTGCACCCCGTCACTGGTGAATTGCTTCACATCTTAGAGTTCTGCAGAGCCTGTGCGCCGGCACTTGGCTTCGCCCTGGGCTTTGGCTGCTGTAAACACTGTTGGTGGGAGCAGTTCAAGTTTCCATCTTGTTGGTTTCTTGTTTGTGTCGAGAAAGGATCTCAGTCTATAACTCCTCAGGCTTGTCAGAGCTATGTAGCCCAGCTTGGTCTTGACCTCTGTGGTCAGTCTCCTGGGTTAAGCTCCCCCTCCCCCACCAGAGATGAATTTCAGGTCTGAGCAATCACATTAGATTAGCATGTCAATCTTTTTTTCTGTGGAGACGATTTTCTTCTTGGATAGATATCTAAGTAGAAAGACTGATATATGGTAAGTGTCTATCCAGCTTTGTAATCCAGTCTGAACTATTTAAGATGCACCTAAACACAGTAGCAATCACAATATAGCCTATGGCAGAAAACACGCAGACTGTCTTTGTGATGTAGGGCTAGAGGAAGATGTCTTAGGACACACGCAAGAAAAACATACACCATAAAAGAAAAATAAATGACTTATTTTTTTTTTAAATCAAGATTTAACAGATACATTCTTTGAAAGACCCTGTTAAGAAAATGAAAAAGCAAGTCATAGTCTGGGAGAAACTATTTGTAAATCATTTATCTGACAAAGGACTTGTATCTAGAATATTAACAGAGTTCCCCTAACTCAGTCATCGGGAAGACAAATGATCCAATTAAAACCTGGGCAGAAGATTTTTAACAAATACATCACAGAAGAGGATATGAGCCCAGTCAAAGAGCACATAAAAAAGCAGTCAACCCATTAGTCATTAGAAAAATAAAATTAAAACTATAACCAAGCCAGATGTGGTGGTGCACACCTGTTATCCCAGCACCTAGGAAGCAGAAGCAGGAAGATCATGAGTTTAAGTCTAGCCAGGGCTACTTAGAGACCCTGTCTCAAAAAGCAATAACAAAGACCAGGTGTGGTGCACGCCTTTAATCCCAGCACTTGGGAGGCAGAGGTAGGAGGATCCCCGGGAGTTCAAGGCCACCCTGAGACTACATAGTGAATTCCAGGTCAGCCTGGGCCAGACTGAGACCCTAGCTCAAAAAACCAAACCAAACCAAACCAAAACACAAACAAGTAACAAAAAAACAAAAAACAAAAAACAATGAACAGAGCATAGTGGTGCATGCCTTTAATCCCAGCACTCGGGAGGTAGAGATAGGAGGATGGCCCTGAGTTTGAAGCCAGGCCAATCTGAACTAGAGTGAGACACTACCTTGAAAAACCAAACAAGCAAACAAAAAACAGCGTAACAAAAATCAAAGCCCATAATGAGAGAGCGTCCACTATCTATCCAAGGCAATGGCTCAGATGAAAATGGCCAACTATCCCAAGGGTTAACAAGGAGCAGCTGACCTCGCTCCCTAAAATGCCTGCGACAGGACGGCAGGATGAAAACCACTTTGGAAGCCTTTGTTCTTAAAACAGTTTGCTTCTGGGGTCTGGGAAGATTGTTCAGTGGTTAGAGACACTTGCTTGCAAAGTCGCTGGCCTGGATTCAATTCCCAAGCTATTCTCATGTAGGTGGGGATCAGCTAGGCACCTAGGTTCACTCTGTCTAGTCCAAACTGGCCCTAAACTGCCTCCTGCCTCAGCCTTCTGAATCCTGCGATGACAGAGTTATAGGTGGCCTTCCAGATTTGGCTTTTGCCTCTATCAGCCTGGGTTCTTTCTATCAGTGAGGGTGAGAATGAGCGGCTGGTCATGGAGCCCAGAGGAGAGAGCGCTTGTGTAGCATGCGGGAAGCTGAAGTCCCCGGGTTGGATCTCTACCACCATCTATGCTGGATGTGGTGGGGTCCAAATAGAACCCCAGCAGAGGCAGGAGGAGCAGAAGTTCAAGGTCATCCTCAGCTATATATAGAGTTTCAGGCCAGTCTGGCCTACAGAAGAACCTATATCAAAAAAAAAAAGGGCAGGGGGGAGCCAGGAGTGGTGGCGCATGCCTTTAATCCCAGCACTCGGGAGGCAGAGGTAGGAGGATTGTTGTGAGTTTGAGACCACCCTGGGACTCCATAGTAAATTCCAGGTCAGCCTGGGCTAGAGTGAGACCCTACCTTGAAACCCCCCAAAAATAAATAAATAAAAAATAAGAAAAGGGGGGTTGAAATGGAGAGATGACATAATATTTAGTTAAGATACTTGCTTGCAAAGCCTGATGGCTCAGGTTCCATTCACTCCCCAGTATGTACATAAGGCCAGATGCACAAAGTGGCTCATGTGTTTGGAATTTGTGGTGTTAGGAAGCCCTGGCACTCTATGTCTCTCTCTTACACACACACGCAACTAACTGACTGACCACACTAATAGCCACCCAGTAGGCTGGTAGGGCCCAGTAGCGTCTTAACGTTCGTGAAACGAGAAAATGTGGCTGACAGGTACCTAATGAATGATGCTGCCTCATAAAGCTCCGGGGAAGTAGGTGAGGAGCAAAGTTGGAGGCAAATGCCTTTAACCACTGAGCCATCTCTCCAGCGGAGCTGCAGGTGGAAGGACTGGAGGGAAGATTTCACTCCACTGCAGAGACCATGCAAGAGTCCAGAACTCTAGATCGATCCAGAGAAGCAGACCCACTTTGAGGCTGTCGTCTTGTCACGTAATTGGGAGAGGGGCCGCTCATGGCCATCAAGATACCACGGCGGTGACAGCACTGGGCGTTCAAAAGCAGCGGTATGTTCGAGACCGTGCAAGTTACCAAATCCTTCAGTTGGACTGTGTAAAAATGGCATGCCTAGTCCTCGTCTCCCAGGAAGAGGGGTGTACCAAAGCACCCAGCAGGGCGCCAGTATGCCACAGATCTTGAAGTCAGGAAGCACCATGGGTGGCCTCACGAAAGGTGCCCACTTGGCGGCAGAAGAGAGGCTCCCAGGCCATTTCAAAGCCTCTGATGTGTCCCGACCTGCAGGTGCTATCTTTAACCCCAGATCCCTTGACTTGAAGGAGAATGTTCCAGAAAATGCATTTGTGCTAGGGGTAACTATATCTACACCAGGGTCGGTTTCCTCCAGGGACAAGAATCCTTGGCTTGGGCTGGAGAGATGGCTTAGCGGTTAAGCGCTTGCCTGTGAAGCCTAAGAACCCTGGTTCGAGGCTCAATTCCCCAGGACCCACGTTAGCCAGATGCACACGGGGGCACACACATCTGGAGTTCGTTTGCAGAGGCCAGAAGCCCTGGCGCGTTCATTCTCTCTCTCTCTCTCTCTCTCTCTCTCTCTCTCTCTCTCTCGTTCTCGCTCTTGCTCTCTCTGTGTCTGTCGCTTTCAAATTAAACAAAAAAAAAAAAAAAAGAAAAAAGAAAAAGAATCCTTGGCTTGTGAGCCAAACACGCCCAGTTCCTTTAAGCTCCCTGGCCTATGTCCCACCTCCTCTGGGAGATAGGCTTGGGAGTTGCTACTGAGCCCAAGAGATCTTCGGATATTCCATGTCACCTGAGGGGGCAGAGGATGAGGGTGTTAAGCAGCCAAGCCCGGGACAGGGATGGGTGTGGGTGTCCTGCAAGCAGCTGGTGGGGGGGCTGTTTCTCAGCTGAGTAGGTGTTGACCAAGATGCTAGGTGAGGACCGGGTGTGGTTTAGGGCAGGGTACTTGTCTAGCTTGTGAGATCTCCTGGGTTCTATCTCTAACACTCTTGGGGGAAGGGAGAAAAATGCTTAGTGAAACTCATCAAAGAGAATTGGGAAGGAAGCTAACACTTAACTGAGTCCCAACAATGTTCCCCAGGCTCCAGGCCTGGGGACTAACGATACCCCAGGGCCAGATAAGGAAACAGAACTTTTGAGAAGTCAAACAGTTTGCCCTAAGGCCCCAGGCTGTAAAGATAAGAAATCAAGCATGAGCTTCTCCCATTCCATTCTTCTTCTATTCTTCTTCTTCTTCTTTTTTTTTTTTTTTTTTCCCTAGGCAGGATCTCTCACTCTAGCCTAGGTTGACCTGGAACTCTGTAGTCCTAGGCTGGTTTCAAACTCACAGCGACCCTCCTCCTTACCTCTGCCTTCCAAGTGCTAGTGTTAAAGGTGTACACCACCAGGCTCAGCTTTAAAAAATTTTTTTGTTTATTTATGTACAAGGAGAGAGAGAGAGAGAGAAAGAGAGAGAGAGAGAGAGAGAGAGAGAGAGAGAGAGAGAGAGAGGAAATGATGGACGCACCAGAGCCTCCTGCCGCTGCAAACAAACTCCGGATGCATGTGCCGCTTTGCGCATCTGGCTTTATGTGGGTACTGGTGATTTGAACCCAGGCTGTCAGCCTTTGCAAGCAAGCACCCTTAACCTCTGACTCATCTCTCCAGCCCTCCTTCCATTCTTATTAAAGCTATTTTATTTATTTACTTTTGTTTCACTAATCCATGTATTAATTTATTTATTCTTTTTTTTTTTTTTTTTCCAAGGTAGGGTCTCACTCTAGCCCAGGCTGACTTGGAATTCACAATGGAGTCTCAGGGTGGCCTCGAACTCACGGCAATCCTCCTACCTCTGCCTCCTGAGTGCTGGGATTAAAGGCATGTGCCTCCACGCCTGGTTTATTTATTCTTTAATTAAATTATTTAATTATTCACTTATTTGAGAGAAAGAGAAAGATAGAGAGAGAATGGGTGCACCAGGGCCTCTAGCCACTGCATAGGAACTCCAGACACAGGCGCCACCATGTGCATCTGGCTTACGTGGGTACTGGGGAATTGAACCTGAGTCCTCAGGCTTCATAGGCAAGTGCCTTAACCACTAAGCCATCCCTCCAGCCCTTTAACTATTTTAATTATTTATTTGCAAGGAAAGAGTGTGTGTGAATGGGCACACCAGGGCCTCCTGCCACTGTAAATAAACTCCAGATGCATGTGTCACTTTGTGTATCTGGTTTCAAGTGGGTACTGGGGAAATTGAACACAGATTGGCAGGCTTTGCAAGCAAGTGCCTTTAACCACTGAGCCATCTCTCCAGCACAGTGCATCTATTTATTTATGACAGAAAGAGGCAGATGAGAGAAAAAGAGAGAGGGAGAGAGGGAGAGAGAGAGGGAGAGAATTGGCATACCAGGGCCTCTAGCCACTGCAAATGAACTCCAGATGCATGTGCCACCTTGTGCATCTGGCTTTACATGGGTTCTGGGGAACTGAACCTGGGTGGCTAGGTTTTGCAGACAAGTACCTTAACCACTAAGCTATCACTCCAGCCCTGTATTTAGTTTTAGACACAGGTTCTTGCTATGTAGCCCAAGCTGACCTCAAACTCTCAGCAATCCTCCTGCCTCAGCCTCCCCAGCGCCAGGATTACCAGCATGCGCCACCATGTCTAGCTTCCATTCTCATGTATATCTGATTCCTTCCATGTGGTCATGAACTCCCGATCCCCTATTGCATCAGAAGATAGTCTGGTCCTAGTTCTTTGGATTTTGGCCATCTCCTTGCCTTTGGAACATACCATTGGGGGTCACCCCAGCCCTGCCCCACCTCCTTCTGTCCTGAAGACCCAGGGTTTGGAGTTTCCAGTTTATCTCTTAGATTTGCACATCTAAGGAATCCCAACCTGACCTCCAGAACCAAAAAAAAAAAAAAAAAAAAAAAGCAGTTTTCCAAGCTCTCTTCTTGTCTATCAGGAAACTTATCACCCTTTGAAAACTTGCTAGCAAGATTAGGTGGCTGTGTACACTAGACTCGCTGTGAAATGACAGCGCCTACCTGTCTTGTCCACGACTGTTTCCAAACTCTGGTGGCTGGGTAGGGACATGGGCAGAAAGTGACCCCTCCCCACCTAGCTGAGGGACAAGGATGAATGGATGCTCATGTAAGGAGGAAGGCTGTAGAACCCCTGCAAAATGAGGAGCCTCCAGGATGGCTTATAAAGGCACCTTGTCTTGCCTCTGGTCCCGGAGCTCAGATTCCAGCCCAAGGTGCGGAGCATGGCATTCTATTCTGCAGAGCCTCCACCGCACCGCCAGTATTGTGCTTATAGTCCGTCCTTTGAAGACCGCCTGGGAACACTAACAAGTGGTGGACGTAACAAACACATTGTCTTCTCTTCTCTTGCCAACAGCAATCTTTAATCGCCCTACCGAGTAATGGGCTCAGAATAGCATAATAGAAACAAAGTACTTAAAATACTTTCTTGAGTGGATAAACACAATACAGGAAAAGAGAAAAGAAAAAAAAAAAAAACAAAAAAAACACCACCCTACTTGCAAGACTGGCCGCCCTATTCTGAGATAGAGAGGAAAAAGAGTGCCTTTCCTAACAAGCAAGCGACTGGAAATAGACAGCCAGGACACACGTGCATTTTATTTTTTTGTTTGTTTGTTTTTTGATTTTTGTTTCTTTATTCGAGGGAGGATCTCACTCTAGCTGGATTTAAATTTTTTTTATTTGCTTTTTGTTTCTTTTTTCAAGGTAGGGTCTTACTCTAGCCGGGCCTGACAGATCCAGGCTGGCCCTGAACTCATGCTGATCCTCCGACCTCAGCCTCCCTAGTGCTGGGATTGAGGATCAAAGATGTGTGCTACCATATCTGGTTTGAAGTCCTTATATAAGGAAAATTTTTGTTTATTTATATATGGAGAGAGAGAGAGCCGTCTAGGGCCTCTGGCCACTTCAAATACACGTGCCGCTTTGTGCTTCTGCCTTTACATGGATAGTGGGGAATCGAACCCATGCTGGCAGGCTTTACAAGCAAGAACCTTTAACTGTCGAGCTGTTTCTTGATTATCCTGCTTCTGCCTGTCAAGTGCTGGATATACCATCATGCCTGGCTTGATGTTGCACGCCAGTTGTTGATGCTTCTGAGGAGTGAGGTGATATGTTCAAGGTCAATGGATGTGACCTCAAGCAAGTGCCCCCCCCACACCCAGGACGTGTGCAAGGAGGTCATTTTTACAGTTCCTGAGGAAGTGGGCGTGCTGATTTAGCTGGAAGCCCAAGGGTGCCTTCAGCCCATTGGACCCTGGACACTGAAGGCACTGGTGTCCCTAGAAGCTTGAGGGCAGAGACTCTGGTACACCCCAGTTCCTAGCATCTGGCTCTTGTTTGGGTTGTTTGTGTCTCACTGGTCCCAAATTCCCCATCCTTGGGACTGGAGAGATGGCTTAGTGGCTAAGGTGTTTGCCTGCAAAGTCAAAAGACCCAGGTTTGATTTCCCAGTACCTACATAAAGCCAGATGCACAAGGTGGCGCATGCATCTGGAGTTTGTTTGCAGGGCCTAGAGGCCCTGACACACCCACTTTTCTCTCTCTTAAATAAATAAATAAACAAAATATTAAAAATATTTTTAAAAACAGATGCATAAAGTGGTTCATGCGTCTGGAGTTCTTCTGCCAGTGGCTAGAGGCCCTGGCGTGCCCATTCTCTCTCTCTGGCAAACAAACAAACAAATAAACCAATGAACTAGGTCTTCCAAATTCCAACTCCCCATCCCTTTGCCTCAGCCTGGGGATGGCTGGAATCACAGGCATGTGCCACCACACCCTGCCACACCTCAGTCTGTATCGCTTAGGGCCTGCAGGTGACATAGGGACACATCCACATCCTCCTCCAGGGATCTCCCTGCCTTGTGGCAAGCTGGGAGGATCCTGGAATTTGGAGGAAAAAAAAAACCAAGAAACAAAAAACCTGGGTTGGGCTGATTCTTTCTGCTATGACACTTGTTTTTGGATAAACCACTTAATCTTCCTAAATTGTAGATTTGGGGGCTGGGGAAGTACCTAGTTATGAAGTACTTGACATAGTTTCAGTCCCTAGCACCGCAGAACCTAGGTGTGGTGACACACACCTCCAACCCAGGCATCTGGGAGGGTCGGAAGTTCAAGGTCACCCTCGGTTACATAATGAGTTTGAGGCTAGCCTGGGATACATGAAACCCTGTTCTATAAATAAATGATGAAAATAAATAAATTGGTCTAGGGGAGATGGCTTAGTGGTTAAGGCCTGTAAAGCCTCAGGACCCAGGTTCAATTCCCCACTACCCACATAAGCCAGATGTACAAGAGGGCGTATATGTCTGGAGTTCATTTCCAGTGGCTGGAGGGCCTGGTGTGCCCATTTTCTCTCTCTCTCAAATAAATAAATATAAAGAAAACAATAGAATTGTTGGCCTGGAGAGATGGCTTAGCAGTTATGGTGTTTGCTTGCAAAGCCTAATGACCAGGGTTTGCTTCCCCAGTGCCCATGTAAAGCCAGATGCACAAAGTGGCGCATGCATCTGGAGACCATTTGCAGTGTCCAGAGGCCCTGGTGCACCCGTTCTCTTTCTCTCTCTGCTTGCAAATAAATAAAAATATAATCAAATAAATTGTTGATTTTTTTTCTAAAACTTCTTTGGCCATAAGAAGAGCTTGTTGGGAGATTGGGTGGGGTGCTGGAAATAAACAGGTTGGCACACTTGGTACCCGAAACTTACTGTGGACTCAGTTAAGATGAGCTGTTCCTACCTGTCCTTCATTCGTTCCAGTACTGGTCAGGGGGGTATTAATTTATGTCATTGTCATCCGAGGTGCTGGCATGTTGCAGGGGAGCAAAACTCGCTACCTAGGTGGGGAGGTAGACAATTAACAAACGTTGTATCCATGGAGAAGAGCGCTGGGAAATTGACGGATCGGGAAACACTGTGTTCTTGGTGAAGCAAATTGCAAGTGCGAAGGCCCCCGAGGCCAGAATGTTACAGCTTGGTTTGGTGGCCCCCAAGGACAGCCACGGTGGTGGAAATCAGAGGAGAGACTTGAGTCACTTCTCTTATGCAAATTTTAAAAATATTTATTTATTTGCAAGCAAGGAGAGACAGAGAGGACTCTGAGAGGATGGGGGCTCCAGGGCCTCCAGCCACTGCATACAAACTCCAGATGCATCTGGCTTTATGTGGGTACTGGGGAATAGAACCCTTGTTCGTTAGGCTTTGTCGACAAGCGTCTTAACTGCTGAGCCATCTCTCTAGCCCTGGAGTCACCTTTGAACAGGACATGTTCAAATGATGATGGGAGAAAAGGCCAGAGACTTGGGACACAGATTGTGTGGAATTTGTGCAGCTGATCCGAGCGCTGTGGTTTTGTCTCCAAATCAAAAGGGCACTGGGCCCGGGGCCTCAGGCCTATAAGTCTATGCTGAGACAGGAAGGCTGAAAGTTTAAAGCTTCCTTGGACTGCAGAGTGAGTTCAAGGCCAGTTTGGGTACTTAGAAACCTTGTCTCAAAGTAATAAGTGATGTAGCTGGGCATGGTGGTGCATGCCTTTAACCCCAACACTTGGGAGGCTAAGGTAAGAGGATTGAGTGAGGTTGAGGCCACCTGGAGAGTAGTAGTGAATCCCAGATCAGCCTGGGCTAGCATACACCCCTATATTGAAAAACTAAAATAATAATAATAACAACAACAACAACAACAATAATAAGTGACACTGGCATGGTGATGCCTATGAATCTAGCACTTAGGAGGATTGGGCAAGAAACTGGCAGAGTACTTGCTGAGTTGAAGTGAGGCCCTAGATTTAATCCTTAGCACCACAAAACAAAATAAAAAACTCCTCAACAAATTAATGACTAACTGGGAGAATTTTTTTTTGGGGGGGGGGAGGGTTCTTTTGAGGCAGGGTCTCACTTTTAGCTCACGCTGACCTGAAATTTACTCTGAAGCCCAGGCTGGCCTCAAACCGGTGGCAATCTCTCACCTGAAATTATAAGCCTAAACCACTGTGCTTGGCTTCCCAAAGGATTGTATGAATGTATTTATTTATTTTTATTTATTTATTTATAATTATTATTTTGATTTTTTGAGGTAGGGTCTCACTGTAGTCCAGGCTGACCTGGAACTCGCTATGTGGTCCTAGGGTGACCTTGAACTCACAGCAATCCTTCTACCTCTGCCGAGTGCTAGGATTAAAGGCGTGCGCCACCACACCTGGCTTATTTATTTATTTTTAAGAGAGAATGAACGGGCATGCCAGCTCCTCCAGCCACGTCAAATGAACTCCAGATGCATACGCCACCATGTGCATCAGGCTTCACGAGGGTGCTGGAGAATTGAACCCAGGCTTGTCAGGCTTTGCAAGCAAAGTGCCCTTAACTGCTGAGCCAGCTGCCCAGAATTTGTGTAACTTCCCTACTTGGGAGGCTGAGGCAGCACGTCATGAGTGTGAGATGAAGCTATATAGCAGAACCTCTTCCTAAAAAACCAAAAGCCAGGGACTGGAGGGATGGCTTAGCAGATAAGCGCTTGCCCGTGAAGCCTAAGGACCCTGGTTCGAGGCTTGGTTCCCCAGGACCCACGCAAGCCAGATGCACAAGGTGGCACGTGTATCTGGAGTTCGTTTGTACTGGCTGGAGGCCCTGGTGTGCTCTTTCTCCCTCTCTCTCTCTTTTCTGTCACTCTCAAATAAATAAATGAAAATAAACACACACACACACACACACACACACACACACACACACACACACACACACACACATGGATAGAGTGTCTGCTCAGCGCGCCTGCAGCCCTGAATTCGATTTCCAGCACTGCACAAACTGAGTGTAATATCTGGAATCTCAGCACCTGGGAGGTGAAGGCAGAAGGAACAGAAAGCTTTCGTTAGCTATAGAATGAGACCTGCTTGT
This sequence comes from Jaculus jaculus, assembly GCF_020740685.1. Lineage (NCBI taxonomy): Eukaryota > Metazoa > Chordata > Mammalia > Rodentia > Dipodidae > Jaculus > Jaculus jaculus. The sequence continues at coordinate 21,091,375 of NC_059114.1, read as the reverse complement.
ACTACACGAAATCCCACTTCAAGAAATAATAAAAATGAAATAAAAGCAAACAACATCCCTTTCTCAAATTTTCAAGCATACAAAAGAATTGAAAACTCTCACATGGAACACTCATCTGCCTGACTGGAGCCCACACCTTTGTATCATGCACACCAGCCCATTTTATTCACCAATTCCTCATTGTTACATGTCAAAGTAAGGTCCAGGGCACCATTTCCTCACCCCTAACACTTGGGCATGAACAGCTCTAACGGGAGCCCAAGGTTTTCTTGTCTTCCTTTCTGTCCCTCCTTCACTCCCTCTCTTCCTCCCTTCTTTCCTCCTTCCCCTTCTCTTTCTTTTCTTTTAAAAATTATTTTATTTATTTGAGAGAGAGAGAGAGAGAGAGAGAGAGAGAGAGAGAGAGAGAGAGCGAGAGAGAATAGGCACACCAGGGCCTTCAGCCACTGCAAACGAACTCCAGACACAGGCACCACCTTGTGCATCTGGCTTACATGGGTCCTGGGGAATTGAACCTGGGTCCTTTGGCTTTGCAGGCAAGTGCTTAAACCACTAAACTATCTCTCTAGCCCCCCTTTTTCTTTCTCTCTTTCTTCCCTCCCCCTCTTTCTTTTTTCCCTCCCTCCCTCCCTCCCTCCCTCCTTCCCTCCTTTCTTTCTTTCTTTCTTTCTTTCTTTCTTTCTTTCTTTCTTTCTTTCTTTCTTTCTTTCTTTCTTTCTTTCTTCCGACAATATTTTACTTTAGGCTGACCTGGAATTTACTCTGTAGTGTCCCAGGCTGGCCTTGAACTCATGGAACTCCTCCTACCTCATTCTCCAGAGTGTTGGGATTAAAGGTATGAGCTAACACTCTGGGCTGGATTTCCTTGTTGTTTTTTCTTAAGAGAAAATTTACACATAGTGAAATGCAAAAACCTTAAATGCATCATTCTTTAAATATTGACAAATGCTCTCGCTTCCACATCCCATACCCTTATCAGGAAAGATAAGGCTATCACCACCTTTCTTCCTGCCCATGAGATACTTCTCCAGTATTGGAGATTCTTTCAAACATGTCAGCTTTGTTCCCAAAATTCTATAGAAATGGAATCATGGAGAAGATAGTCTTGTGTTTTAGGCTTTTTCAGCATAACACATTTGAGATGCATCCGTGGTTCTATGATCCAACTTGTATTAAGATTTGTTTTCTGCACCATCAAGCTTACAATAACAGCACTGAGACATCTCTGTCACACACTCCAAGGCTCCGGGCCCCTTGCAGAAGAGGTGGCAGAGGGGTGTAAGAGCCAAAGGAAGGGTAGGACTCCTTAAAGTGCTATCTTCCAGACCCAAAATGGCCCGGATGTCTATGGCTGCATAGTGCCTGACACTACCTACACAAGACCTCCAAAAAGAGGGAAAAAATATTGACATTAAAATAGAAGTCAGGCCGGGGTGTGGTGGCGCACGCCTTTAATCCCAGCACTTGGGAGGCAGAGGTAGGAGGGTCGCTGTGAGTTCAAGGCCACCCTGAGACGACAGAGTGAATTCCAGGTCAGCCTGGACTAGTGTGAGACCCTGCCTTGAAAAAGCAAAAACATAAAAAATAAAAATAAAATAGCAGTCAGCCAGGTGTGGTGGTGCATGCCTTTAATCCCAGCACTCAGGAGGCAGAGGTAGGAGGGTTTGAGGCCAGCCTGGGGCTACATAGTGAATTCCAGGTCAGCCTGGGTTAGAGTGAGACCCTACCTCAAAAAAACAAAACAAAACAAAACAAAAAACTGGAAAGAAGGAGAAGGAGGAAGGTAAATCTGGGAAGGGGACAATGGGATGATGAGAGGGGATTGCCATAGTTTATTGTCTATACTTACAGAAATTGTCAATAAACACTTATTTATTTATTTTTCTTTCCAGGCTGACCTGGAATTCACTGTAGAGTCTCAGGGTGGCCTCATGGCAATTCTCCCATCTCTGCCTCCGGAGTGCTGGGATTAAAGGCGTATACCACCATGCCCAGCCAGTTTTTTTTTTTTTTTAATTTAAATATTTATTTGCAATCACAGAGACTGAGTGGGAGAATGACCCAGACAGAGAAAGGGTACACCAGGGCCTCCGGGCACTGCAAATGAACTCCAGATTCATGCACCACTTTGTGCATCTGGCTTTATGTTGGATCGAACCTGGGCCATCAGACTTTGCAGTCAAGTGCCTTAACTGCTGAGCCATCTCTCCAGCCCCTCCCCCTCTAGGTTTTATTTATTATTTGTTTGCAAGCAGTGGGAGAACATTATCTTAATCACTGAAATTTAGAAAACTCCCTTCCCCTGCAGATAACCCCATCTGGTTTTCAGCCAAATCACCATTGTGAAGGTTTTTCTTTCCTATTCAAGGAACTTGTCTTTTGGGTCCAATCTCCTTAGTTCCTTAGTTTGCAAAGAGGAACCTTGAAGAGGGGATGATATCTGCCCAAGTGTCCGGTGGGGAGTGACAGAACTCTGAGGAGTGGCCTCCAGTGGGAAATGTCAGTTCAGGGATTAACAGTGCTAAATAGCTTGTGATCCCTGAAGGACTGAGGTTGGGGTGGGGCATGATGGAAAGTTCTAATAATAGCCGCTCATGGTTTTGAATATAGTCTGGCTTAAGATGGCTTAACTTACGATTTTTCGACTTAACGATGGCACAACAGTGATCAGCAATCGGCAGCCTGTGCAAGGGGAGCTTCTCATTTTGTAGCACAGGCCCTCTAGCTCAGGGTGGTCTTGAACTCCTGATCCTCTTGCTTCTACCTCCCAAGTGTTAGGATTCCAGGCACACGGCATCAATCTTGGTTACCTTTCTGTGTGTTTGTTTAGACACAGGGACTTTTCTACACAGACCTAGCATGTATGGGATTTGCTATGCAGCCCAGGCTGGTCTTGAACTCAGCAATTCTGTTTCAAGCTCCCATCGTTACAAACCGCCACTCCCAGTATGCTTTGAGTTTTGGCTGGTGTTAGTAAGAAGGATCCTCTCTCCCAGGCTGACTTCCGAGCCCTGTACAGCAGGCACTGGGCTCAAGGACAGTGACATGGAGCCAGATGAGGTCCACAGGGGCATCTGACACCAGCAGACAGAACTGCCCAGGGCCTTGTGCTTGATGATTGAGTGGAAAGGAGACAGGCCGGCTTAGAGGTGCTCGTCTTTAATCCCAGCAAGCAGGAGGCCTAGGTAGGAGGATTGTTATGAGTTCAAAACAACCCTGAGACCCTACCTCTAACCCTCCCCCTCAAAAAAGGGGGAGACTTGGCAGTCTCTTCTGGGAGGTGGAGACATCTGGATGCTTCATTTGCATGAAGCACTCCCCCACTTCATATCTTCCTTGAACCATTTTGGGAACTGTGGACTTGACCTTCCTTGACCTGATGCTCTGGCTCAGGACCCCTCTCTCTGTCTTCCTGAGATTTCCACAGGGACCTTCCTAAGTGCTCAGTGGTGTCCACTCTTGTCCCCTTCCTCCCTAAAGACTGAGCACTTACAATTTTTTTCTTTTAAAAAGTATTTAATTTAGCTGGGCGTGGTGGTGCATGCCTTTAATCCCAGCACTTAGGAGGGAGAGGTAGGAGGATCGTGGTGAGTTCGAGGCCACCCTGAGACTACACAGTGAATTCCAGGTCAGCCTTGGCTAGAGTGAGACCCTACTTCAAAAAACAAACAAACAAAATTTAATTTAATTAATTTATTTGAGAGAAAGAGAGATATGAGGCAGATAGAGAGTGGGTGCACCACGGCCTCTAGCCAGTGCAAACAAACTCCAGACACATGCACCTCCTTGTGCATCTGGCTTTACATGGGTACTAGAGAATTGAACCTGGATCCTTTGTAGACAAGCATCTTAATAGCTAAACCATCTCTCCAGCCCTCATTTTTTTTTTTTTTTTTTTTGAGGCGCTCCACCAACACCAGCAGGATGCTGGGTCTCCTTTTTTTTTTTTTTTTTTTTTGGTTTTTCGAGGTAGGGTCTCACTCTGGCTCAGGCTGACCTGGAATTCACTATGTAGTCTCAAGGTGGCCTCGAACTCACGGCGATCCTCCTACCTCTGCCTCCCGAGTGCTGGGATTAAAGGTGTGCGCCACCACACCCGGCCATTTCTTTTTCTTATGTGTTTCTTTGGTTTGGCTTAAAACACACGCACGCACACACACGACCACATTTATTTATTGACTTATTTATTTATTTGGGAGGAGAGAGAATGGGTGTGCTAGGGCCTCTTGCCACTGCAAATGAACTCCAGATGCGTGTGCCACCTTGTGCATCTGGCTTTACGTGGGTACTCAGGAATCAAACCCAGGCCAGTAGGATTTTCCAGTAAGTGCCTTTAGCCACTGAGCAATCATCCCAGCCATGGTTTGACTTTTTTTTTGCTTGTTTATTTATTTTATTTATCTAATTTTTAATTTCTTGTTTATTTATTTTTAATGTATAATTTTTTGACAGCTTCTATACTTACAGAAAATAAACCATGATAATTCCCTCCCATTCCCCACTTCCCCTTCACAACTCCACTCCCCATCATATCCCCTCCCTCTCTCTATTAGTCTCTTTTTTATTTTGATGTCATCTCTTTTTCCTCCTATTATGAAGGTCTTGTAGTGCCAGGCACTGCAAAGTCATGTATATCCAGGCCATTTTGTGTCTGGAAGAGTGCATTGTAAGGAGTCCTAGCCTTCCTTTGGCTCTTACATTCTTTCCACCACATCTTCCACAATGGACCCTGAGCCTTGGAGGTGAGATGTTTCAGTGCTGGACACTCCTCCGTCACTTCTTCTCAGCACTCTGTTGCCTTTTGGGTCATCCCAGTGAGCACCACCATCTGAAAAGAGAAGCTTCTCTAACCAAAAGTGACAGTAGCATTAATATATGAATATGAACAAGTGTAGTGCTTACTGGGCAGTTTGGTGAGTATAATATATGCATCTAGCCAGAAAAGAGCAGGCATTACACTCCTAAGGCTCATGACCTTCCCTGCCATAGGCTTTTTCTTTCTTTCTTTTTTTTTGGTTTTTCAAGGTAGGGTCTCACTCTAGCCCAGGCTGACCTGCAATTCACTGTGTGGTCTCAGGGTGGCCTCGAACTCATGGTGATTCTCCTACCTCGGCCTCCTGAGTGCTGGGATTAAAGGCGTGCACCACCATGCCCAGCTTGCCATAGGCTTTTGATTGGGTTGTTAGTAACGGGCATGTGTTCCCTCCCACTGAGTGGGTCTATAGGTAGGGTCTCATTCTAGCCCAAGCTGAACTGGAACTCACCCTGTAGTTTCTAGCTGGTCTTGAGTTTACAGAAATCCTCCTGCCTCGGCCTCCTGAGTGCTGAGATTAAGGGCATGTGTCTCCACACTCGGCTGCCTTCTTGCTCTTTCTTTCTTGGTCTCATGTAGCTTAGGCTGGCCTCATGGTTTCTATGCAGCCAAAGATGACTTTACGCTACAAATCCTTCCTGCCTCCACTTCCCAAGTGCTGGGATTGACAGCTGTGTGCCGTTGCGCCAGCTTTCCCAAACCAACTTTGAGGATTTCTTAGCTCAGTAAGGAAACTGATGCAAGTGGGTCGAAATAATACAAGCCCTCTCCCCTTCCCCTTCCAGAAACTTGCTTTTTTCTTATTTTGGATTTTCCAGGTAGGGTCTTACTCTAGTTCAGGCTGACCTGGAATTCACTATGGAGTCTCAGGGTTTCCCCAAACTCACAGGGATCCTCCTACCTCTGCCTCCCGAGTGCTGGGATGAAAGGCATGCGCCACCATGTCCAGTTTCAACCTCCTTTTCATCTAGAACGTGAGTGACTGAGCCATGTGGGTCTTTCAAACTCTCAGATCTAATCAGAATTTTTCTTTTCTTCTTCTTCTTTTTTATTTGGAGGTAGGGTCTCACTTTAGCCTAGGCTTACCTGGAGTTCACTACGTAGTTTCAGGCTGACCTCAAACTCACCGTGATTCTCCTACCTCTGCCTCCTGAGTGCTGGAACTAAAGACATGAGTCAGTATGCCCGGTCCAGAATTTTGATTTAATCAAGTCTGAAAGAAACTTGGAACAACTCCCATATTTAGGAAACCAGAGTTTGAATTATTCTGTGGCAAATTAAAAACTGTGCAACACCATTCCCCTGATCAACCACCTTTCTTTCTAAGTGGTGGGTGGAGTGGGGAAGCAGACTCAGACGGGGCCAGGGCTGGGCTACGCTAGACAAATGCCTCTGAATGAGCTAGTCTCTTTTCTTATTTGCAAAATCATATCCATCTCGGAGTGGCTAAGAGAGAGAAGAACACTTACAATGCTGTGCATGACCCAGAGCCTCCTAAGGACATTGGCCGACACATTTAGCTGGTGGGTACACGCAGCACAGTACTTAGCCAGTGTCCTAGCACATGTAAGGTCCTGGGCTCAATCCCTAGTAAAACACACACACACACACACACACACACACACTCACACACACACACACACACACACACTTAGCAAGAAAAGGAATTGAAAGAAAGAAAGAAGAAAAGAGGGCTGGATAGATGGTTCAACAGACAAGGAGCTTGCCTGAAAAGCCTAAGGATCTAGGTTTGATTCCCCAGGACCCATGTCAAGCCAGATATGCAAGGCGGCTCAAGGGTGTAGGGTTTGTTTGCAGTGACTAGAGGTCCTGGCATACCTATTCTCTCTCTCTACCTGCCTCTCTCTCTCTCTCAAATAAATAAATAAAATATTGAGAAAAAGAAGGAAGACAAGAAGGAAAAAAAGAAAGAAAGAACTGGATACGTCCCAGCACTTTGCAGAAGAAGGCAGGAAGATTAGGAGTTCAAGGTTGTCCTTGGTGAATTTGAGGCCAACCTGGACTACAAGATACCCAAGTCTCAAAAAAAAAAAAACAAAAAAACAAAAAAAAAAACAAAAACCCCTTCCTCCCTTTATACCTTCCCTTTTAAAAACAAATATTTTATCTTTATTTATTTATTTGAGAGACAGAGAAAGAGGAAAGGGGAGAGACAGTGACAGTGTGTGTGTGTGTGTGTGTGTGTGTGTGTGAGAGAGAGAGAGAGAGAGAGTGCAATAGGGCTTCCAGCCGCTGCAAAGGACTTCCAGACGCATGTGCCATCTTGTGTATCTGGCTTACATGGGTCCTTTGGCTTTGCAGGCAAGTGCCCTAATCACTAAGAGAGAGATACAGAAATAGGCAGGTAGACAGAGAAAGCGAGAATGGGCATGCTAGGGCCTCTAGCCACTGCAAACAAACTCCAGGTGCATGTGCCCCATTGTGCATCTGGCTAATGTGGGTCCTGGGGAGTTGAACCTGGATCCTTTGACTTTGCAGGCAAGTGCCTTAACTACTGAGCTATCTCTCCAGCCCCTTTCTTTCCTTTTGAAAATATTTCTGTTTATTTATTTGCAAGCAGAGAAAGGACAGAGAGAATGGGAACACTAGGGACTCCAGCCACCGCAAACAAATTCAAGATGCATGCACCACTCTGTGCATTTGGCTTTTATGGGAAATTGAACCAGGGTTGTTAGGATTTGTAGTCACAGGCCTAACTACCAAGCCATCTCTCCAGCCCAAGGATTCTTTCTTTTAGAGAGCTTTGAGATTGTAATCCAGACCAATGTGTGTGAGGGTATATATGAACGTGTGTGTTCGTGTGCATATCAGGGCAAATGGAAGAATTTGAGAATGGGGAACAGAAGCTAAGAAACAACGTGGCTGGGGACCATAGGAGAGCGCATGCCATCTTTTGTGTGTTGGGCCAATACAAGAGAAGAACATTGGCTGGAGAGATGACTTAGTGGTGAAGGCACTTACCTACATAGCCTAAGGACCCATGTTTAACTCTCCAGATCCCACATAAGCCAGACACAAGAAGGTGAGGCAAGCTCAAAGTGGTACATGCCCACCACATGCTGCAAGCATCTGCAGTTTGATTGCAGTGGCTGAGGCCCTGGTGCCAATTCTCTCTCTCCTTCTTTCTGTTGCTCTAAAAAAAATTAAAGTAAAAATAATTAAAAAGGTGTGTGCCACCACACCCGGCTGAATCCAGTTACAAAAAACATAGAGGAGAACAGAAGCCGGTATGATGGTACAAGCCTGGAATCCCAGCACTTCATGAGTTCGAGGCCACTGGTGGCTAGAAAATGAGTGGGAGACCAGCCTGGACTATAGGAGACTGTCTCACAAAGAAATCTTGTCGGGTGTAGTGGTGCACGCCTTTAGTCCCAGCACCTGGGAGGCCGAGGTAGGAGGATTGCCTTGAGTTTGAGTCCAGTTGAGATGACATAGTGAATTCCAGGTCAGCCTGGGCTAGAGCAAGACCCTACCTTGGAAAAATATGGCTGGTGAAACAGCTTAGTGGTTAAGGTGTTTGCCTGTGAAGCCTGAGTACTCCTGTTTGATTCCCCAGGACACATGAAAGCCAGATGCACAAGGGGGCGTATGAGTCTGGAGTTCATTTGCAGTGGCTGGAGGCTCTGGTGTGCCCATTCTCTCTCTATCTGTCTGCCTCTCTCTTTTTATTTTTCTCAAGTAAATAAATAATAATCTAATCATACATACATATACATACATACATATATACATACATACATATATATATGTGTATATATATATATATATATGTATATATATATATGTGCAAAAAAAAGAAAGAAAGAAAAAAAGACTGTGTTATGGAGAAAGAAGAGACGCACTCATGGTGTGTGCGCACATGGACCTGTGAAAGAAGGCGGCATTGTGAGGAGATTCCTCCTGGGTGCCCAGTGGACCTGGGCAGAGAACCCTGAGGCAGCCTGGAGTGAACATCAGGCCCAAGCAGTGGCTCACTCCTGCCCTGCCCAGTCCAGAAATAGTTCCCTGGAGCAGGGCGCTTCCCCGCCTGGCTGGCAGGCTCTCGTCTTGGCTGCCTGTCGGCTGCCACTGCTGACAGGCGCTTTGATCTCAGGTTATCAGGCCCCGACCCTGCACCCGGGCTCTTCTGCCAGCCCCGCCCCCTGCCCTTCGCCCACTGCCCAGCTCCTCAAAGGGCATTCTGGAAGGTCAGCGAGGGGACAGCCTGTGCCCAGTTGGCCTTGGAGTGGCAGCCCTGGCAGAACCAGGATTTGTTCTGTGGCCGTGATGGACAGGGGCTTGGTGTGGGGGGGAATGAGTTACCGAAGTGGAGCCAAAAGCTGTGACCATGCATGCGACTCCATGTCCTCCTGGGGCCTGGGCCGACTTCACCCCAGATAACTGGAAACCAGAAATCTTCCTTTCTTGTCTTAAAGTGGCTGTTGAGTCATTGGATAGCCTTGTGTAAAACCTGGTTCCTTCTCACTGGACCTCCATTTTCACCCCCCATCTTGTAAAATGAAGTGCTCTTACAACTATGGAAGTGTTTCTCCAAATAAAACCGCGTGTAAAAACAGCTCTTTAACCCGATGGAAGGTGGGTGAGCCTGGCTGGGTGGCTGAAGCCCCGGGGAATTTCTCTCTCACCTCTGGTTCTGTTTGGTTGCATTTATTTATATTGTGGGTGCATGTGTGCATGCTTGTCTCTGTGTGGACACACATTTATGTGCATGCACAGGGAGGTCAATGTTGGGTGATTTCTTTTCTTTTAACTAAGTTCTTTTTGTATTTATTTTTATTTCTTTTATTTTTTATTTTTTTGGTTTTTTGAGGTAGGGTCTCACTTTAGTTCAGGCTGACCTGGAATTTACTCTGTAGTCTCAAGGTGGCCTTGAACTCATAGTGACCCTCCTACGTCTGCCTCCCTAGTGCTGGGATTAAAGGTATGCATCATCACTCCCGACTCTCTCTCTTTTTATTTTTATTTATTTATTTGAGAGTGACAGACAGAGAGAGAAAGAGGCACATATATATATAGAGAGAATGAGCACGCCAGGACCTCCAGCCACTGCAAACGAACTCCAGACGCGTGCGCCCCCTTGTGCATCTGGCTAACAGGGATCCTGGGGAATCGAGCCTTGAACCGGGGTCCTTAGGCTTCACAGACAAGTGCTTAACCACTAAGCAATCTCTCCAGCCCTGCTTTTTATTTTTTAAATAATATTTTATTTATTTATTTATTTGAGAGTGGGGGGGAAAGAGATAGAGATAGATAGAGAGAGAGAGAATGGGCACAGCAGGGCCTTCAGCCACTGCAAATGAACTCCAGACACATGCACCACTTTGTCATCTGGTTTACAAGGGTCCTGGGAAATCAAAGCTGGGTCCTCAGGCTTCTCAGGCAAGCTACCTCTCCATCTCTCCAGCCCTCAGGTCCTTATTCTTGAGTCAGCAAATACTTAACCCACTGAGCTATCTCCCCACCCCTTATCTTTTTTGTTTTCTTTTAGAGACAGTGTCTCAATATGTAGTCCAGACTGACTTTAACTCTCCGTCCTCCTGTCTCAGCTTCCAGACGGCAGGAAGCGCAGGGGGCTGCAGCCACCACCACCAGGCTCTCGTTAGCGTATTGTGACCTAGGGCTGCTTTCCAGCCAGGGTTGCAGACTGGAGGTAATGTCTCTGGGTCAGGAAGGCTGTAAGTGTGAAGTACAGTCAGTGGGACCGAGCTCTCTCTGAAACCCATAGAGGACCAGGGGCTGGGGAAGGAAGGCCTCTTTGTTCTCTCTCGCTTCTGGAAATGTTCAATCTCGACGTTCCCTGGTGCATGGGTGCGTCACTCCATTCTCTGTGTTCATATGACCTCTCACTATGTCTCTTCAGGGCATCTGCTTGACACAAAAAGAGGGAGAAAGAGAGAGAGAGAAAGATTGAGAGAGAGAGGGAGAATGGGTGCACCAGGACCAGGGCCTCCAGCCGCTGCAAATTCCAGACGCATGTACCACCTTGTGCTTCTGGCTTACGTGGGTCTGGGGGGATTGAACCTGGGTCCTTTGGCTTTGCAGGCAAACACTTTAACCACTAAGCCATCCCTCAGGGCCCCCCCTTTTTTTACAGTGCTGGGATTGGAACCAAGGGCCCACAATTTACGAGATAAGCAACCTCTTTGATGTTCTTCCCTCCTTCCTCTTCCTTCCCCACATGTCTTTCTTTTTTAATATATTATTTATTTATTTATTTACTTATTTGAGAGAGAAAAGGAGGGAGGGAGGGAGGGAGGGAGGGAGAGAGAGAGAGAGAGAGAGAGAGAGAGAGAGAGAGAGAGAGAGGGAGAGAATGGGCACGCCAGGGCCTCAAGCCATTGCAAATGAACTCCAGGTGCATGTGCCCCTTGTGCATCTGGTTTATGTGGGTCCTGGAGAGTCAAACCGGGATCCTTTGGCTTTGCAGGCAAACGCCTTAACCACTAAGCCATCTCTCCAGCTCCCATTTCTCTTTCTTGTCAGGATCTCAGGATCTCAGGATCCCAGGCTGACCTTAAATTCACTACGTAGTTAAGGACTTCAATACCTCCTCCTGCTGCCTCAACCTCCCAAGTGCTGGGGTTACAGATGTGGACCACCCCAGCTTATGCTGGAGACTGAATGCAGGGCATCATGCATGTTGGGCAAGCATTTTGTCAGCTGAGCTACATGCCTAGCCTCCCAGCTTCCTCTTTTCTGCAGTAAATATAAAATTACTTGTTTATTTGCAAGTGGGGGACAGGGCGGGGAGTGGGCATGGCAGGGCCTCCTGCCACTGCAAATAGACTCCAGATACATGTGCCACTTTGTGCCTCTGGTTTTAGGTGGGTACTGGGGAATTCAACCCAGGCTGTCAGACGTTGCAAGCCAGCACCTATAACTGCTGAGCCATCTCTCTAGCCCAGCTTCCTCTTTTCTTTTACTTCTTTTACTTCTTCTTCTTCTTTTTTTTTTTTTTTTTTTGTTGTTGTTGTTTTTTCCCTGGTAGAGTCTCGCTCTAGCCCATGTTGACCTGTAATTCACTATGTAGTCTCAGGGTGGCCTCAAACTCACAGTTTGAGCCACCAACCTCTTTTTCTCAATTGCTGGAGGTATATATAGAGAGAACAGGTGCACCAGGGCCTCCAGCCACTGCAAACAAACTCCAGATGCATGGCCGCCTTGTGCATCTGCATCTGGCTTATGTGGGTACTAGGGAATTGAACCTGGGTCCTTAAGGCTTTGCAGGCAAGCGCCTTAACAGCTAAGCCTTCTCTCCAGCCTGGATAAAAGATTTTTAAATTTTATTTATTAATTTTTTTAGTTAGGTTCCTCTTTTTTTTATTTTTATTACTCCTTTCTCTCTTTTTTCTTTCTCTGTGTGTGTGTGAGGGAAAAAGAGAGAGAGAATGGGCATGCCAGGGCCTCTAGCCACTGCAAATGAACTCCAAACCCATGAACCACTATGTGCATCGGGCTTATGTGGGCACTGGGGACTTGAACCTGGGTTCTTAAGCATTACAGGCAAATGCCTTAACTGGTAAATTATCTCTCCAGCCTAAGCTTCCTCTTCCCCCCCTCCCCCAAGGTAGGGTCTCACGCTAGCTCAGGCTGACCTTGAATTCATTCTGTAGTCTCAACCTGGAGTTCACAGTGATCCTCCTACCTCTGCCTCCTTTTGAGTGCTGGGATTAAAGGTGTGCGCCACCATGCCTGGCTTTTTTTTTTTTTTTTAAGCTTCCTGTTTTCTTAATGGTATCAGTCATCTTGAGTTGGGGCTCACCCTAAAGATTTTAACTTGGTCCCCTCCATACACAGGTCCTGTTTGTAGGTCACATTCTGAGGAGAGGAGGACTTCAATGTGTCTTTCTTGGGGGATATAGTTCAAAAGTAACACACATGGTTTCATTTTCTAAACTCCTGACTTTTAGGATTGTCACATACAGAATTGTCCTGGGGCCTAGGACTTAGCTCAGGGACAGATGGGGCGCTTGTCATTTGCAGTGCCCTGGGTTCCACCCCCAGCCCAGAAACCAAGTGTGATGGCTTATGTCTTTAATCTTGGCATTCTGGGAGGCAGAAGCAGGAGGATTTCCAAAAGTTAAAGGTCAGCCTGGTCTACGTAGTGAGACACTGCTGTCGCAAGCACAAAAATGAACATGAAATACACAAGTGAATAAATGAAACGAAATGCCATATACAATAAAAAAATGAAATAGGGGCTGGAGACATGGCTCAGTGGTTAAAGGTGCTTACTTGCAAAACCTGACAACATGGGTACGATTCCCTAGTACCCATGTAAGACCAGATGCACAAAGGGATGAGTGAATCTAGAGTTTATTTGCAGTGGCAAGAGGCTGGTGTGGCCATCACTCCCTTTCAAATAAGTAAATAAATTAATTAATTTAAAACATGAGACAGGCATGGTGGCGCATGTCTTTTAATCTCAGCACTTGGGAGGCAGAGGTAGGGGGATCATTGTGAGTTCGAGTCCACCCTGAGACTACATAGTGAATTCCAGATCAGCCTGGGCTAGAGTGAGACACTATGTCAAAAAAGGACAGAATAAAAAATAAATAAATAAAAATGAAATGTTTGTTTTAGTCACAAGATTTGGGTAAATTTGTCACACAGCAGTAGTGACTGTAGCAAAGAACTGAGCTGAAAGAACGTGGAAGCTGGGTTCAAGTTCACTTTCTTCACTGAACGTCTTTGGTTCTGTAGGGCTGCATAGAAGGCATATCTCCAAGCCCACTGGGGTCACCACAGGTCAACAAAGGTCTTCACTCTTTTTTCTCTTCCTAAATTACTTCCTGCCAGAGTACTTCTGAGATTTTTTTTTTTTTTTTTAATTGGCTTTTCGAGGTAGGCTCTCACTCTAGCCTAGGCTGACCTGGGATTCACTAGGTAGTCTCAGGGCGGTCTTGAACTAACTCACAGTGATTCTCCTACCTCAGCCTTCCAAGTGCTGGAGTTAAAAGTATTCTACCATGTCCGGCTTATTTTTTTGAGGAGAGCGAGAGTGAGAGCGAGTGAGCGAGAGAGAGAGAGAGAGAGAGAGAGAGAGAGAGAGAGGGAGGGAGGGAGGGAGAATGGGCATGCCAGGGCTTCCAGTTGTTGTAAACAAACTCTAGATGCATGTGCCACCTTGTGCATCTGGCTTACCCAGGTCCTGGGGAATTGAACCTGAGTCCTTTGGCTTTGCAGGCAAATGCCTTAATCATTAGGCCATCTCTCCAGCCCCACATATTCATTTTGAGACAGGGTCTCACTATCCTAGGCTGCCCTAGAACTCACTATGAAGCTGAGGATGATCTTGAACTTCTGATCCTCTTGCCTCCTCCTCCGAAGTGCTCTGGAGACCACCATGTACCACTACTGGTCCTACTTCTTTTTTTTTTTCACTTTCTTTTCTTTTGATCCACCTACCAGTGCCTCCTGAGTGCTGGGATTAAAGGCATGCACTACCCTACCTGGCCATACTTCTGAGATTTGGGAATGCTGGGCTGCCCTCCTGTGCCTTTACACGCTGGTGCCCGCACACTCAGAAGCGGCTCTCCCACGCTTTCCCCAGGGACAAGGTTCCAGTCGGGGGTCTGAGAGGGAAACCCACTCTCAGCCACCCATCTCCCTCTGCAAATGGGCCAGGAGGCTGGCCTGGCTCTCTGCAGTCCAGCCCCACTGACATGGGGAAGGCCTTGCAAACAGGAAGGGGTTGGTTGAACAGACTCTGACTCATAGGTGGCCAGCTGCCCTGTGCCAGGCTGTGCCAATCTCAAAGCAAGGCGTAACCGCGGCCTGGCTCACCTGGAGGAGGGGCAGTTTGGGCCCTGGCGGAGACCTGCCAACTGTATGCAAACACATTTGTGTGCATTTACTTTGCAGCTCTTTCACAACGCTTGGGTTTCTCTAGGCAAATGCACGCCTTTGAAGCCCACTTTTTTTTTTTTTTTTACAAGGTATGGAAATTCATGCTTTGAACTGTGCCCATGTGGCGGGCAGATGAGTCAGGACCAGTTTGTGGTGGTCTTGGGAACAAGGGTCAGCATGGTGACTGGCATTCGAGAAGTTGGCTGTGTCTGGATAAAGGGATTGCTTAGCTGCGTTTATACCCAGCTGCTCCAAGTGTGGTCCCCTAGGACCTGCGGTATTGACTACTGGGAAGCGCTGTGAGAAATGCAGAGGGCTAGAGAGATGGTTCAGTGGTTAAGGCACTTGCCTGCAAAGCCTTAAGAACCTGGGGTCCATTCCCCAGCACCCACGTGAAGTCAGATACCCGGGTCTGGAGTTCGTTTGCAGGGGCTACAGAAATTCAGAGCCTTGCATCCCGCCCAAAGCTTCCTAAATGTCACTGCTCCAGGGTTCACTGGGTTGGGCGAGAGGTTGGAAACGTATGAGTGCCTTGAGAGCCAACTCCAGGCTATGTGTGGCAGCGCCCAAGATGGGTGCGTGGCACAGGATTCTGAGGCTCAGAGAAAAAACACGGCACACTCCATTAGCCACATCCACCACAGGTGGAGGAGAGTGCCTACTCCCCCTGGACTTTCCGAGGCTACTTTATGACTCCTCTATGAAAACACAGAGGAAGAAAACTGGCTATAGTGGTGAATGCCTATAATCCAGCAATAGGGGTGGAGGAAGGAAGATGAGGAGTTCAAGCTTATCTTCTGCTACATAGGAAATTCAAAGCTAGTTTGGGATATATGAGACTTTATTTAAAAAAAAACCTGGAAGCTGGGTGAGGTAGCACATCCTTCAATCCCAGCATCCGGGAGGCAGAGGTAGGAGAATCACCATGAGTTCAAGGTCAGCCTGAGACTACATAGTGAATTCCAGGTCAGCCTGGGCTAGAGAGATACTATGCCTCAAAATCCTAAAAACAACCATCACAAAAAATACCTGGAGATATTTGCTGTGGGGAGCACCTGACTTTAGATCTCCAGAGCCAGTGTCAAAAACATTGTTTGGTGGCATACACCTGTAATCCCAGTACTGGGGAGGTGGAGCCAGGAGCATCTCTCGAACTTTCTAGCTAGCTTGTCTAGCCAAATCAGCTCAAGGTTCGGTGATAGACCCTGACTCAAAAACAAAATAAGGGCTGGAGGAATGGCTTAGCGGTTAAGGTGCTTGCCAGGGAAGCCTAAGGACCCAGGTTCAATTCCCCAGAACCCACGTAAGCCAGATGCACAAGGTGGTGCACGCATCTGGAGTTCATTTGCAGTGGCTGGAGGCCCTGGTATGCCCATTCTCTCCCTTTCTCTCTCTCTCTCCAAAGAAGAACAAAAGAAAAGGAATGGAAGGGAGGAAGACTGAGGAATCGAATGGAGCTCATTAAAAAAATATTTTATTTATTTATTTATTTATTTATTTATTTGACAGAGAAAGAGGGAGAGAGAGAGAGAGAGAGAGACAGAGAGAGAGAATGGGTGCTCCAGGGCCTCCAGCCACTGCAAACTAACTCCAGACATGTGCACCCCTTGTACATTTGGCTAACGTGGGTCCTGGGGAATTGAAGCTGAGTCCTTTGGCTTTGCAGGCAAACATCTTAACCACTAAGCCATCTCTTGAGCCTGAGTTCATTTGTTTTGAGACAAGGTCTCACTCCATTGTCCAGGTAGGCCTTGAATTTGTAATCCTTCTGCCTCAGCTTCCCAAAAATGTTGGGATTGCACAGCAGCTTGGGCCATCTCATCTTCCCAACCTACGCAATTGGGTTTTATGGAATCCCTTTGGCTAATTCTCCAAAGATCACCACATTAAAAATCCCTGGGCTAGAGTGATGGCTTAGTGATTTAAAGTGCTTGCCTGTGAAGCCCAAGGACCCAGGTTCGATTACCCAGTATCCATGTTAAGCCAATACACAAGGTGGCACATGCGTCTGGAATTTGTTTGCAGTGGCTAGAGGACCTGGTGCATCCATTCTCTCTCTCTCTGTGTCTATCTCTGTTTCTTTATCTTCCCCCCTTTCTCTGTCAAATAATAAATAAATGAATAACATATTAAGAAAAAAAATCCCCCAGGCTATGAAGTGGTGCCCTTTGAAGAAAGGAGCAGATAAAGCAGAAATGAGAAAGACCATCTCTAGAGGCCCATGGATGGACCAATCTTGTTAATTCCAGAGGCATTCCAGAAGCAGAGAGCTGGCAAAATTAAAATAATGATAAATAAAAATACAACTAAAAAAGAAGGGAAGAGAGCAGTGAGCCCCTGGAATTGGGAGGATGGGAGATAAGCCAGTCCAACCCCCGACTTCCTCTGCTTCCTCAGAGCCTGGCTGCGGATACACTGTATGCAAATGTGTTTACCTTATATTTAATTTCAATCGGAGTCACTCAGCTGTCAGAAGCTACAACAACATGTCAGTCTGCTTGAACAAACAAGCGTTACAAGAGTGGAAATATTTCAGAAAAAACAGACATGATGTTATGACATCTCAAAGCCGCTCCACCACGGGAAGGGAACAGAGAAAGCGAGGGGTGGGGGGGGGCGGTGAGAAGAAGAAGAAAGGGAAGAAAGCCGCAGAAAGATCTATTTTCCCTGGCCCAGGCCCTGGAGGGTCAGCTGCAAACAAAATAGGTTTTTTATTACTTGTGTGGCGTGTGTGCGTGCGTGGGGTGGGGGTGGGGGTTCCCCTGCACCCGGGCGTTAATGGGTTTTGTCAGCTGAAGAGGAGGCCTGTTTGGCAGGTACTCTTTGGTGTCCCCGCTGAGTCCTAGGGAGGAAATCAGGGAAGAAAGAAAAGACAAACCCACCAGGATTAACTTAATTGGTGGTGGGGAGACCAGTTGCCTGG
The DNA here is from genome assembly GCF_020740685.1 of Jaculus jaculus. Lineage (NCBI taxonomy): Eukaryota > Metazoa > Chordata > Mammalia > Rodentia > Dipodidae > Jaculus > Jaculus jaculus. The sequence continues at coordinate 21,073,769 of NC_059114.1, read as the reverse complement.
TTGAGTATGACAGCCTGTTCCAAAGCTGTTTTTCTTTTCACTCCCAACTGGGGCTGTTTTCCAAGCTTCCTTCAGAGGTAGGGATGTGTGTGGGTAAGGGAGGATGCATATTTCATTTTCATTTATTTTATCTTCCCCTCTGAGGCAGGGTGTCACTCTAGCCTAGACTGACCTGGGATTCACTATGGAGTCTCAGGCTGGCCTCGAACTCACAGCGATCCTCCTACCTCGCCCTCCTGAGTGCTGGGATCGAAGGCATGTGATACCACATCCTGCTTATTTGAATTTTTGAGAATGGGTATCACCATCTGTAACCTTTCCTGGCCTTGTTTTCATGATGCTCCTGCTTCCAATTCAAATGCTGGGATTACAGACGTATGGCACCAATATTGGTTTATGTGGGGCTGGGACTTGAACCCAGGGCTCCGCGCATGTTAGGCAAACACTACCAACTAAGTCACATCCCCAGCCCTCATGATGAATACTCTAAATTTAAAATTCAAAGCTAAAGCCGGGCCTTTAATCCCAGCACTCGGGAGGCAGAGGTAGGGGATCACTGAGATTTGAGGCCACCCTGAGACTACACATAGTGAATCCCAGGTCAGCCTGAGCTAGAGTGAGACCATACCTTGAAAATAAACAAACAAACAACAATAACAACAACAAAAAAAATTCAAGGCTAGGCACAGGGGCAATATATGCTTGTAAACCCAGGACTGAGAAGGTTCAAGGCCAGTTTGGGCTATATGAGACCCTGTCTCAAAAAGCCAAGAAAAAAAAAAAAAGTTGAAAAAAGAGTAAGTAATAATGTTGCCTGGTCCAATGATAGAAAAGATAAAAATGCATTTGGAAAGCCAGGTGTGGAAGGACATACCTTTAATCCCAGCACACGGGCAGGAGGATCATCATGAGTTCGAGGCCACCCTGAGACTACATAGTGAATTACAGGTCAGCCTGGGCTAGAGTGAGACCTTACCTCGAAAAACAAAACAACAACAACAAAAAATCCAAGTAAGCAGGGTGTGGTATCACATACCTTCGACCCCAGCACTCAGGAGGCCGAGGTAGGAAGATCACTGTGAGTTTGAGGCCAGCCTTGATCAAAGGCATGTGCCACCATGCTCAACAAAGAGAGACAGAGAGATTGGGCCCACCAGGGCCTCCAGCAACTGCAAAGGAACTCCAGGCGCATGTGCCATCTTGTGCACCTGGCTTTATATCCATACTGGGGAATCAAACTCAGGTTGACAGTCTTTGCAGTCAAGCTCCTTAACCTCTGAGCCATCTCTCCAGCCCAATAAATAATTTCTTATTCAGCACCTAATAGGCACTGCTGATTCTCGGTCATGTCCACTCCCGGCCAGAACCCTGTAAAGCTGAATTACTCTCCTCCTTCACTGGAGGCCCAGAGACTGTGGCCTAGAGAGGAAAACCTGCAGCCGCACAGCTGGAAGCAAGACATGAATTCAAGTTCAGATGTCTGGCTCCAAAGCCAGCCTTCTTTCTGCTCTGTGAGGAGCTTGGTTGAAGTCAAGTGGAAGGAGACAGAATGTGTGGCAAGGTGGTTTTTGGAGTCTTGTGAAGCTGCTAGCCAGCTCAGTCAAGCCGAGCTTGCTCACTCCTGAAATGAATTTGCCCAGAAAAAAAAAAAAAAAAAGGAACTGTGTACTTGTCCAAATGAAGGACCGAGCAGCTGCCTCGGGGGTGTGCTCCCAAGATGTTGGCAAGTGATTGTCCCAGAAAAGCCTCCCCTGGCCACCTGTCACATGGCCTCAAATTCCACTAACACAGAAGTATGCCACGGATCTCTCATGAGGGACAGTTTTTGAGGCATGGTTGTAAGTGGGGGTATTTTGAGATCACACCTATGCCCTTCCTCAAAGTTGCTTTCTCACTGGGTATCTACCTTGGCTTTGGAAGGTGGGTTTATAGTACAGGTATGGGGGGGTCAAGTGTGAGGGAAGAGACATTACTGGGGAGGCAGCCGGCGAGAGAGAGAGAGAGAGAGAGAGAGAGAGAGAGAGAGGGAGAGAGAGAGAGAGAGGGAGGGTGCAAGCCCCTGGCTGAGGAAGGATCCACGGTTGTGTGGGTGCGGGGCTAGTGGAGACAAGGCGCTCCGTGTGTTTCAGAGATCAAGCTTCATAGGGCCCCACCTGTCCCATTGCCAATCGTGGCTGCTGTGCTTTAGACTGGACCCCTAAATAGCCATGAGAGCACAGGGGGAGCCCTGTGCTTGCCACGGGACTATAGAAAGTCCCAGCTGCTATTCTGCAAGCCCTTAACCTCACGTAGTCACGTCCCTTCTTACTCCCTTTTTCCATGATTACCCCACCTGTAGGATTACTCTGTCATATTTCCCCTTAAACCAAGTCACTTAAAAAAGAAATAGCCTGTTGGGCGTGGTGGCACACACCTTTAATCCCAGCACTTGGGAAGCAGAGGTAGGAAGATCACCATGAGTTCAAGGCCAGCCTGTGACTACATAGTGAATTCCAGTTCCAGGTCACAGGTCAGCCTGGACTAGAGCAAGACTCTACCTTGAAAAACCAAAAAGAAAGAAGAAAAAAAGAGAGGGAGAGGGAGAGAGAAAGAGAGAGAAATAGCCATCTATTTTAAGGCTAGTAGACCTGGTTTTTCTTTCTCAAGAAGATATACAGAAAAACCTGTTGTTTTTGTGTGGCCAACACAAGATTCCTCCCCCCCCCCAGGAGAAAGTATTTTATTATTATTATTTTCAAGGTGTTTGAAACAAAAATGTATATAAACATATTGGTTTTTCAAGGTAGGGTTTCACTCTAGCCCAGGCTGACCTGCAATTCACTTTGTAGTCTCAGGCTGGCTTCAAACTCATGGTGATCCTCCTACTTCTGCCTCTCTGAGTGCTGGGATTGAAGGTGTGCACCACCATGCCTGGCCTGAATACCTGACAATTTTTATACATATATGTAATGTATTTTAAAAATTTTTTGTTTATTTTTATTTATTTATTTGAGAGTGACAGAGAGAGAGAGAGAGAGAGAGAGAGAGAAAGAGGCAGAGAAAAAGAGAGAGCAAGCGACAGAGAATGGCACGCCAGGGCCTCCAGCCACTGCAAACGAAATCCAGACGCGTGCGCCCCCTTGTGCATCTGGCTAACGTGGGTCCTGGGGAATCGAGCCTTGAACTGGGGTCCTTAGGCTTCACAGGCAAGCGCTTAACCGCTAAGCCATCTCTCCAGCCCTGTGTAATGTATTTTGATCATATTTATTGCCCTACTCTTGACTTCCCCCAATCCCACTTCTGCTGAATTTCTTCTTCCCAATGAGTCCAGTGTTTACTTCGATGTATGTGTGTGTGTGTGTGTGTGTGTGTGTGTGTGTGTGTGTATGTAAAACACATTAGTGTTGCTTCTATGAGCATGGATAGAGGCTTATGTTGCAGTCAGGTTCACATTGTTGCCAGAAAACACCTGACCAAGAGCAGCTTATAGGAAATAAAGGTTTATTTTGGATTACAGACTCAAGGGGGAAGCTCCATGATGGCAGGGGAAAACAATGGCATGAGCAGAGGGTGGACATCACCCCCTGGCCAACATAAGGTGGACAATAGCAACAGGAGAGTGTGCCAAACACTGGCAAGAGAAATCTGGCTATGACACCTATACGCCAGCCCCTCCTCCAGGAGGGTTTAATTCCCAGATTGCCATCAGCTGGGGACATGGCATGGGGACACACCTGAATCAAACTACCACAAGGAGCAGCCTACCAGTGGCTATACCACTAAAGAAAATGTCCTTCCCTCTGCCCAGCAACCATTCACGTTCAAATAACTCCTCAGGGAGGGGGCGGAAGCCACCCGAGCCCTTCCTCCATACGTGACAGGATATTGATGGACCAATATAGTGCAGGTGCCAACAGCCACTGTAAGGTCATGAATGCATCATCATGTCGGGAAGACAGCACTCCTCATCCTCTGGCTCTTAGGTTCTTTTATTTTTATTTTATTTTTTAAAATATTTTTTGTCATTTTTATTTCTTTATTTGAGAGTGACAGAGAGAGAGGGAGAGAAAGAGAGAGAGAGAGAGAGAGTGGGCGTGCCAGGGCTTCCAGCCTCTGCAAACGAACTCCAGACGCGTGCGCCCCCTTGTGCATCTGGCTAACGTGGGTCCTGGGGAATCGAGCCTCAAACTGGGGTCCTTTAGGCTTCACAGGCAAGCGCTTAACTGCTAAGCCATCTCTCCAGCCCTTATTTTTATTTTTTAAAAAATGTTCTGTATTTATTTGCAAGTAGAGACAGACATAGAGAGAACTGCCAATGAACTCCAGATGCATGCACCACTTTGGGCATCTGGCTTTATGTACTGTGGTGGATTGATTCAGGTGTCTCTCATAAACTCAGGTGTTCTGAATGCTAGGTTCCTGGGAGATGGAGATTTGGGAATTAATGCCTCTTGGAGGCAGTGTATTGTTCGGGGCAGGCTTATGGGTGTTATAGCCAATTTCTCCATGCCAGTGTTTGGCACACTCTCCTGTTCCTCTTGTGCACCTTATGTGGAACAAGGGGGTGATGTCCACCCTCTGCTTATGCCATCGTTTCCCCCTGCCATTGTGGAGCTTCCCCTCGAGCCTGTGAGCCAAAATAAACTTCTTTTTCCTACAAGCTGCTCTTGGTTGGGTGATTTCTGCCAGCAATGCGAACCTGACTGCAACATGTAGGTACTGGAGACTCTAACCCAGGTTGTTAGGCTTTTAGGCAAGGATCTTATCCGCTAAGCCCTTTCCCCAGGCCCTGGCTCTTATATTCTCCCTGCCTCCTCTTCTGCAGTGTTCCCTGAACCTTGAAAGGGGGTGATCTAGATGTCTCATTTGTGGCTGAGCACTCAGCAGTCACTTATCCTCAGCCCTGGGAGGAGTTTTGAGTGTGTGCATTTAATTTTTTAAAAAAATTTATTTATTTGTTAGATACCGAGAGACAGAGGGGGAGAGAGAGAGACAGAGAGAGCGAGAATGGGTACGCCACGGTTTCTAACCCCTGCAAACTTACTCCAGATGCATGCACCACAATGTGCATCTGGCTAACATAGGACCTGGAAAATCAAACCTGGGTCCTTAGGCTTCGTGGGCAAGCACCTCAACTGTGAGGCCATCTCTCCAGCCCTGCATTTACGTTTTTAATCAGTTTCTCAAAGAGTTAACATGGGGCTAGGGGTTTAGCTCAGTGGATAGAGTTTTCTAGCATGCACGAAGCTCTGTGTTCTGTCTTCAGCACCACATAAAACTGGTGGTGCATGCCGGTACTCCCAGCACTTGGGAGGTGGAGGCAGGGCCAGCTTAGAAAACATCTCTCCAGGGTCAGGGATTCCTTCATTCTCCCCGTGTGCCTCAGCATCTCCCACACGCAGACAGTCTTGTCTTTCTTCCTATCTTCTTCTGTTGGCTTTAGCACTCCTACAGGTGGCTGGCAGAAGCAGATCTTGGGGGTGGGGATCTTGTTGGAGGGGCATCACCCCCTACCAAGGAGGTAGAGGTAGGAGAGTTGAGGTCAGGCAAGGATCCCTAGAGAAAGAGACACTGATTAAAGCTTGGAGGCCGCCTGTGGGTGGTGGATCAGAAGTTGTTTCTTAAAATTCTTTCTTTCTTTCTTTTTTTATTTGAGAGAGAGAGCGAGAGCGAGAGCGAGAGTGAGAGAGAGAGAGAGAGAGAGAGAGGGAGGGAGAGAGGCAGACAGAGAGAATGGGTATGCCAGGGCCTTTAGCCACTGCGAACAAACTCCAAATGCTCGTACCATCTTGTACATCTGGCTTTCCGTGGGTCCCGAGGAATCGAACTGGGGTCCTCAGGCTTTGCAGGAAAGTGCCCCTGAGTGCTGAGCCATCTCTCCAGCCCAGCAGTTGTTTTGGAGTGAGGCTGGGTGCTTCCCCTCCCTTTGGCAGGGCCACGGCCAACTAGAGCTTTCTTTCCTTCCTTCTGGAAGCAGGGGGGCTTGGCAAGGCCAGCTCCGGCCTCACCCCTCCGCAGCAGCAGATGTTCATCGTTACTTTAGAAAAACGGTGGCCGAGGCCCAGGGCACGTCTGAGGATCACTTTAGGGCCCTGGGGAAAGCGGGGGGGCCCTTGCACGGGGTCAGCCTCCACACTCCCCAGAAGCAGGTGCTCTGCAAGCTTCCCACACAGGGCCTGCCAAAATCCTCCTCCTGCTCGGCAGCACGCTCACAGGCATGCTATTTCATCCAAGCAGCAGCTGGCAGGGCAGCGAGGGGACATGTGTGGTGGCGAATGGGATGTGGGCTGGAGGCTCCGGCTGACCTGCGGCCCTTGGTCTCCATGCTTGCCCCTGTGTGCCCGGTTGTAGATTTTCCGGGCACCTTCTTGGGAGAGGGCAGGCAGGATCCGGTTTCATGGCGTATTCAAAGGGCAGAGCGATGCATGGCCTGTGGCATTCCTGGCCTGAGCACAGCCTCGTTGTTAGCGTGTTATTTATGGCGCCCTCCTGACTCCAGCTTCTATTAGTCCTCCGGGTGGGGCATGGCGTCTCATCCCTCCATCAATCAGTGGAGGGTATCTGCCTCGCTCACTAGGGCCCTGCTTTGTTCGAGAAGGTGCAGGCAGGGACTGTTGCCGTGCAAGCGCCTTTATTTAAGGGCTAGGTCCTGTAGTATATTGGTTTCTCTCCGTGGCTCGCCTCTTTTTTTTTTTGTACAACCAAGAGTTCGTGAAATGTACCATCTTGGACCGGAGAGATGGCTCAGCGGTTACAGGCGCTTGCTTGCAAAGCCTTGACCCCTGGGTTGGATTCCTGAAGACCCACGGGAAGCCAGATGCACAAGGTGGCGCAGGTATCTGGGGCTGGGCTGCGTCGGCAATAGGACCTGGCACACACCATACTCTCTCTCTCTCACGGTCTCTCTCGCTTGCCTCTATTTCCCTTTGTCTCAAATAAATACAAATATTAAAAATGTGTGTTCATTTTCAAAAACAATTTACCTTGCTTTTTTTTTTTTTTTGAGACAGTCTTGTGTAGTCCAGGTTGCCTAGAAATTTCTATATATCAGAGGATGACCTTGCACTTCCACTTTTTCTGCCTCCACCTCCCAAGTGCTAGAATTACAGGAGGTGTTGGCTCTCTTGCTTGGTTTTCGGTGGTGCTGGGGCTGGAACCCATGGCCTCCTGAATGGTAACCAAGGGCTCTACCAATTGGGTAATATTCCCAGCCTTTGTCCCTTTGTTTTTCTTCTGTTAGACTAACTGACCAGTGAGCTTCAATGATTCTTACTAAGTCCACCCCCACCACAACACTGGAGTTATAAGCATACATGGTCATACTTGTTTTCTTTTTTCTTCTTTTGCTTTATTTATTTATTTTTAAAAAGATTTAGTTTTACTTATTTATTTGACAGGAAAGAAGAGGGAGATAGAGAGAGAATGGGTGTGCCAGGGCCTCCAGCCACTGCATATGAACTCCAGATGCATGCACCACCTTGTGCATCTGGCTAATGTGGGTCCTGGGAAGTTGAACCTGGGTCCTTTGGCTTTGCAGGCTAAGCTATCCCTCCAGCCCTGGTTTTTGGTTTTTTGTTTTTTACTTTTTATTGGTTTTATGAGGTAGGGTCTCACTCTAGCCCAGACTGACCTGGAATTCACTATGTAGTCTCAGGGTGGCCTTGAACTCATGGTGATCCTCCTACCTCTGCCTCCCAAGTGCTGGGATTAAAGGCACACACCACCATGCCTTTTTTTTTTTTTTTAAAAATTTTTATTTATTTATTTGAGAGCGACAGACACAGAGAGAAAGACAGATAGAGGGAGAGAGAGAGAATGGGCGCGCCAGGGCTTCCAGCCACTGCAAACGAACTCCAGATGCGTGCGCCCCCTTGTGCATCTGGCTAACGTGGGACCTGGGGAACCGAGCCTGGAACCGGGGTCCTTAGGCTTCACAGGCAAGCGCTTAACCGCTAAGCCATCTCTCCAGCCCCTTTTTTTTTTTTAAATTAAATTAAATTTTTTTTCATGTGGGTGCTGGGGGTCAAATTCAGGTTCTCATGTTTGCATAGCAAGGGCTCTTTCCAGCCATCTCCTCAGCATATGCCTCCCCCCCCCCCCCTTTTTTTTAAGGCAGGGTCTCACTCTGTCCCAGGCTGGCCTGGAACGCATGGTGATACTCTGATCTTGGTCTCCTAAGGACAGAGGTTATAGGCATGAGCCACCCTGTCCAGTTTAAGTCCCTCCCCTCAGTTTTAAATGTACAGTATACTCTAATTTGTTGTGATAGATTTCTAGAACCTTTCAAAAGCAAAGCTCTTGAGATCTGGATAGTGGTACAGGCCTGAAATCGCAGCTCTTGGGAACTGAGACAAGAGGATAGATTTATAGTTCCATACCAGTCTGGGCTACAAAGTAGGACTATATCTCAAAAACCTCCCAGCAAGTCAAAATACAGGGGCTGAAGAGATGGTTTAGTGGATGTGGCACTTTTTGTTTGATTCCCCAGTGCCCACATGAAACCAGATGCACAAAGTAGTGCATGTATCTGGAGTTCATTTGCAGTGGCTAGAAGCCTTGGCATGCCCATTCTTTCTACCTGCCCCCCCATCAAATAAATAAATAAAATATTTCTTAAAAAGTCAAAATACAGGGCTGGAGAGAGGGCTTAGCAGTTAAACACTTGCCTGTGAAGCCTAAGGACCCCGGTTTGAGTCTCGATTTTCCAGGAAGGTGGCACATGCATCTGGAGTTCATTTACAGTGAGTGGCTGCAGGCCCTGGCGTGCCCATTCTCTCTCTCTCTCTCTCTCTGCCTCTTTCTCTCTCTCTCTGTCTGTCACTCTCAAATAAATAAATAAAAATCAACAAAACTTTTTTAAAAAGTCAGAACACAAACAAAAATACCAGCAACAGATTATATCCCCAGGGTTTATGGGAAGGAAAAGGTAGAGAGGACACACAAAAACTTTATTAGTGACTCATAAATATAGCAACTTTATGAAAACAGTACTTTGCACCCAGCCAGGTGGCCTGCTTCTATAATTCCAGCACTTGAGAAGCAGAGGCAGGAGGGTAGCCACAAGTTGAAGGCCAGCCTTATGGTCAAATCAAGTTCCAGGCTGGCCCGGACTACATAGTGTGACCTTGTCTCAAACAATGATAAAGATCTGGGTGTGGCGATGCATGCCTGCATTGGGAGGTGAATTCGTGGATCAGGAATCAAAGCCAGCCTGTTCTACATTTGAGGCCAGCTTGAGCTACATGAAATCTGGTCTCAAAAAATAAAAATAAACCAGGCATGGTGGCGCACGCCTTTAATAGCAGCACTTGGTAGGCGGAGGCAGGAGGATCGCCTTGAGTTTGAGGCTACCCTGAGACTACATAGTGAATTTCAGGTCAGCCTAGGCTAGAGTGAGACCCTACCTTGGAAAACAAACAAACAAACAAACAAGCAAACAAACAAATAAACAACAACAACAAAAAAGTAAAGGAGCCGGGCATGGTGGCACATACCTTTGATCCCAGCACTCCTGAGGCAGAGGTAGGAGGATCGCTGTGAGTGTGAGGCCAGCCTGAGACTACATAGTGAATTGCAGGTCAACCTGAGCTAGAGTGAGACCCTACCTTGAAGCCCCTCCCCCAAATAACCCCAAAATAATAGAACTATTTTACACATGCAAAGCAGTGAAGATATGTAAGTACTGAGGTAGATATGGCTTTCCTCTGGGAGGCCCCGGGCTTGCCTAGAGACTTGGGAATCAGAAACTTAGCTTGTCAGTTTTTGGGAAGCAGTGGAAGGAGGTTTATCTGAAGGTGGGGAGCTGTCTCACCAAGTGTTTGTGGACGAGAGGGGCTCCTGGCAGCTGATGGGCTGTGGCTGCTGCTGGGAGATGGTGTGGCTTCCTCGGTGGCCCTACTTGGCGAGGTTCAGCCTTGCGCAATTTCCCAGGACTGCTGGGGCGTAGACACATGTCTAGAACAAGTGCTGCATTTGCTGATGCTGAAATGGGTCCCAACAGGTCAGTCACATTGGAACAAATTTATGTGTTCAAAACACACATCATAAACTGGCTATGGTGGTGCATGTCTTTGATCCCAGCACTTGGGAGGCAGAGGTAGGAGGATTGCCAGGAGTTTAAGGTCAACCCGAGACTATGTAGTGAATTTCAGGTCTGCTTGGGCTAGAGTGAGACCCTACCTCGAAAAACCAAAAGAAACAAACACACAAGCAAAATAAACACATATTATAGTAAAATTGACTGTACAGGATGTGTGTGTGTGTGTGTGTGTGTGTATGTGTGTCCGTGTGTGTGTGTGAGAGAGAGATAGAGGGAGAGAGAGGGAAAGAGAAAGAGAACAAGAACTTTTTGGAATCCCATAAATTGATTCCTACTATATATGTTCCACAACCCATTTTATTTTATTTTGTATTTTTTCTTCTTTTGTTTTTATTTATTTGAGAAAAAGAAGCAGACACAAACACACACACACACACACACACACACAGAGAGAGAGAGAGAGAGAGAGAGAGGAAAGAAAAGGAAAGGAAAGGAAAGAATGGGCATCCCAGGGCCTCCAGCTGCAACAAATAAACTCTAGATGTATGCATCCCCTTGTGCATCTGACTTACATGGGTCCTGGGGAATTGAACCTGGGTCTTTTGGCTTTGTAGGCAAGCACCTTAACTGCTAAGCCATCCCTCCAGCCTTTGCATTTTTTCTCTCTCTCTCTTTCTTTCTTTCTTTCTTTCTTTCTTTCTTTCTTTCTTTCTTTCTTTCTTCCTTTCTTTCTCTCTCTTTCTTTTATTAATTACAGAATACTTAGTATAAGTACATCCTTTCCCTCATTCCTGTCCCCATTCCCCTGGGAGCCTGCATTTTTCTTTAACAATATTCCGAATATATTGATTTTTCTGACTAGTAATGCGGGTCCATTGTGGTTTCTCAAGCCAAGTGTGTAGCACTCCATTGATGAACAGACTGCATTTATGAGCTGTTCCCCAGTGAGTGGACGTACAAGTTAATTCTAACTGTTTGCTCTCTCACACACACAAAAGCTGTGTTAGTTCTTTCCTGGGTCTCCTGTGTACACATGTGGAACTTTCTCTGATGATATGTCCAAAAATGGAATCACTGGGTCCCAAGGCAACATGGAATTTTCGTTTGAGCGTGATGTCTTGTTAATTAATCACATTGTGGGGAAACCTTTTTTTTTTTTTGTGGTGAAACCTTTTTAACCATTGGAAGAAATTATTTGACTTTGGTTTTTAGTGCAGTTTTAAGTTCAATGAAAAGCTCATTTAGGGCTGGAGAGATGGGTCAGAAGTTAAGGTGCTTGCCTGTAAAACCGGAAGACTCAGGTTCGATTCCCTAGTGCCCACAATAAAGCCAGATGCACAAACTGGCTCATCTATCTGGAGTTAAAAAAATTATTTATTTACTTGAGAGAGAGAGAGAGAGAGAGATAGACAGACAGACAGACTAGAGACTGATGTACTGCAAGTGAACTCCAGTCACATGTACCACCTTGAGCATCTGGCTTACGTGGGTCCAGGGAAATCGAGCCTGGGTCCTTTGGCTTTGCAGACAAGTGCCTTAACCACTAAGCAATCTCTTCAGCCCTATCTGGAGTTTGTTTGCAGAGGCTAGAGGCTCTGGCATGCCCATTCTCAGTCTCTCTCTCTGCTTGCAAATAAATAAAATATTTTAAAAAATTAATTTAATCATTGTTATAATTATTAACACACATTAATTATACAATTGAATGATTTTTCACTGTGACATCTTCACATATGTATTGTGCTATCATATTGTAATCAAACTAAATTTTTCAAAGTTTATTTATTTATTTGCAAGCAGAGAGAGATAGAGAAGAGACAGACAGAGAGAATGGACACCAGGGCCTCCAGCCACTGCAAACCAACTCCAGATGCATGCTCCACTTTATGCATCTGTCCATACATGGGTACTAGGGACTCAAACCCAGGTCGTTAGGATTTGTAGGCAAATGTCTTAAACTGCCATCTCTCTTGCCCTATGGTCAAATTTTTAAAAACTTTTATTTGTAAGGAAAAAGAGAGGGGGAGAGAAGAAGAATGAGTGAGAGGAAATAGGTCACTGCCGATGAGCTCCAGATGCATTCAACTCTCTGCATCTGGCTTTACATGAGTACTAGGGAATTGAACCTGGGCTGTCAGGCTTTGTGAACAAGTCCTTTTAACCGCTGAGCTAAATCCTCCAGCCACTTAATCCATTTTAAGTGTGGATTCAGTTGAGGGGTGTGAAGTGAGCTACATCGTTGTTTAACAAGCACCATTATCCATTCCCAAAGACTCTGTACCCATGAATCACTAACCCCTGACAGAGTTGGGTTTGAATCTTTACTCACCACTTAATGCCGCATGGTTTTGCATGACTTCCTGCCCATTGAAGGTCACAGCATAAACCTTCCTGCCATCTCCTCTTTGCTAAGCCAAGCAGCTTCTCCTCTTCCTCCTCTCATTATTATTATTAGAGACAATTTTTCGCTGCGTAGCCCAGGCTGGTTGGCAGCTTGTGATCCTTCTGCCTCAGCCTCCTGAGTCCTAGAATCAGAGCAGTGTGCCACACATGAAGTTGACCTTGTGATGCTCTCGGCCTGGCTTCTATTGCTCCAGCAAATGGGGGTGTCACACGAAAGCACACGCACAATGTGGTTTTCTGGGACCCTGAGGAGGTGTGATGGAGAATCTGGAAGCTTCCCACAGGATGAAACTTGCTTCCACACGATTCTTAAGGCTTATTCTCTTAGATGGTGTCTAAATCTCCCTCTGTCCACACCCTGCCCCATGCAAAGGCTCAAGCCAGGCTTGGGGCTCTTGGAGGTGACCCATTTTCAGCCTTGGTCGGTGCCAGCCTGCCCGCTGGGGCTGCCTGTTGCAATGCACATGGGAGCACATGGATTGAGGTCACGCAGCAGATGGCAGTGACATTCAGTTGAGATCTGCCAGGCTGCACTGGAGCCAGTGACCCGGACATAAATGCATACACATCACCCTCTCTTGCCATTTGGTCCATAACTCTGGGACCTCACCCCTTTCCAACAACTGTGTGGCCTGCACCGCAGGGGTTCAGTCTGTCCGTTTAGACTACTTGGGTGCAGGGAAGAAAATCACGTTTTCACAGGCAACAAGGGCACCTCAGTCCCCATAGCTCCTGCCCCACCCTGTTATAGAGAGCTCACAGCACCTCAAAGTCCTCAACTCATTAATGGGGTGCTATTCTTAGGGTTATCATTAATGCCATTTTATAGATGGAGACATAGAGGCAGGTGGAGGCTGACCCAGGGACTCACATAATACCTATGGGTTGGATGGAATTTATGTAACCCTCTCTAAACGCACAGGTGACTGGATGGGAACACAGGATCTATTATCTGGACTAAATGAAGTTAAAGAAAATGCTACTGTCAACACACTCCATGATAGAAAATATTGTTTTGCTTTGTAGTATCCCAGCATTGTGGCTTTTGAATGTTTTGGAGAATCTGGAGAAACTACGGATCCTCTGCATATAGATACGATGTTGACCTCACTTCATCTCAACAGGGCATAGATCAAGCTATTTAGTGGCCACTTGCTGAATGCATGAATGCTAAAGTCTTGGCTGAGATCTAGCTTGACACTATTAGGAATGAGAAATACTTATTTATTTGCAAGGAGGGGGGCGGGGAGAGGAGACTGACAAAGAGAATGGGCACGCCAGGGCCTCCAGCCTCTGCAAACAAACTCTAGAAGCATGCTCCACCTTGTGCCTCTGGCTTAGGTGGGTACTGCGGAATCAAACCTGGGTTCTTAGGCTTTGCAGGCAAGTGTCTTAACTGCTAAGCCATCTCTCTAGTTCCAAGAAGGAGAAAGAAAAAGAGAAAGAGGACTGGAGAGATGGCTTAGTGGTTAAGGTACTTGCCTACAAAAACGAAGGACCCAGGTTCGATTTTCCAGGATCCACGTCAGCCAGATGCACAAGGTGGTACATGTGTCTGGAGTTCTTTTGCAGTGGCTGGAGGCTCTGGAGTGTGTGTACTCTCTCTCTCTCTCTGCCTTTTTCCCTCTCTCAAATAAATAAAGAAATAAAAATAAGATTTCTTTAAAAAAAAAAAAAGACAAAGGAAGAAGCATATGCTCATCATTTGAAGGAAGTTGGCTGTGCTCAGTCTACAAATGAGGAAACTGAGGTAGGATCATCAGGGAGGGAAGTGTTACATAAAAATTCCCAGGTAGCAGGTAGAAACTGGGCAGCTGTGAGACAGGTGATGGACAGGTATGGAGCGCAAGCTGGTCAAGCATGGAGAAAAACTCTAGTGCTTACTGAATTTGTCTGCCGAGGTGCCTTCTTTTCAGACCCTCTCATGGTGTTACCTGTACACCTGAGGACCCCTCTCTCGCCACAGCTGGAAGAATCCTCACAGTCCTTTACAGCAGTGAGGTGGTTGAACTCATTAGAACGAGGAGGGAAGCAAAAAGAGGCGAAGGTGGTAAGTTTTCTTTTCTAAAATTTTTATTTATTTATTTATGAAAGGGGGAGGAGAGCATGGGCACTCCAGGGCTTCTAGCCACTGCAAAGGAACTCCAGACTCATGCGCCGCCATGTGCATCTGGCTCACGTGGGTTCTGTGGAATCGAACCCGGGTCTTTAGGCTTCGCAGGCAAATGCCTTCTCCACTAAGCCATCTCTCCAGCCCCAAAGCTCTCTTTTCTTCCTTTATCTTGGTTGCTGGCCTAGAGTCGCTACTGTCTCTGTTCTTCATTCGAACACCCAGAACATGGTCAGAAGAACTCTGCACTGTGATGTCAGCAGGGTCGATTCTGTCTCATGCGAGCCTATGTCACTATTGTGGGCTCCAGTTTCTTAGGCTGTAGAATATACGGTCCTAGCAGACCCTCAAGGCTGTTGCCTTAACAGCTGGGGCGTGCTTGGCGCACAGTGGGTGCTCAGCTCTGCAGAGGAAGACAAACTGACTGAGCAGAGGCTGGGAACTGGGCTGTTTGGAGTTATGGCCATGGAGCATCTTTCTTTCTTTTCTTTTTTCTTTTTTTTTTTTTCAGGATGCAGCGGAGGATGCGTTTACATGCTGTCCTCCTGGTGGAAGCCCAGAAGCTGGGGAACGGGAGGACTAATCACAGAGCTGGTGTGTCACAGCTTGCCTCTGCAGCGGCTCTTTCATGTAGAGGGCTCCCGGGCCTTCTCCAGCCCCTGGCTAATGCCAGGACCAGATCCAGCTCAGCTGTAATAGCATTAATCCCTCCATAAACGACCTTTCATCCCTGCATCAGGCGGAGCTTAATAACCACCACCGGGGCCTCACTCCACCCAGCCCAACTTTATCAGCCCTGCTATTAACCTTGATATTTTCTGCCCTAGGGGAGGAACTGTGGCACCAGGGGAGCTTAGGAACCGCCCCAGGCTCTGCCACAGGCTCCACCCAGAGTCAAGTGCTGCCAGTCCCCCCTGGGAGGTGGAGACCTTTTATTTTTTTGTATTTTGAGGTAGGGTCTCGCTGTAGCCCAGGCTGACGTGAAATTCACTCTGTAGTCTCAGGGTGGCCTTGAACTCATGTCGATCCTCCTACTTCTGCCTCCCGAGTGCTGGGATTAAAGGCGTGCGCCACCACGCCTGGCAAGAGGGACGTTTTATTGATTTGTTTATTATTTATTACATAGGGCTTTGTGCATGCTAGGCAAGCACTGAACCAACTGAGTTACGTCCCCAGCAGCTCTTTTTTTTAACTTTTTATTTTGGAGATAGGGTCATTTATACATGATAATATAAACTAGTTTAATAGATGACCATTTTGGGAAACTGCATTTCCAAGGCTGTACTTTTCATGCCTAACTTTCTGTGTGTGCACACGTGTTTGTTTGTTTATTTTTGGTTTTTAGAGGTAGGGTCTCACTCTAGCCCAAGCTGACCTAGAACTCACTATGTAGTCTCAGGTTGGCCTCGAACTCCATGGTGATCCTCCTACCTCTGCCTCCTGAGTGCTGGGATTAAAGGCCTGCGCCACCATGCCTAGCTGTTTATTTGTTTGTTTATTCATTAAGTAGCCCCCGTTGGTCTCTAACCTGATGAAGACCTTGAATTTAGAATCCTCCCGCTTCTACTTCTCACCTGCTGGGATTACAGGTTTGTGTTACCACACTCAGTTTATATGGTTCTCGGGCATTGAACCCAGGGTCTTGGGTATGCTACACACGCCCTCTATTGACTGAACTATGCTCCCAAGCCCCACCTACTTGTGTATTTATTAATGTACCAATTTGAGAGAGAGAGAGAGAGGCAGGGAGAAAGACGGAGAGAGAGAAAGAGAGAGGGAGACACTGGGTGTGCCAGGGCCTCCAGCCAGTGCAAATGAACTCCAGACACATGTGCCACCTTGTACATCTGGCTTTTGTGGGTCCTGGGGAATCTTTAGGCTTTGCAGGCAAGCGTCTTAACTACTAAGCTATCTCTCCAGCACCACCGCCCCCAACACTTTTTTTTTTGAGGCTTGTCTTGTGCTCACAATGAAGCTGACAATGACCTTGAAGAAGCCTCCTGCCTTTAACTCTCATGCAATGAGATGATAGGTGTGCACCACCATACCTAGCTTTGGGCTTTTAAAAAATTATTTATTTATTTTTAACTTTTATGTACTTATTTATAAGCAGAGTAAGATGGAGGGAAGAGAGAGAGAGAGAGAGAGAGAGAGAGAGAGAGAGGGAACCAGGACCTCTAGCCTCTGCAAACAAACTCCAGACGCATGCATCACCTTCCCACCTTGAGCACCTGACTTTATATTGAACCCGGGTCCTTAGGCTTTGCAGGCAAGTGCTTTAAGCTCTGAGTCATCTCCCCAGTCCCTGGCTTTGGTTTTGGTTTTTGAAACAAAGCCTTGTACCATGGCCCAGGCTAACCTGGAATTCATTAGCTAGCCCAGGTTGGCCTCCAATAGCAATTCTTTTGCATCCTCCTCCTGACAGCATCTTGGCTCTTGCTCATGCACTGGTATGAAAGCTTGCTGAGGAAGAGACAGCATTACAATATTGTGACATCTTCTTGTTTCTTTTAAAAATAATTTTTAATTTTTTATTTATTTGTAAGCAGGGAGTGAGAGGTAGAGAGAAGAGAGACAGACACAGAGAGAATGGGCACTCCAGGGTCTGTAGCCACTGCAAACAAGCTCCAAACGCATGTGCCCCTAGTGCATGTGGCTTACGTGGGTCCTAGAGAATTGAACCTAGGTCCTTTGGGTTCACAGGCAAAAGCCTTCTTTCTAGTCCCTCTTCTTCTTTCTCAGTTTTTTGAGGTAGGGTCTCACTCTAGCCTACGCTCACCTGGAATTCACTATATAATCTCAGGGTAGCCTTGAACTCACAGCAATCCTTCTACCTCTGCCTCCTGAGTGCTGGCATTAAAGACGTGTGCCACCATGCCTGGCCTGATATCTTCTTTGAAGGGCTACTTGCTCCCCACTTAATAAGCTTATTTTAGGTGGATTGTATAAAGGGTGAGTTCTTTCTTCTTCTTGTATTTTTTTAAAAAATTTTATTTAATATTTTATTTGCAAGCAGAGACAGAGACATAGAGGAGAGAGAGAGAACGAGCATGCCAGGACCTCCATCCACTGCAAATGAACTCCAGATGCATGTGCCACTTTGTGCATCTGACTTTACGTGGGAACTGGAGAACTGAACTTGGGTCATTAGCCTTTACAGGCACACACCTTGACCACTAAACTATCTCTCTAGCTCTTCTTCTTGTATTTTTATTTATTTATATGCAAGCAGAGGGAGACAGAGAGAAGAGAGAGAGAGAGAGAGAGAGAGAGAGAGAGAGAGAGAGAGAGAGAGAGGCAACAGTTTAGGTGCTTGCTTGCAAAGTCTAGTGACCTGAGTTTGCTTCCCTAGTACCCATGTAAAGCCTGATGCAGAAAGTGGCACATGTATCTAGAATTAGTTTGGTGCACCCATGCTTCCTCTCTGCTTGCAAATAAATGAATCAAATATTACAAAAAATATCCAACCAAGGGCTGGAGAGATGGCTTAGCAGTTAAGCGCTTGCCTGTGAAGCCTAAGGACCCCGGTTCGAGGCTCAGTTCCCCAGGGCCCACGTTAGCCAGATGCACAAGGGGGCGCACGCGTCTGGAGTTCGTTTGCAGAGGCTGGAAGCCCTGGCGTGCCCATTCTCTCTCTCTCCCTCTCTCTGTCTTTCTCCCTGTGTTTGTCACTCTCAAATAAATAAAATAAAAAAATGAACAAAAACAAAATTAAAAAAAAAATATCCAACCAAGCTGGGTGTGGTGGTTCATGTCTATAATCCCACCCTTAGGATACTGAGGGAGGGGGGTTGCTATAAGTTTGAAGCCACCCTGGCCTACAGAGTGGGTTCTAGGATAGCCTGGGCTACAGAGTAAGACCTTGCTTCAAAAAACCAAAAACCAGCAGGGCGTGGTGCCAGATGTCTTTAATCCCAGAATTTGGGAGGCAGTGGTAGGTGGATTTCTGTGGATGTGAGGCCATGCGGAGACTACATAGTGAATTTCAGGTCAGCCTGGGCTAGAGCAAGACCTTACCTCACAAAACAAAACAAAATAAAAAACCAAAACCACAAGGACAACAAACAAGGAACCCTGTCGGGACTGTAGCTGAGACGGTAGAGCGCTTGCCCAGCATGCAAGAGGCCCGGATGCCCCCCTCAGTCCTGCATAAATCAAGTGTGGGTGCATGTCTACGACCCCAGCACTTGGGAGTTAAGGGCACAAATTCAAGGTCATCCTTGGCTACATAGTGAGTTTGAAGCCATCCTGGGGTATTTGAGACCATGTCTGAGGGAAAAACATAACAAAACAAAACAAACTAAAACAAAATCCCCCAATAAAACCCAAACCAAGACAATGTCCCTAAGCCATCCACTCATAAATCTATCATTATATACCCACCCACCCATCCACTTACCTAAACATCTACGAATTTATCCACCATCCATCCATTCACCCATCCACCCACACACCCATCCATTTACGTAACATCTAAGTATCCATCCATCCACGTACCTAAACAGCCAAACATCCATCCATCTATCCATCCATCCAGCCACTTACCTAAACATCAATCCATCCATCCATCCTTCCAACATCCATCCTTCCATTCATCCACTCAGCCATCTATCCATCCAAATATCCACCCATCCACCCATCCAAACATCCATCCATCCTACCAAACATCTACCCAACCACCCATCCAACCACCTAAACACCCATCCATCCATCTAAATATCCATCCATTCATCCATCTATCCATCCATCCATCTATCTATCCACCCATCCACTTACACATCTGTCCACTTATTTACCTATCCATCCACTTACCTAAACATCCGTCCATCTGTCCATCCATCCACTCATCTATCTGTTTGCTCATCCACTTGTCCATCCTCCCATCACCACCTCGCACTGGCTTCTGTAGCATTCAGATGAATGCCCGACCCCCACCCTTACCCACCAGCTTCACCTCCTTACTCTAATACTAATCTGGCCTCTGGGCACAATGGCCTCCAGGCTCCTCTGGAGCTCTTGGTTTACTCTTACCCAAGATGCTCTCTTTCTCTAGAAATATCCCTTGTTTTTCCTTGTGGCTGCTCCCTCCCTCCATGTTTTCAGTCAAATAAATGTGCTCTTGTTTAAACCTCTTCATCCAATAGAAACCTCCCTTTCCATCTTTGTCTCTTTCTGTCTCAGGGTTTCTATATGTAGCCCAAGTTGGTCTTGAACTTGTAGCAACTCTGCTGCCTCAGCCTCCCAAGTGCTTGGATTGCAGGCTTATGCCACCATACCCAGATATACAGTCCAATATTCTCTTTAAAATATTTTTAAAAAATATTTATTTATGAGAGAGACAGGGGGAGAGAGAGAGAGAGAGAGCATGCCAGGGCCTTCAGCCATTAGAATCAAACTCCAAATGCATGTGCCACCTTGTGCAGCTGGCATTATGTGGGTCCTGGGGAATTGAACCTGGGTCCTTTGGCTTTATAGGCAAGCACCTTAAAGGCTAAGCCATCTCTCCAGCTCTGCCTTCCCATGTTCTGTCCTCTCTGATGATTTTCTTTCTCAGCACTTTTCACTGTCTCTCACACGACACATGTGTGTTGTGAAACCTCACAGTCTTGTTTAGCGTGTGTCCTCCCTTGGCCTCCCAGCAGAATATAAATTCTGTGTTGGAGGAAATCTTTCTGTTTCGTTGACTGCTGTACTCCCTGGCACAAAACACTCCCTGGATACACCGATGAAGACTGAAACGCAACTCAGTGTGACTTTCCAAGTTGCCATTGGAGAATTCAGCCAAGATCTTTCTGGGAGAGTTTCTGCGAGCTCATTTTCTCCCGAGGGCTGCAGATGTTGAAACTCAAGTGAGAGTTAATATGCTACTTGTGCCCTTAGGAAATATCCTGAAGTTTCCATGCAAGCTGTGGCCTTGGCTCCCATTGACTTCTCATCCTGCTCAGGAAAACCGGAGGGCAAGCGCAGGGGGAAAAAGTGAGCACTTCACACGTTCATCTTCAAAGCACTTAATAAACGCGCAAGTAATTAATTCCCTCAGCTCCCTGGGAAGTGAGTTTTATTGTCCCTGCTCTGGAAGCAGGGAAATGAGTGTGGCTCCGAGCTCCATCACTTTCCCAGGCCAGGGAGTGAACTGCCCGGGAGGTGCCAGAATGGCATTGGCATCCAAGGAGTTTCTGGCCAGGAGGCCTTGCTGGTTCCCTGTTGGTGGGCAGAGGCATGGAGTTGGATGGGAAAGAGATTAGACAGGCTTACGGCAAGGCTGTTTCCCATTTTCAGAGGACTCTGGGAGCTGGGGACTCACAAGGCTATGAAGAAAGGGTAGTGCACCTGGACCTGGCTTGCTCCTGGAATTTCAGGTTTAATTTGGGCTCAGGTGTAAGTTTGACAAGGGAAATGATCTGCTTCCAGATGTGGACCAGAACAACACAGGAAATGGAGGAAGTAGTGTTTGCTGTCCCTGGCCAATCAGGCTCCATTGGTAGCTCGGCCTATATTCCAGTTTTCCTTCACTTTTATTATTTATTTATTTATTTGAGATAGGGTACAGCTGTGGCTCAGCATGACCTGGAATTCATTATCTTCCGTTGGCCTTGAACTCACAGCCATCCTCCTACTTCAGTGTTGGGACTAAAAGTATGCAACACTGATCCTGACACCTTCATTTATTTTACAGAAAACAAACTATCCTATTTGGAGCTGGGTGTTTGTTTGGTACACATCTATAATCCAAGCACTTGGGAAGATTGTGAACTTGAGGCCAACTGGGTCTACATTGAGAGATCCTGTACTGAAAGGAAAAAAAAAAAGGGTTGGAGAGATGACTTAGTGGTTAAGGCACTTGCCTTCAAAGCCAAAGGACTTCAGTTTGATTTCCTAGGACCCATGTAAGCCAGGTGTAGAGCATGCATCTGGAGTTCGTTTTCAGTGGCTGGAGGCCCTGGTGTGCCCATTCTCTCTCTCTCTCTCTCTCTCTCTCTCTCTCTCTGCCTCTTTCCCTTTCTCAAATAAATAAATAAAAATCAATTTTAAAAAATTAAAAGAAAATCTACCGACCTGGTTGAAGATGAGGAGGTGGTCTAGAGGGTAAGGTACTTGCTGTACACGCGAGGACCTGAGTGTGGACCCCAAGGGCCCAGGTAAAATGTCCAATGGCATACGTGGAACCAGGAAAAACAAATACTCAAATACTAGTTAATCCGAGAGAGTAAAGGTAAAACTGGAAGAACTACAGAATAAGAAGCATGGCATGAATAAATACACACCTTTCAGTAATAGCCCTTAATATGTACAGCCACAATGCCCCAACCAAAAGGCAAAGGCTTGTAGACTGGGTTAAAAAGCAGGATCCTTCTATTTGTTTCTTCTAAGAAACCCACCTTTCGGGCTGGAGAGATGGCTTAGTGGTTAAGTGCTTGCCTGTGAAGCCTAAGGACCGCGGTTCGAGGCTTGATTCCCCAGGACCCACATTAGCCAGATGAACAAGGGGGCACATGCATCTGGAGTTCATCTACAGTGGCTGGAGGCCCTGGCGCGCCCATTCTCTCTCTCTGTATCTGCCTCTTTCTCTCACTGTCTGTCACTTCAAATAAATAAATAAAAAATAATAAAGAAAAAAATTTAAAAAAAGGAACCCACCTTTCCATAAAAGACAGACCCGGGCTTAGGGTGAAAGGTTAGAAAATGGTGTTTCAAGCAAATGGGCCTAGAAAACAGGCAGGTGTTGCTATCCTAAGATCTGACAGGGTAGATGTCAAACCAACATTAGATAGGAGAGATGAAGATGGCCATTTTATACTGAGTAATGGAACACTCCAACAAGAGGAAGTGACAATCCTATTATTATTATTATTATTTTTTGCTTTGTTTTGTCGAGGTTGGGTCTTAATCTATTCCAGGCTGACCTGGAATTCATTATGTAGTCTCAGAGTGGCCTTGAACTCTGCCTCCAAGTCCTGGGATTAAAGGCATGTGCCACCATGCCCGGTGACAATTCTAAATTTATATACACTTAACATGGGGGTTCCCAGTTTCATCAAACAAACACTTATCAGAATTAACGTCACAGATAACACCAAACACAGTTGTAGTGGTGACTTCAACACCCCACTCTCATCAACTGACAGGTCATCCCAGCAAAAAATAACCAGAGAAGCATCTGGATTAAATGAGGTCACAGAACAAATGGACCAAACAGATATATACAAAATATTTCATCCAAATGCAGAATACACATTCTTTTCAGCAGCACATGAAACATTCTCTAAAATAGACCATATATTAGGACACAAAACAAACCTTAACAAATACAGGAAAATTGAAATAATTTGCTGTACTCTATCTTATCACAGTGGGATCAAACTACAAATCAACAGCAAGAAAAGCTATAGAGCATACACAAACACATGGAAACAACAATACACTACTAACTGATGAATGGGTCAATGAAGAAATCAAGAAGGAAATAAAAAAATTCATAGAATCAAATGACAATGAGAACATAACATACCAAAACCCTTGGGACACAATGAAGGCAGTCCTAAGAGGGAAATTTATAGCTTTAAGTGTTTATATTAAGAAATTAGAGAGGCTGTAAGTAAACAACTTAATGCTTCACCTTAAGGCCTTGGAAAAAGAACAAGGCAAACCAGAAATCAGTAGATGGGAAGAAATAATAAAGAAATTAATGAAATAGAAACAAAAAATATCCAAAGAATCAATGAAAAAAAATTAGTTCTTTGAAAGGATAAACAAGATTGATAAACCCTTAGCAAACCTGACCAAATGAAAGAGAGAAGAGACACAATCAAAATTAGAGACAAAAAAGGCACCATTACAACAGATACCAGAGAAATTCAGAAAATCACGAGGACATACTGTAAGAACATATACTCTGAAAATTTGAAAGAAATGTATGATTTCCTTGATTTGTATGACCTACCATCAAGATGAGATTAACCATTTAAATAGAACTATAAACTAGGCGTAGTGATGCATGCCTTTAATCCCAGCACTTGGGAGGCAGAGGTAGGTGGATCGCCATGAGTTTGAGGCCACCCTGAGATAACACAGTGAATTCCAGGCCAGCCTGGGCTAGAGTGAGACCCTACCATGAAAAACCAAACCAAACCACCAACAACAACAAAAATAGACCTATAACAACTTCAGATATCCAAGCAGTTATATATACAAAAAAATATCTTCCAACTAAAAAAAGTCCAGGCCCAGGTGGATTCACTGGTGAATTTTACCAGACTTTCATGAAAAAATTAACACCATTGTTTCTCAAACTTTTCCATACAATAGAAAAGGAAGGAACTCTACCAAATGTCTTCTAAAATCCAGCATCATCCTGATACCAAAACCAGACAAACATGGAACAAAAAAAGAAAATTACAGACTAATCTCCCTCATAGTTGCATAGTTGCAAAAATTCTCAACAAAATATTGGCAAACAGAATACAAGAACAAAGCAGAAAGATCATTCACCCTGACTAAGTAGGCTTTATCCCAGAGATGCAGAGATAGTTTAACATATGTAGATCTATAAATATAATACATTATATAAATGAACTAATGGACAAAAACCACATGATCACCTCAATAGATGCAGAACAGGCATTCGACAAAATTCAACATCCCTTCATGGTAGAAGTCCTAAAGGAACTGGGAATAGAAGAAACATATCTTAACATAATAAAGGCTATTTATTTAATTTGTTTTTTTGAGGCAGGGTCTCACTCTGGTCCAGGCTGACCTGGAATTAACTATGTAGTCTCAGGGTGGCCTCAAACTCATGACAATCCTCCTACCTCTGCCTCTCTAGTGCTGGGATTAAAGGTGTGCACCACCTCGCCCAGCCAATGAAGGCTATTTATGATAAACCTACAGCCAACATATTACTCAATGGAGCAAAACTTGAAACTTTTCCTCTAAAATCAGGAACAAGAATAGGATGTCCATTGTCCCCACTTTTATTTAATATAAAACTAGAAGTCATAGTGATAGCAGCAAGGCAAGAGATGCACATAAAAGGGATACAAATTAGAAAGGAAGAGATCAAATTATCATTATTTGCAGATGATATGATTCTATACATCAAGGACCCTAAAGACTCTACCAGAAAACTGTTAAAGCTGATAAACACTTTTTAGCAATGTAGCAGGATACAAAATAAACACACAAAAATCAGTAGCCTTCCTATATACTAACAATCAACATGTTGAGAATGAAATCTTGGAATCACTTCCATTCACAATTGTCTCAAAAAAAAAAAAAAGTACCTTAGAATAAACATAACCAAGGAAGTGAAGGATCTCTACAATGAAAACTTTAAAACACTCAAGTCATATTGCAGAGGACACTAGGAAATGGAAAGACATCCCATGTTCTTGGATTGGAAGAATCAATATTGTGAAAATATCAATCTTACCAAAAGCAATCTACACATATAATGCAATCCCTGTCAAAATTCCAATGGTAATAGAAAAAAACAATCCTAAAATTCATTTGGAAGCACAAAACCCCTTAAATATCCCAAACAATTTTGAGCAACAAAAATAAGGCTGGTGATATCAGAATACCTAACTTTAGCCGGAGGAAAAAGTATGGGGAAAACTTCAAAATATTGGCATAGGCAAAGACTTTCTGAATATAACCCTTGTTTCTCAGGAAACAAAATCACTAATCAACCACTGAGACCTCATGAAATTACAAAGATTTTGCACAACAAAGATCACTGTGAATAGAACAACGAGACAATTTACAGAATGGGAGAACATCTCTGCCAGTTATACATCTCACAGAGGATTAATATCCAGGATATATAAAGAACTCAAAAAACTAAAGAATAAGAAACCAAACAACCCAATTAAAAAATGGCCTATATAACTAAATAGAGTGCTCTTAAAAGAAGAAATACAGATGGTTAATAAATATTTAAAAAATGTTCTACATCCTTAGCCACCAGGGAAATGCTAATTAAAACTACATTGAGATTCGATCTCCCTCTTGTCAGAATGGCTATCATCAAGAAAATAAATGACAATAAATGCTAGTGAGGATGTGGAAAAAGAGAAACCCTTCTACACTGTTGGTGGGAATGCAATCTGGTCCAGCCATTGTGGAAATCAGTGTGGAGGTTCCTGAGACCGCTAAAAATAGATTTACGACATGAACCAGCTATGCTACTCCTAGGCATATATCCTAGGGACTCATCTCACTACCTTAGAGATACTTGCTCAACCATGTTTGTTGCTACTCTATTCACAATAGCTGGGAAATGGAACCAGCCTAGATGTCCCTCAACTGATGAGTGGATGATGAAGATGTGGCACATTTATACAATGGAGTTCTACTCAGTGGCAAAGAAAAATAAAATTATAAAATTTGCAGGAAAATGAATGGGTCTGGAAAGGATTGTACTTAGTGAGGTAACCCAAGCCCAGAAAGCCAAATATCACATGTTCTCTCTCATATGTGGATTGTAGCTACAACTGATTGACTTCTATGTGAGTAGGAAGAAAACTCAGTAGCAGAGGCCACTAAGCTAGAAAGGGGATATAAAGGGAATAGAAAGGGAGGGAGGGGGTATTTGATAGTATGGTATTATATATATGTAAGTAGAAGAACAGATTCATGGGGGTGGAAAGGCCTAAGTGAGGCCAGAGGAAGAGACTGAGTAAAGGAAAGGTGGGAGAGGGCTAATCCAAATCTAAGAGGGTGTGAATAAGTCATATGGAAACCTTCTTTTTTTTATACAACAGCACACCCAGAAGCCAAAGATTGTGACTAGAAAATTTTCACTGCCAGGGATGGGATACTTTCCATTGAGTTGTTGGCCAGGGCTGATGCCCCCCAAACATTACAGGCCATTGCCACAGCTCTTTGTTTCCCACCAGGAATAGATGGTAAGACACTATTGCTGAAGCCTCCACATGCTTGGGCTACAACATCACTGAGAAATCCTGCTGGAGCTGAGCTGAAAACCTCCTCCATTTAGACCAGCTGACAGAAAGCTGGAATAAAACTATGATGCATGCATCTCCATGGGAGAGAGAGAAATCTCCAGTGGAGATAAACAATAGTGGATGGACACTGCAAGCCTTAACTTTGGCCAGCCAGGCCAAATGAACCAATGGGTGCAATAGTGGCACGTCTGTTATGGGGGAAACCAACCACTCTCTAATTGGACTAGAGGCCCACTCCATGGCAGGGAATACATCCCTGACACTGAAAACCTACAACAGGGGTAGTCATGAGCCCTAAGGATGTAACACCTGCTGCTGTCTGGCTAAATGTATATACTATGCTCATCAAACTGCCTAGTAAGCACTGTCTCTTAACATTCATACCCATCTATTAATGCTACTCTCACTTTTGGTTAGAGAAGCTTCTCTTTTCAGATGGAAGTGACCTTGGGGTGACTCAAAAGGCATCATAGTGCTGAGAAGTGACAGAGGAGTTCTCAGCACTGAAACAACTCTGTCGTGTCTTCCAAGGCTCAGGGTCCATTGTGAATGAGGTGACAGAAAGAACGTAAAAGCCAAGGGAAGGGCAGGTCTCCTTACACTGCAATCTTCCAGACATAAAATGGCCTGAATATTCACGACTGTGCAGTGCCTGATTCTACCTACCCAAGACCATCATAACAGGAGGAGATGATGACATCAAAATAAGAGACTGATTGAAAGGGGGAGGCAATACAAAGGAGAGTGGAGTTGTGAAGGGGAATGTTGTGGGGGAGGGAATTACCATGGTTCATTGTCTATAATTATGGAAGTTGTCAATAAAAAAATAGATATTTATTTATTTGAGAGAGAGGAGGAACATAGAGAGGTAAAGATAGATAGCTAAGTAGATAGATAGCAAGACACACACACACACACACACACACACACACACACACACACACACAGAGAGAGAGAGAGAGAGAGAGAGAGAGAGAGAGAGAGAGAGAGAGAGAGAATGGGCACACCAGGACCTAGCCTTCCAAATGCTGGGATTAAAGGTGTGCACCACCACGCCTGGCCCTTCTACATATTTCTAATGATCTTTAAAAAAACTTTTAAAAACATGTTAGGGCTGGAGGGATGGCTTAGTGGTTTAAGGCGTTTGCCTGCAAAGACAAAGGAGCCAGGTTTGATTTCTCAGGACCCACGTTAGCCAGATGCACAAGGAGGCTGGAGGCCCTGGTGTGCCCATTCTCTCCCTCTCTCTCCCCCCTCCTCTGTCAAGTAAACAAAAAAAATATATATTTTGAAAGCATTTTAATTTATTTGAGAGAAAGAGAGAAAGAGGCAGAGAGAATGAGCACACCAGGGCCTCCAGCTGCTGCAAGCCAACTCCAGGCACATGTATCATTTTGTGCGTCTGGCTTACATGGGTCCTGGAGAATCGCAACTGGGTCCTTTGGCTTTGTAGGCAAGTGCCTTAACCACTAAGCCACCCCTCCAGCCCTCATGCCTCCAAGAGCTGGCTCTGGCAAGTGTAGTAAGGTTGTGATTATTCCCTGAGAACTGCAGGGGAGAACTGTGAGGTCTTGGGAGATCAACAGGACGTGGCGTGGCAGGGTTAAAATATTAGAGGGAAGCCATGGTGGAAACTAGCAGTGTGGGACCTAGATGGGGTCCATCGTGGGGTCAGGAAGTCAGGAGGAGCACTTAATCCTCAGGCCTTTGCATTGGAGTTGGCATCTGTGCTTATGAACGTGAGCTAAGCCCGAGGATGGGAAAGATGGCCAGGTGCCCAGCATGCACTTGTGACTCCTTTCATTTTCATACTGAGACGTTATCACTTGGAGGTAATTGCATGGGCAGAGACAATGTCTCCCGGCTCTCTTGCCCAGCTAGGGCTGTGTGACTGGCTCTCATCCATTCACCCATGAAAAATGAACACATGTGGGCTATTCCTGGGACACAGCCTTCACCAAGCAGCATGTCTTTTACAAGCTGTTGCTTTCCTAGCCAGGGCTTGGCACAGAGGACCGTGAGGTCCTCAGGGATCAGCATACCTGAATCTCCGAGTCATCGTGTAGAGGAAGATTCACATTGAACTTTTACGTCATAAAAAACGTCATAAAAAATAACGTTCCTGGGCTAGGAAGATGGCTCAGAGGTTAAAAGCACTTGCTTGCAAAGCCTGCTGGCCTGGGTTCAATTTCCAAACTACTCAAGTAAACCAGAGATTAAAAAGTGGTGCAAGGACTGGAGAGATGGCTTAGTGGTTAAGTGCTTGCCTGTGAAGCCTAAGGAACTCGGTTCGAGGCTCGGCTCCCCAGGTCCCACTTTAGCCAGATGCACAAGGGGGCGCACGCATCTGGAGTTCGTTTGCAGAGGCTGGAAGCCCTGGTGCGCCCATTCTCTCTCTCTCCCTCTATCTGTCTTTCTCTCTGTGTCTGTCGCTCTCAAATAAATTTAAAAAAAAAAAGTGGTGCAAGTGCCTGGTGTTTGCGGGGGCAAAGGTCCTGGCACATGCCAGTGCATAAGGGCATGTGAGCGTGACCCCCCTCAACGAGTGAATGAATGAATAAAAAAATACACAAGACGCGCCAGGTATACCAGGCGCACACCTTTAATCTCAGCACTTGGGAGGCTGAGGTAGGATGATTGCTCTGAGTTTGAGGCCAGCCTGGGATTACATAGTGAATTTCAGGTCAGCCTGGGGTAGCGCTAGACCCTCCCTAAAAACAAACAAAAATATAGAAGACTTTCATGATAGGAGGAAAAGATGATGGCATCAAAAGAGAATCGAGGGTCTAGAGAGATGGCTTAGCGGTTAAGTGCTTGCCTGTGAAGCCTAAGGATCTCGGTTCGAGGCTCGATTCCCCAGGACCTATGTAAGCCAGATGCACAGGGTGGCGCATGCATCTGGAGTTCTTTTGCAGTGGCTGGAGGCCCTGGCACACCCATTCTCTGTCTCTTTGTCTCTCTTTCTCTCTCTATCTGCCTCTTTCTTTGTCTGTCTGTTGCTCTCAAATAAAAATGAACAACAACAACAAAAAATTTAAAAGTGAGATCAGGGCTGGAGAGATGGCTTAGCGGTTAAGCGCTTGCCTGTGAAGCCTAAGGACCCCGGTTCGAGGCTCGGTTCCCCAGGTCCCACGTTAGCCAGATGCACAAGGGGGCGCACGTTTCTGGAGTTCATTTGCAGAGGCTGGAAGCCCTGGCGCGCCCATTCTCTCTCTCTCCCTCTATCTGTCTTTCTCTCTGTGTCTGTCGCTCTCAAATAAATAAATTAAAAAAAAAAAGTGAGATCAATTGGAAGGGAGAGGGGATTCAATGGAGGGTGGTTTGAGAGGGGGGAATCGGCATGGAGGGAGGCAATTATCATGCTTTATTGTCTATACTTATGGAAACTGTCAATAAAAAGTTTAAAAATTTTTCTTTGGATTAAGGCAGTAAAATACTTTCATTTGTTATAGCAGCATTTCTACTATATACTCAGGTTAGGAAGCCTGGACTGAGAAGCCTTGGCTGTCCTGTCTTATCCATCGGCACCTCTGAGGTGGCAGTTCTTGGACCTTTCATACCCATAAGCTTGGAGCTTCAGAATTGCCTGGGGGAAGAGTTCTAGCCATGAACCCAGTGTTGGCAGTGAGGAACTGCAGCTCTCACTTGCCAACAGGGGCCTACAAACTGGTGTCACCTCCTGCTGGGCATTGGGGCACATGCCTGGAACCCCAGCACTTGGGCTGAGGGAAGAGGATTATAAGCTTGAGGCTAGCCTGGGGTACATCAGGAGACCCTGTCAAACAAAAGAAAAACCATGAAGCAGGGCTGGAGAGATGGCTAAGTGGTTAAGGCGCTTGCTTGCAAAGCCTGACAGCTCTGGTTTGATTCCCCAATGTGCTGGTTTGATTCAGGTGTCCCCCATAAACTTAGGAGTCCTGAATGCTAGGTTCCCAGCTGATGGAGATTTG